>NC_092422.1:77991149-78649899 GCF_036169615.1 Heliangelus exortis | reverse complement strand
CACAATAAATGCAGTAAATAGCTACACAAAACTTGGCACCAGAAGATCCCCTGGGGAAATCTGTGCCCAGTTTTCTCCTTTCACAGACATTCACCATGTCTGTGAAAGTTGGAGCACTTGTCAGCCCACCCAGGACTAGGATGAAGCTGTGCTCCCCAGTAAAGGGGTGGTGCCTGGTGCTACTGAGGTGCTACCAAAGGTAGCACCCTTCTTTACCATATGGTATTATCACACTCTGCTTCCCAGTTTCAGCCCCATGGGGATGTTTGCAGAATGAAGAGCAGTAGCTCATTTTTTGCAGAAGTCTCTAATTTTCTCTCACCTGCTTTGACCAATATTTGAACATTTTTGCATTTCACATTCCTGCAGTCATGCTGTATATACTATTAGTCCTTGAAGAGTGCTTCTGTCTAATCACATTTCCCACATTCTTTCTTTTCTAGTCCACAATTAGACCTGAACAGTAAATTACTTCTTTTGTCTCATAAAAATGTTTTTTGTATTAGAAAAAAGGAAAAAAGAAAAAAGGGTTTTTTTTAACTTTGGAAAATAAAAGTCTTCAAAAGTAAGGCTGAAGACAGAAAAGCTAGCTAGAGGACAAATGCTGGGGAGAGGCAGTGTTCAGGCTTTGCACAAAGCAAGAGCTCCACTGAAACTGTTCTCATGAAAAATTTTCATTTTAACAAATATGCCACTTTTACAATGACAAAATGATTAAGCAAAAAGTCCTAACCACGTGCACCCTTGATTCCCTTCTTCTGCAGGTATGCAGTATCTTTCTTTCATTTCTCCTCAGAATACTGGTATATTTCTCTGGTTGTTCTCCCTTTCTTAAAAAGAAATGGAACAGAACAGTATTCATAATGCTGTAAAGAAAATTACTTTTGATCCCATTCCCTTGCATATTATTGTTGTAAAGGTTAGCCATAAATCAATCTGTCTTGCTGCACGTCTTCTTTGCAGTGAAGTGGTAAAATGTGGAGTGCTCTGTAGATAGAAATGTAATTGTGTAGACATAAAAATCATATCCATAGACATCCTAGGGATACTTATCTCAAGATGCGTCTCTGTGTCCTTCAGAGAAATAACTGTAGCAACTAAGAATGAGGCAAGGGGAGCTTAAATGTTATGACTCGTTTATTTCCAGCAGATATAATATACTTGAGAGAAACCGCAGTGGTCATAACATAAAGGACACTCTCCTGTGCTGGAGAAGCCTTAAAGCCATTAAAATAAAATACGAACCACTGAAGCTGTTCAGGTATTTTTCAACTTCTTATTTAAGGCACAGACATCTAAATGGTCGTTGTGGTTTTTTGTCTGATGTCTAGTAACTCTTTCAAAGAACTAAAAAGGCTGTGCTGTCAGGCTGCCTCTTCCATTGTAATAGTGAAAATCAATATACAATCGAGGAAACCTTTTTGTAATGCTGTGATTTATAATATTCATGCTAAGTAGTTCAGTTAGGATGTTAAAACACTTTTTAGATGTGAAATATCAGCATGTTCTTCCCTCTTGCAGCAAAAAGATTTTTATTCTATAACCAAGAGGTAGACAGCATAAACTGTGAGGTAGAATTGAAGATCAGGAGCACAGAAGTGTTTGCTAAAGGAGGACCAGCTTGTGCCCATTGCAGAAGGAAAGAGACAGACATGGAGAAGGTGATGTTGAGATGGAGCAGGTGGGGAGGGAGGAGTAGATAAAAGGAACATGGGAAGAGCCCCAAACATAGCACATTTCTGAAAAGTAACAAGTATGGCTAGAGATAGAGAATCAGGTGGATTCCCAGCAAAGCAATTTGTTCTTACAAAGTGTCTGGAGGAAAGCAAGACTGTAAATCAGAGTCTTTGAAGAACATGAGGAGTTATCTTTCCATGGGTATCTGCTGAGAAATGATGGCTTTTGCTTATGCAGCACAGTTTATCGTGAAGAGGTTTTCAAAGGCTGCTGGGCTCCTTTGGCACTTTAAGTGTCTTACAATGACAATGAAAACTGTCACACAGCATGTAAAAAAGTCCCTGCATCAGGTATTATTCTTCACTAGAAAGCTATACTGTAGTTTAAATTAGCAAGGTGCTTCTGAACCCTTATTTAAAAGGTATGTGCTCTGACATCCAAAGAAAAGAGTTTCTTTATTTAATTGCACTGTCAGTGCGATGCTTTCAGCTAAAACCATTTGGAGTTAGACCTTTTAATAGGAGGTGACAATTTAAATTGCCACGATAGCAGCATAAATGGTGCTTAAAGTCATTACTAACCTGATGCTGCAGTCGACTTCAGTTTATTAAAGCAAAAGAAAGGCGGAGGGAGTAGGGGAAGAACAAATTAAGCTGTGAATCATTAATTCCTTCGGTACTCGCTGTAACAACAATAGCTATGATGACCGCATTTGCCTGCACGACAGAGACAACGTACAACCCCGTCTTCTCTTTGCTTTAAACCAGCATCCTCCAAACCAAATCCCACTCCAGGGAATGGTGGCACTGACCCGAGCCGGCTTTCCAGCCGGGTGGCATCCGGATCTCCTCGCTCCCTGCCGTGGCACTTTTTGTTTTATTTGGTGGGGGGGGGACTCGCCAGGGCACCCAGAGACACGGAGCCTGAGCGAGAAGAGGCTGGGGGTAAGGTCCAGCTCCCTTCATGGCTGGTGTGGAGCCGGGTGTTTGGCTTCCCTCTGAGAATAAGGCAGCGAATGCCCGTGGGGGCCCACGCTGCTGTTCTCCGCGGGGCGATGCCCACCTGTGGAGGTCTCGATCCCCACAGAGATGCCCCCCGAGTCTGACTCCCCCTCGGGAAGCAAATTTGCCGCCCAAGACGAACGCGGGTTTCACAGCGGCCCTGGCAGCGCTCCCCCCATCCCCTGTCGGGGGCCACAGAGCTCCCAGAGCGGGGCGAGAGCCGCTGAAGGGCCCTGCGGGGCGAGCACCAGGGCTCGGTGGGGCTCCGAGGGCTGGGCCGAGCTCCCCCTCCGTCCGGCTGCCGCGGCGGGCGGCCCAGGGCCTTATCCGCCACCGCCATCTACCGACAAGGCCCCGGCCCCGGGGCTGCCCGCCGGCCCTCCGCCTCCCGGGGGGCACTTGCCCGCCCGGGATGCCCCCCTCGGCCACCGGGTGGCAGAGCGGCCACCGAGCAGAGGCGACGGGCGAGAGGGGCTGTAGGTGAAGGACGGCGAGGGTTGGGGTTGGCTCGGCGATGGCTGCGCTGCCCAGCCGGAGGCAGAGGCGCCGGGCAGGGAGCCGAGGTGGGGAGAGCTAAGGCGGGCAGGGGGAAATCCCACCCGAACGGGGTGAGCCCAGGGACCGTCCGGATCCCTAGGGACACACACGTCCGCTCACCGGGAGCAGCAGTTCCTCCGCAGGATGGTTTTGGGGCTGGCGACTGCGGGGCTTCGGCCATGGAAGAGCGCGGGGCTGCTGCCTGGAGTCAAGGAGAGGTGCAGAAGTTCGAGCAAGATTGCGTGAAGGGAGGGGGCTTCCCAGTTACACCAGAAAAATTCTTCTTCTCACCTCTATGGCCTCTTGCTCGCAATGCCCCCAGAGAGAGAGTCCCAGCAGCAGAGAGCCCACAGATCCCAAGCATCACAGGCTTTGTGACTTCACGTTGGCCAGGAAAGCTGCACGGCCTTCCTTTCATCTGGAGACACCGTTCACCTCCTCCCCCCAAAGCTTTCACAGGATCGCATCATCAGCCAGGTTGGAAAGTACCTCTGAGATCATCAAGTCCAACCCTTGGTCCATTACCACTGTGGTTACCAGACCATGGCACTGAGTGCCACATTCAGTCTCTTCTTGAAAACCTCCAGGGACAGAGAATCCACCCTGGGCAGCCCATTCCAATGTCTGATCACCCTCTCTGTAAAGAATTTTTTCCTAATATCTAACTTAAACCACCCCTGGCAGAGCTTAAGACCATGCCCTCTTGTCTGACTGATAGCTGTCTGTTTCAAAGTACTGGCATGGATTTTGGGGCTGGTTTGGTGTCCAGACCCAGTCTCTGCATCTGGGAGCTTCACATACTTATGAGGCCATGCTCTCCTCAGAAAGCTGAAGCATGCCATCATTGAGTTGGTCAGCAGGGCTGTTGGGATGCCATTCAGAGGGACCTGGACAAGCTTGAGAAGTGGACCCATGTGAACTTCATGAGGTTCAACGAGGACAAATGCGACATCCTGCACCTGGGTCAGTACAGTCCCTGGCATCCATACAGCCAGGGGATGAAGCAATTGGGAGCAGCCCTATGGAGAAGGACTTGGGGGTACTAGTGGATGAAAAGCTCCACGTGAGCCATCAGTGTGTGCTTGCAACCCAGAAAACCAACTGTATCCTGGGCTGCATCAAAAGCAGCATGTCCAGCAGGTCAAGGGAAGTGATTCTGCACCTCTATTCCACTCTGGTGAGACCCCACCTGGAGTACTGTGTCCAGTTCTGGAGTTCTCAGCACAGGAAAGACATGGATCTGTTGGAGCAGATCAAGAGGAGGGCAGGAAAAATGTACAGAGGGCTAGAACACCCTTCTTATGAGGACAGGCTGAGAGAGTTGGGCCTGTTCAGCCTGGAGAAGACTCTGGAGAGATCTTACTGGAGCCTTGCAGTCTTATAAGGGGCTTATAAGACAGACAGGGACAAGCTTTTTATCATGGCCTGTAATGATAGGACAAGGGCTAATGGTTTTAAATTAAAAAGAGGGTAGATTCGGACTAGATATAAGGAAGAAATTTTTTTTATTATGATAGTGATGAAACACTGGAACAGGTTTCCCAGACAAGTGGTAGATGTCTCCCTCCATGGAGATATTCAGGGTCAGGTTGGACAGGACATTGAGTAACCTGGTCTAGTTGAAGATGTCCCTGCTTACTGCAGGGGAATTGGACTAGAGGACCTTTAAAGGTCCCGCTCCAACCCAAACTGTTCTATGATTCTACACCTTAGCTTGATCTTGTCCAGTCCAACTGAAAACTGAATGAAAGCAGCCCCCAGTGATTTTTTTTATCCCTTGAGCAGGGCAGCCCCAAGAGGAAATAGGACTCCTATCGGTTCCTACCACTGGTCCCTCTAATGGGATCACTGGTTTAAGGCTCACAAGCCTCTTATGGCTAACAAGCTAAGCACCAGCAGGTCTGATGAGGCTTTTGGATACAAGAATTTACTTAATCTTGGAATGGTGAAAGAAAACATGCCTGCAGGGAAGCAAGGTGCTTGGCTGGGGATTGCTGGCACAGGGTGCACCATGCAGCTTAGGGGTCAAAATGTTGTCCCCAGCCCTGCAGAGGTGATCTTGCAGCCCTGGGAATCCAAACTGTATAAAAACGACTGAGATGGCTACTGGGTGGACACTGCACCCTCAGCATTGACTCTGTTCCTCTACAGGAGCTCTTCTAGTCATCCAGCCTACTGCTTAATGTAGGGAGAGCCCTTGGTACTAGATGTATGTTACCTGCCACTTGCATTACAGTTTGTTGCACATTCTTTCCAAAAATACAAATAAATAAATGGAAAGGCCAAAAGAAAAATCACCAAAACTATTTTTAGGCACTTGAAACTCAACTCTTAAGAGGCTCTGTCTGTAATCTGAATTATTTTGCAAGTTTCAGAGTCAAGCTCAAGTTTGTTTAGTTTTCTTTTAAATAAGCCCTATGACACACTGAACAGACATCACTTACCAAATATTTTTACCTCTCAAGCACTGCTGTATTTCATGGGCGGGTCTACATTCTGGGGGACGTATCCTACCTTCTCTCATTTGTATTTAAACAGAGATGGTAAATCAAATCCCCTCCCTGGGGAGCTGGGGATGTTCCTTCAAGAATAAGGGAGGTCTCTTTGCTGGGAATGTATCTGCTGCATTGGGAAAAGTGATGCAACTGGTGCCTAACTGCTGGTGTCCCCTTCCCAGCCTCCTTGTCTGTCTAAAGAGGAAGGAAATAAATTTTTTGTGGGTCCTTTCTTTAACCACCCCTCGTAAGTGGCCAAGCAGGTACTTGTGTTGCATTTGGTTTGTCTACAGCTCATTTCAAAAGCTCTCAACTACAGAAAGGGACACGCAAGGAAAGGAGTTGTTACTCAGCCACTTTCCCTCCAGCCGGGGCCAGAGGAGGAGAGGGGGTAAGCTCCTTCCCTGCACACAGCCCTTGGGAGGCCCCACAACACAGCAGAAGCAATGTGGACTCCCAGGAAGAAAGGGGGATCTTGTTTGCCAGCCAAGCTGGAACAGGCACTTCACACCCACTTTACAGGGCAGGTTTTGGGCTGTGTTTGCCTGTAAGAGCTACTGGGCCTCAGCGGTATGGTTCCTCATCCCTCCTGCTGTGACACCGTCCTGCCCTCCTTCAGTGGTTCTCTTCAGACTTGCACAGAAATCCCAGCACAGGGCACTTGGAGCACAGGCTGTTTGCCTTTCTGCAGTGGCCAGCTTCTCCTGATGCTGATCTGATGCAGGTAAAGCATCTGAATTTACAGCGACAGCCCTGAGCACCAGATTTGCTCTATGAAGAGGAGGGATAGCATTCCCCTTGCCATGAGATGGTATCACCATCCTGGCTTGCTGTTGTCTTTTTCCAAGGTGTATGTTGTACTGTGCAAAGGTCTGTTGTATGGGAATGTAAGGTTGGGATGTTCTTTATATTGCATCCATGTTGGTTTATTGTGATACTGCTCAGCTCTCAGGTGAGGTGACAACTTTGAGTACTGCTGCAAAGACGCTCAGTGGGTCTGGTCGAGTGTCAGCATTGCTCCAACTGCCCACAGAGAATTCACACTGCACCTTGGTTGAGGCTTCCTAGCAAAACCCATGTGTAGGAAGCCTAACAAGTAAAGAAACTAAAGAGCTCTCTTAGTAGATCCATCATACACAGGCAAGATGGTATTAATGCTAAAAATATAGTCGATATATAAAGTATATATTAATTTTCTTAGTTTCACATACTTCATAGTTCTTAGCACTTTCTGCTTCTGCCAATCATTTGACCTGCTGTAACATCCCAGCTCCCACACCTGTGAGTGCTTGTTAGTTATGATACATTCTTCCAAATGGATACCATCCTGGCATTCCTTGTTCACCTGAGCTGTATCAGACAAAACATGTCCCAGACTTCTTGAAGCTACATTTACAGTATCAGCCTTAACAAACCTCTTGATTTATGCCAATGCAAGAGAAACCTCGTGTTCATGTTAGCTTTTCTGCATGTTAAAAAAAGTGTCTTTTCACCTGTATTTGTTTCAAAGGACTCACCTTGTCCATTGTAAGCAAATAGGGAACATCCCTGGAGGATATCACTACCCCTCAATGGGCTCCAAGCACTATGGAGCACCACACCACCAGGTATGGGTCCCCCCTGGGACTTGTGTAGTACCTGGCAATCCCAAGGTGATCCCAGGTCACTTTTGGTGCTTAGATGTGGGAAACTGAACCAAGACCAGCAAGTTGAAATAGAACAAAGCATGACTTCTGGACCTATGCCACTCTACTCACAGGCTGTTCTCTGAGCTTCTATACAACCTGTTTGGCTTTGGTTTCAAAATGTCAAAATGAGCACTTTGTGTGACTTTCTGTTTCCTAAGGCATGAACATCTCCATGGCTCCTGATGGAAATCGGGGCTGGTGCTCCCTGGTGACTCAATTTGGGCTTTGATTATGGAGCGTAAGTTTTTCAATCAAAAACCTGATTTCAAGTACTCCCTCCTCAAAAGAGACTCCAGGATGCTCAGTCAGGCACCTCAGCCCCCGGCCAGCACAGGGGCATTGGCACCTCAGGGTGGCAGGATGGTCGGGCACCCCCCAGCCAGGGGACAAGCAGAGACAAGCAGAGCAATGGGAGTCACCTGTCCTGAAGCTTATGACACCTTGCCCTTGGCTCCACAGTTGACGTCAGTTTCAGTAAATGGTTTAACCACAGAAGAAAATGAGGCAAGAGCTGGAGCAAGCAGGGGTGATGATGGTTCGTGGGGCACAGGTTGTGCTTTGGCACCAGGGACAGCTCAGCCTAAGGGCTCTGCACTGCCAAGGTGCTGAGTGAGCTTGTTCAAACCTGGGGTGTATATCCAAGTGTGGAATTCTGGTAAATGTGACAGAAGTCCATGTGCTATGTGGCCTCTGAACCACCTGTGCTTGCAGTTTTTAAAGTGTTCATTGCCTACAGAAGTTAATAACACTTGATTGATAGAGAGGCAGAAAAAACCAAAATATCCCCAGCCTCACTTGATACTTCTGATACTTTCTAGGGAAAAAAAAAAAAATGAAATGCTTGCTTTTTTTTGTATCATCATTTCAAGGAAACAAAACCAAGCCTCCCTTCAAATTTCTCCACCTAGTGAAAGTTTTGTGTGCCTACCTTTTATGTGTATTGACACCTACTTCTTTGCACCTGACCACTCTGCTGACCTGCTTATTTGTCCCAGGCAGCCCCTCCTCTGTCAGTTTTCTATTTACCACAATTATTAATGTATTAATTGTGTTTCCTATTAATGATATATTATTTAATCTTAATTACTACCTTTAACAAACAAGGGAACTGCAGCAAGCTGTTAGCCATTTGCTTCTTTTCCTAATTAGTGACACAGCCTTTTGGCTCACAAATAAAGCAGTCAGAGAACTCTTAGGTTGGCATCCAGGCTCTGGGTGCCTTTGCTCCTGTGTCCCAACGAGGGGGACATCAGGCTGCAGGCACACAGGCAAGGCAGGGAGCCTTCAGCAGAGCCTGGCATCGAGGCTTCCACTGCTAAGGAAACCCAAGAGGAAGAAGGGGCCTGGATCTAAAGGGAAGGTAGGGATTTGCTACTCTGCATGAGCTAGAATTCCTCACGGAAGTCAGTCAGAAGTGGGTGTATTTGCTCACTTGTGCCCCCAGCGTTTCTGGTACTCAAGTGCGCAGTTTGGTGGTGAGAGGAGAAGGAACAGCAGGGAGATGGAGGAAGCAAGAGAACAAATCACATTAAAAGCAGGTTGCTGGCAACCCCACCATGACAGCTTCTTGATGTGAAGAGTTGCCCAGCGCCAGCCTGGCTGCACAACGAACCCCAAGGGGAGGAGTGACCAGGTCAGCATTTCCTAGAAGTATCCAGTGAGAGTGAACTAATTGGACTGAGTATCCTGACAGTGCCCGGGCCAGCAGTCACGCTGCCTCCCCGTGTCACATCCTCCCATCCCAGGCAGGCGCTGGAGTTGCAGGAACAGCAGCAGCCACGGGGTCTGATGTGCTGGAAGAAGAGGCAGAGGGACACAGGTTTTACTGACTGAGTTTCAGCCGCAGCAGTTACACCTCCTTCAGCTCCAGGGTTTGGGGGGGCTTTCTGGGACAGCCAGAACAGCACTTATTAGGTAAGCCCCATGTGGAACAACATGGTAAGAAGTTTAAGAGACACGAATCCTTTGCTATAAAAACAGGCATTAAACTGGGCTTTGAAGACCTGCCCATCCCTGCCTTTTACTTCTGACCAAACGAGGGGTTGGATCAGCCGCACCTCAGTACTGCACAGCAGGAGCTGGAAAATGGGTAGCACTGAAAATCAGCTAACCTGGGTTGCAGGTGGCCACGTCCCTCAGAACAAGGCTCGATCTCAGTACTGGCATCAAACAGACTAAACGTTCATTAACAGGAAAATATTCTGAATTTTATTTTTCACGTTATTATCAAGTACACAATTACAATAATGTCACACATCCCTATATGATTCTATGTATTTTGTTTTTTTCTTTTGTCTTTTTTACAAAGTGTACAGAGGGAAGGACGTATACAATATTTAACAGGGTATTTTCTACAGAACAATAATTTATATTATGTCCTTGTAAAAATCTGTACCTTTTTTAAACATTAAACTGAAACATCCATTTTATAGCATTTGCTAAGCAAATTTATTAAGAATTAAAACTAACCTGTAACTAATGTCAGTACATTAACAATAACTATAATTTCATTTTCTCTTTATACAGACAAATACATTTTACAAAATCCACTTGACCAAACCCTTAATTAAAAAAAAAGTTTCAACATTGTGCTTTAAAAAAAAAAAAAAAAAAAGAAGTGTATGATTCCAGGCTACGTAAGAGAAAGAAAATGTGTAAAATTGTGTTCTTTGTCTTTCAGCTTATTTAAAAAAATAAAGTTCAAAATGGCTAAAATCCTCAGCAATGCTATAGGAATTTATGCAAATTTTCTATACGTTTCAGGTTTCCAGTTAGAAAACGCTTGAATGTAAGAGGGGGGGAGAAAAAAAACAACCCGAAAGTCACTGGAGGGTACTCTGGGAGATGCAAATGGAAAATCTCTACTGGGTTTGACTGCATCTGATTTGGCAATCATGAGGCAACAGACAGACAGCTACGGCCATGTAGGAAATCCACTGACTTCACTGGGGATGTCAAGGAAGGCACAGTGCAGCACATCTGGGTATGACACACTACAGGTTCACAGCCTGTTAGTAGCAATATTGTACAAGAGCACATTGGGTAAGCCTGGGGGCACTGTCAAGCAGGCATCAAAAGAAAAAAAACAAAACAAAACAAAACACACCACATTTAGACAAAAAAAGGTGGTATTTAGACAATAAACATGGCATTTGACTCTCCTGAACTGCGAACTCAACACTTAAGTATTCCATCTTACAGCAAAAGAGGAAGGCTGAGCACTAGAACAGGGCTGGATAACAGAACAAAATACAGAAGGTTTAGAAGACGCACACCTCAAAGGAAACCTTCGTCCCTTTATCGCCCCAAACCTGAAACTATTCCTAAAACCCTTGTTAGATTTCAACAGGGGTTTGCTGAAGCAAGTGCCAAGGCTGGGCCAGGCTCTGAACCCTTTCCATTAGAGAACTGTTGGTTACACACCTATCCCAAGCTGGCAGGCAGGAAGTCAGGTCCTAATTCTGCAACCCACTGCCAGCCAGGGGCTTCAGTGGAAATTTGGATGAGGGGAGCAGGCCCAGGTCTTAAAATCTGGTGTGGAATTAAAGGGTCTGGGTTTTTCACTCCACAGTTGTTAATGCAGATGACTGGGTGCTTGGTACATTTATGCTGCAATTAGCAAATGATACGGCGCTATTTTATAATAGTCTTCAGGTGGCAAAATTGCATATAATAATTGTAATGTTCTCCCAGCTGTTTATAAACAGATTAAAAGAACTGGGTTAATTCTGGATACTGTACTAATTAATAAACAGCAGCTTAACACAGCTGCTAATGGCTTAGGAAAAAATTAAATTTAGAACCAGTTCTGTTTCTATAAGCTACCTTTCTTACTAGGGATACCCACATTAAAAACACCTTTACTCCTTATGAATGCATCTGCTCCACTCCATCCCCCTCTGAAGCTCCCACTGTAAATATCTTGTTTCCAGAATCGAGGCACCTCTTGGTCTTAAATTTTATTCTAAAAACAACTCACAATAAAAATGTGACTTGAACAACAAACTGTTCTTTTAAAGAAACACTTATATACATAAGAGCATTAAGTTTGAGGTACGTTTACCAGCACGTACAGACAAGTTGTGATCTATTCATTCTGCAAATGGAACAACAGGATTTCATGTTTCCAACATTAAGACAGAAGTAAATTAAAAAAAAAAAAACCCCAAACAAAAAAACAACTCATTTGTAACACGCAAAACCTTTCAAAGACAAAGAAGCACAGGACAATAAACATAATATTTGAGCCTATGTTTAAATTCACCAATGAGCATATGTTTAAATTCACCAAAGAAAGATAACAAATGCCCCCAACAATTATCTTAAAACTTTTTCTCTCTGAAACCCAAATTCAAACGCAGAATAGTTTTCCGCAACAAAGTTAGATGTGTAACTCCTCAAATGGAAAATAATTAACCTGCCACAAAGTCTGTATAGTTGAAACAAGACAATCAGGTGGGCCCTAGTGACTTTATCTTCCACATCACAAATCCCCATTGTATACACACCTCTGACAAATTTTACCAAGAGAAATTTCATATTTTTAAAATTCACGACAAAAACTGCATTAACATGGACACTGTGAGTATCAACGAGGTCAGTAAGATAAATATACTTAAATAAGCTATTACGGTTGAAAAATTCAGTAAGAGACAGGGTTTACTTTATTAAATGCAACTTTATTGTTGCCATCTTTTCTTCATTTATTAAACAAACTGAATAGAATTCAGAACACGCTATTGAACAAAAGGTATAAAAGTCAACTAGAAGCAATAATCCTATTTTTATACAGCAACAAATCAAATGCACAGTATGTTTGTTTTTTTTTTTTTGTTTTTGTTTTTTTTTTGTGTGTGTATGTGTCTGTGTGTGTGTGTGATCGCAGGTGGTTTGCTTTAAAATAAGCTAACTGCCTGAAAGGCAAAATTCCTTTTATAATTCCAGCCGTAAGTCTGTGAAATTCAGAGACTTTAAGGCAGCCCAACATCTTTATGATGCCGCATGATGTGCTGGTTCTTCTCTGAAGGCCTCCGGAAGCCTTTCTTGCAGTACTCACAGCGGTGGGGGTAGTCTTTTGTATGAATGGAAATAACGTGCCGCTTGAAGCCCGAGGCGTCTGTAGTGCTATACTCACAGTACTCACACTGGTAAACTTTCCTGCCGCTGTGTGTTTTCATGTGTTTTTTCAGCTCGTTCTGTTGCCTAAAGCCCTTCCTACATCTCTTGCACCTGAATGGAAGATCCTTTGTGTGAACTGAGAGTATGTGGCGACTCAGAATGAAGGGGTCTGCAATCTTAAAGTCACAATGTCTGCATTGGTGCAGTTTTTTACCCTTGTGAGCCGCCACGTGTTTTTTCAGTTCCGAAGGCCTGTGAAAGCCCTTGTCACACATATCACACTTGTGAGGGTAGTCTTTTGTGTGGACTGAAATTATGTGGCGTTTCAGATCGCTCGAGTTCGAGCTCTTATGGTCACAATGCAAACACTGATGCGTTTTACTTTCTTGATGCATAAGCGTGTGCTGCTGCAGCTCTTTGGTATCTGAGAAAGTCTGGAAACAAATATCGCACTTGAGCGGCGTCTCCTTGCTGTGTTTAGTCTTTACGTGAGTTTTCAAGTTAGAGGAGTCGGCGGACCGGTACTCACAGTACTGGCACTGGTAGGGCTTCTCACCGGTGTGGATCCGCATGTGCTTCTTCAGCTCCGACGGGTGGCGAAATCCTTTGCCGCACTCCACGCAAATATGGGGAAAGTTCTTGCTGTGGACAGCTAGGAGGTGGTGACTCAGTAACCCCTGTTCTGCTGTCTCGTAATCGCAGAATTTGCATTTGTGCATTTTATTAACTCCTTTGTCCCTGTGCACCATCTTGTGAGTAAATAAAGTTCCTGCGTGAGAGAAGCTTTTCCCGCACTCATCGCACTCGATAAGCTTTTCTGTTTTGTTGGTCAGCTTATGACTCTCCAAGTGGTTATGTAAACTTATTTTCTTATTCGTAGTGTAATCACAGTCTGTGCATCTGTATTTCTTCTTAGTAAGAAGGTGCTCTGGGTGGTTTTTCATGTGCCTTTTCAAGAATCCTCTGGATTTAAACTTTTTGCCACAAATCATGCAGGGGTAGACTGTCAAGGGATGGCCATCAGGGCCAATGATTATTGCTGAAAAACACAAAAAACCCTTGGTCAATACTATACAACAATATTACACTTTCCCTAAGTGTCACATTCCAACCTCAACAATAAGCTGAATTGATAAATAGTATCAGAGTCAGACACATACACTATACTATATAATAAACAAGCTGGTTGCTGGATTAGGCAGAAGAAATTGAGGGAATTACCACTTTCACTTATTATTATTATTATTATTATTATTATTATTATTATTATTATCATTATCATTATTATCATTATTATCATTATTATCATCATTATTATTATCAAGAGAATAGAAATACTGGGGTTTTTATGGAGACAACCAAAGCAACACCCCTCAAATAATTCAACTCTGAAGAATTCTGAGTTCACACACGAAACACACAGAGAAACTGACACTGGTGCACAGAACCACAGCCAACTTGTTAAACTGAATATTACATAGTAAGCCCAGCACATGATCTGCTTTGACTTTCCACGAAATCTGTAGATAAAGCTTAATCTGGAAGTTTAATCACCTACCACTGACTACAATTCACATGCCCCCAGACTAACACCTCCTTCTTGTGCCATCTGCCACAGTCACAATCTGAATAGGTATTAAGCAGGAATCAATGAGAACACACTTCACATCCGCCAGCCTGGCTTGTTTACCCTGAATTTGTGTAGGTATGATAAAAATCTCTTTGCCAAAAATGTTTTAGAAGGAGAACTGACTAGGTAGCTGGAAACAGAAAAAGCAAACTAAAAAAAGATTTAAAATCGCCTGGTTTACTAATTCAGTGCTAGACAAAACAGAACTCATACAGTACAGTCACAACTTGGAAAGAAACTTTTAGAATCACTTATGCAAGGCTAATTCAACTTTATCAGGCCAAATAAAGCATTCAGACCATAACACAGTAACTGACAGAAACTAAATAATGCCAAAATAGCACATGCGTTATTAGAGATGCAGGTAAGAATGCTGGCCTGAACAAGGCAATTTATTTCACAACTAAAACAGAAAAGGGTACAGAACTTACACTACAGACTCTAGCACACAATGTTCAAGTTTTCCAGTTACTTAACTGAGCTGTTGTAATAAAATGTACTGACCTATGTATTTTCAATAAAGACAAAAATGGTTTTCAACAAGTATTATTACAAAATCCTGTTTATCTTACATCACCTTTAAAAAAGTTAAACATTAAAATTGATGTGGCAAGTGTATTTCTGTCAGAGATGGTTTCCTTTAATACACTCCCAACGATCCAAACCTGCAACATATTTATAAACTCAAAAATTAAATATGTACATTTATGATGTACAAGTGCTGTCAAAAATAATTCCCAAAATAATCAGTCTTTTACAAGACACTGAACACCCTACCAGCTAAGTACATCTGTTTGTGGATACATGACTAGAGGAGTAAGAGTAGAGACAGCCACCAGACACTTACCTGTTTGATACTGTCTGGATTCAGGTCTCCTTTTTTTCTTTGGTTTCTGCTTAGCGAGTCTCCCAAGCCCAGCTGACTCATCTATGTGCAAAAGAGCACTTGCAGTGCCATTCCGACTTTCAATGCCATCATTGTTATTACCTAACAAGATAATTTTAAAAATTACCTACAGACATCACTCTACAAATAAAATAAATGATAAACTTACCCAGACATTTCATCAAACTATAATAATGTACAGGATGAGCTGCGAACCTCTGTACATAACCCACAAATTATGTTTGGTACTATGAACCTGGAAGCATTAGCTTTTTCAACTAATTTACAGGAGTACACAATTTACAGGAATTAATGGTTTTCCATTTCACAAAGAGATCTCCTTTAAATGCAGTGCTTTTTCAATTTCCTTGATTGCCAATTATGCCCCAAATGTTTAACATCAGTAAATATGTTTCAACATCAGTCACAACATGTACTATTACCCCTCCTTCTTCTCAGTCCTGAAATACATTCATGTGTGAACCCTCATTTACTTGTGGGCATCCAAAATTCACTAAACTGAAGTTTCTCACACACCAAGTTTCAGAACAGGAACTGTGAACAAATAATAATTCTGAACAGTCCACAGATTTCCTCACAAAGTACACTACTAAAAATTTGCACACCTGATGCTTAACACTTCCAAATTCTTTCTACTGGGGACAAAGAGCAAGCATGCTCACTACTGTGTAGTAGAAAGAAGGGAACAATCTTTGCTTCACAGAGCTTCATGTTGAATACACAAATGGTATAACTGGATATAAAACAAACATGAAAATTACAAGTAAAAATATCTGTTTGGGACGGTATTCACTGGTAATCAGTTTAACATTGGTGATTTAAGAGCATTAGTAAATTTCAATAATAAATTTTGTGGTTAAGTATTTACTTGAATCAATAGAAGGCAGCAGCTTCTAGTGAAAGCAAAGCACACAAATAGACAGGAGGACTGAAGTGGAAGACAGTACCAGATATTCAATAGCTGTTCCCTTTGCAGAGTGCCTAGAATTATTATTCATTATTAAATATATGAAGACTAAGAGCCAGCAACAGGCATGTGCAGAGCCTGAACATTCTGATCTATGTGACAGCTCATGTATTGAATAACAAATGTGGCTGGTGACTAAACACCGAAAACAAAAACCCATTTTATATCTTAGCAATCTTAACATGTGCATGAAGAGTCCTTCTGGAGTATAACACAACACATGCCACAAACATTTCCTAGTATTAGAATAAAACTGCAAAACCTTTCTAGAATGTAAAGAACAGAGATTGGGCTTTGCTACAGTTCAACAGCAAAACAAATTTAACATTTTAAGATGCCATTGTTACCAGCTCTTAAGCCCACTTTAAGTGAGGAAGAGTTCTGAGAAGTGCAGGTGACAAACTTCTGCCATTTCAATGCCTTCATGCTTCAGTATTTCTTCCCTTCCTTGCCACCTCTCACCTTGCATGCTAGGCTGCCTACTGCTGATAATCCAATGACTCCACTGTTTCCCAGATTCTTCTCCCTGTTCTTAATACACTCTGCTCAGTTTTCTCCTCCTGCAAAATTACTGAACGTGCAGTCTACACTGCTGTTTCCAGTTCACTCAGTTTTATTTTTAATTCCCACTGAACCTGGCTTCTGCTCTTTCTTCTCCATTGAAACTGTACTCAGAAGTATACGGCCAAAGATACGGCTCTGGCTACACCACCACTCATCTCCTAAAGAACTTTTAGTTGCATGATGCTCCCTGAAATCTTGTCCTCTCTTGACTCAGCTCTGTGATTTCAGACCCCATTCATATTTTCAGCACTTCCCTGCTGTTTATTTAATGGCACCATCACCACAATCTGCACCATTTAGACTTACGAACTAAGTTTTGTCCTCTACTCCACTATTTCTTCTGCTTTGTTAACTCAAAGTACATTTAGAAAGAAAACAGGGCAATACAGAAACAGAGACAGAATATAGAAATACAGAGACAGAAATACAGAAATCTAAGACAAGATTTTTGTCTATCAGCTTATGTACATTTCAGAAATCAGTTTGTGCACCAGTTGGTGCTCAGATACTAACATTCAAGAAACCTGATTCTGTATGCTGGAAATATGCTCAAGTTCTGCTGTAACTTTAAGATGTCTCCCTCCAGTGTCTCTTTATTAATTAATAATTTCCATGAATGAAATCACGTATTTATATGTTCCTTCTAAAAAGCATTTAAATCAAGCTAGAGGTCAATGTTGCTTTCCACTTGTTACACTGGATTTTACATATTCTCATCTGCTTTTTTTTTTCCCCAAAATAAAAATATTCAGTTCTATTCCCTAGCCAGCTCATCCTGTGTCCTGTAACTGTGGACAGACACATGAGATGCAATTTTTCAGCTGAAAAATCTGAAAGCTGAAAAATCCCCTTCAGCATAATGAAAATATGAAGGAAAATGCCTGTTAAAATAGGAATAAGAAGAAACCTGCCTTAAATCTTTTTTTTTTCTTCACAATTCTAAGGCTCCTTATGACAAGAAACCACTCAACCTAAAACTTCAAAACAAACATAAAAGCACCCATACTCCACTACCCTCCAAAAACCAATCCCCAACATTTTGCTGTAGACAGTGTCATCAGGAACAATCATTTGAGTATTACCTACCATAAGCTGCTGCCCAAGCTATGGGCATGAAAGTTTTAATTTCAGTGTCATCAATTTGCTGTTCATGTGCCACTGCTGCATCCTCCTCTCCTACAATGACTTCCATATAAACCTCATCAGCTATTTCTGCAACATCTAAGAGGAAAAAAAAACAGTCAAGAAAACATTAACAGAACACTGCACTGCTGAAAGTGAAAATCCTTGTTCCCAAATGAAAGCCACCTACTTACTTAAGTCTTCGTCTTCATGCTGAGAATCATTTACAGTCATGTAAACCATTTTCTCCCTTGGAATACGAATACTGCTATTTTGATCAAGTAATCCAACTGCGTGGTCATTCTCTGGCTCGCTCTCCACAATGTCTACTGTGCCACCTGATTAGGAAGAGCAGAGCAAAATATTTGAAATACACTTCATTTGTATTCTATGCTAAACCGTAGTAACTTTTCAAAATTAGACCCAAAACTCTTTACAGATGACTTCAGAGAAACCACAGTCTCTAATTATGTAATATATCAAATGTCAGCTTGGAGTAGTCTAAAATGAGCGTATTTTACCTAAATCATCTTCTCCAGGGTCTGCTTTGAATATATAGACCTTGATGACTTCTGGACAAATGCCATCCACTTTACAAGAGCCACTTTCTGACTCTGCTTCCATGGTAATTTCAGCAGAACCTTCATGTTCTATCTTACCAGCATCATCCACTACAAAAACAAGTTATTACAATTATCCAGCCATATACAGACAGACATTTATAAAAGACTTCATTACTTCATTACTCAAATTTGGAAGCATCTACCCATAAATATTTTTTCATATCCTTGAAAACACCGATGATAAACACAAAAATAAATTCAAGCCGTATCTTCCAGCTCAGGGGGAACTACAATAGTGCTGCAGTGATATGACTGGAAGGATGAGCACCTCATCAAGCAATACTACTAGGGAAATAATCTGCAGCAAGATGGCAGTAGGAAGAAACAGCATATTTTTACTTGTTCTGTGGCATGATTTCACTTATCCTGAGTTTTAACTGCTTTCTCCTTCACAACTAGTCAGCTATCAACTGTTTTTCTCAAAAGCATGAGCTGCTGCATGTGCCTCTAATACAAGCAGTGTTATTGTGGCCAGTCAGACCTGGTTCCTTGTAAAGTGGTGTCATTGATGCTTCTTCAGCTGACTAAAAAAGCAACCTAAATGAAAACTACAGGAAATAAAACCTCCACTTGTCTCAGCCAACCAGCAGCTGGGGGATCAAGCACAGTGTCAAAGTGCTGCCCTGAAGCTACAGCACTGGTGAACCTATTCAAGTGGCAGCTCACGGTGCTCTTATTGAAAGGGACTTGCACAGGATTTTACCTTCAACTCTAAATTTTGTACTCTTCCTTTCAGAGGTGCACTGAGACCACGCTTCAGTTTGAATTGCTGTAACTTGCCTGGGCCTCCCACATAAACCTGGCGAGCTGCCAGCTTTGTGAGGAACACACTTCTGAGACTGAAGACATACCCTGCACAGGCACGTGCTCATACGCTCCATCTTACTTTTACCGACTGTGGTTTTTGCAAGGAAAAAAAAAAGTGCTATATACGTGTTCACAAAAATCAAACCCAGCATCTCAAGACCTTCACAGATTTTCATAATTTCAGAAGCCGCAGAAGTTTCTCGAGCGTTGAGATAATTTAAGGATTCTTAATATGATGGCCTACTTCTGCAATTTGTGACTACACTGTTCATAAAGTCGCTTCTGGAGGCTGGCATGACTCCCTCAGAGCAATGCCTAAATATAATTCATGATAACAGGACATGAGACTTATCCTAAAGAAGTGTAAGAACTGTCCCATAAATGCTATAGAATTTTTAACTACTGCACATACAAAATACTTACTAACCTATGCTCATTTCACTGGCACTCATTAAACTACCCTTGTAACTAAATCATGGCTTTACTACTCAGTAACTGAAACTCTTCCATTAACTTTAACTTCTACTAAGGCTCAAAATATTATTACTATTTTTTTCCTGCGATTAAATCAATAAATTAGCCCTTAAATTAGACAAACTGTATCTAAGTACTATTTGTCAATTAGACATCATTATTCACAAAGAAATATTGATAACATTAAATGGTGAAGCACTGAAATAAATCAGCCTCTCTCCTCAGCAAAAGAGCAGCACAGAAACTATTAAATACTCATGTCAAGTTCATGAGCAATGGTGACTGTACAGAATGTACCATGTTTTAAAAATGCTTTTGTGTCAGGGGACAACGTAACATCTTGTAGCTGAAACCCCAAAGCATTTAAAAGGTAAAAACCTTAAGATGTTCTTTTGAATAATATCAACAACACAGCCCCATAGTATGTATATGGTTACTGAGAAGATTTAATGTATTCTTTAGCATACGCACGAAATGCCAAACGTCAATGGAACTCTGACAAAAAGAAAAGTTGCTTTAGTTTCTACACTGGATTTATGTAATTGTTTTCCTTTTAACGTGGCTGTTTCCAGTGTCACGCATGTGTATTTGGAAGGCTTTCAAATCAGTGTAGACTGTTTTTACACTGCTGAAGCCAAGGAGGAAGTCTGCCACCAAGCTCAACTGATGCTGGAACTTATTCCAGGAAGGAAACTTACGGCTGAACCAATCAAAGAGAAAACAAACCTACACGCACCGATTTGAAACAGGCTGGTTTCTCTTAACCAAAACAGAGTTTTTTACTTCTGTAAGCATATATAATTATCTACTGGTAACATTCACACAAAAGAAAAATCCTAGATCTTCTACATATGCTCCATTTACTTTCTGAAATAAACTCTTTCAAGATTCAAAATATTCTTTTAAACAACATGATTTAAAAGAATCTATGCAATTTAGAGCTTGTTTATCACTGATTTCCCTCACATGCAAGTGTTTTTTAAACGTAACAACAGGTTTCAATATTTTTACCAGCATCATTAAACTGTAAGAAACCAGATGTGTAGTAATATTAGGCAAACTTTTTCATCCAAAAGAAAAAAATTCACTTTGATAGGTAGTAATACTTGAAAAAATAAAGTCCCTGAAGGTCTTGAAAAGTTACAGTATTTGCACTAGAGTAGCAAACAGGCTATGGGAAAAGTAGGGTGAAAAGTAAAAGGCAAAAAACCCAGTAAAAATGAGAAGCAACAAACAAGGTGAAAGAGAATAGGTACCTATCACATTAAGCATCATTTCCATGGTATTTTGTCCTATAGTTACTTAAGCATTTAACTGTACCAATTCATTGATGCTCTGGCAGCATTTATGAAATCTGATTTCTATTTAACACTTTCCCCATTTTTCTGCATTCTCCACACATCTCAGTCTCACAATCAGAGAAAATTATATTCATAAATACTTGACTGATCAATGTTTGAAGCTGGAACTCTGATGATATTTGAATTTTTCATTCAATTCACAGAGATCCCACAAGGTACCATGCATGCATGACTGATCTTCTCCCACACTGCTTGCTCTTATTTGAAATTACAAAAACCCCTCAAAATCCCACAATCCCAACCCCCCAAAAGTAGTATTAGTTAAACTTGTAAGAGACCACTTCCCTTCCAGTAGAGACACTGGGAAGTTCCTGAACTAGTCACAAGTCACATGCTAGAAAAAAAGTTCAGATAGCATTATTTCAATGCTGTCACACATTGTGCCTCTATTTAATTAGATTTAACAGAACACTAAAATCTTTAAATGTATGTTGGGTTTTTTTTCCCTCTACCAGCTAGTAGCTTGACTTCAACAAACAAGACATTTCAGGTTAATTCTCTAAGGAAAAAAATGTCAGACACATTATTTTACGTAAAACTGCAAGAATGCATTCCATACATTCTTATTTTGCTGCTGTTCTCACAGACTTCACTAATTAGAGAAGCCTGTTCTTTGCATACTATGAGCTGTAAGAAATAGCAAAAAAGCATGCACTTTTCTGATGCTGCAATAATTGCTTCCATATAAAGATAATACTTGAATTTTTATTAAAAGCATGAACAGTTGAGAAAGGTGTTACACAACATGAGAGACGCAGCACAATTAAAGCCTGTCTGGTTATCGTTTACATTAAAAGAAAATCAACAGAGAGAGACCAAGAGATAAAAAAGAAAGGATTAAAGCAAAAAAAAAAAAACAAGATGCAGGCAACATTAACAACAGACCTATTGCTTAATATGTGTTCTATCACACGATGACAGCATTTGTCTCCTAGAAAATATTACATCTAATTTAAAAAAAGCAACATAATGAATGTCATAAACTGCAATGTCCAGCAAATTATTATCTCCTGTATCTTTACCCTCCTATGAAAACATGTCTAATGACATTTTGGGGACAGAAACAAGCTCCCGTGCATTCATAATAAAAACTTTTAAAATCCAGCTGAGGCCAGTTCCTCCACACAGGAGCATAAACAGTCCAAGATAGTGCATTTACCTAAATGGTACATCTTTTGTTTAACCATGACACACACACTTTCCCCAATAGTGTTTTTTAGCTTTTTATAACTAGCAGATACTAAGCACATGCAGACTTTGTAGTCTTCTATTCCTAACTAGGAAAACACAGGTATCTCAAACTCTCCTAATTTTAATAATTATTTTTATAAACTTTCACATTCTTTCCTCCTGTTTGTCCTTTATATAGAATGAAATGAGGAAAAGGACCGTAAAACATAAAATTCACTTCAGCACTAGGATACCTTCCATCTTTTCATGTCCATAGTGCTCATTGAAACCTGCTGGAACAATTCATACAGAGTATTTTAAGACGTCTGTCTCCACAACAGTTTAACAGATTTTATAATCTGTCTGTAGAGCAATAAGACTGGAATCACCTATTTTATCAGCTTTTATGTTCCCAAATGACTCTCTTTGCTGCTAAATAAAATGCGTATCATGAGACAGTGGCTGCTTACAAACTAAAGAACCCTGTTCACCCATTCTTAATGAAAAAGCCCACTAACTATTGTTTTCTCTAAAATAGATTAAAAGCATGCTGTAGTCCCTTGACAGCCTTTGTTCTGCTGAAAGAAACATATTTATTCTACTTCACTTGACAGCAGAGAATTCCAAGTCCACTGCAGAAGTTATTTTTACCATTCGGTTATTTCTTAAATGGCAAAGCAGATTTCCTAACCTGTGAGAAAACACAAAGCTCTTCTATTTTGATTTTAATGCCGCTGCCATTACAGGAGAGCAACAGTATGCCCTCTGTGTGTGAAGTTCCCCTCAGGGCAGCAATCTAGCAGGGAACTTCCTGAGCTCCAAACTGGTATCTAACACCTGTCCCTCTCATCCTGCTCTCCCCAGCACACTCAGCAGGATAAGCTCTGAGGCAATACACAGCCCAAGGGAACTCTCATCTTCCTCAACTTTTAACTGCTGGTGCCACGGTCAGACAAGAAACAAGGCAGCAAATTCTACCTCACAGAAAGAAAAATGTAATTTTGTGCATCTTTAAGAACCACCATGGAAAAAGAGGGAGATACCTATTTATGCTAAAAAAAAAAAAAAAAAGGTAAATAAAAGCATTTTGTTTTCTTGACTCCAAGTCTACTGGGTGGCCCTAAAGAAGGCACAAACTTCATGGCTTTGTTGATCAAATCCATTGTTCTCAACTTATACATCCAGCCAGGACAAGAAAAGATGTTTCACCCAGACCTATGAAAAGATGCAGCCATTTTTCTCTTTTTTTGAGTATCCTGAGTTCTCATTCCTGTAATGAAGTATTTATTTAGATACAAAAAACCAAAACACTTCTAACTAAGAGCAAAGTAAGGATACAGATAGACATAACATAGCCTCTATATTTGCACACATCATATGCTTCCTAAAACAGCAGCTCAAACTGGGTGAGGCTGCCCTTCCCTCTTTCCAGCTGCCTCTTGTCAAACCTTAATTGTGTCTCGCCATTTGTAAGTATATTGGAGTACAACTTTTTGTCTTAGTGGAATGAGTTCATGCCAGAGGATGTGTCTTTGCAAATCAAATAAAATCAGACAAGCAAAAAATCTTAATTTCCATCTTGCTGCTAAGTGTAAGGCACTACTTTTCCTTATTTAGTAAATAAAACAAAAAAATTGCGCTTTTTTTTTGTTGTTTTGACAAACACTAGTTATTCTCATCATTACTGTTACTCTTACAAAGAAACAATTTTCCAAGCCTTAAAATTTGCTACCGAATAATTAGTACCAATGTGAGATGGAACACAAGTTATTCTTTCCTGACCAAACTCATAAATTGGCTTGCTATGGCACACATTAAAAAAAAAAAAAAAAAAATCTTTCCTCCTTAAATCCTCTCGAAGATACTAACTAGTAGTAGTTTGCATTCTTTATTGAATGAGTATCTGATTCTGATCTTCCAGAAGTGCCTCAAACCTACCATGGAGCAAAAATGAAGCTTGAGGGCAAAGATGAACCATCCAAGAAAAAAAGGTGAGTACATAAAAAGGTAAGTGATAATATCAGCTGTGCCAAGAAACATTATCTTGGGAAAAAAAAAAGGCCTATCAGTGCAGAAGCTACATTGAATCTAAATGGGAAAAAATATTAAAATACTGAGTTTATTGAAGCAAAGTCACAGAATGAAACCCATAGGGACTGTACTCTTTAAAAAAGTAATTTTCAGCATAAAGTTAAGAAAAGTATTTTAGTTTAAGAAGAATCTAAGTAGACTCAGTTCACTAAGTACAAAAATGGAAACACTTAAAGCTGCAATTTAGGAAGATAACAAAGATTTTGCCAATAACTTCCACTTTGAAGAATTCAAACTGGGAAACCTACAACAGAACTAAACACCAAGTGTCATCCTCTGTTCTGCAAGTGACTAGATAAAAGAACAGCAGGCAAAAGCATCCTGAAGAACACATTCTAGCTCCCAGATCTGGGAAGCTGCTATATTTGGCTACTGTAATAGCAGACATTACATTCCAGTATCTGCTAAAGCAGTTTGGTGAGATTTGCCAGTATATAGCACCAATTTACAGGCTAGGATGAAAAATCAAAAACTAGGCTGAAGAACTGAGACAGTCAACAGATCAATAAACACATATACTGGTGATACAACAAAAAACATATATAGAAAAGAATTCAAATCATATTTATCACACAACGAAAAGACTATTTGGCAAGATCCTCTTTCCTTGATGGAAAAGCACTAGACTCTGACTCCACAACCAGAAGAACTTGTTAGGCAGGCTTTAAACACAGCAACTGGTAATAGGGAACTTCCCATTAAAATGAACTGTAAAGCATACTTAAGATTTTAAACACAAGGAGAAAGGATACATGCTTTGTAGTATTAACAATTGGTTTAAATATTGGCTTATTTAAGGCTCTGAATCTAAACAAAGTATGCTGCAAGACTATCAAGAGGTATTTAATATTAAACAGAGCATGAAACTGTAGAAATGCATGAATGAAAAGAGAGAACATCCCAGCACACCTGGACAATTAGATTCCTGTGCTTTCTGCTAGTTATCACTTGTTGATGACTGGCACATCTAGGAAGACTTTCTAGCTGGGTAGGTATTTCAGGGATCGTGCCATGTGACATCTACCAAGACATTCTGTCCTCATTCAAGTAATGGTTGAATGGGACACAGATCTACCCACTCGTCTCATGAATTTACAAACAGTTTGCAAAGTGTTCCTGGGCAGCCCCAGAGGCCTCGCTCTGCTGCCCATGCTGCTCGAGAAAGGGTGAGCAGAGAGGCCAGAGTAACATCATCTTAAAAAGCTACAGCCCGGGATAAGAAACAGGTTAAGGATCATCACCAGTCTTTACACAGTCAGGTCTCAATTATCCAGAAGTGGATTATCCACCTTGTTGCCTAAATATGCTGCAGGTGCAGAAGCATTTTCACTGCTTTTCACTGATCTAACTCAGGTCCAGAATCACAGTTGTATCTGTACCTTAACATAGAAACTGCATTTATTAGTTTGGATAAACCCTACTTCAGAGAGCAGCATCCCTGATCTATTTCATCTCAGTATGATCTTGCAAGATTAATTCTACAATATTTTGTGTTATCTGTACTTTGTATTATCCCATTTCATCGTTTTCCCAGATAATAGAGAATTAACTGTACCTCATATAAACTCAAAACATGGCTGCACAAGGTTACTCAAGGAACTCAAGAGATGATAAATTAAGAAATGCAGTGATCCTAGGTAAGGAGAAGCAACATTAAAATCCATAAGTACAGAATATGAAATTAAAACAAATTATTATACAGTTCAAAAAAGTTTCCAAAGGGAAAGGAAAAAAGAAAAAACAGAAGAGAAAGGAGGAGAACAGGAGAGGAGGAGAACAGGAGAGGAGGAGAAGTAACTGAAGTGGAGCATGAAGTATGCTTCATCAATGGAGTCATTTAATGCTAGACAAAACTGAAGTGCCTTAAATGGCCATTAACAAACCAGCCTCACAAAACTTTTCTATTTCTGCAACAAATGCTCAGCAGTGACACTGATGTTCTTCAGTGCTGCACTGAGTAAGCAGTATAATAAGTAACATGTTTAGAGTAAGCTCTAGTTTGCACAAATGAATATCCTCAGTAGAAAAAGGTGATGATATGCTCAGTTTTTCTCCACCCTCTACTTTAAGTCTTTTGAAATACGATTCAAGTGGATTGTGCCATTGTTCCTAAGGGAGATTAAGATTTTCCCAGTTGCTTCTCAGCTATGTGCAGTAATAGCTACTCTTTTTTTGTTGCCAGCATACCTGCATCCCTTGCTTAACCACCACAAGAAAACACACCTGAACAGCAAGGAAAACCATGTTGTTGTACCTAACTATAAATGAGGTGGAAGGGGTTGGGGCTTAGCGAAAAACCAGACAAGGATAACAAATTGTTATTAAGACCTCCAAAAAACAGGGTTTTTTACCATCCCTTTTCCATGAAATTATTTTGGTTTGTTAATGTCTTGGCAGTAACCTTAGTAACCTGCATACACGTGTTTTCAAAAAATGTCATTTAGTTTCTTTTTGTTCCTACTAAGTATATGGCATTTAGTTCACTAGAATTCTTACTCTTGTTCATATGCTATAAAATGCTGGAGAAATAGAGATGCATTTGCCAGTACTTCTCTCCATTAGCCTCACCAGAATTTTTAGCCAGAACATGTTCCTAAAATAAACCCCATGCAAGTACACTTGTGAGATCTGCATTTCATTAAATAATACAGAATACCTGGTTTTGGTACTGTTTCAAGCACCAGCCAGGCCCACATCATAGGAATTTCAATGGCTTTACCCAGACACTTACAGGAAATCATAAGGTAATCCTCACAGTTGCCCTTCTCGTCCTGATGTTCCACGGGGATTCCATTGGCATCAATCACTGCCTCTGATGCACAGTCTGCCACCAAGACTTCTTCAGAAACAACATCTGTTCCCAGAGTATCAGTGACAATATCTGCTTCTTCGACATTATCATGAACTACATGTTCTACATGTCCAACTTCAGGTACATGCATTGCCTCACTTGTCAGCACATGTTCTGGTATAGACATTGCTTCTGCTGTTATGTCAGAAGCTAAAACATCATCTGGGACAGTGCAATGAGCCAAAGAAACCTCTTCGGCTACGTCTGCGTCCAGCACTTGTTCAGGAATAATGACAGTTTCAGATACATCTGGCTCCTCCATAATATCTGGGCACTGAACATCCTCGATAACAACATCCTCAATGACATCTTGGATAACTACAGAATCTGGATCATCAGGTACAAAATTATGCACGGTTATATCTGAGTCAACTACATCTGAAACAAAGACTGTTTCCTGTACTTCCACAACAATCTGATCTCCATCCATATGTCCTGCATCAGCTCCTGAAAAACATAATTAAAATAATGGTTAAATTGTAAAACTCACTCAGATTAAGTGATTAATAATTGAAATTACTTCTATTTTGCTATGCTGCAATTTAATAAAACAGGCATAACAGCCTACAGGCAACTAAGATAGGCAGATATATGGGGAGCTGATAAAGCAAGGCTTTAGTAGATGCTAATGTAACTCAGAGAAACAATTTCTCTCCTAGAAAGGGTAACCAATTTTTAGACTCTACCCCAAAACCCAGACAACTATTACTTGACAAAACAGTAGCTCATTCATATTGCTCTAATAAAAACAACTGAAAATCAAAAGCAACTACTCTATACAAAAGCACTGATGCTGCACAGCACTTTTAAGAAAAGACAAAATAAATAATAAACTGTCAGTAGGGTCAAATGCGAACACTCTTATCTACACATTATCTCCTGACAGACCTGTTGGATCAAAAAATGCATTTGGCTCATGTGGCTGCAGTTCAAGCCCATCTTCATCCATGGCCTTTAACTCTCATCAGTCACAGTGTCTGTAGAAGGTAAAGAAGAGAGGTTATTTAACACATATATTTAACTATAAAGGTCGCTTCTGCCTGTGCACTGAAAGGCAGTAGTTTCAGGTGCACAGAAGGTTAACGTCTCTGGACTTCAGAATGAACCAGATTTCACTCAGGGCACCTAACTGGGATTCCAGAAATACTACCCTAGAACACTAAACACCCAGGATCTGAAGAAGAGGAGAGTGTGCTTCAACAGTCTGGGTCCATTTCTCAAAACCCCACAGCTCCACAAACACAGAAGCTGGTAAAGGGATATAAAAACATGACTTCCTTTATAATCTTACAAAGCACAAAAAAAAAAAAAAAAAAAAAAAAAAAAAAGAAACCAGACAAAGCCTAGGCAAGTTCACACTCAAGCCTTTTCTGGATTGTGGGGAATAGAGTGTTATCAGATCAATAAAGCTCAACAAGGTAAGAGAAAGGAAGACAGCTAATAAATAATCTGAAATGCACACAGCTTTTGATGTCCCCTGTGTTCATATTTGTGCAGCCAGGAGGAAGTTACTTTTCAGGAATTTAAACTGCTTGAACACCATATGTTTTCAGCCTGCAGATGTGTGAGTATTTTAAAAGCTTCTGCCCCAAGATAAAGTACCTATTTTATTTTCTATTGAAAAATTTCACCAGTTCTTAAAAATTACCCATTCGCCCATAGTCTACCCAATTTCTTTGAACAGAATGGCAACATTTCTTCAATGCATGGTAACAATTTAATAGCTCAATCTTCTTAAAGAAGAACCAAACAACACCATACAGTTAAAATACTTACCAAAATAAAAAAATGCAATCTAAATTTTGCTTCTTACATTTAGGCATTATAACTAGGATCAGGCAAACCTAGTTAGGTAAAAAGTAATCCAATAAACCTGTACTACTCCATTGCACTTAGCCCAACTAGTCTCCTAGGTGTAGAGCCAGTAAAAGGTAAGAGACAGCTGCTACATGTTTCTGCTTGTGTTTCTGTACAAGCGGAAGATGCAATTCTTCCCCCAAACATTTTTCTCAGTGACACACAGAAATCTCCCCATTCCTGGAATACTTTTGCAATAGGCCAAGAGTAAACATTATGTGCAAGGTTTCCATAAGTATCAAAACCTTCCTGAGTTATAGCAACTAACATCTACATTAATTAAGTCCTCACGAGGGAAACCACTATACAAAAGAAAAAATTAACAGCTACTCCAAAACACAAGTCTACAATCATAATCCACAGCAAGCATTTTCTAGACTTCACCATTTTTCTAGCTCAATTTCCCCCAAGTCTTTGCAGCTAACCACATAATTTATATACATGAAAAACGTGTTTTTACAAGTTGATGGAGAAATACAGCCAGAGATCGAACTGGAAGAAGCAGCACTTTAGTAATTTTGTAAGAGGTCCCACATTAGTGTGATGTTCAGTTGGAAGCTCCTATATTTTCAAGGCAGCTGTGTTAACACATCACTGTGGTGTCCAGATGGACATAAATCACCTCACAATTATTATGACTGTCAAGCATTTCTGTCAGAAACACCCATTAATAAGAACAGTTTGTCACACACACTTTATTCAGAAATCAAGAGCAGAAGAAACGTGTTTCTCAGCCTCAAACACAAGACATAGCTTGACTGATGACAATCAACTTCTGCTATACCACAGAAACAAGAAGAGAATATCCAGGTTTCATACAGTCATTTAAGAATTATTAATACCCAAACTGGTTTACTTCCACCTATTCAGTACACACCTCGCTGGTTTATTACAAACGTCTTTCCTACTCATCTTGTAATCTTTACTGTGTTGTTTTCAGAGTCTAGTTTCTTCTTTCCTGTTGCTTCTTCTCCAACTTCTTGTATGTATGTTTGTACATACATTATGTTCATTACTTGCTCACCTGCTCATTTCATGTCTCCAGCTCATAACCACAGCACATTCCCATCACTCACACAAAGCCACACTACTCATCAATTTGTAGGAAAGACTGTATTGGCAATTAAGAGAATTTTTTTTTTTTGGAGGGCACAGCAGGGATTAAAGGTGGACAGAAATAAATTGCCTCTCTCAAGCAACCCAAACATAAGAAGTCCACTCACAGTCCAACTCTCTGGAAGAGCAAAGATGCTGTTTCTGGCTGTGCTTTTGAGGACTGTATTATCATACATATTATCCTCTGACTGGCTGGGACATACAACCAGCCTGAAGTGCCAGTCCACCACTACCTACTGGAAGAACTGGCATTCGTTTTCTCCACTTCCTGCTTTCATCACCCACCTGACCACCACTCCACCACAAATTCCTGCTTCTCATCACTTGTGCACATACTTTCTCTATCCTGTCCTCTCCCCAAATGCCACTCACTGTCTCTGTGAGAAAGGCTCTCCTTCAAAGTCCTTCTGTCTAGCCTCTTCACCCACAAGACCCAGAGGCTGCCTAATTACTACTTCCCACTGACTCCATCTCTTCCCTGCTGCTCCTACTGCTGCCCACATCCCAGGCAAGAGATGCTCCAACCAACCAGTTTCTGCAGTGTTCATGACAGTGCAGTTTCACAAAGACACTGCCACCAGCAGTGACAGCCCAGCAGAACATCTACTGCCTAGCAGCCTGGCCTCTTCTGTACTGGTAAGGTCTTCTCACCTACAGGGGTTTAACATGCTCCAAAACAAAGGCTCAGGTTCCACACAGACTCAAGAAGCTTGCTGAGCACATGGGTTTTGGCAACTGCATCTCAAGAAGGTCACAGATTTATGCTTTTGTACTTGTTCCAAATAACAATCAAACAAAAAAAACCCCTGCTCTTTCACCATATGAGCTTCTTCCTAAATACTAATGCCTCTGCACCCAGACCCAGCCAACAAATTCATGCACAGGAATTATTATCCCTGTGCAGAACCATAAAGTCATCGGAAGTGCCCCACTAGGGCAGAGATCCCACTTCCACAGAAATCTGCTGCAGAAAAAGGACCAGAGGAGCATGCGGGCTTTTAAAACAGGCTTTAACTAAACTGTGAAAAAATGATAAAGGTGCTTAAAACAAAATCTGCTGTCCAAGAAGGCATCACCTGCCCATGGATGGGAAAAAAAAAATCCCCCAAATTTCCTAAAATTGTATCAGGGTTTGAACATACTAACCAGTATATGGGGAAATAGTGTTTTTTTTCCTGCTTGCTCTTCAGAGCAGTGGGACAGCACAAGGACCCAAGATCCAGCCACACAAAGGACCATGCCACATGCATGGTTCTGTACCAGCCAGCAGCCCAATGACGAAGACACTGTTCTGAGACACAAGAAACACCAAAGCTCCCTGTTGTGAACACGCTGAACACCTTCAAATTCCTTGGCAAACACCCTAAGGACTGTGGTACCACAAGGGTAAGAAGCAATTCCAGCACTTCATTTCGCTTCAAGATTTCAAGTAGGGCAGAAAAGTCCTCTATGTTCTTTCAAAATATTCCAGCTGACAGTCCAGGAGCAGGATCTGGCACTGAAGCAGACAGAATCAATTTTCCATTTGGTTTGGGAACCTGAACTCTCAGAGAAGCAGATGCCCAGCCTTTTCCTGCACTTAGTCCTTTCTTAACAGCCAAAACTATGTGGTTATTTGTTCAAATCTGAGTATTTCAGGAAATTCTACCACTACAACAGAAAAAGCCTAAGCACTTAAAACCAGGTTTTACACCTCTGAAAAGAACTTAGTATCTACATCTACTTAGTCTGGGTCTACATCAGCTTCATGTAGATGGAGAAAAAGTTCTTACAAATTTATTTTTACCTATTTATTCAGACATTCAGTTGGTTTTGGTTTTATGAAAGTCAAGGCAATATTTTCAAGTGTAAGGACAGATAGAAAATTACTTGTAATGGAAGAAATGGCATTAAGCTATTAGCAGTAAAATAACCTCATGAAATAAAACTCGGTATTTTCCATAAATCTCATCTTTAGTACAATTAGTCAAGAGAAGCAATGCAGACAATGCACCAGTCTTGCCACATTACAGATCCTTAACTCAGTAGGCCTAGCAAGGTATTCACGATGAAATAATAAAAAAAAAAAAAAATAGACAAGCTGTCACGTTTTAAAGAGAGAGCAACTTTAAAAATAGAGTTCCTTAGAAGAAAGAGCTCTAATATGCCACAGAAACTGTCAGTTTCTCTGCTCCCACCAAAAAAAAAAACCAACCAAAAACGGGGAAAAAATGTAAAAGAGAAGAAAGGGAAAGCTCAGAAAAGCTAACCTTTTGAAAAAGAAATGTGTAACACAGTCCTTCATCTACTCCCAAGGAAAGAAAAGTACATCTGTTCATTCAGATGGGTCAGAAAGCATATACTGAATATTAACACAGCAAAACTGACCCTTTCCTGAAAAATAAGGGCATCAACAGCAAAATTCCCCATGTCCAAGAGCCAGCCCTACCTTCACCGAGATGCCTGGGTGTACAACTATAACCAAGCTCCCGTGGTGCCTTGCTCCATCACATTACAAACTGCAGCACACCCTGCATGTCCCAATGGGGTTGGAGCCCCAAGCTACCCGAGGCTTCGCTGTGGTTATGAGACGTTCAACCTACCCTGCTGCAGGAGTGCCCCACTTCTGGAGAATGGGATGTACACACACAATCTCAACCACACACACATGGAAGGGTGTATAAAAAAATTATACTCCTATAGCATCTAATTCTTAACTTGGAAATAACCCTCGCGATTAGTAGGTGACTAAATGGAAGAATAACAACGTTACTAATGTTACAATGTAATCACTTAGCTGTTTATTTTTTAATGCATCTCCCTCAGTTTTGGCAGTAGAATCACTACTGCTATTTTAATTATGAATTTTGCAAAAACATCTCAAGTCTTTTCCTCTTTGTTGTAGTTCTGTGATGCGGGTATTTGCAGAGCATGGCTTTTAAAGAAAAGGATTTTCTCCAGATTCCATAGGGACGCTGTGCGTCAGACGGCACCTAAGCTAAATCTTAACGAAACCTAAATTAGGGAAAGAACCAGATCCAGACGCCCTTTTGAAACTTTCCACTCAGCCAGGGGCCTCTAACAGGAGAGGGGACAGCCAGAAAGGAGAAGCCAGCACCAAGGGGGGGGGCCCGAGGGGGTTGCGAGGCCCTCGCTCCGCGCCAGGCTCCTCGTGGGGTGTCTAAGGACGAACCTCCCTACCGCTGCCCAAATTCCTGGCCGTCCGGGAGCAGAGGAGACGGCGGGACTAAAGAGCCGTGAGCCGCGGCAGGAGGGGGCACGGCTGGCAGCCCTGGCGCGGCTCCACAGGAAGCCGCCACGGGCCGGAAAGCGCCGAGCTCCCCTGCGACTCGCTGGCTGGCAGGCGCCGAGGCGGGGAGGAGGGAGAGGCGGGGGAGAAGGGGGGGAGAAGCGGGGGTTGGGAGGCTATGGGCTCTTCTTCTTCAGAGCCTGCGGCCCGGCGCTGCGATCAGCGGGGCCAGGGGCTCCCCCCTCCGGCCCGGCCCGGCCTGCGCGGAGGCACGGGCTATGGCGAGCGATTAATTCAAGATGGCGCCCGGCGCCCTCCGCCTCCCCCCCCCCGCCCGTGCGCCGCCATTTTGTCTCCTCCTCCAGACACTCTCCGAACCCCCCTCGGCCGGGCCCGGGGCCTGGCACCGACCTCACCCACCTCCCCTAAGGTCCGCAAACACCCCCCTACGCTTCCGCTCCCCTCACGCCGTCGCCCCCGCTGCCCAGGGCCGAGCAGGGAGTGCGGAATCCACCGACCCGGGCCCTGCGGCCCGCTCTTTTGCCGAAGCCCTGGCGCGGCCTAGCTGCGGCCTCCTCGGGGCCTGCGCTGCGGCCTGGTGCGGGCAGGGGAAGGCCCGGGCCGGGCCGGGCGGCGGGGCCCAGCCCCGGGGCTGCTTACCGTGCGGGTGGCGGGCGGCGGCGCTCGCCTCGGCGCGGCCTCTCAGCGAGACTGGGCCGAGCGCGGCGGCGGCGGCGGCGGCGGCTGCGGCGGGGCGGGCGGGCGGGAGGGGAGGGAGGGGCCGAGCTCGGAGCTGAGTGGAAGCGGCCAAGCTCCCCGGGCCGGGCCCGCCGTCAGCACGTCACGTCACTGCCCGAGAGAGACCCAGGAAAAGGCGGAAGGGAGCGCGCCGCTGCCGCTGCTCGCCGCCTCGGGCCAGCCGCCCGCCGGGGCCGGGGCCGCCGGGCGGGCCGGGGGCCGCTGCCGGGCGAGGCGAGCCGGCGCGGGTAGGGGTGGTGGCGGAGGGGGGGGGGGGGAGGCGGAGGCGCGGTGGCGCTGGGCTCCCTGCGGCTCCTCCTGCAGCCGCCTCCGCCGCAGCTCGGCCGTGATGCGCCGCTCGGGGCTCGGAGTGCGCCCCCGAAGCGGAGCGGCTGCCCCGGGGACCCCCCCTCCCCTCCCGGCCCCTCCATGCTGGCGCCGCCTGGGCGAGTCTCCCCCGCCCTCTGCCTCCCGGGGCCGCCATCCCGCGGCGCCGGCCCACAGGCCTGCGGCCCAGCCCGGCCCCGGTGCAGGCCGGAGGGCTCCGCGCTCCGGCCGGGGTGTTTTTAACTCGGGTCTGCGCGGGGGGACGGGAGGTGCTTGTGGATTTTTTTGGGTGCCGAAGCGCCATGCTGGGGTGGTCGAGGGCCTTAGGCCGGGGCTTACGTGGCCTGGGGTCACCCCTGCGCGGGGCGCGGCTGCCACTGGGAATTACTGGGAATAACAATGGACAACGGCGATGGGGCGGCGGGGCTGGGGAGGGGGATCAGGATCGCCTTTTGTGGGTGGTAGGATATTTGAAAAAATGTGCCGTAGAAAGCAAGGTCCTGGCTAATCGTGTTTTCTCAGTTAAGTTAATCAGATTTTTTTTTTTTTTTTTAATTTATTTTTTAAAGAATTTACATTGATCCGTGAAAAATGCATCCTAAAGTTTTCAAGCCATCTGAAAGTACATGGCATGAGTAACCTCAGGGACATGAGGAGATACATTCCATTTGTTTCCAGTTCCTGTGGGGTCAGGGCTCGAGTAGGGTACTATATATGCTGTTCTTAGCATTTAAGTAAACTGGAAGGAAGTTGGCTGTTGAACTTATCAAATTATGCAAATGTGACTTATCTGGCCATGAACAGCATACGTGCAATGTTTATGTTGTGTGTGAGCCTTTCCGTTCAACTTTGACTCAGCTTTAATTTTATGCACTAGAGTTTTCTATCTTAACACACAGGCATAAAAAGTAATTTGGGCGATGTCTGAAGTTTATTTCAATATAACATATGGTAAACATATAGCCTGCACTGTGCAAATTTTAACCATGATACTGAGAATGGCTGTGGAACCATAATACTCAGAACTTAATTCCTTTAATTCCATGAAGGTTAAACTTCTACAGAGTCAGCCCAGACCTGTATGGTAGGGGAGGGTCCTAAAATATTTGTCTTAAAAAGAACTGAGCTTGACCGTACATGTGATACTAGTGTAAAATAGTCTTTTATAAATATTCTTGTCAAGGAACAAGAATAGAGAAAGATGATGGTAGGTTCATAATCAGCAGCAAGATAGATCCAATATATAAAAGTAAAAATGGTCAAACTATTTGTTTTATTTATGCATTGGTAAGATTCTTCATTGGAATATGTCTCAAGTAACTTGTATTATCCAATGCTTTCATAGAAGCTTGGCCATTCAAATAGTTAGGGCACTGGAGCACCTGATGTATAGGGAGAGGCTGAGAGAGCTGGGACTGCTTTAGCCTGAGAAAAGGGAAAGCTCAGGGTGGTTTCCCCATGTGTATTATTGTCAGATGGGGAAAGTAAAGATGGCCCTACTTAGGCTCTTCTCAGTGATGTTGAGTGAAAGGACAAGGAGTGATAGCACAAATGTGGGAAATTAATTTTAAATGTAAGAAAGAAAAAAAAAAAAAAAGACTGAATTTGTTCAAACAGTGGAACAGGTTTCCCAGAGAGGTTGTGAAGTGTGTTTCTGTTGAGATACTCAAAACCCAACTGGACACAACCTTGGACAGCCTGCTGTAGCTGACCCTGCTCTGACCAGGAGAGTTGAACTAGACAGTTTGCAGAGATACCTTCTAACTTGAACAATTCTATGATTTTTAAACCAGTTTTTCCGACAAATGTGCAGAGAAAAATGCAATGAGCAGCAGCGTGTTGTATAAGGTCTTGGGTTCCAAGGATGTTTGAAGTAATTTCTCATTCACTTAGAGAATGAAAGTCCAGAATTCAGAGTACATTACTCTTAAACACTGAACATATCCAAATGTTAGGTCATTACAGGGGGAAACATCAGAAAGGCTGTGATGCTGTTGAAAGTCAAATGGCCAGGTGTTTCCTGAAGACCTAAATCTTCCTGCCTGGTTGTCCAGTATATATACCTCTGCATATAACCATTTCACCAGAAGGAGAAAGGCAGATAAAAGAAGTCACAGTGAAGTCACCACCCAAAGTACACACCTCCTGATCAAGGAATTGTTTCTTCTCAGTAGAGTCAACAGTGTCTGGCTTTGTGGCCGACCCTCTTATCAAGGAACTTGTCTCTTCTTAAGTCCTTCAGACTGAGACAAATGCCTAACGCATCCCACCCATTACCTTTATCCCATTGTTCTTTACTAAGCAGGAGATACCAACAGCTTTGTCCCAATTTAAGCCATCACCTAGGCGGTGCCCCAGCCACTCTGTTTTCCAGTAGGCCTCAAACCCCCTGGTACAATGAGGAACAGGGAATTCCCTTCTAGTTTACAACTGATACTCACAGCCCCTTCTGTCCTCATAGAGCCTGAGGGCAGAACACACTTGAAAACTGGTACAATGGGTATGCTCACACCACTTTGTAGCAATATAGTATAACTGAACTTTTGTAATTGTACATCTTGGAGTGGAGTAGACAAATGGTAAAAATATTCTAAGCAGTAGGATTTTGACCGTAAATGGTGACTGGGGGGGGGGTGTCAAATTTAATACACCAGAGACAGAATTTAGCTTGTATATGTAAGTTCACAGCTCAGTTGTTCACAGTCCTTGAACAGATCCCTTACCTTCTAACTTTTAATTTTACACATGATCTAGTGTTTCTTTCTGTTTTCTCCCAGAGCTTATCTTAGTATCACTCAGCAGGAGGGGCTGTGCTCTATCTGACTTTGCCTGTGCAAAAGCAAATTAAGCTGGTGGCTTTTGCTGAATGTCCTCTTAAATTTATGCTCATACTTAGCAGTCATGGGGGTCTTTATGAAGATATGTGCTAGTAATTTCTTACTTGAACACTTAATTATTACATTGGTTATGATGTTTTATGATGTCAGGTTCCATTTAAGTTTTCTTTAAGAGTGTGTCCTTCAAGTCATGAAAAATAGGTACAGCTGTAAGTCAGTATGGCTGGTAATGTCTGTGTCCATCTCACTGGTAATTTGCATGGGAATAAATTGTAAAAATTAGTAAAGAGCAATTTTTAGTCACTGTTCCTTTCTGTTATGTCTTATTTAGATCTCTTTTCAGGTGTTGGCAATGTGCTTGGGGAACAGCAGTGTGCTGAATAGCACTGCCAGATTTCTCAAGCTCTTGCTCCTTTGTGGCTAACAGCCCTAGGCTATAAGATGCTAAACTGGGGGTTGTCAGCTTTGTGTTGGCTGGTTTGAAGGGCCTTTAAGTAGAAGTGTTTGCTTCTTCATCTGCAACCAAACTGAGTTATTTTATCACCCAGTTACATTATCGACTTTCTGTAACTGTAGCAATTTTTCCACCCTGACAAACCCATCAGCTGGTGGTAGGTAGTCACTTTGAGCTGGATCAAGGTTACTTCATTGTACAGTGAACATACTGAGACTTCTGAAGTGATGTGTCCCGTCTTTCCTATGCAGCCATAGGGATGGAGGGAAATTAGAGGCTGGGTAGGGAAGGAAGTGAGGGAGTTCTAAGTTCTCCTAGAATAGTCTGTTAATTTTCTTGAAAGTTCTACCAGTAATTCTCCTGTCTTCTGGCTTCTATTGGAAAATTGTCTGTAAAAGGAAAATATTGTCATCCAAGGATCTAAAGTCTACCGTAACTTTTTCTGGATTAGTTATTTATAATGCTGTGCATGAATAGTTACCTGCAATCATTTGATTGAAATGGAATGAATAAGGAGGATTAACAGCATTGTTTGTAAGACTGGTAAAGAGCTTACTTCATAATTGTAGCAGCTGCTACTACCACAAGGAAGAGCTGGAAAGAGAATCTTTTTAATTTAACCGGCTGTGGTCCACCTTTGAAACTAACTACAAAGGAAACTGGAGTTTGGGGTAGTTAAATGCAAAAACTTGCACATGTGATTCTGAGGCAGTGCTTGTAATACAACTGTTCCCTAAACCATTTGTGATATCCAGGAAAAATTAATTACCTTTACTAGTAACACTTCAGCTGTTAATCCAGGCAGTCCATGATATCTATCAAAGACTATGTGCACTTAAAAAAAAAAAGAACTCAAGCACTGAGTATTTAGTAGTGTTATTGTTGTACTGCTTGAATTGCTATTAACACTGTCCTTGAAAGTGACTGTAAAGAGCTTGATGGTAGGTTAACAGCAAGAGATTTTAGCAAAGGTATATTTCCAAGCAAAGGTAGCTTTGAAGAGGTGGTGAAATACATGCTTCTATTTTACCTGTGACAAAACCCATCAAAATGTGTTTGTATTTCATGAAGATTAAACAAAGCAGTTTGGAGTCTGCTAATAACTCTGCAAGGTTTAAGTTGTGAACTTCCTGGGATTAGTTTACCAGGAAGTTCAGTTCCTTTATTAGAAATAATATGTTCAGGAAAAAAAAGGAGCGTGGAGTAGGGCGTGTCAACCAAAATGGTGTTTTGCTACAACTGTACTAGGAACATTTTTCAGGTATAGTGTATTTGGGACAGTTACACTGAAAAGGTTTCCTTGTAAAATATGTCCCAGCATGAAGGAAGTCAGAGGGATAAGCAGTCATTCTACTGATGCTATTCAATCTGCAGGTCCAGATAATGCTGGAGTCTGAAAAGTGAACTTAACAAAGGAAAGGCTGTCAGGCCAGAATTCTGTTAGACCTCATAAGCTGATTCTGGGCAGCAATTGGTAAAAAATGCCTAGTGAGAAATACAAGGGAAAATGTACAGTAGCACATGCCTCAAAATACATTCCTGCCTGCCTTTGTCAGCAGAGGAGGTGGCTGGTCCATTTACAGTCGTAAATGTAAATCTTGAAAGCCCTGAGCCATTTCAGAAAGGGTGGTATCAGGGCCAGTTTGCATTTGTCTGAGCAGGATGAGCCAGGTATTCATGAACCAGCCTATCATGTTTGAATCAGTTGTCAGCAGATTAATGGAAAAGAAAATGTGGTATTTCTTTGATAAATAATAAAAGGCTGGGAATATAATATCCGCAAGTGTGTCTTAAGGTAAAAAGATCTTGGAAAACACGTCAAGTTTCATTACTTGAGTAGGTGAGAAGCTTCAGAACAAAATTTTGTGTAGGTGGAGCAGACTTTGGTAATGTGCTTCATACTACACACCAGTGAGTCTTGGTTTCAATATAATAACATTAAATGACTTAAAAGCTGGTGGACTGACAGAGATGAAAAAATAAGTAACATTACAAAAATAGCCAAACAGTTGGATTGTTTCCAGAGGTGGAGCCTTTGTTATGGCCCAGCCCTTCTTTGGTGGTTAAGAAGTCATTGCAGTATCACCACTGGTTTAATTTGAGGCTGTGACAGTGATGCTTGAGTAGGTAAGTACAGATGATGAGGAAAAGACAGTAATCCAGAACAGTCACACAGACTGGATTACTTTATAAATGGAACCACTTAAATAAGTTATGTCTTAATGTGTCCAAATGCTAAATTATATATCTAGGATTAATGAATGCAAGTTATGTAGAATACGTAGAGGGTATTCCTGAATGGTGGAAAGCAGAGACTTCAGAAATGTTTGAAGTGACACAGTCAGTGTGCCCAGGTGGCCAAGAAGGCCAACACCATCCTGGCCTGCATCAGGAACAGTGTGACCAGCAGGAGCAGGGAGGTGATCCTGACCCTGTATTCGGCCTTAGTGAGGCTGCACCTCGAGCACGTGTGCATTTTTGGGCACCACAGTATAAGAAGGACATTGAGGTGCTGGAGAGTGCGCAGAGAAAGTCAGCCAGGCTGATTAGAGGTCTGGATAACAGGTATTATGAGAAAAGGCTGAGGGAACTGGGGCTGTTCAGCTTGGAGAAAAGGAGGCTGAGGGGAGACCTCATTGCTCTCTACAACTACCTGAAAGGAGAGTGTAGTGAGAGAGATGTTGGCCTCTTCTCCCTGGTGACCACTTCTCCTGGTGTCCTACAAGAGGTAATGGGCTCTAGCTCTGCCAGGGGACGTTCAGATTGGATACTAGAAAAAATCTCTTCATAGAAAGCGTGTTAAACATTGGAACAGGCTGCCCAGGGAGGTGGTGGAGGTGTTCAATAGATGGGTAGATGAAGTGCTACAGTGGATGGTTTAGTGGCTAGGGGTTGTCGGGCAGATGGTTGGACTTTTGATGATCTTAGAAGTCTTCCAAACTTGATGTTTCTGTGAATCAGAGTGTGTCTTCAAGAGTCTGAAACATGTGGAACAAAGAGGCCTAGTGCTGTTTGGGGTTGGTTACAATAGAGTAGATAGTAGAAGTGAGGTGACTTTATATCTGCTGGGTCCTTTTTTTCCAACACAGAAAACTAGAGAGGCCACAGAGAATCAAAAGAACCCAAAGGCTTAAAAGGTCTGTAGCTAATAACAATAGGAAAAAAACCAGATACATTAATTATAGTGTTTTCTAGTAATGGGAAATCATTTTGGTCTAGAGAAAGACATGTCTGAAACTGATAGCCAAAGTGTAAACAAGATGGATTCTATTTAAAAAGTGATGTGACTTTGTAAGTAGTAAAAGGTGATCATGAGCAGAACACTAGAGGTAGGGTGGGTTCTCCTCACTTTGATGCCTTCAGCTCAAGATGGGATGGCTTTGTGGCATTTTTGCCCACATAAGTGTCCTTTGGTTCACAAAGGAGTGAGTGGAATTTAATGGCTTACACCATAGAGAGATTCACATGGGGCTGTCTGTGACAATTCTCCCCTGCCCTTCCAGAAGTAGAAGTATCCAGAAGTACAGGTATCTCAAGGAATATAATTTCTTGAAGTATTTTTTTTTTTTTTAGAAGTCTGATATTTTCTAGTTAAGAATAGCTTCAGAAGAGTCCTCTTGCTCTGTTAAGACATGCCCAGGTCAAGTTGCTTTGTAATAGTAAAATCTTGTCCCTTTTTGTAGTCTTCATAGGGCTATTCAAAATTCTAAAGAATTGTCCAGGCATTTTGCTTTGATAAGTTAAGCAAATGTAATTACCTAATACAAGCTAGTGGAGACACTTCATTCTGTAGAGCCCTAGTGTGGGTGCTTGGGTGCTTGCACTTGGCACACGGTCAGTGTCAGTCTGTCCCCTCTCTCTCTAGTCTCAGATATTACAGGACTGGCATTTCTAAGCATTGCCAAGGCTGAGACCCTCTTTACTGTTCATCTTTGCTGACTGCTTTAGGAAAAGGTCTTGTGGCCATCACAGGATGATGTTGCCATCAGGTTGCTGTTGCCAGTCTTTCATTATCTGTTGGCAATCACTTGTTCCTTCACCAAAAATGCTCTGGAATAGATGGTCAAGAGTTTCCATGCAAGACCTGGACCCACCAAGTGAATAATGGGCTGAGACCCACAGAAGGAAGCACATCAGGGATTATTTGATCCGTACCGCTGTGCTCAAAATGCATTTGAAGAGGAGGTGGTTTAGCTCCTTTCGCTTGGGACAAAAATCCTGGCAAAAAAACCCAGCTGCTGGAACCTTGCCAAACAGCAGTGGTTATTGCTGTCTGCTGTGATAGGGGCATATGGCCATGCACAAAATATTAATGCATGAAAAAAAGTCCCTTGAAATTGCCTACAGAAGAGTGAAGATGGCTCAAGCCATCTGGAATAGACACAATGTTCTATCCGTGGTATAAAGTGTGGAATCATACCATGGCCAAAGAACCAGCATCATCAAATTCAAAGAAATCACAGCATAAGAGAGATGCAGTCAGACAAAAAAGACATTAAGATACTCCAAGGTATGAAATTATGAGGAGCCAGGTCTTGGCATTCCAGCTGGACAGGGGAACAAGAGGTGCATGTGATTAATCTCTTTCACTGGTAGGCAATCACAAGCACAAAAAACTGTCCAGATGTCACTGTGCTGGATATGTGATCCAGAGGCACCAAAGGGCAAGTGCTTTATACCCATGAGCTCCTCTTCCAAAGCATGGTTTGGAACTACCTTTCATGGAGTTGTGTAGAGTGACAAGGTCTCCCCTCAGCCTCCTCCAGGCTAAGCAGTCCCAATGCCAGTTCCCTCAGCCTCTCCTCACAGGTTTTCTTCTCTAGACCCATCACCACGGTTTGACTTTGGCACTGTATTTGTCACAGGCTGCTCAAAAGAAGAGCCTTCCCTGTTCTGCAGTTGGCTTTGTTAATTATCTGCCTCGTTAAGGGGTAGCTACCTGCTCTATCTTTTCATTTCAGCAGCCAGCAGTCCTGGGTTTGCTGCATGACCTCCTCCCTCCCTCCCTCCAGGCGATATCATCACCAGGAGCTGGAGCATCAGCTGAAAGCTGCTGCCCATCACCCTCCTCCGTGAGGCTGTGCAAGGGATTTGACCAAGGCATTCACACTTCTGCAATCATCTCTGGTTTTCAGGGTGCTCCCTGGAGAGAGCTGAAGAGAGAACTGGCTTGGTGTTGGTGTTCACACAGTTTCTGGGAAACAAGGCTGGGAAGGTACAACGTGGGCTGGAACAGTGCTGGGGTTTCAGGTAGCATCTGGTGTTTGTCAAAAAGAAGTGGCTAGGCCACTGAGACAGGCAAATTACAGCCTGTGGGACTTGCTTCAACCCATGGAGCTTAGGGAAAAAGTGCCAAATACACCAGAGGATGCTGAGCCACCCCATGGTGTAGCTTGATAATCACACACAGAATCACATAAAATTGTCATCATTGGAAAAAACCTCCAGGATCCCCCCATTCAACTGTCAACTCAGAAAAAAACCCCAAACCAACAACAACAAAAAAACAACCAACCAACCAAAAAAACCCCAAACAAAACAAAACAAAAAAACAAACAAAAAAACAACCACAAAACAAACTGAAACCACGACCATCCCACAAGAGCGTGTCCTGAAGTGCCTCATTTACATGCTTTTTGAGTACCTCCAAGGATGGTGATTCCACCACCTCCCTGGGCAGCCCATTCCTGTGCCTCACTGCTCTTTCAGTGAATAAGTTCTTCCTAATATCTAGTCTGAACCTCCCCTGTTGTAATTTCAGACTGTTTCCTCTAGACTGATCGTTATTTACTTGAGAGGCCAGCACCCACCTCAATACAACTTCACTACACCCTCTTTTCAGGTAGTTGTAGAGAGTGATAAGGTCTCCCCTCAGCCTCCTCTTCTCCAGGCTGAACAATCCCAGTGCCAGTTCCCTCAGGCTCTCCTCACAGGACTTGTTCTCTAGACCCATCACCACGTTGGTTGCCCTTCTCTGAAGGCAAAATAGCCTCCTGTTTCATTCAGCAGTGTGTCTGAATTGGACTGTCCAGCAGACTCCGAATCCTGGACCAGTTCAGACAACCAAAGTTGTGGTGCTGACTGAAGTGCCTGAGTGTACAGGCAGCTAAAACACTTGGGAGGCAAAGGCTCGAGTGCAAAGGAGGATAAAGAGCTGCTAGAGAAATATTTTCTATTGTTGAGAAAACGAATTGCAGTGAGGTAATGAAAAAAAGATTGACCTGAGCCATTGTGTATTAGTACACAAATTTCGTTTGAAGAAATTGCCATTAAAAATGTTTATCAAATAAACCAAAAGTCTTTCCAAGGAAGTTTTCATGGCATTATAAACCATAATTTTTCCAAATCCCAACACAGATGTTGCTGAGTTCTTTGTAAGGCTGAAAAACAAGATACCCAAGGAGAACCTATGAAAGAAGCGTGGCAATGTGTGCATTTGAAGGAAGTTAAGGTAAGGCTGGGATACTGAATAGCAAAGGAGTGGGAAACACACAGGCTGGACAGGGAAACATGATCTGAGAATATCTTCTTCGTCAGTGATGCTTGGGGCCTGGATCTAGACAGACCTTCGAATGATTCCTATTTATAGAAGAAGAGTAATTAAAAGATGTGTTCAGATATACCAGGCTGTTGACTGATATGTCTTTTCATGCACCTTAGGGAACTGTGTCCAGAGTAAAAAATCTATCTGCTTGGACCCAGAAGGGCTCATGTTTGGTCTGCCTGTACTTTGTTGTGCAAAATAGTTGTGGAGAAATATCAGAAGAGGGTCCAGATATTTACAGCCTTTCTTATGGTGTTGTTATACAAAGTCAGTAGGTTTGAATTGACTTTAAATTGTTGAAAATGTTGTAAGGCCAATACGAAATCTCTACAGCTATCTTCTTGAGTAACCTCCCTATTTAAAAATATGTGCAATGTGCAGCATAGTATCACTTATTTTGAAGCTGTCTGACATTTTGCATTACACAGATTTTTAGTTTGCCAGCTTTCACAAGTCTGAAATTTTCCATAACGGGTGTTGGCCTCAAACTGAATCTTTGGGGAAGATTCCAGGCACAGTGATTTCAACTGCCTGGGATCAAAATGCCAATTTTTTTCCCCCTTTAAAAAAAAAAAACCCACAAACCAAACCAACTTTAAAAAAGGCTGAAAACTTAATGGAAAGAAACAAATTTTGAGGAAGAACTTACATTTAAACAGCAGGGTGGTCTTTGTGTTGAGCAGGGGTCCCTGGCATCCTCTGGAGAGCTGAGAAGTTACTTGGCTGCATTAAAATCTTTGAAATATATTGGTTTACAATATTCAGTAGATTTCTTAGTACTTTAATAACAAAGGTAGGGTTTCAAAGGTAGGCACTTTTATGTCTAGCACTTCCTTTTTAAGTGCTGTGCAAGCTTAAAGGAATTTTTAAGTGGGTAGGGAGGTTAATTATTCATTCTACGATTTCACATAACATTGTATTGGTTTAAACGCTCATTGTTTTAGGGGGGGAAAGGTAAACAAAACAAGCAAAAAAACCCCAAATTTTACCATATAATTCTGTAATACCATGTTTTATTTGTCTTAACTGTCCATGAGTAAAAGATATCGCCTCTGGAGTTGTTGGTGAGTACATGTAATAAAGGTGAAAGACCTAGTAAATATTCAACCTGGTATGTTGCTGGAAGTAAGCACTGATAGATCTTGAAAACAAAAGGCTAGAGAAAATTCAAGGAGTTAAAAGGTATTCCTATTTTCTCTTCTTGGCTAAAAAAATCTGTAGCTGGCCCTGAGGGCTATCTGCTTCAGTGACTACATAACCATTGTATTTTGAAATAGGACTGTGCCAGCCCCTCCCTGTTTTGCTAATAGTTTAACAAGACAGCACAGCATTACAAAACAAACCACTATGCTGAGGGTCAAACCCTCTTTTCAGTGAGACTTTATTTGGAACAAAATTTTCTGCTAGTGGAGCATTAAAGGCAACACTAATTTTTTAGGGATGTGTTTGTTAGTTGAGAAGCAAAACTCTCCTGTAGCTCCATTGGCTGGGTGAGCCACAAGGCTATTTTGAAACCTACATAAAACTGAAAATTGAGTTTCTCTGGCATGGATACGTGGAATCTTTTTCCTAATTTTTACGTAAAAATACGTTACGATTCGAAAATGTCATATAGGGTTTGACCAACAGGACTCAAATTAAGAACAGAGCAAAGGTACGAAGCAAAACAGAAATTAAATCTAAACTAAAAAGAAAGGCTTCTCTGAAGATGCCCCTCATCTCTCCCTGCCCTCACCTGGCTTGAGGTCTGGCATCTACTCTCAAATTTACAGGGGCTTGTGATCTGCTTAGTGTGTGGAGCAGCTTTCCAACAGCCCATCAGATGCCAGGTTGCACTGGTGAGTAGCAGCAGTTTATTTTTCTGTGATGTTATTTGTCAAAACAGAGTGGAATAGCAACAGCATGGGGGTAGCGAGTAATATAAAGGAAGAATTAGAACTTCAGGAAAATGGAAGACATTTAAGATCACAATTTCCAAAACTTTTAAAGCACAAACTTACCTTTGGGAGCATAATGGTCCCACTGGTGTTACCGACACGATTTGAGCACCTGAAGCATACGTGTACATGGTTTGCAAGGATGTACTGGTGGTGTTCACTGGTCAGCATGTTTAACACACATTATTATCAGACAGCAAGGCAAGAAGCTGAGATTGCTGTGGGAGGACTAAGTATGCTCTCTGACATTTTTTGGTGCAAGTTATGGCTCCATGTTAGATATAGAAAAGAGTGAGTTGTAAACAATTAATGTCAAAAGAATAAATGGGAGACAATTTAAAGAAAGAAAAATACTTGTTGCTAAACTCTATGTTAATCAGCAGCATTTTGGCTGTAGCCAGGAAAAAGTACAAAAGAAAAAGTGGTATTTATGCACAATGCTAATCACTAGGGTAAAAAAACTCTTTTGAATGAAAACTTGCAAAAGCTGAGGCTGTTAATTCTTTTCGTGTACCAGTTAGGGCTACACTGCCAATGAAATATATTGAGGTTCGTAACAGATTGCACAGTCAAATAAATTAATAAGCAAAAACGGGAGGAAAAATCAATCAAGAGAACCTTAAGGCACATTTGCAGGAGGAAATATTTTCCATGTCTTCATTGTAAACTAAATACACTGAAATAACTAAACGTAGAATTGTGTAATGTTTGGCAGGGAAAGAGGCTTTCAAAATGACATCATGAATCCTGTGTAGTATGTTAGGTTCCTTAAAAAATGTCCACAAAGACATAATAAAGGAGAGCTGGTATCACAGTTCATTTGAATCCTCTGAATTGTGGAACATGAGACTTGATCTATGAATTTTTATTTTTTTTGCGGATGTCCTAAAATATTAGAAAATATATACTAAGCTTTAGAAAGCAACTGCTTGGCCTGAAAAGCTCATATTTTATAAATGCATACCCCACAATTTCCTAGTGAAACCTTACTCAAGACAAGTAAATATATATAAAATTATTTCAACTAAAATATTTCAACAGTTTTCATCCATGCTTGAGCATGATCTTCTAGTTCCTTATGTTTTTAAAAGGCAGTGAAGAGTATGTATTCATTTGCATGTTCAAGGTAATTCCTTCAACGAGATGCCTGTTCCTTGGTACCAAAATTCTCTCTTCCCTATTCCTTCTTCCTTGAATGCTGCCCGGGTTAGTAGACTTTTTTTTCTTCACTTGCCTTTTAACCCAAGGTAAGAAAGGAGAAATTATTTACATAATTCTGTCACGTATGTACGGAGTTGAAATATGACTCACTGCATACCAAAAAACTTTTGAAAAAAATGTTTATTCTTGCTGGGATGCAAAAAAGCACTTTTACCATGCTGGTAAGATGGCCTGGAGACGTATGGAAAATTAGATGCACACATACAGATGCAGCTTCACAGAAACAAGAGCAACAAGGTGAAGCCAGAGCACGTTTGTAATGTCAGCATCGTGGCAAGCAAACGAAGCCAGCTGTGCCAAAATAATGATGGCAATGGAAGAGCCGATGGGTGACAAGTGGCGTACGGGGAGCTCGGGGACTGCACTAAAAACCCAAGCGAGACCATCCCGCAGGCACAGGCGCCATCGCATGGTCAGGAGGTGACAGGGTCTGGGAAGCAGCAGCTTGTGCACTGTTGCTACTTATTATTATTATCATTATTATTATTATTAAAGGCAGGCGGCTGTTTGAACGTTTGTAAAAGTTTGGCTCAGCCTCGCAGCAAAAAGTGACAGAGAAGAGGAGGGGAGCGCAGCCGGGCGTTGTTGTGCTGTTGGAAGCCCTGCTGGGAAACCCACATGAGAACAGGGCAGGGGCAGAAGTTTGAAACTTTCTTCATTCCAGCAGTACTGGAGCCATTGCCAAGATGACTCAGGGCAGAAAACCAGCAGAAACTCCTTCCCCAGCAGTGAGCGAGAAGGAACTCCTGAAAGTGCTACAAAACACATGCAACAAAAACATGCTTTAAAAATGTTTTTGTGTTTTGTAGGTGCCAGGATGAAATCAGCAAGGGTGCTAACTGAAAATGGAATTTCACAAACGCGTACTGAAGTTTGACAGGTAATTACTGACACAGCGCCTTAACTTTGTACCACTGCAAAAAAAAAAAAAAAAAGTGTCTACTGCTTTGTATTAAAGAAACATTATGTAGTACATGATGTATTACATCACGCTGCCTTCTTAAATATTTAAGTAACGCAGTCTGGCACAGCAGTGTTGTCAAAAACGCTGACTCTATGTTTAAAACTTTTTATTGAGAGAGATATAAGTAAAGCAGTGCGCTGCACCGCGCTGGACGGCCGAGGAGCCGTAGCCCCACCACCGGCTCGCAAGTTCGATAAGGTAAAACCGGTTCTTTTATACTTTTCATAAACCTCTTCCCCTTAGTCTCTTATCAGTTTATCATTGGTTTTCGTTTTGCGGGCTTTCCTAAAAAACTTTCTTGCTTCGTGGGCTCCGCTCTGTTGCTGAGGGGAATGGTCACGTGACGCCCCTGTTTCGCGGGCCCCTGCGGTCGGCCTCTCCTCCTATTTTTCTGGCTTTTCCTCGTTCTAAGTACGCTTAAACATACACCCCAAAACAACAGGATACAGCATGCTATCTCAACAAACTGACCAAACAAACATTATTAAATTGAAAGATACACTCAACAAAACAATAGACTACAATTTTAAACCCTTATTTTTCACAAGTGTCTTCAGGCAGCACTGTATCCTAAAACAATACTGTAGTTCAACTCGAGCCAATCCAAAATACTGTCAGACAGCTCAAACCTTCTTCCTCTTGTGCTGTTCAGAACCACTCAGTGCCTCACCAGGAAAACAGGGTGAGACAGAAGCTCATGTAACAACTGGTAAACTAGCAGACCCGCTTGTCACTACCATTTTTTTTCCCTCACCATGTTTTATTTTGGCTATTTTAAGAGAGGTCCATGTAAGTCACTGGGAGAGCACTGTTCTTTGAAAAATTACCTACAAACCCATCCTCTCGCCAGAATAGCTACCCACTGCACCATTAGGTAAATTTAACTCCTACAACAACAAACTTTATACATTAGTGTATAACCACAGGGCTCTGGTCATTACATAGAGCTTGAAGTTTTATGACTATTCCTGCACACTAGAGCCAAGGTGGTTAAGGCAGCATTATCTTTTTGCCGTTATAGGTATGGTTACAAATCTTTTAATAAAATATCTCCTTTCGAAGGTATACAATGCGACAAATTAAAACATCATCTTACAATTTTGTGGAATCTAAGCTTAATCATCCTTCTAAGACTTTTATCTTTCTCAGTGTCTTATAGCTGTTTCTTCAAAGAATGAACCTCAGTGAGCATCATGCACAAATACAAGCTCTGAGCTTTATCTTTTCTGCATTACAGTATTACTCTCTTTAGCTTTGTACAGTCATTCACTCATCTCTTTCCAGTGAAGTAATGTTACTAATATGCAACAGTATAAGAATCAAAAGTATATATGAAATTATGCTTTAGGGAAAGCTTCAGTAGGAAATTAAGCTAATGACTCTCCCCAGATTTTTGTGAAACAAGGATTTTAAGAGCTAACCTAGACTGTTAACAGCAGCAGCACCAGCAGCAACACAGCTCTGGGAAATGCTTTCTTCATATAACCCTACTTCGTATACAACCAACCAACCAGATACTTCATAGATACTCTCGGGTGTGTCTCCTTTCTTTAAGAAGCTCACCAGAATAATGCCTAAAAATAATGAAGCAGGAAAAATCATCAGAATTTGGTGAAAGGAAGAAGAGAGATGTTTTGAGTTTATTTTTCCATCATTCACTTGCATTTTTTGCTCTTGGAATTAGAATATTAGAGTTACAATATCCCAGCTCAAACTGCATTATCAGCGTGAATTACTAGATCTATAGAAATTATATAAGCACACAGGGTGGGATGCAGTATTAGTTTAATGGAGATAGAGTACATAGTCATAAAAATAAAATCTTAGGTTAAGCATGTGAGGAAATATTAAAGGCTATTTTTTACTCAGGGAAAGCAAAACAGAATTTCCCACATTCCCTGTCACCTGAAACTCTGGGACAGAAACTTCATTTTAAATGTAAGCTGCCAACAGAAAAGAATGCCTTTCTCTCCTTTAATTTCTAAAGAAACCCAAACAAACAAAAAAAAAAACCCCAACAACAACAAACTCCAACTTTTTCAAACCAATTCTCTCACCTGATTCACTACACATCTGTGCAAGTGCTGCAGCTGGTACAATAGGTACGGGGAACATGCATCCAGGAGTAGAACAGGTCCAAGCTTCAACAGCAACCCAAACTTCTGCTCCTTTAAGGCAGTTCTATGACCACCGTTGCCATTGATCTGACATTTCCCAATTTTAGAAGGTTCTTGTTTCTATGGAAGTTACTAAGGTGACTGAGCTTCATTTCAAACATCCCAGTAAATGCATTTTTTCCAACATTTTCCCTTATGGCAAATTTAAGGTAGGGGGCAATTCTCTTGCCTGTTGTGCAGGAAGGTCTGAATGGAAGAGAACTTGGAATGGGGCACAAGACAATGAGACCTGTACAAATAGGAGCAGGCAGTAAAGGCATCACTTTCACTTCTCTTCATGGAGAGAACTTGTGGGAGAAAGGGAAAGGAGAAAAAGGAGTAAACCGCTCTCCCATAGGTGTTTATCTGATGTTGGAATAAATTGTGTTTCCATGTGGAATTAATTAGAATCACGGTTCTGAACATTGTTCCTTCAAATCCCTGTAGCATCCCCACAGTTGTTGCAAACCCTGTGCCATGAAGAGCATATATACAGAGGATCAAAAAGCCATCCATGGTCGTCCCACTGATGAGCACTTCAGCAGTCTCCATGGAAGAGGCACAAGACCTCTCTGTGAAGGAGCGATGTGACCATTGCTGTCCAGAATACGGTGTTTCTGCTCTCTTAAAAAAAACATCTTGCTCTATTAATAAGGTTTTCATGCTCATCTGGGTGGGAAGCAGAAAGACTAAAAAAAAACCTGGTAAAGCTTCTTTCGGCCTGTGTCCAGCCAGAAAGACTTGGATAGACAGCACAAAGCTGCAGAGATGCTCCAGGTCAGGGGTTGCACGCAGACCTTGGAAAGCATCCACCCTTTCCTCCCAGAGTTTCTATTATCTTTTAAATTTAACTTCAGCTCCCTCAGAAACAACAGGAAACTAGTATCCCATTTTATTAAAAATTACTTGATTTCCATACACAAAATCAATTAAGCTGCAGTCACCTCTTTGGCATTTACAAATAGTTAAGAAATACTTCAGGTTTTATCTGCCTTTGCTTCCATAAAATATTATTTCTTAAAGCAGGTAACCAACCTGAATTTTAACTGAGTGGTTTTGCAGGGCAATATAGTATTTGTGATCCGGATAAGAAGCCGAGTTCTCAGTTATGTTTAAGTAGTGTGCTTAATTTGAACTAACAAGCAAAAACCCATTGGAATCACAGCCAGCCAATGTCTCACACTAGTTTTAATACAGAACCAGTCACAGGCTGTTAAAAAAACAGGTAGTAGTTCAGTTTTTTTAGCACTGGTCTGTACATTTACTCAGGTATCAGAAGTCTGAAAAACATTGAGGTGATACCTCATCACTATAGAGAGGAAAGTAACACAATTTAGCACGCTACTGATGCCACTTACCAAATTCTGAGATTACTGGAGGAGGTTCAGTTACCCAAAGGAAGGGACTGGTGCCCTCTCAGGTGCCTGGCTGCCACTACAGCTGCAGAATGTGGCGATTGTGGCAGCTGCCAATGCCACAGCCCTGGCCCAGCTCGGCAGCCCCTTTGAAATGCAACAGCACACCTATGTTCAGGTAGCTAAACTGAGCCTGTCTTATGAAGGGTAAAAAATAAAAATAAACCCCCTGAAACAAACCCTTGATGAAGTGAGAGAGCTTGCAAGCAATCTGTTACTATTTTCATCCTGGCCAGGGAAATCCAATTGTCAGCTTCCTTAGTTTTACATGGTATCACTTCCTCAGTTCATCTGAACTTCAGCATCACAGCTCAGTGAATGCAGTGTGTGTGGATACAGACATATCAGCACATAATATATGTACACTTACACTCTTCAGATGTGGCTCTTTGATGCTGCTGAGACACGTGCTTCAGGTGTTCGTCAAAGTCTCAGATGTTCCCATTATTCTTGACTGATGCCAGCAGAGTCAAAGCTTTACAGGTAGAAGAAATGTAACGTTTTGGTGGCACAAAAAAGAACTTTACACCTTCCCCGTATCCCCCTTTGTCATAGGATTTACCTGGTATTTATGGATATCTGAGGCTTATAGGATATATCACACTGCTTATATGTAAACCACAGCTGACACCTCAGACCACCTATACATGCTCCCAGCCTCCCTTCTCTTCAGAAGGATAAAGAACAGATTTTGAGGTAGATACACTGCTCTGTAACAACCACCCTTAGGCAACCATTTTTCTTAGACAACTGTTTTTCTGCGTGACACAGCACACAAGCACAAATGAACCTCAGTCTTGCCATCAGAAGGAAGTGGAGAACAGTTCAAAATATGAGATTTCCTTGGGACAAGGTTGCAGCTGCCCAGGCTGGAAAAGACATTGTGAAAGCAGACTGATGCTGATGCAAGAATGGGTCAGATGAAAAATTCAGTATTACCCTGTCACTTCACTGCCTCTACTGTCTCTCTAGTTCCCATCAGTTCCTGTGCATGCCAAAGAAACTACTTTGTATTTCAGAGAGGAGGAGACACTTCCATAGAGCATTTAACATTACTGATAACACATACCACGTAAAACTACTACTAGCTACAGCAGTATTAAATCATGTTTTAGACCTAAATTAAGTAATGACCTACAGCTATTGAGCTAGGAGGATGTAAGGCTTGCTGATGAAGTGTTTTTGGAAAGATGAGGGCACTTTTATTTTCTGAACTGCAGGTGAAGAGATTAAGCCTACTCTACAAAATATCTGGATGCCTAAAAATGCCTATGGGTGCTTAACCAGTTTGTCAGAAGCATTTCTTCATTTTTGTCATCAGAACCACACACTCAGTAAATCTGGAAAGAACTCTCTGGGGTAGATTTCACCCTGGTGATGATGCCATTCCAGACTCTGAGGTAACTTACTTTGTCTTTTGTGCCCAGCCTCGTGCTCCCACACTAGGGGAAACATAAGTTTACCCAAATTTCTAAAATTCAGAATTACAGAAATGAGCTTCCAAAGCATGGAAGGTGCAGTCTTTGAAACAGACACACTTAAGATTGTGCACTGGTCAAGTACTACAAGAACGGGGAAGATCTACATCTGTCTCTCTCTCTCTTAAAAAGGAGAAGCACTAGATAAAAATTGATGTATTTAGTGGCAACAGCACGTGAGGTAGAAGTACTTTACAAATGTAGAAACTGAGTACAGAAATGTAGATGGCATAAGGCAACACGAAATACAATGCAAAATCAGGAACCAAACTAAAGCTGTTTCACCCAAGTCCATTTTGATGGGTGAAACAGTATTTACCTCTAGAATGGCCCTGAAGATATTAAACACAACTGAAACCAGGCTTTAGAAACGAACACAGTACTTTGTATAAATATATGGAAAGCAGCATAACTTGATAAATAGTCTAGTATATAAATGCCTAGAACTATGTACATTAGTACAAATGAAGAAGTTAAACCTAAATGAATGAAAGCATTAGCACCCTACAGTAAGTTTATCCCATTATGTCTTCCCCTAAGGAGTGATTCAGGCTAGCCAAGCAAAAGTGGTTTTGCACCCTTTTCCTCATTCATTCTGAATTCCAACCCCCCACTGCCCTGCCCCCAAGTCATTCCCTTCTACAAACTTCCCCAGATATTTTGCATTTCAAGATCACAGCTAATATTTCTTCAATATAGCTTCAAAATAAGCAGTTTACTCCTACTGTATGAAGAACTCTCAGGTCACAAACACAGAGTTCCATAACAACAAACACCTAAGTTTCAAACAAATCATGTTCTTTTCGTAAATCCACACTAAGATAAGGTAAAAAAAACAGTACTGCCAGTTCAGATCCAGTTTACTTTTAGTTCTTCTTTGGGGATTTAACCAAAACTCCTTATGATATTGGAAGTGACATATTTAAGTCAGTCAACACTGCCATCCCAATTATGAAGTGTAATACAGCTGGAATCCTCAAGTCAGAACCATGCAAAGAAAGTTTTTTCTGCAAATAGCTGCAGAAAGGGTAGTAGTCTTGAGGGCAACTTTTTTTTCCCCCCTTTTAATTCTTGTACTGGTTGAACAATCACTGCAGTCTTCTGTTACTCAGAAAAATTGTATGAATTAATGAAAATAAGCAATATTTTATTTCAATACCAGATTTATAGTTGGTGTGTTACACTGGGGCTGGCCTGACTGATTAAACAGATATGTCTGAAACACAACATAAATTACACATGCCATGGGACATGTACAATTGATTTCTACTAAAATGTGGATAGCGAGACCCACTTCTATGCCAATTCTTTTACACTTTTAATGGTGATAGTGATTAGTATTTTAGTAAGAGGGTAAATTCAATAAAATGTTTCAGGACAGCCATACAACTCAAAGATAATGTTTGCACAGCTTCCAATTCCACCATGAAAACATATCCCCTCCTAATTAGAAATAGGCACTTCATCTTTAAAAATGAAGCCCTCTCTTTTGTTCCTCAGTCGTCATCAACAGTTGGCTTGATTGTTACTCCTCTTCTGATTTGACCCCAACCAATTAAACTGTGAAAAGAAGAACAGTTTCGATTACTTTTAGTAGTCAGAAACATCCAAGATAAATCAACATCCTTCTGTCATCCTTATGCCTCCAGTTTTCACATTATGAATTTTTTCCACCTCTCTCCCACCCAAAATATCCTACAAGAATCTAAGACTGGCTTGTGGAAACACAGAACAAAAAAGGAGGAGGGACAGAGACCATCTGTATGTTTGTAATCAGTGAAGCATGTGTCTTAAGACAGTAAACTAAAAACCTGAAAGTATTGTAACTTATGTTGTACACATATAAGTGTGTAAGTGGGCTTTCTGGCAAAACTTGCTCATGTTTTTCAAGTGCAAATGAATCCACAGAAGCAACAAAACTTGCATTAAAATTTATGCAGGCTGTCAGTGTATAGTTCAAAAAACCCAGCTTCCAGTGTAAATAGTTTCCTTTCCTTCCTTTTTTTTCCTTCCTCTTTCCTCCTCCCTGCCCTGCCCCATTTAAAATAGGTTACATTTTTCTTGTACTTCTTTTCAGGGAATATTCTCTTCCCCAGTTTGTCAGCTAGCTCTGAATTCTCATCTATGCTTTCCTATTGATCTGAAAAAGAAACACACACCCAAGGATATAAAAGCTAGGTTCTTTTTCATAAAGTGGGTTTTTTTCGTATGAATAGCTATGTTTTCTTATACTTTCCCCTCATACTGCAAGAGCTGTGCAGGGTAAATGAACCTAAATGCCCTTATAATATTCATGTAAGTCTTATGGGATAAGCAATAGGTACAATATCCATAATCAACTGAAGAGAAGCATGGCACCAAGCTTAAAATGAACCATCAGCCAATTCTGCTCATAGTTTTCAGCCTCCAGATGCTACTCTGTAGTCAGCCATTTCAGCCTTGTAATTTGAATGGGTCACTCCAGTTGATACTGTTGATGCATCAGAAGAATTCTTGAGATTTTTTAAAATAGACATATACTAACCTATTCTAGAGAAAAATCAGATGTTTGGGGTTTTTTTTTGTTAAAATTAGAACAACCAGGTACTCTACCAATTTAGCACCAACTTACCGCCAGTGCTTCTCAACTCTTCGACTCAGGGCAATTTTTTCTCCCACTTCTGTGCATACTGGGTTGGTTAGCACAATCTTTCCCAAATCAGCCTTTACTGCACTGACTCTCCCCCCAGTAGACAGGGATCCTATGTTTACCATTAAAACTTCATTCTTTGATAATTTTTGCACCTGAAGGAAAAGATATAAAAATCTTAAACATAAGCTTTAGTAATAAAAAGCCAAACAACATACTACACATAGTATTAAGAATTTCCATTACCTAACTGCCACAAAAAAAAACCAAACTTGTAAAAAAAACTATAAATTTCCCCACATAGAAACCATACACAGCATCGGTGGGTAAAGTTTCTATTTTAACCATTGTGAAATGAAAAATATGTAAATATGTTTGGAACGTCAAGTTCTTGTAGGAAAAACCTAGAAAGTGTATCATGCCATTTTCTGTAAAAAAATCCTGAATATTGCACATAACTGCACTGAAAGCAAAACCAATCTCAGATACTGCTACAAATTGATATATTATACCATTATTTTAAATAAAGTGGATATTCTCATTTCCCTTACGCCTACATCTATCAAAATGATTTCTCGAAAAGTAAATAATCGCTCAGGATAAAGAGACAGCTGAGGTACTTAATTTACTGTTACATGAGGCAGGTTTTAGATTTCACTGCAAATAGGAAAAATTATGATCTACTTTGAGTTGTGTAACAAGAGACTGTACCATGAATCAAGTTCAGTTTCTTTTCCACTACTATGTTTGATAAATAGTTTGATAGCAAAGGAAAACAACTACCATTATCTTTTCAGTAATACCTAACTTCAAGACACAAAAAATCTTTATGGTACTTTAAAGAACTCTGGTAGTAATTCCTACTCTTCTGAAAACTATTCTTCTATAATACTAAGCAAACAGGCAAGTTTTGTGACAACAAAATATTGACAAAATTGCTAAATTAATTGTAAAAAATTACATGCTAATAAAACTTAGCACAACAAGTTGATAAAGTAAATTAAGAAAAAAAATCCCATAGCCCTGTCTTTCTTAAAAATAACTCAAAAGATACAGACCTTTGCAGCTTTCTTGTCCCCTTCAGTGCGCACACCTAACAGTCGTCTCAACAAGAAATAGGAAATTTCCAGCTCTGTAAATATTTCTGGCAGTGCTCCAACTGCACCAAGAACTTGGCCAACCATTCGGTCAGCCCGACACAAAGTTGGATCAATCTTGGTACCAACACCTACAACACAACAAGGAAAGTCGCAAGAAATTGAGAGGTGGCTTTCATATTCATTTATTGAAATAATATTTGAAGGAGATCTAAAACCAACAAACTGATATTATACTGAAAATTTTGTTATCTAGACAGCATTTTCAGAATGTCAGCATGGCTGAGCTCTGTCTAAACAAAGCTGTTAAAGCTTTTTACAATTTTAACAATTCAAGTTAACCTAAGCTGACCAGGGACATTCAGGAAAGTTGTTTACTGAACACCTAACATGACACACATGTTGTCTCTCTGCCATACATATATGTATTATTTGAAATTTCTCAGAGCCTTTTTGTTTACCACAATGACATTCATTAAGCAAAATCAAGCGTTTTCAACAAGCATGAAAAAAAAAAAAGCATTTCCATAAGAGAATATTCTCACCTATAAGACCTCCTGGAGCAGCATATTGCAGATCATTGTGTTCAGCAAAGAGTGACACAATTTTGGAAAAGATTGGCTTGCACATGAGTTTTCCTTCACTGTCCTTGGACACAATACCAGGCCGGACCTCAATTTCCTGGCCCACCTAATTATGAAAGTGAAAAAGTCATTAACTGGTTGTTTCACAGGAACAAAGCTAACTGCTATTCACAGATAAGACCTACTTAGCCCAAGATCTACTGCTTGTACAAGTCCTTGGTTCTGGGCTACTGCAGAATTTCTAGGACTTGTTTTCCACCATTTACTGTAAATCAACCTATATTGAGAGCTCTGTAACTTATACCCAAGGAAGCAATTAATTGTCTTGTAAATACAATTTATAAACTGCTTTAGCAAAGGATATTTACCAGCAATAATTCCAGAATTTCAATTTTAGCTTGGGTTTTTTAATTTACATTTCATTTAGCAATCTTGCAGAACTAAGAAAAATTTAGTTAATTCAGTCAGTACAGCTGATCAGTATTAATAAAAACTGCAAGATGAAGAAAAGTTTTATAAATCTTTGAAGATGTAGTTGGTTTTCCAGTCTAACAGAGCAACTTTTAAAGTTCCCATCTATTGGCAGTATGCCACAAACAAAATTTAAAAAAATCAAAATACACAGAATATTTTAATAGGGAAGTGGGACCTGTGGGAACCCACACAATCTTCAGAGGTACCTTTTGCTCCCCTCTTTGCCCCCAGTAATTCAATAAAAGTGTCAGGACAGGAAAAAAAAATTAAAAATCTCCCTCTATTTTAGTAAGCAATGAAACTTGTGTCACTATTAGCAAAAGTTAAGACAATGGTAACAAAAATACATTTCTTGTACCTGGTGTTTTAAAACAGGAAAGTATAAACAAGGCATGGACAGAAAGGATAGGTGGATAGGTGCTATCTGACTGTATCCTACTTTAAAACACATTAAATTGTAGAGATTAATTTTGTACTAATCATGCAAAAACTCCACTTATTGTTGTAATTACAGATCTCCAGACAAGAGAGAGAAACATTACCTTTAGAACACCCTTTAGAATACTGCCACCAGCTACACCCCCCTTAAGGTCATCAACTTCACAGCCAGGCTTGTTGACATCAAAAGATCTAATTACTGAAAAGAACAGACCATAACCAAGTTTATATTTAAGATCAGGTTTTTAAAGAATTAGTGCCTTTCTTTAGCACGTTTGCTTCACTATTCTTCCTAAAGTATACACATATTTATAAATACTACAAACACATAATTCAAGGATAATGATAAATACTATGACTGTTTTATGCTGGATTCTTAAGTACATAGTTTATTTCATTCTCAAAATTATGTAAGCTGCTCCTATACATAAATAGCTTTTTTAACTGTTTCTGCATAGCAAAAAGTAAAGTATCAGTACCTAAAAAGAAAGTAATGATATTAAAAAACCCTCCAATTTCATGTTAGTTGTGAATTTGTAACCTTGTCCTAGCATAGTAAATTTTCATTTATTCTGAAAATACATTTTGGATGTTTCTCATGTTTTGTGAGGAAAGAGCAAACAAACAAATTGGTTGTAGTGGAACTGAATTTCAAAATATTCTGGAAAACAACTGAGACTTTCAGAAGACAGGACTCTTAACACAGAAAATCTAACCAGGCTACCTGTAAAACTTTCATGAGAATAATTTCCTTTTCAAATCCAACAGCTTGTAAGTAGCTCATTAAATTTAGATTCACAGCAGTTAAAGGAATGTTGTAAGACACAGATAGATTCCTCATCTTTACTGCATTCTGCTGCTGTCACACACACAGAACCAAGCAATTCCCCCAAGCAGATTTAACTGTAGCAATGAACACACCATACAACTCTTAAATATGCAAGTTTTTAAGTAAGAGGGCACTAAATGCTCCTTTTAAACCTACCTCTTTAGAGCATTCACCAACATGTTATTCCAAGTGTAGACACATGGAATAAATGGTTAGCCTCAAAAGTCTAGAGCAAAGTTGAAGTATTTACATACCAATAAGCCTTGGCTCAGATGTGAAGTCTCGCAGAGGAACTGGGATTTTCTTCACTATGTACTCACAGACTACCTCAATGTTGTATTTCAACTGTGCTGAGATTGGAATTATTGGAGCTCCTTCTGCAACTGTACCTAAACCAAAATCAAGTTCAACGTGAAGCCTTAGTAATAGTATTTACAGCGACATGACCAAATGTTCTGACATTGTAAAAAAATATTAATGAATTTCACGACATTTTTAATGTATTTCCCAAAGCATAAAGTGTCAGAGCATTTACCCTTCCCTTCAACATTTTAGCTCAAACCAGCCAGACCTTCTTTAAGGTAGTCACGTTGCTCCTGGGTATAGTGTACTAAAGAGCCTTACAGTTGCTCCCTCAACATTCTGTCAGATAATCACAGAATCATAGAATTAGCCGGGTTGGAAGGGACCTCAGAGATCATCAAGTCCAACCCTTGACCCACCGGTGCGGTTGCTAGACCATGGCACTGAGTGCCACATCCAGTCTCTTTTTAAATGTCTCCAGGGATGGAGAATCTACCACCTCACTGGGCAGCCCATTCCAATGTCTGATCACCCTCTCCGTAAAGAAATTCTTTCTAATGTCCAACCTAAACCTCCCCCGGCACAACCTGAGACCGTGCCCTCTTGTCTTGCTGAGGGTTGCCTGGGAAAAGAGACCAACCCCTACCTGGCTACCCCCTCCTTTCAGGGAGTTGTAGAGAGCAATGAGGTCTCCCCTGAGCCTCCTCTTCTCCAGGCTGAACAGCCCCAGCTCCCTCAGCCTCTCCTCATAGGATCTGTGCTCGAGTCCTTTCACCAGCCTGGTTGCCCTCCTTTGGACCTGCTCCAGGACCTTGATATCCTTCCTGAACTGAGGGGCCCAGAACTGGACACAGGACTCGAGGTGTGGCCTCACCAGGGCTGAGTACAGGGGCAGAATCCCTCCCTTGGACCTGCTGGCCACGCTGTTCCTGATACAGGCCAGGATGCCATTGGCCTTCTTGGCCACCTGGGCACACTGCTGGCTCATGTTCAGCTTCTGCTCTAGGGGAGATTTCACTCCTGATCACAATGTGATCAAGATAATTTCCTCAGAGATATCTCAATATTTGATACATCAATATTGATTTTACAGTCAGATTTAATTTTTGAGAACTAGAAATCCTAACAAATACTGCTTCTTTCTCTCTGCACTGCACCAGAAACAATCCAAGAAGAGACAACACCTAGAAAACAGAAATTCAGTAAAAGCTACTAGAACGGAGTTACTGCTATTAGTTTTACATCAAGAGCTCTGACCAACAGCCAAAGCACCATTGTACATAAACAAACTGAAACAGAAAGGAAGCACAACACCAAATGTCTACTTTTTCTACTAACAATGTACATGAACATCATCTAAGTCGGAGAAGCTTTACTATAAGCACAGAGAAAACCACGATGTCCATGTCCCAACACTGAAGAACTTTCACTACTCACTGTAGTTCTGCTGTTGAAAACTTACCTTGTACAAATGCAAGAATCTGTTCATACTGTTCCTTAGCCTGGCTCTCCTTCACCAAATCAATCTTATTCTGTAGAATCAAAATGTGTTTCAGTTTCATGATTTCTATAGCAGCTAGATGTTCTGAGGTCTGGGGTTGAGGGCATGACTCATTACCAGCTGAAAGAAGAAAGGTGACTGCAATATAGAAACTGCAAAGAGAGATGAAACTCCTACAATTACAACATCTGCTTTCCATTATACCTTTACACAAAAAAAAACAACCAGTCAGCTCTCAGTAAATTACATGCAAATCATCCAAGTTATTAAGCACCTGCACTTCCTGGAACTGCTGGCTTTAGCATCCACACAATATATGACAGATGAGAAGTTCCCAAAGTGTTTTCCCCATTCTACATGTTCAAAATACAAACTTTTTAAAATTTCCAAAGAGCTAACTTCTGTCTAGTTGATTTATTCCATCTTGTAGGTCTTTAGACATCTCAGTACTGACTGCTGCTTAGCAGAGAATTCACCCTTTAAGAAATACTCTAAAATTCTATGGGGTTTTTTTCTGATCACCAAAGCCATAAAAATCCCCAAACTCTGTAAAGCACAATAAAAATATCAAGTATGTGAACAGGACAGGTATCAGCATACTTTGGATTTCAGCCATCCAAAAAGCCAGCTTTGGACTGATGCACCATTATGGTGGTCAATCTCACCTGAAGTTCAGTCTTTTTCTAGAACTACACAGGCAGAAGGAATGAGAGCTCATCAGTTACCTCTAACTATTTAAACTACAGTATCTGAAGCTGTTCCTATTTGTTGACAAGCCCTACAGGTAGTATAATAGCTATTTATCACTGCAGAGCACTGAACTGTTCTACAGACATACAAACGTGAGTTTTATACACTTCCTATTGTTTGCAAATATGATTAAAAATTGTCTAAATAAAGATAAAACTCCTGTACCTTGATACTGTCAATATTCATTTGGGTTTACTGTTTGCACTGATGTTTGTGGACTCTCCTGCACAGCTTGAGAGTATGTATCTAAACCAAACTGAAACTTCAGAGAAACTAAAATTTACCTGTAAGCTAATGCATATCCATAAAATGCTATAAATTTTCCAGTACTATACCACTACAAGGTTTCACCTTACCTAATTAATCTTCTATCAATTGGGCCAGCTACTAGACTTAGTATGTACAGTTATGTTTAAAAAACCCAGCTTGTTAGGATACTTTTTTTTTTTAAAATTATTATTCAATTGCTCACCCCATTCCACTAAATTTTAAAACTCATATAAAGTTAGTCCATTATATTTAAGAAAATAGGGAAAACAAAAAGCTCTGCTTTTCTGTGGCAAACATTACCTATCAATAGTAAAGCTGCATCCATTACTGCTGCACCGTTCAACATAGTAGCCATCAAAATATCATGGCCAGGACAATCCACAAAAGAGACATGCCTGTTGTAGAAAAAAGTTAAAAAGAAGTCCAAAAGCCAATCATCAACAATTTCTCTGACTGATTTATGTGAGTGGTTGAGCAAACAAAGGTTAAAAGCATCCTTAAAATTGATAGATAAATACACATTTCAAGACAGATGTTGAAAAGTAATACCTTAAAAATGTTTTCATAAGAATAAAAAAGTTACTGAACAGCTACTGAATAGTTTTCTGAGTTTCAAGATTTGATACCATACATCCATACTAGACACTGCTTTAATATTGCACAAATTTGCTTATAAATTAGACTAGATTTAAATGCACTGGGGAAAAAACAAACCAAAAAACAAACCCCTCCCCATATGAACAAAAACCAAAACCCCATAGGATTTCTTTTTAAAAGACATCTCCCATTTTCCAGTATTAGAAAATTATGCATCATTAATTACATGGTTGTAACTGCACTTTGATTCAAAAATTCATTCACTGAGACAGTGTTGCAGGTCTTATTTCCAAACTTATTATTTTATTGTGCAGACTGTAATAGTGGATTCACTAGATTCTTGTCTGAACATACACAGTGAAGAATCCTTGTTTCTTGGTAGTATGCCACCAAAAAAAAAAATCAGGAGACTAATTTACTGCTTTGCTGACAATGTTAAAAATCTACTATAAGCAAATAGTAGAATACTACTAGAAATAAAGAATCCAAAGCTTTTAACCAACAGTTCAACAATGGCTGCATTGGCTGCAGTTACTGTGACACTCCAGAAGAAGTTACTGTTAGAACAAGTGCTCTAACAGGAACCTGAGGAAAAGAAGGAAATAAGTGATTACAGAACTAGGTGTATTTTATACATATGAATGAACTGGGAATCTTGCTGTACAACAGTCTTTGTTACTGCTCTCATTTGAGCAATCACTGTAAAGATCCATGTAACACCTGTTGCAGTTACTGTGCTTGCAGAAGGATCAGTGTGATGCTCTCATAGAAATGAAGCAAATAAAGGACACCTGGCTCCAGTTAGGGGCCCAATCTCACATTAAGCATCAGGCTTTCATATATTAAGAACTTTGAAGACTTTTCTGCCACTAGAAAGCAAAAGTTTAACAAAGGCCACCGACCAGAAAGCAATTTTCAAGATGTGTTTGAGAGGTCCATCTGAGTTCTCATTCTAGTGGCTTTAAAAAGTATGTATATTAATAGAAGAAAAATTTCACCCCAGAGTCCTGCAAATACTCAAGCACAGAAGACAGAGTTGGGCTCCACCATGGACTGTGCATCATGACTAATAAAAACAAGGCAGTTTAGATGATACCTCAGATCAGGGGTACCCAGCACCTCAGAACATGTGGTCTGCCACAATTAATACATTCAGCCTGCAGATCATTCCTGACTATTTTCCATTATGTAAAAGGAGGTGAACAGAGTTTATGCCATTAATTTTATAACAGTTACCTGACTAATTTGAAGTTCCCTTTGGTGCCAGGAATATCTGTGGGAAACTCATCTGGGGTGCTGCTTCCACAGGATCGGTAACACTCTGGCCGGGAACAGCTTGGGTCATCCAGCTTGTAAATCTGTAATTTTTGAAAATTGAGAAAAAGTTTTACTCATCAAGGATTAGTTACTTATAAGTTTACACCCACCCTGAAATATTTTATCAACATTTGTTAGATTTATAGTAATGTCTCACCTTTGCATTAGCATAACCCAGCTTGATTGTGATATTTCTTTCCAGTTCATTTTTAAATCTGACAGTATGAACTCCAGATATAGCTTTGACTACTGTTGACTTTCCATGGGCTACATGACCAATTGTACCTATGTTTTAAAAGCAAACATTTGTCAGTAAACCATTTTTAAATGCTGTGTAATATTCCGTTACAATCAACAGATAATTACCCCAAGCTCCTTGTAGCCATTAAGTCCACAGCTCCCAAGAGAAGCAAATATGAGTTTTGTAATAAATTTTGATTAAACAAGATCTGAAGCTGTCCATATCCCAATGGACAGACCTTTGCATTCTCATGAAACTCATCCCAGTACTTAATTTTAAAGTAAAATAAACTGTTCCCCACTTCATTCCACAGTGTTCTTGTAGTAAAAATGGTGCATTCCAAGTTAGGGTATGACAATTATTTTCCTGTGGCTTAAAAAAATTTACAATAAAAACACTTTATCTATATTACTGTCTGTTTCAGTAGAGATTTCTTTAAAATATTCTCCCATAGGTACTATATGCTACTGCATGGGCACCAGTCACGTTAATGCACCTTTATTTTTTAAAGGTTTCTTTTTACCTATATTAATTGTTGCTTGTCTGCTGATGACTTCTGGTGAAAGAGGTGTCAGCTTGGTAACATCCTGCATGAGGAAGATTTTAGAATTTATTAATCTTGTATCTAGATGCTTAGAGAGTACTAGATGTATTTTCTTAAAAATTATCCAGTGGTCCTATTCAGGAAATTCCAACCAAGCTCATTAAAATAGTTCTACATATGTACTCCAGTCTCTCAACTGTGTTAAATAGGACAAAAAGTGAACAAAATTCTGGTTGTAAACTAATAAGGATGGTAAATCAAAACACTGATTGTAAACCAGTATAGGCTCCAAGATGTTAAAGATGGAAGTACACAAAAAAAAAACCACCTCAAAATAAGTTCTAACACATAGAACCCCCCTAACTGCCCCAAAACTTAAATTACACATAACAGGTAAATTCAAATTAACTTTCCACAAGTTACAAGGTAAAATACATATATGCTTAAGATATATATTTGTCATTAAACAGTTGTTTAATTGGTATGTTTCCATTACACTCAATATATAATTACAGCTTGACACTTTGGATTCAGCAGAACGAGAGATTTCATTAACACCATGGATTCCCTTTTTTTAAGGCTACTTTTTCTCAAATGCTGTTACTTCTGCTTTAGACACCAGATAAAAATTCTGCTGTCCTAAACAGGTTATTGTATGAATCTACTGGTAGCACTTGGCAAATAAACCACCTACAAATACCTCCCTGACAGTTAAAAGACCAAAAGCTTTTTTAAAGCTATTTGCCTAAATACTGAAAGGACAGTTCAATGCTGAAATCCACTGAAATGTTCCTCTGTACTATTGTTGAAACTATTTACAGTTCATTTCCATTCTGCACTGAAGTCATATGGGTGAGCTGCTCAGTTCAAGCAAAGATGCACGATGGCAAGAGTCCTCAGTGCAGGACAGAGTAGAAATTTTTTGCTAAGATACAAACAACACACACATTAATTGACATTAAGTTATGTATGGTTAAATCATATATTGTATTTTTATACAACTGTGTAAAAATACAATAAATGATCTAACAATGCATAACTTACATGTCTGTGTAAAAATATAAGCTCATTCATTCTATTTTCAAGTATAATAATAAATAAAACATAAAATAAATAAATAAAGGAATAAAACATTTAAAATCCATTTAAAACAAGTTTCGTCCTCCTAACACAGGCAAATAAATTTATGTTTCTTGCATATCTAACTTAAAAGGACTACAAAACACTGTAGTCACCGATGGGAACATGACCTGCAGATGGCACCATCTAGCAGGGTGACAGGCACGTAAGCATGATGCAAATCCTGTCATCAAGAGAAATGTTCCTGATTCACACAAATATGCACGCATGCATTTTTTTTCCCCCGAAGACTGGTAAAAGGCTAAGCTCAGCTATAAGATCCAGTCACTTGCTCAATAAGTATTCAAAGGCCAAATGAAAAAATAGAGAACAGGATTTAAAAATAATTCCTACTGACCTCCTAACTAGGCCTATCTGTGCTCTGACTGGCAAATGCCACAGTCAGCAATGACAAAAAGTAAAAATACCCTGACATTACTAAACACACTAAACAGCATAGCATCAACACAATTAGCCATAACACCAAAAGAACTGTTGTGCTCAAACCCTCAAGATATCAAAGGCTGTAAAGACAAACAAGCCCTTCGTGTTTGCTGAAAACCTGTGAGACAACACAGGGCCTTTCGACTGATTTGTCTGCATACACGTGTAACAAGTGAGACAGCCCAGGCGAGACTTTTGATAGGCAAGACTATCATGAGAGACGACTGAAGTTGCTTTTCTTAGTTGTCAAGAAAATCTTGGTAGACCAGCCAAGGGAGGGCTGGCAACCAATCCACTCAGCCTCCTCTGGGACAAATCGGCTGTTTAAGACTCTACTTGATAGACTGAAGAGGCCTTCAAACCCGCTAGAGCAGGACAGCCTTTTCGAGGTGGAAACCATACGCCTCTCTCCATCAGTGTCATACAAAGGCTTCACAGGCAAAGCCGGGCGGCCAGGCCGCCAAGCCGCGGACCCAACCTCACCGGCAAGCCAAGTGCCTCATCCAGCCGGCCCACACCCGCTGCCACCGGCCGAACCTGCTCCCGGCGCCGCCGCTCTGCCCTGCGCCTACTGCCACCTACCCCTTCCCTCAGCCCCCGTGTGAAGCAGCTCTCTCTCCCCCCCCCAAAAAAGCATCCGCCATCCGCGACCCATCACACCTCACCGGTGGCGGCGGGGCCTGGAGGGAGGGAGCCACAAATCCCCTCAACCTCCGAGCGCTGCTCCCACCCCGCAGCGGCCCCCCCGGCCCCGTCGCACTCCGGCGGCCCCCACCGCTCAGACTCGCCGCTCCTCAGCCCCCGGGCCCACAGTAGCCTCTCCCCGTCTCCCGGTTGCCCCCGGTGGGGGGGGTCTCACCAAGGTGGCGAGGTCCTGCCGGCTGAGGTGCGGCTGCCCCAGAGTCACTCCCGCCTCGTCCCCCGCCATCTTGGCCCAAAGAGGAAGCGAGGAGGCCCGGGCTGCCGCCTGACCCCCCTCAACCCTCAGCGGCGGGGCCGCAGGCACGCAGCCCAGCGCCCGCCCGCCGCCCGGGAAGAAGTTGCTCCTTTCGGGAGCTCGCCGCGACGGGCGGCACGGAGCCGCCGACAGCCCCGCCGCGGGGCGGGAGTAGCTCAGGCGCGGCGCGGGGCAGCCCTCGGAAGGACCCCTCCGTTTCCCCCCGGCTCTCCCCGCCGCCCTCTCGCCGGGTGATGCAACACGCGCGGCCGCAGGAGGACGCCCCGCGCATGCGCCGGGCCCTGACGGCGGCGGCGGGAAGGCTCCGTGCGCGTGCGCCGGTCGCCGGGTAACGGTCGCGGGTGGAGCGGGGCGGCTGAGGGGAGGCCCGGGAGAGGGTGGTCTGGGGAGAGAGGGGAGGAAGTGTGGGGGTTTGTGGGGTGGTGGGAGGTGTGGGCTTACACGCAGCTCCCGGTGACCGCGGGTAGGAGACGTGTCTGGCGAATCCACGCCTGTGAAAGTGTTCCCGTGGAAAGGGGAGGGTCTTTTGTCCTCCCCACAGGCCGGCTGGGCCTGCGGTTGTCCTGTGCTAAGTGCGGTGTGTATGTAGAACGCTGCGGTAGGGTGATGAGGTTGCGGGCATAGTTTGGTTCAGAGGTGCTGACAAAAAAAAAAAAAAAAAGATTTTTTCTGTGTTTGTGTTTTGTGTGTATCAGTCAGCGTGATAATATAGGTTAAGTTGTGGCAGTGAGTGGGTGTGATGCAGAAGGGGAGGTAGAGATAAAACTGATGCAAGACGTGGTTGTATGTACTGGAAGTGAGCGTCTCTAGTTTGGTGTCAGATCGGTTTATCTGCTCACACCGGGAAATGGCACTCTGCATATGTTAGTAATCTCCGCTCGCCATCAGCCTGCTAAGATTTTGAATTTCAACCTTTCAATCTTCCCTTTTTACTGTCCTTTGTACAGAGAGAGCTTAGTGTTAGGGAGATCCTGCTCCAAGTTACGAACAGCTTGAGTCTTTTGTACTGAACAGGTAAAAATTCTGCCAAATGCATGCAGTTTTCAGAGTTGAGTACAAGATAAACAACTTTAAAATTCTAATAAAAGCCCTGATCCAGTTATGGGAGACAGCTTAGAGGTTCAAACTAAGAGCCAAATTCATAATCTTCCCCCCTGGGAAACCTGATTGATTTCACCTTCATGGAATCTTCTTAAGGGTACAGAGGTTGTTGCTACTAACAGGAGTTCTATTACGATCAGAGAAACAGGTTTCAGTGGGAGTAACCAATTATGTCAAGTACACATTCCTCAACAGTGGCTTTGCCTGCTGGAAAATGGCATAGTTCTCAGTTTTGCCTCGCTAACTGCTTGGGTGAAGAAAAAAAAAAAAAAAAAGACAAACCGCAGAGCAGAAAACCATGTGATTGAAATGCGATAAAGTGAATCTGTATAAAACTGGTATGCTTGTTTTAGCAATGCTCCCACTTAGGCAAATACTGCTGTTTTCATGCTTTCCTGAGCTAGCAGTGAGTTCTACTTACTGAGTTCTATTCACTGCTACCTAGAGCAAATACATTACCAGGATTCCTGAAGAAATGAATATGAAAATACGGTAAGAAACCCTACATTGTGTATAATGGTGTTGCCAATGACAAAAGGTATTTTGTCTTGCAGCCCAATAATTTTGCACATTGGTCTGGAAAGTAAGTTTTCGTATCTAATCTTTCATCAGGCCATGTGATAGTTTCAGATTTGTAAAAAAAAAAAAAAAATTCTGGGAAAAGCAATAGATGCTTATGACCAAGATACACAAAATATAGTTGGAACATGATGCAATACTTGGTTGTAGTTGCCTCGACGTCTGGGCATGTATAATCACTCCTTTATGAAAATGAACTGAAAATACTAGACTCTGTAGTTACTTAGCTGTTTAAATTATGCAATAATGCAGTGTAAAATTATGGAAACAAGTTTTTGTCACATTTGCAGCAGCCTTGAAAAAGGATTTAATCCTTGCCAAGAACCCTGTCAGAAATCTAGGAAAAAACCCTACAACTTGCTTCTATTTTAATAATGAAATTATGCATTTTACGTATTCCGAGATACTCTTGTTACTTTGATTCACTGTATTTGGGAATATTTGTGATGTGAAGAAAATCCAGTAAAACCTAAAGGCTGTAAATATCTGATTAAAGCAGATAAGAACATTTCTAGGAGTTTTCAAGTGTATTACACATAAATGTCCTGATTAAATGTTTTAAATTACTCAAATGAAATGGCAAATGTTATTTTACATAACTCAAAAAAATTTGTGCAGAGTTTTATTCATTGCAATACTCTTATTTAGGCTACTGGGAAATACTTGGGAGCTAGCTTTGTGCAGATGCCTGAATCTCTGTGTAAAATAATATTAACTACGGTACTGTAGATACTGTCCTAGTCCTTGCTGAAGGCCCACATTTAACAGTCTCACATTTTTATTTAGGAAGTCAGAATTGAAGCATTATAAACATAGTTTGATTTTTCCTTAGAGGCAAATTGTCTACTGTCAAGGACAAGGAGATGGTTTTTGGGGGGCGGCTTTTAAATTTTGAGAATAAATGTGTCAAAACTTTTTTTTTTTTTTGCTAGGTTTGAGGTCATCTTTGGCAGTGTGTACAAGAGACCTGAAGATCATCTTTTATCTCAGCTTGCCATAAACTGCAAACAGCAAAATGACAGTCAGGTAATACCAAAACAACCCCGCTAGCTTTTTCCACCCTCACTGACCTGCAAAGGTCAGAAGTCCCAGGAGGGCAGAAGGATGTATGAAGTTTTGGTTGTATCACTTCTGGATACAAGAAAACTTATTTTCTGCTGCAGTTTCTCTTTTTTGAAGTATGAGATGTGAGTGGGTACATGCTTGATGCAGCAGAAGAGACACCCTATGAGTAAAGGAGAGAAGGTCCATCGTTTGAGACTAAGGCAGCTGGAATGCTCTCTGTCTCAGCAGAGAGGGAGCACTTAAAGGGTGGCAATTTCACCCTAAGCCCACATGTAACTTTTTCTCAGTGACCGGGGAGGAGGGGCAGATTTGTCACATGAGTGAACAGCTGAGGTGGAATAGTATGGAGCTGGCTGAGTAGAGAGACTCCAGTCCGTTGGGATAAAGGAGTGAATGGCAGCAGGTTGACTGTAGTGTGGAGGAAGCAGGCAGTAGTAGGAGGGCAGCTGAAAAGAGTGGGAATAGCAGTGGGAAGCCTTTTGTGCAGCAGTGCGTGGAATAGCTGGTTCATTGTGTGAAGCTGTGAAAGGTGGGAAAGACGTTCAGCTTGGGGGTGGCAGCTATAGAGGAGGTATGCTCTTGTGTACATCAAACATGGGGTGGGGGGTGGTGGTGAGAAGCTGAAAATAGGCAGGAAAAGGGATAGAAACTGCAATAAACAGGGAGAGGGTGGCAGCCTGTGTCCTGCTATTTACAGCAGTGACTGATGTGAGAGGCGATGGGGAGGTACGGAATAGGTCGCGATTGGTTTGGGGGTGGCAGACCAGAGGTCCGTGTAGTTTTTTTAGTTCACCTCTCGCAATAAAGTAGCAGTTCGTCAGGCAAAAGGCAAGGTGGGGAAAGTAACGTGAAAAGTTAGTGCTGGGGCAAAGCTCCACTCACCCCACGCCGCGCTGCCGTTCCGTCCCTGCGGGCAATGTGCTTTTTGTCGCTCGCGGGCGGCGATGCTGAGTGCCCGTGACCCGCGGCGCTGACCCGTGGGGCTCTGGTGACCCGGTGTCCCACGCCAAGCTGGCAAGGCCGAGAAGGGAGCAGGGCCCAGCCTGCAGTTCCCGCTGCCAGGGAAGGGCTTCAGCCAGGTCCTAACCGGGCCGCCACGGCTCCGGTGGTGTCAGCTCAAGCCCTACCCCCGCGTCCCCGCGGGGCTTGCTGCCGGCTTAAAGCCGAGAGCTGCTGGAGCGCTGCGTGCCGTGGTTGGCAGCAGGGCCCAGCCTGAGGCTGCGGGGTGACAGGGAACATCACGCCCTCCAGCCACGCAAAGTGGACGCTTGTTTTGAGAGCCAGGTGCAGATGATGCTCCTTGGTGCCGCTCTCCCGAGCCGCGGCCGTGAGCTTCTGGCCTCCCGTACGAGGCGAGCTCTCCAGGGGCGTGCCCGGTTTCCCAGCGATTGCCGGTATAGGCTGGAGGGGCCGGTGGATGCGGAGGAAGGTGCGGGTGGGACAGGTCACGCCGCGGGGCGGGGGCTCTTTGCCGCCCCGGGCATGTGTGTCCCCCCCACCCCCGCCGGGCCGCAGGTGGCGGCGGAAGTGACGGCCGGTGCGGGGTGCCTGTCGCGGGGGAAGATGGCGCCTGCGGCCGCGCTAGGCAGCGCAGAAGGTAAACAAGTGTGAGCGGCTTGGGGCGGGCGGGAGCGGCAGGGACCCCGGGGGTGAGGCCAGGCAGGGCCAGGAGCGCCGGTGCCCGCACGGCACGGCGGGGGGCGGCTCCCCGCCTCCCCCTGAGCACGGACCGCGGGGAGGAGGGAGCCAGGATCCCCCCTTCCTCCGCCTCCTCCTCCTCCTTCTCCTCACGGCTTTGCCTCAGCCATTGCCCCTCTATTCAGCCCCCCCCTCCCCCGGCGCCTCCCGCCGCCGCTGCCACCGCCACCCCCGGCTTTATGTTACACAGAGGCCCCCCTCTCCGCCGGTCCAGCGGGAGGAGCCGCGTCTTCAGCGCCGCCGCTGCCGAGAGGTAGGTGAAGCCACCGCCGGGGTCCCCCGTGCCCCTCCGCCGCTGCCCGCCCCCACCGAGGGCGGTTCGGGTCCCCTCCTGAGCTTCAGGGACCCACCTACACCGCGGCTTCGTCTGCCGAGGCAGGTGGGAGCGGCGGGCCGGGCGTGCGCGGGCACCGGGGATGGGGGCGGCGGCGGGAAGCAGGCAGTAGCGAGGCGGCGGGCATGGCCGGGCCGCTCCGGGCCGGGCGGGCGCCGTGAAAGCCTTGTGAGCCCACGGAGCGGGGGATCGCGGCGCGGGTTCCGAGGGACGGCCGCGGCCCCGGAGCGGTACGTCTCCAACTCGGAGCCCGCCTGCCCCGGTCGTCGGGGAGCTCGGCCTGTGAGCCTTGGCTCACCGCGGAGTGGTGCTGAATGTGCCAAGCAGAGAAGCTGAAGTAGGTCATCTGAGTTCCTACCCCGAAAATGGCTATTTTGCGATCGGCGGCGCTGGGGGAGGAAAAAGTATCTGCGAGCAGAACGAGTAGGCTGTAGCTCAGGAGTGGAGTGGTAGTAGAGCTTTGAGCTGTTTGGTAAATACTTAAGTGTCGCTTAAAAATGTAAAGATCTTGGTTTTTTCATTGTTCGGTTTTGGTTTTTGTTTTTTTGTGAGTTTTGGTTTTGTTTCTTTTTCCCTCTTCTTTAGAAGAAGAACGGGAACTATAAAGCTGTTAATGGATAAAAGGGCAGAACTTTTGAAGTCTGGCTTCCTGTTGACTTCTTTGTTGTGTATACTCATCAGTAAGAGAATAACCCAGCTCTTTTACCTCCATTGCCCCAGTTCACAATCAAATCCCCTCAGCATACCACCATGCACCAACAACCTTTCCGTCTTTTCCCTTCCACCACTTAGCCAACATGTTTAATTTCTACCACGTGTCCTATAAAGTTTCCCAGTGTCACTCATCTCCTTTCACTTTCCTGAATTATGCCCTATGGCAGGGTTGGATCTACACATGTGTTGAAATGCCTTTCAGCAAACAAAGCAGAACAGGTAACTTGGGTTATGCTGGACCTCTTTCATTTATCTAGCTGCCAATTTGGTAGAAATTTGTAGAAGTTTAATGTGTTTGTGATTCCTGTCTGACAATTCTGATGTTTGACAGGTCAAAAGCTGTGTCTTCAACAAAAGGCACAGTCTCATTAATTTTCTCAGAAGATGTTAAAAGTATTAACTGAGTTAGCAATAAACATACAGATAATAAAAAATACAATTGTAAGGTTTAGTTGAAGTAGCGTAATTTATATTATAATTATTTTTACAAATATAGTTTAAAAACTGCTTGTAGCACATTACCTTTTTACTATGCTAAAAATTTAAGAGTCTACAAACTTTGGTATAAAAAAAGTATGATTAAATTTTTCACTGCTAAGTACTTAACTTGCCACTTTTTCTGTATAGAATACTCTGTTGTTTTCTTGATAAGTATCTTCACAATGAGAAAAATCACTATTAATTTTTTTTTAGATTTGGAAAAATCAATAATTTTTATCATAATCAAGTATTATAAAAGCCACAAGCATATCTCTCTCCCTCTCATCTCTTTCTTTCTCTGTCTGTAAGGAATGTTGGCAGTTGGGATAGAGCAATCCTGTCCAGTTTGAGAGCAGTGGCAAATCTGTAATTTTCAACACTACCATAATTTAATTCTTAAATATTAGTGATGGTACATGGTTTTATAGTTAAAGGCAATTCTCATTCTTACAGATACATTAAAAATATTTTATACTGGGCACCTATTCTGGTGTCATCATTAGATGTAATTAGAAGATCATTGAGCTGAGGTTGCTTTACATTCAGGAACATGTTTTTCTACAGGTGTAGTGATGCAGTGGTCTCTTAGCCAAATATTTTAAACTGTCTTAATGTCTATGAAGTGCAGTTACATCATCCACATAGAGGACTAACAAGGTGAGAAAATAATGTATATCGCATTTCTGTTAATTCATGGGGTGGAAGTTGAATTTAAATTCAGTTAGGTGAAGTTAAACTGGTCAAGTAACTACAGCTGATGCATACCTCTGTTAGTCTTACAATATTTATCAAGCATGTACTTTCATCAGAATTTTTTCGATGGTCATCCTAAAGCTTGATTTAAGAGCTGAGCTGGAGAGCATATTTATTCACTGGTGGTTGGTGTTGTAAAATGGGAAGTTTCTGACAGATAATGAATTGGTATTAATCTAAATTCAGTCTATATTAAAAATATACTGTTCAATAGTATTTTGAAACAAAATTGTTCTCATCTTTTGTGTGTGTGCTTGTAACATTCAGATCCTTCTGTGCAGACGAAATTGGGTTTGTCCTGGTTTGGGCCAGGATAAAGGTGATTTTCTGTCTTGTACTTTTGCTTTTAGCTAAGTCTCTTGTAAGTAGCTGCACTTGCTGAAATGAACAGCAAGTTTCTCAGGCAGTGTGTGTTTCTAGGACTGATAACACTTGATGTTTATAGTTACTGCTAGAGACTGGTGTGCAGAGCCAAGGACACTGCTCAGCTCTGAGGAAAACATTTTACCCTCCAGGAGGATAAAGAGGTCCCACCTGCAGCCCTCCTTTGGGGAGGAACGGACAAGATAGATGCCAGAATTGACCAAACAGAGCATTCCATCCCATATACGCCATCCTCAGTATAAATTTGAGGGATCACGAGGGCCAAGCCATTGATTTCCTACTTCCAGCTTCCAGCTGCCTGCCCTTCCTGCCTTTCCTGCTTCCCTTCCTTCACCTGGCATCCTGGAAGGATCCCGTCCGTTCGTCTGCCTGTGGTCCTGATCCGTGCCAGCCCATATCTGTGTGTTCCTGCCTCCAGTTCCCGACTGCTGCCAACTCCAGGAGTCCAGCCTGGACTTTCCCAGGGCTGCCCTGCAGCCTCGGTGGTGACGTGAGAGCTATTGGGGGAAAGGGAGGAGGAATGTGGTATCCATTTTCTTGTATATTTGTATATATTTAGTAATTTTTCCTATTTATCATTACTGTTTCATTAAAGTTGTGTAGTTTAGTTTCCAACCCATAAGTCTCTCTCCCTTATTCTCTCTCCTTTCTTATCAGGGAGGAGAGAGAGATTAGTAGAGAGCGTCTGTTACTCGGTTTAATCGCCGGGCCAGTGTTAAACCGTGACAGATTTATTGGCGCCCAACGTGGGGCCCGAGCTAATTGGCTTGAGTCCAGTTTAAGCTTTGACTATTTTGCCTGAATAGTTTGAATTCCAACTCCAGTGGAAGAATGGCTTTGCTGAGCTGGAATCAGACCTTGTTCTTTGGAAATTTCACAGGGTTGGAGATTAAACCAATCATGCCATACCTTTGGTATTTAGGGTATGCGATCTGTCTTTTTGCAGCTGGAATTGCTGTTACTATGTGGTTTGTTTTTTGTAAGAGCTGCTTAAGAACCATCATTGCAATAGGGTCCTCAATACTGATGTATATCATGGTGCATGGTGCAGTAGTGTTTCATACAGAGATAAAAAACTTAGTTGGTAATTACACTCCTAGTTTTAATTTGGGAAATTATACCATTCCATTGTATTTTGGGCTGACTCCACCAGATTTTAGTAGCAATAGCATTTAATTTCTCAATCTTCTGGTGGGTGTTGTTAATTTTTCTCATATATTGGTGAGGAGTAACACAAAAACCACAGTAATGAGGTTGAGCATGCCTTTTTGGAGTCCAAGAGTTGCTGATTGGAGAGTGAGAGCTGCTCCTCGTACAGAGAGCACCCCCAGTCCTGCCCCCACAGCCGCTTCTCGCCCCCCCCCCCACACAAGGGCACAACTCAGATAAGGCCGGCCAGCATCCCCAGTGTTTCTGCTACAGCTGCAGCTGCTGTCTCTACCCCCACAGACACTGCTGCTGCTCAGAAAGCAAGCCCTGCTGCTGCTACTGCTGCAGATACCACAGCCTCTTCCCCTCATAATAAGTTTTTAGGAACAGAGAGTAATATGAGCTGAGAAACCTATCTATTATGAATAAAGTGCATATGAGACCACCTCGAGTTCGAGGCTTCTCAAAAATAAAAAGGAATAAACCACTTTATAGTATTGTACTGTATGGAAATAGCTCGAGACTCCTAAGTAGGGTTCTAGCATACTTGCAGAGATTTATAACCATACTGAGCTGGGACCTAACCCATACTGAGTTTTAGTATGTTTGGTTACAACTAGTTCTGTTAATGCTTCTAGGATAACCATAATGACCTCAGAGACAGCTAAAGTGTTAAAAAAGTGCCACCGCTGTCATGAACTGATGGGGATTGCTCAGAGGTAGCAACATGGGTAGAGATTATGAGAGAATCTGTCCTGGTCAGATGCACATCCCTAAGTAATTCTTCATGCAGTGTGGACACTTTTCAGGAATACCTAAGGTTTAATTTCTAGAGTACTGGGAGTCTGGTTCCTCTGACTGGCAGTGACTGGTAAGCTTATACTCTTCACTTCTAAAATAATCTGGTCTTAGGGGAATTTTGCCATGAGCTGGGTCAAAACTTCAGCATGAACCTGCCAATGTGTTTAAGGTTTGTTGCTTCCCAAACTTAACAGCTTAATGGGTTTCTTTGTTTCCTACATCTGCAGTTGTTACAGCAATGGCAATTTTTGATGTGGTTGTTGGTCTGTCTCACATCTATTTCATTCTTTCTGTTGCCATTCATGGGGATTTATGATGGAAAATGGTGGGTCAGACAAGGTTTATAGTTTCAGTGTCAAACCATGTTAACAGAAGTTTAATTTGGTGCATAAATTATTTATACTGTGTAAATTTATATTTATACACTCATTGCATTCTTCCTGATTGCAGTACAGTGTATTCTAATACCCAGTTTTCAGGGAAGAGTATGTGCAGTTCTGAATATTTTGCTTGTATGTGCAAATGAATGCGTGTATATTATTTTCATACATGTGTATACTGCTTGACTATGGAGAAATATCCTATTTGTGCAGGAATTTTTTTTTTAACAAAATGAGGGTCAAAGAATTCTGCTCAAAGCAGTCTTTGCTATGCACTTCACTAAACAGAGCATGTGTAGTGGCTTTAAAATTTTCATTTAAATGCATGTGTTTGATAGATGAGAGGCATTTGATAGATGGAACAGATTATTGGCTCTTTAAGCTCCATTTTAGTACCAAAGTATGGTTCTGTATGTCTGGTGAAATAACTTTACATTAGACTCATAGATACAGTGCTTTATTATGTAAGATTTTGTTACTCAGCTGTGTTCATATAGGTGCTTTCTCAGAATTTCTGAGGTAGATAGAATGAACAGGTACTTCGCTATCTATAAACAAAGCTTACTAGTTCTATCTCAGCATCTCAAATGAGTTACTAAGAAGGGTAGTAAAGGAAAGCAGAAACCTGCCTTTCAGCTCCTGTGCTGGTGTTGGTATTATCAATACTTTCCTAGACCAATACAGTTCTATCCCTAGAAAGTGCATATAAGCCTATGCATTACATAAACACACTTACTATCAGGAAGTGTTGCTTTTGGATGAATTTTTAAATCAAACAGGTCATGAGCGAAAAGCAGCTATTCCATAAGTCCCTTCTCAATCATCTTGGCATTTAAGATTCTCTTTCTTCTGCTTGTGACTAAGAGCCTCGGACAACCTGAGGAAAGAAGGTCCTCCTTGCTTAGCAAGAAAAAGCAGTCTGGAACAGGGTTTTCCGACTTTTATTACAGCTGCGGAATAAAGATGAGAAATCAGTGTTCCAAGTAATTGCTTGTACAGTCACGGCAGAGTATACTCTGTTACGCATTGTGTGCTATAAGAGGAAGAAATGTCAGGAAAAGCTAATAACGTTAAGGGTCTTTCTCTTTTGGCTTTTCCGCAGAGAATCTTACTTCCTGTGCTGCATTATACTGATCAGCTCTAGTATGCGCAGAACAATGCAGAATGTCAACTTGGATTTTCCTTTTATTGTTTATACATTGGGATTCTTTGTTCCAGGCTTCTTATGGACCACTGTAGGCTGGCGTGTTTTAGGATTAAGTGTGTTACTGTATTCTGCATGCCTGAAGATGTAACTCAGAATTTTGCATTTTTATCGAAAATATGAAAAAAACCCCACGTTGTGTTGTTGTCTTCTGGGAAATAAGCTGCAGCATTTGAATAGTGCATAGAATTACATGTGAGGTTGCAAGTGTGTGTGTGTGGGAGGAATGGCATGTCTGTGCTTTATAAAAATCACTAAATTTGAGAGTATTTTGCATTGCTTTTTTAAAATATTTGAACTATGACATTGCTGTTTGTTTTTGACTGAGGATATTGACTGTAGAAACTGGGATTTTTACCACTGGATCATCATATGCATTTAACTATCTAGTTTCCCACTTTCTGTGCAGTTTTAACCCCTTGTGTATTTGCGCTGGCCAAGCTGTAAAGAAAAAAATTTTAAAGAAAAATGTACCTACTACTCTGTGTAGTTTTATGACAAAAAACGGTATTTTCTGATTTTATTTAGTGCAGTAAAACAAGTAGTCTTTTGCTTTTCACTCATAGAATCCTGAAGCTTCCTAAGATGGTGTAATGGTAAATTAAATGCTGTCTGATGTTTGGGAGGGAAGATATATTGAGATTGAAAACTATAGATTGAGTAAAATAATGGAAGTAAGGATGTAAAAACAAGGATTAAGTGGCTTAAATCCCTCTTTTTTAATATTTATACAGTAATAATTTCAGAGCATTGACCACTTTGTTACCAGTGTAGGGTGCAGATGACATCTGGTTTCAGTACATTTTTACAGAATAATCAATTTTAAGGAGATGTGAAAATTTGAACCCTAAACAGCGTTCCCTAAATACAGGGGCTTTTAAAATGTATTTTGGTGATTCCTGTCATCTTATTTTCTAATAGATTTAAAATTTGAAGGGTAGTAGCTTATATCTGAAATTTTTTTGCATGTATTTATATTATTTCTATTTAACAACAATGCAAAAAAAAAAAAAATGCAGTCTCTACACAAAAGCAACTTGATCACAGAATCACAGACTGGTTGAGGTTGGAAGGGCCCTCTGAAGGCCATCTGGTCCAACTCCCCTAGAGCTGGTTGCCCAAGAATGATGGCAAATTTTTGGGTTTTGTGTGTTATTTATTTACTTTGTTCCCTAAAATGAACACCAGAGGTGCTTCTCTGGATTTAGTGCATTTACCATTTGTCTCTGCTTACCTTTCCTTGCCACCTTGTCTTTTTTGAAGCCTTTTAAAACTGTCCTATGTAGTAGTTAATTTCTCTCCTGTTATTTGCAGAGTACATATCTTTCACAAGTTAAGGGGGAAGAGCCTAGTATGTGTTTGGAGCTTACTGGTATGGTTCTTTGTTGTTCACATGTGCAGTAATGTATGTACTGTTTTGAAAAAATCCTTTCTGTGAGATTGCCACCTGCATGAGCCTGTGTGATGGGAGTTCCTGTTATTTTCAGATTAATGTATGTTGCTTCAGTCACCTGGGGGATGTTTGCTTCATTTCTGCTTTTTCCCAACATACTGTTGTGTTACTCTGTTCACATCTCACATTCACAAATTCTAACTGTCCCATCCTCCTTTTTCCATTGATCTTGAAATTAAATCTGAGATACATGTTTTAGTTTGTGTCCTAATGTAACTTACACAGTTGTTCTGTCTGAGAATCCTAGTAACTTTTAAACCTCTTGGCCAGTTTCAAATAAAACAGAGGCATCGTTGTTTCAAGCTGTTGTATGTTTTATGAAAACAGGTGGCCCATTTAGAGGCAAGTGACCATTAAATCTCTTAAACAAGCAAGACTAAAGTATGAGCTCAATTATTATTAAACATCAGAGGACTGGGGGCATGAGAGAAGGAGTTACAAGTGCTCTAGTGAAACAAGAGAAAAAGCTAATAGTAGTGTTTACCTTTTTGTTTTGTTATCAGAAATGCAATTAGCAAAAATCCTGTGAAGACAGGCTTTATGTTGCTTTTTCAGTTTGTTGCTTCTTTTTGAGGTGATAAGAGTTAGTCAAGTAGTTCTTTCCTTGTCTGCTTTTGTGTTAGAATTGCTAACAACTAAGGAAAATATTTGATGGTAATTTTTCTTTCTGGTAGGCATGTGCTGTGTGCTGGAATAAAGGACTCACAATATGAAGCTCAGGAGCAGTTTGCATTTTCTCTCTGTTGTCAGTGACATTGAGGGAAGCACGCTAGCATGGATACTGGAAATAAAGTGCATCTTGTTCTCTTGCTGCTGCTTTTACTCTCAGGAATTTGAATTTTGTCATAAGGCCTTAATTGTCATGAGCACTACTGGCATTGACTGACAGTGTGGGAGCAGTGCTGATTCCATGAGGAATGGCTACAAGCACCCACTTACCATTTTAGTTTTGAATAGACAAAAGAGTATCTCTGATTTTGTTTTCCAGGGTTGTGCTGTTGAGTTAAGGAAATGACTCTCCCTTGATGAGAGTCAAATAAAATAAGTTCCTGTAGAGTGGCAGCAGTCGAGCACGTGGTGCGTGAGGAAGTGGGAGGAACATGATAGCTGCTCTCTGAAGCTGAGAAACCTGGGTGAACTTGGAGACTCTTCTGGGCCCATATACTGCTGTAAAGTTCTCTAACCTTGAAAATCAGCAGGTTTTAGAAAGTTTTTCATGTAGATTCCCATAACCAAAGCATTGTTAACTTCAGTTGTTACAGGAAATTCAGTTTCATGCACAAAGAACTGAGTGAATGTTGCAGTGGAATTTATCCCACCTCATTTAAGGTGGGATAAAGAGAAACAAAAATCTAGGAGCTGATTAATGCCAAAAGGGGAATATGTTATTCTTTTCCCTGTTCCTGCTGAAGTGTGATACCCTGCCCTCTGCATCAGGTTGTTTCTTGTGCCGTGCCCCCTGTAGTGTCAGTCAGAAGTCAGCTCACTGATAAGCAGAAAGCTCTCAGGTTTTGAGGTTTTGTGTGTGCTGCAGGGTGGTAGTGTGTGTGTTGTTGCCTCCCACCCTTGGTTTGGTTTAGTTTAGTTTTCTGTCAGGGTTCAGAGTTGCATTGGCTTCCTAGAGCAGTCCAGTGAGCCCCCAGAATGGCTTAGGGTAAGCAGCAGGAGGTCGGACCTAACAAGGAGGACAGAGAGCACTTGTTGCCCTAGTGATAAATTCTCAGATTGCTTCAAGCTGCCTGTGTAACTTCACCCTACCAAAATTCAAGGAAGATGAGCAAGGTTTTGAGAAATTCCTGCATTTTGAACATGTTTTGATTTGGGTTTTTTATTGAATATTAATCTTCTTAACTTTAACAGGGTAGGATCCTGCTAGTATTTAATTTCTTTTTGCCTTTTTTACTTACTGACTAGAGCTTGCACGTAAGTAGCACCGCATTTGCAAGTGTTCAAATGCTTAGTAAGCAATTAAGTTTGACTAAACCTAGTAAACAGAATATTGTTTACTGTGCTTCTATTGCCTTAGTATTTTGCACTTCGTAAGTCTCACCAGTAAATTAATCCCTAAAATAAGAACAAGGTGGGGGCCGGGGGTAGGGAGAGGACTACATTGTTACAGGAGAAGTGAAACTCACAAGCTTAAATAGTATCTCTGAGCCTTTTTAGTTTCTTAGAAGTAACTTTTGAGTAAAATAACATTTTTTTAACAAGACTAAGTTATATATTTTTTTAGGTTATGTCTTTTGCAGATCTACTGGAGCTTGTTTCTGAAGTTAAGGAAGTTCCACTTCCTTTCTGAAACCTTTGATATTCAAGAGTGGGTGTTTTATTGCTCCCCTGAGATAAATTCCATAGAAAGATTGAAGAGGGGAGAGGACAACCTTTTTAGCATTGCATATTTATTATCTGATCACTAAGTTGTTTGGAATCCGAGTTCCACTAAACTGAGGAATCACTTTTGACAGTATTGCATAGTTATTCGTGTTCATTATCTTTCCTTCAAGCTGGGAATATTTTGGGTGGAGAAATATTTAAAGTTTGTGGTTTAAGTAGTATATTAAGTTGATCTTTCAGCTGAAAACAAAAAGGATGGTGAAGATTTTTAAGTCTTAATAAAAGCAGTCTCAGTTAGGATTTGTCTGTTCAGGAAGGGCTTGTGATATGTTATTAGAAATAACAATTTATTTTTATTTTTATTTATATTTTTTTTCTTCCCCCCAGGTGATTCATGGCAGGGGACGTGGAAGGGTTTAGCTCCTCCATCCATGACACCAGTGTCTCTGCTGGATTCAGAGCACTGTATGAGGAGGGATTGCTTCTTGATGTCACACTTGTCATTGAAGATCACCAATTTCAGGCCCATAAAGCACTGCTTGCCACCCAGAGTGATTACTTCAGGATTATGTTCACAGCTGATATGCGAGAACGAGATCAGGACAAAATCCATTTGAAAGGCCTGACAGCTACAGGCTTCAGTCATGTCCTTCAATTCATGTACTATGGAACTATTGAACTGAGTATGAACACTGTTCATGAAATCCTTCAGGCTGCCATGTATGTCCAGCTCATAGAGGTGGTAAAATTTTGCTGCTCTTTTCTCTTAGCTAAAATCTGCTTAGAAAACTGTGCAGAGATTATGAGACTTCTGGATGATTTTGGTGTAAACATTGAAGGAGTCAGGGAAAAATTGGACTCCTTTCTGCTAGAGAATTTTGTGCCGCTCATGTCCAGACCTGACTTCCTTTCCTATCTGAGCTTTGAGAAGCTCATGTCTTACTTGGATAATGATCATCTGAGCAGGTTTCCAGAGATAGAGCTGTATGAAGCTGTTCAGGCCTGGCTGCGCCATGATAGAAGACGCTGGAGGCATACGGACACCATCATTCAGAACATCAGGTTTTGTTTGATGACACCATCCAGTGTTTTTGAGAAGGTTGGTGCATTTGAAAAGCAATAAGACAGGATTAGGATTAATCATTTAGCTAGGGCAGCATGCCATTACATAGGTAAGATCCTCAAAACTGTTGGGAGGAGCAAAAAGGTAGAATTTATGTTTCCAGTAAACTCTTAAGAAGGCAAACATCTAAAAAGATTGTCATCTGGTTAGTAGAAAATAGTGTGTACAGTGGCTGGAGAACAGGTAGGTTTACAATACATGTTTTTAAGTGACTCCATATGGAAAGGAGTTCCATAAATAAGATCACTTGTATCCAGTTTTATTTCAATTGTTTGGTTTTCCACAAGTTGCATCTTGCTTTCCAGAGATTTTATAGCTATTTACGGTACTTAGGGCATATATTGTGATAATTGTTATCAGTATAATCAAAACATAGTGACTGTAGTTTTTACATGTTTTAAGTACAGATTTTTTTATTTACAAATGAAAACCAGTATCTGCTATTAAATCATCAGGGTGTTTTTGTTGTTGTATCTTCAGTGCTTGTCCTTTGACACAGCAGTCAGAAGTAAGCCCTGATCCTGCAAACTACACATACATTTGGTTCTACACAAGGCACATAATACAGTCAAAAGCTACTGATGGTATGAAATGCAATTATTTACTTTAAGTATCACAGGAATCTTTGTAACAAGTGATGTAAATCCAACTGATAATTGTATGTGTTAAGAAGCTAAAGAGAACAGACAAAAAATGTTGTTTTCTAGTTCTGAGTATCTCTCAACAGTAGAGAATTAAAAATCTTATGTTATCAGCTCTCTTGCAGGCTGGCAATGGTAAGAGTATTCAGGTTAGCAGTTACTTAAACTATGCTGTTTTGTTTTAACAATGTTAATTTTGTGTGAAAAGAGACAACTTCAACTTGTGTATTTTTCATTTCTCAGTGAATTAATAGGATTTAAGATCCTGTGGTTTTATTCAGCTTCTTACAAATTAATTTCTCATATCTTTTTACTTTGGTATGTATACAAATAAGGTATTGTTCTTGGTGGTGGTTTTAAAGTCTACTAGATCGTTTAAGCAGTAATCCTTACACTTATTTGTATTTTAAACTATAAAATCCATTGGTTACTTCAGAGACTACTAGTGAGGTGTTTTTTTTGTTTTGTTTGGTTTTGGGTTTTTTTGCATGTGTGAATTGAGTAGAGGAAGTAACAATACATAAAATGTATCTGTGGTCCTATATTAGCCTATATGTTATAGACATAAACAAAATAAATACCTAAACATACTTTAGAATAGTAATGTAATGGCTGTGTTGGGTTGGGATAAGGTATTTTGAACAAGTAACAGCTTTGCTTTGCAAGATAGTTTTAAGTGTCTTGTTTTTAATACTGCTTTTACCTTATTCTTACATCATACCTTATTCCTACATCATTTAAGCCCTTCAGTAGGAAAACTGATTGGATTCACAGAGTATTTTTAAAGTCAGTCTGATAAAGCCAGACTGAAAGAAAAGTCTGCTTCAGTTCCTTGGCTTTTTGGGACACAAGTTTTCTTGTAAGCGTAAGTAAAGAGTAAATGTTGGGTCTTCAGCATTACATTTACCTATAACTTCTGGAGCTCGTTTTGGTATTAGTGCTGTAAAACAGTGCTTCTCATGTCTTATCTTGATAGCTACAGAATGGACAGATTGGTACAACTTCAGGAGAGAAATAATTTTAAGCATCCCAGTGTATGTAGCCACATGTAAAAGCTTTATATGTGAATACCCTTTCCATTAATTGTCTGTGGGATCAGAGAGAAGCCAGTGCAGATTCTGGAGTGGGACAACAGAGCAGGGGGAAGCACAGCTAAATAAGTATGCAGTTAGTTGCTGCAGCTAGGAATGTATCTGTGTTTTGCCCTGGCTAGAGAACACTGAGTAATCCAGCATGACAGGTGACAAAGGACAACTGCAGTTGGAGATAACATCAGGATGTAGACCACACTTATTTCTTTTTTCTTGTTGTTTTGTTTTTTGTTTTTTTTTTTTTGTAAATAAAAAAGCATATCTGTTAACTGTTCTAGAAATAACCTGAGAACTCACTTTTGTGTGTAGAAAGTAGAACACAATGGTAAAACTGCTTATTTTTTTGAGATCCACAGACAGAAGTTACCCTTTTCTTAAAGCCAGTAAATACTAAATGCCTTTGTAAATGTACCAAATACAATCTGAGGTTGACTGTTACGGTTCTGCAAACTGTGTATACGCTGTCTGGCTTGTCATATGTACTCTTATGTCATCTTTCTAATACGCATTTCTAAGATGCCTGTCATTGTAGTATATAAATAACTTGGAAAAATTAACTTCACAAGTCACACTAAGGATACTTTCAGCCTCCTAAGACAGTCTATTTCTTGCATCATTTTTTGGAAAATATTTACAGCCTGAGTGGGATGGCTTGTCCTTTTGAAAAAGGAATTGATGAATGAGTCTACATTTATACCTGGAGGCTAGTGTGCATTTGGAGTGAAGGTGCAGCCTGTTTGGTTACTCTAACCTGTCCTGGAAAAACTGCTTTTGAAGTGTGAATAGATACTCCTTTTGTTCCTCAGTGCTTAAAATAACTGTAGATGTATGAGGGAAAATGGAAAGATAAATAAAGTAAGGATTTGAGGAATAGTTAAGAAATAAAGGCAAAGTGTATGAGGAGAAGTGTTAGTTCTGCTATCCATGTTACACTTGCCCTTACTCAAAATGTATCTTTGAGGAAGGTTGGAGATAAAAAGCTAGAGGGTGTTTCTCCTAGATCATTGGTTTATTCTGTGTTTTACTGTAGGCAACCATGTCATGATTTCCCTTCATACGCTGCCTAAGCTCCATTTAGTTTGTGTACTTCTTAGTTTGAACTGTTCTTTCAAAATCTCTGTCCTTAAAATGGCAACCTTTTTTTTTTTTTTTTAATGTCCATTCTGTAGCACTGTTATGGCAAGCCCATGCTGATTTTTAAATAAATAGCTTAAATCAGAAGCTTGCTAGTTATTAGATGCATCTGTTTCTACTTTAGAGGTAGGATGAACAGAATATTATTTCTGAGTATGTGCTTTGCTGTGCCTGGATAATGATAATATTTGAGCATGTTATTGTATGTGACTTCACCTTTGATAAATGTGCTGAATTTTTTCCTTTTTTTTTTTCTCATTTACCTGCATGTCTAGTAATTTCAGATGTATCTGCTTCTACAAGCTTATGCTGAAGCTTAGAATCAGATGTGTCTAGTGGATGAGGTTAGTGGGCTCCTTTTATCTTGAAGAGGTGCTGCCCTTTTTTATATCTAAAGGTTATTACTAACCTGTGGTAGATTTACTAGCAGTATCTGTTACATGCTGAACATCTCAATTCTGCCATATAAATTGTTGGCTTCACTCTGATTTGATAAATTGCTTAGATTCCTGCTTGACTGTGGTAATTTCTCTTGCCACTTTCTAAAAAGCAACCACAAAATACTCAACTTCGGGGCATTGTCCTTACTGTGCAGAGGCAATGTAATCTTGTCTTAACATGATTAGGCTGAAAAACAGTGATCTGTAGCCCTTGCAGAATAACCCTTCAGGCCATTTACTGACCAGTTTTTGTGCTGGACATGGGTTATAATTCAGTAAACATCTGTGCTGGAAAAAGGGAAGGCACAACAGCTTTCTACAATGCTACCTATCTTCATGTTCAGTTGCAAAGAAATCTGGGTTCTGCAATTCTAGAGGCACATGTGTGATTTTTTTGTTTGTTTGTTTGTTTTAATTATTAGGTTTTTTTATTATTTTTTCTATTTGGCGTAACTTTGTTTTGGTATAAGTGTGTTAACATTATCAAAATGTTTGTTGACAGGCTTATAAGTGTGCTTAGAATATGGCCAAAGATAAGTAGACATGAAATTAATAAGGATTCTATCTACTTGGTAGGACTGATGGATTTTTAATTTTGATTCAGCTTGATCTCCAGTAAAAAAAAATCTCTTTTCAAGTAAATAGAGGAATTTGCTCTCTAGGAGTCTGATACATTATTCATTGAAAAGGTGTTTCCATTTACTTAGTAGTTGAGTTTGAGTTTCACCACTTGCGTATTCAGAATTGGCAGTGTTAGAAAACTTAAATAAGCAGAGTTGTATAACCTTTGAAGCAGTTCTCTGCTTACGTGATTAGAGATGATAGGGTCACATTGTGAGCCATCCAGATTTTTCTGTTTTGTTTTTTTTTACCAGTTCTACAGAAGGAACCAGGCTAATTTCCACCCCATGTAATAACATGTCAGGATTTAGGCATCAGGTATACAAATAATATATGTTTAGTTTGGGCATTTCAAACAGCCTTTCTTTATGGTTTTGAAAGCTTTTTCGAAAAAATAGAGTAAAGTTTTAAGTGGTTGTAATGGAAAAATGAAAAGGTAACCTCTAGATACTGAAGTCAAACTTGTCTTACAGAACATATACCTTGCATTTCATTGCTCTTCCTGTAACTTATTAATTTGTTTAATTGTTTTAAGGGAAATGGGGGGAAGTTGATGGACTTGATAAGTTGCTAAGATAGGATACATCTGTTCTTTTGTGGGGAGCAGTTTTCAAATTAGAAACTAATGGCTTACATTTTTAGATTACTTTTTTTCATAGAATATAACTGGAAATTTCTGAACTGCTGCAACTAGAAAAGCATACATTATAATACAGCAGAAAAATGAGCAGTTATTAATAGCTGCATGAATTTGGAAAGCCAGCAGTTTTTACTCAGTGTTTTAGTCATTTAAAATGAAGAAGAGAAAATCCATTCAAGCTCCAGTTTGCTATGCCTGGAGGGATAGTGGTGATTTTGGTGAGGTTTTGAGGCTTTGGTGTTGACTGCTTAGGGGAGTGAGTAGAGAGGTCTAACTGTTTTCTTCACTTTTTTATAATGTAATGACACATTTGATTTTATTTATGCTGTTATCTGTCTATGCAGCTTAAGGTCTGACTGTGAACCACTGTAATGATGGTTGAGTTGTAGTGAGTTGTGAACAGGGTTAAATCCAGTTGGCAGCCAGTCATGAGTGGTGTTCCTCAGGGCTCAGTGTTCGGGTCAGTCTTATCCAGTATCTTTTATCACTTATTTGGATTATGGGGTCGGGTGCTTCCTCAGTAAGTTTGCAGACAACTTGGGCAGGAGTGCTGATCTGCTCAAAGGTAGGAAGACTCTGCAGAGGGACCTGGACGTGTTGGGCTGAGGCAGTAGTAAAAGGTTTGACAAAGCCAAGTGCCTGGTCCTATAGTTCAGTCACGACCCCATGCAATGCCACAGGCTTGATAAGAATGGCTGGAAAGCTGTCCAGCAGAAAAGGACCGGGGGGGCTAGTTGACAGCTGGCTAAATGTGACCATCAGTGTGCCCAGGTGGCCAAGAAGGCCAACAGCATCCTGACCTGCATCAGAAATAGTGTGGCCAGCAGGAGCAGGGAAGTGATCCTGACCCTATACTCGTACCTGACACTGGTGAGGCTGCACCTCCAGTCCTGTGTTCAGTTCTGGGCTTCTCACTACAAGAAAGGCATTGAGGTGCTGGAGTGAGTTCAGAGAAGGGCAACCAAGCTGGTGAAGGGTCTGGAGAACACATCCTATGAGGAGAGGCTGAGGGAACTGGGAATGTTTAGTTTGGAGGAGGCTGAGGGGAGACCTTATTGCCCTCTACAACTACCACAAAGGAGGCTGTAGTGAGGTGAGGAGTTGATCTCCTAAGTGAACAATGACAGGACTAGAGGAAATGGCCTGAAGTTGTGTCAGGGGAGGTTTAGACTGGATATTAGGAAGAATTTTTTTACTGGAAGAGTAGCCAGGCAGTGGAACAGCCAGCCCAGGGAGATGGTGGAGGTACCATTCCTGGAGGTATTTAAAAACTGTGTAGATGAGGCACTTCAGGACACGCTTTAGGGGTGGGCTTGATGTACTTGTTTGTTTTTTTGTTTTGGTTTGTTGCTGGGTTTTTTTTCTTCTGGGTGGACATTTGGACTTGGTTATCTTAGAGGTCTTTTCCAGCCATAACAAATCTGTGTGTGATTCTTGTGGTAACTGGTAGATGATGCAATGAGAGAGTTCTCAATAGATTCTCCATGGAGCTCTTACATTAGGGCTGTGTCCCATCCGGACCTCTGTAAGAAGGTTTTGTCCAGAAAACTGGAGAGAAAGTATGGGAAAAAATCACATGAGCAAAATGTTAGCTCTTGGATTAAATGCCTTTTTTACAATAAGGCTGGGATTGATAAGGGAGTCCAGATTAAACTTTGAGACCCTTTGGCAAGATAACAGAAGAGTCTTTAAACTTCTAAAATGCTAGGAAGTTTTCTGTGGTTTTTTTTAATCAATTCAGAGTTGATGATGTACTCTCAAGAATGCACTTTTTTTTACTTCAGATTTCTTTGCACTTAGTGTGTATTTTCATCTGGATTTGATGTTTTGCAGAAACTTTTTCTCTCTAATTGAGTATATTGGTAATTAGGTGCGTGCTCCTTCTAGAGCATTCGACTGTAATGGGAAAATTTGTCAGTAAGCTCTTGGCTATCTCTTGATACTTCTGATTGCTACTTACTTTTGAACACTGAGGGGCTTTCTTCAGTGTATTTTTGGTGTCAGCTCTTTTACAAAAAGCTTACTGAAGGCCATGTTCTTTATTTTATTAGAACTAAAATGTATGCATAACTTAGAGTTGTATTTTAATACCTAAACCCATTTTAATGCTTCTCTTTTTTGGTTTTCCACAATTAAATATATTAACAAATAATTAAAAGTATGGTGAAATTATTCAGAAGTGTAGGTGTTTGCAATATTTTCCTTACTATGGGCTTAATAGAATTTTTTATTAATGCTGTAAGATTTCACACAGACAGTGTGTGAGTGTGAAATGGGCAAACTGACCCACATTTGTTTTGTCTTCTTTTGCATCAAGCAGCTATGAGCAGTCTGTTCATTCATACAGGCATATCCTAACATTCATTTTAGACCATCAGTTGAGTCTCAGGGGAGGTACTGTTCCTGTATAGTTGGTGAAAGGTGGAAGGCTAGAAACCCTGATTTTTTAAAAATTTTTTTTTCCTCACAGCAAAATCTAGGAAGACTTCAACTACCTTTTCTTACCAAAATATAGATATTCTATCACTGCTTTGTTTTGTGGGCTTTTTTTTTTCCCCCAGAATATTGTAAGAATTCCTAGGGCTTATGAGTTTCCATGTTCCTCTCATCAAGACTGTTCTTGTAGGTAGCTTCCCCATGAACTTCAGTCTGAAAGAATTGTTTATAACTGGTACTTGCATTTGCTTCTTGATGTCTTTCAGGTTAATATAAGAGATTGAGGCTTTGCTTTGCTTTGATATTAATCCTTTTGTTGAGATAAGTAGTAGTAAACTACTAATAGGTTGATTCCTTGGTCTTGAGATTCTGTCTCTGGAATTAGAGATACTCCTTGCTTCATTTTGCATGTTTTTGTGGGGTGAGATTGAGGCCATGTGAAGGAATAGAGTGGTGAGATATGTGAGGCTTATTTCAATTCCAGTTTCTGGCTGGCATTTCAATTTCTAGATCTAAAGACAGAATTGTAAACGTTCAGAGAGAAAGAAGAAACATTTTCCATTTCTGCCAGGCTTTGCTGGCTTGCTTCACATAATAAGAATGTTGAGCCTGTTTTCTTCAGTAATCATACAGAAAAACTTGAAATACATATAGAATGCACAAAAATGGTTTCTCTTTTTTTTTAATGATAGCGCCAGTTAGGGCACAGATAGTTATGCTGTTTTAAAATTTGAAAGTTGCTTTTAAGGATAATGTACCCCCTACATGATTCTTTGTTATTTTAACTTCCTTTTTCATATTTTGTAAACTATAAGGTTTTTGCTGTGGTTCTCCCAGCACATTTTTTGTATTTTATGTTCCATCTTTTCAGACAGGCCGGGTATATGGTTTATTCTAACAAATGCTACATGAGCATATCCCCTGTACTTGTATGGTACATTCTTTATTTGCAATAAGAAAATAGATCTGTTATTTCCTAGAAGAGTTGGACTTCTGTGAATGTTTTATAAGCACCATATCTAAGTAAACCTTCTTGCTCTGTCATCATCTCTGGTAAAAGCAGTAGGAAGAAGCTGGATATTACTCCAGGAAGAATATATGCAATCTGCATGTGACCGTCATCTTTTTTCAAGCAAAGAGAAGTTGAACTTGTCAAAACAAAGAGGGGGAAGAAAAAGTGTAAATAAAAACATCACATCACTGTAACTCTTTAGCCATACGGTGCTTTACACTAGTAGGTTAGTATTCAGGGTTTTTTTGAATATCTGGTGTGTAAAACAGTCTCAAAATCTGTGTGAATCTTGTCCAATAAGATCTTTAAAAAAATGTTTATCTGACAGAAAAATGTCTTAATTACCATACAAGAAAGATAAATTATTAGCAGAATGCTAAGAAAATCTTAACCTGTTTATGGAACAAGCAACTAAAGTCACAAATTACCAAGAATATCCGTTTCCAAATTCACACCATCACCACCCTTTAGTGGTGGTACAGGCTGGTATCTCCTGGGTCAGGAAATAGGAGGAGGTGAAGGAACAGTTGTTAAAAAATAGTAGCTTCTTATGTTACCTTATGGTTGCTTTGAAATTTCAGAGTGGTCTGACATTTTTTCAGAGCATTGGTTCTCTTTTTGGAACTGGTGGGAACTAAAGGCATTCAGAGTGTTTGAAAGCAATCCAGTTTTATGTGAAAAAACCTTGGACTTAGGATCAAATATGACAAGAGGATTTGTGGATTTGGCAGTGTCTAGTTGAGTTTTTGTTTGTTTTAGAAATGTATGTAGGAATGTTGTGTTAGACCAGGCTCTTTACAGAAAGTGTGAAGCCTCTTTGAAGAAGTTAACATCATGTCCTGAGGGCTGCCCAGACCTTGATTTATTAAAATGTTCAAGGTGGTGATGTCTTCTGGTATTGTCTCAGGACCAGTTCCAGGAACTTAAATTGACTCAGATAGTAGGAGGGGTCCTGAAAAGGTAAATTCTTACAATCTCCCCCACCCCCAACTCCAGTAAAACTGAGCAGGGATTGCTCTTAAAATTGAGATGCCATCGAGAGGAAGCACTTTGCTATTTTGTGGTAATTCAAAGGTTGTAACACTCACCTAGGAAGCACAAGCTCAAACCTACCTACACTTTTCCAAATAAATGAACAACAAGGATTGTAGGTTGAGATGCTTTCCTCTTGTGTAAAAGGTGTTTGTTAACATGTGAAAACTCTCAGAGGAGAAAGCATAAGGTAACCTACCCTGAAAAGTGGATAGTGTGGGGTTTGGGTACCTTCTACCTCATCCCAATTAAATATCCCTGTGAGCAGAGCCTGGCATTTGGGAGTGCCTGCTTAGGCTTCGTTGTGAGAATTCAGCAGAAATTATACTAGGGTAGACCTTGGTAAACACAGAATGGGTCTATAATGTGTTTCAAAACCAGGGTAATGGTACATTTTAAATTTTGTATGTTTTCATATAATTTCATGTATTAAGCAGCAGATGAACAGACATTTTTGGGGAGAAGGAATAATGATTTCAGCTGTGCCTAATTCTGGCTTAAATTCTGCATGTGAGTATTCTGAAAATGTTAGTCACTGCTGTTAATCACTAAATTGCCTTCTTGTTTTTCGGTAACAGTACATTAATTTAACCCTCCATGCACAAATGCAATTACTGTCAAGACTGCCTGAATGAAACTAAGTTAAATAATCTTCTAATGACACATAGTCATTTAGGTTTTCTGGATTGCTTCTCTTGGTCAGAATTTTAATAACTTTTAAATGTATTCATAGGTAAAAACATCAGAGTTTTATCGCTACTCCCGGCAGCTGCGACATGAGGTTGACCAAGCCATGAATTACTTTCATAGCGTTCACCAGCAGCCTTTGATGGAAATGAAATCCAACAAAATTCGTTCTGCCAAACCCCAGACTGCAGTATTTAGAGGAATGATAGGACACAGTATGGTAAACAGTAAAATTCTTCTCTTGCACAAACCAAGGGTCTGGTGGGAACTAGAGGGTCCTCAAGTACCTTTACGACCAGACTGCCTTGCCATTGTGAATAACTTTGTGTTCCTATTAGGCGGGGAAGAACTGGGGCCAGATGGTGAGTTTCATGCTTCATCCAAAGTGTTTAGATATGACCCAAGACAGAACACATGGTTACGAATGGCAGACATGTCTGTTCCACGTTCTGAGTTTGCTGTTGGAGTTATTGGGAGGTATGTTTATGCAGTGGCTGGGAGAACCAGGGATGAAACGTTTTACTCAACCGAACGGTATGATATTACTGAAGACAAATGGGAATTTGTGGATCCCTATCCGGTCAATAAATACGGACACGAAGGGACGGTGCTCGGTAACAAGTTGTATATCACTGGTGGAATTACTTCATCTTCAACTTCTAAGCAAGTGTGTGTGTTTGATCCCAGTAAAGAAGGGACAGTAGAGCAGCGAACAAGGAGAACTCAAGTGGTTACTAACTGCTGGGAGAACAAATGCAAAATGAATTATGCGAGATGCTTTCACAAGATGATTTCCTATAATGGTAAGCTTTATGTCTTTGGTGGTGTCTGTGTGATCCTAAGGGCTTCCTTTGAATCTCAAGGATGTCCTTCTACAGAGGTTTATGACCCAGATACTGATCAATGGACTATATTGGCTTCTATGCCAATTGGTAGGAGTGGTCATGGTGTAGCTGTTCTGGACAAACAGATAATGGTTCTTGGAGGCCTTTGTTACAATGGTCATTACAGTGATTCCATTCTCACCTTTGATCCAGAGGAAAACAAATGGAAAGAAGATGAATATCCAAGGATGCCGTGCAAGCTGGATGGCTTACAAGTCTGCAGCTTACACTTTCCTGAATATGTTTTGGAGCATGTTAGACGTTGCAGCTGAAGCAGAATGGACAACTCGATGGAATACAAAAAGCTATACCTAATTAGTCAAAAAAACCCCAAACCAGTTGAATTCCTTCAGAGATGTTACCTAGTGTATAAGAACAACTACTAAATGTTTAAGAGAAACAGGATGTACAGGGAGAGTACTTACCAAGTTTATTAGAAAAGCCAATAGCGGTTTGGATATTGTAAAAGCTTTGGTTTTGTTTTTTTTTTTTTTTTTTAAACATAATTGTAAAGTAGGGGAAAGAAAAATATATTTTTGAGTGTGGTTATTTTTTGGTAACATTTTATGTCCATAATACTTCCTTCTCTCTCTCTTTCTCTCTGCACTCTCTTTTTTTTTTTTTTTTTTTTTTTTTTTTCATGTCCACAATAACACTATGCTTCTGAAATAAGTTGAGTTTAACAAAATATATGTGGAAGAAAGAGAGACATTACTTTCACTTCTTATTGCACATCAAAATAAAGTTCATCATCTGTACTGGGGTACAACCAGGTTTGAAAGAACAAAACTAAATAATTTCTGTATTTTACATTGTCTTTTGGGTGCTTTTCCCATTAAATGCAAAGTGTTCTCAATTCTAGGTGTTTTTGTTTCCCTTTATATATGTTGAAGAATAATCTCAACCCCTTTGCATGAACTTTTTCCTGGTTTTGTATAGTACTACCAGTAAGTCTACCAAAATGCAAATTACACATTTTCTACTAAGTTGAAAATGGACCATTTTTATATTCAAAATATTATTTCTTTGCTGCCTTCTGCACTACCATCTGCATTGTGTTTGTTGGTGAGCAAAAACAGTATACACACATATGCCTACACTGTAAAAAATATATATACATCTCTTTATGTGCAGTTACAATATTATATTTTAATTAGTGCACAGATTCAGCCATAGCTGCTGAATTTAAGGTATAGCACTATCCTTTAATCAGCTAAGCAATTTGAAGATCTTAAGTAACTGGAGGCCTCATTTGATATCAAAGTATCTTATCTTTAGTATACACTGATTGATTCAGTAACTTTAAACTCTTTCTATTGATGCTACATAATGAATTGATTACAAATTATTTTTTAAAAAGTAAACACATCTTGCCAGAGTTTCTTTTACGTTTGAATGTGATGCCCAGTTTTCTTTTTCTATGAAAATGTCAATAAGCTCTGCTTTGACCCACAGTTATTTTCAGAACTGGATAAACCACTGTTTATTCTCTGTATTTTGCTTTTACTTGTACTTCAATGCAAGTATTTTCTTTGTACTCGTATTGAAATGGTATAGTCTTTTTTATTATTATTTTTGAGTGCTATGAACTACTGTGTTTTGAATATGCGGAGTTAGGTGGTTGGATGGTTAGTACCATTTATGTTTCTTTTACAAAAAAAAAAAAACTACACAACTATAGCTACTGACCTCAGAGTGCCTGTACTGACATGTGTGGTCCAAGAGGGCTTTGAATAACTCCATTGTGTTAACTTGCAGATACTGTTACTGATGGTATATTGGTAAGAATCATCTGCTAAAACAAATATTTAACAGTAATTACATTCTGATTATATCTAATGATGTGAAATTAGCCACTTCTAGAGTCTAAAGGGGAGATGTGGAAGGTTCACACTTTGTTCAGACGTTTAGGGGCAAAATGCTGAAATGTGCACCTGCATATTCTGTAAAATCTTATGTGGCTCTGTTCCACCTAAAGCAATGGGCTTTACTTGATATGCAGCAATGCAAAACCACTTTATTCAGCATCTTCCAGTCAGAAATCACTGTAGAAAAGGAATGTACAGTACTCAGGGAGCTCAAAAGAATGCACTTAAAAAGGGACCAAAATCCCCCTAGATTTCCTATGTTAAAAATAACACCTACTTGTGTGAACCAATTTTGATATCATTCATATAAGGAATTTTACATGTTTTAACTTCTACTTGTATTTTAGTACTTATGTTCTGCATTGAGATGGGATTTGGAGCTAAATGGCAAGTTGGCAGACTTTTTTAAAAATTATTATTGAAATGATTTATTGGTAGAGTATTTTATTTCCATATATTTTAACAGAAAGAGAAAATGTGTGGCTTCATACATCGCAGTGGTATATTACTTAACACTGGTAGTGACTGGACTAAATATTGATTCAGCCTTCTGGTACAGGCTAATTTGCAGTTAAATTTAGGTCTTTTAAAATTAAAATTCAGTTTACTGGACTAGAAATAGAATTTCCTCTCTTAATAGCTTAACTTAAAGCTAATGTGGCTTAAACTAAAACCTCAGTTTCACTGTGAGACTTGTGTGTACATTACCCTGCAGGGGTGCAAAGATAAACTGACTCCAGTAGGGTGCTAGCTGTGTGCAAGGAAAAAGGTTCTGCTGTACGTAGTTCATGGAATATTTGGGCACAAGGAAAACCCAGAATCTTTTATTTTATTCTTTTTGTCACCAGTTTCTTTCTCAGTAAGTTTATGGGGTAGCAAAAACTAATCCTGCTTGAGCAGACTTTCATGGGCTTGTTACATGTAGTATGGAATACTTCACTTTTATCTAGGGTCAGTCTGAGGAATGGACATGATTCTGGATATCTGGTCTTCCATGATTCAGGTGTAGTGAAGAGACATGGCCAAGGCTTTATTAAAAATAATGGTAAGGAAGAGGATGTCTGCAGTTATATTTTTGAATCTGCATTTAAGCACCTTCTTAAGTTCTTTGTGCTAAGCAGCTGACACTGAGGTCGTAGGTGAGTATTGACACTTGAAACATGAAAACATGTATAATTTTCAGGTGCTCTGCTTTTAAGATCTTAGTTATTTTCAGACACCCAGTGCTGAAAGACCTTGTTCGGGTTTGTAATAGTAATTATTATCAAAACTTAGCTTGAACTGTTGGTTACTGCTTCCCTGAAGTTGTGTCTCCATAGAAAAGCTGGCTGTAACCTTTTCAACATTAGGCATGATTGGAATTTGCTTGGGTTCACAACATGTGGGGCTATGTGAGAATGTTTTGTTAATTTACATTTCTACCTTGCTGTAATTGTTTCAAACATGAAAAAGGAAGTTACATCATCTTTTCCATTGCAGTGGAACTTTTGAGGCGGTTCATATGCCAGAGGGATTTTTTTATTATTTTATTGAAACTTTCTGTTAGTGTTTGCTTTTTAGTATCTAGCTCCAGATAATTATAAAGACAAAACTAAACTGGCTAATAAGAGCTGCCTGTTACTGTCAACTTTTGAACATTGCAATCAGATTAATAAAAGATTAGTTTTAAAAACATCTAAATGATTGCTAAGCCTGGGGGGGTTTCTTCTTCTCACCCCAAGGATAATAGAATACCAGCAAATCTGATCACACCCACCTATTTAAAACTTAATGCATATCCTGCTTTTAAACAGCAAGTGTACTTGCCTTTTTTTAAACAAGGTGGACACAGTGAGGGCTTTTTTTCTGCATTTGTAGCAAAAATGAATCGGCTTCATGTCTTAATTGGGAAACTAACTCCAGGAGGAAATTTTGTTTTCAGATGAGCCAGAATAGGCAAAAAGCATATTGCTCCTGTAAAGGAGTTGGACACTGCCAGTCCCCATTCCATAGGCTGCAGTATCTGTCTTTCGGGGACAGATCATTTTCTTTCCCTGTACTGCGTAAGGGAAAAATAGCCCATTGTTTCCCCACAAAGTGATGGGAATAGTTTTGTAGTGGGAGCTATTGGTGGCAAGAACCCTTTTGAAGTTTTTTTTTCCCCCGTTGATTCAGGTGGAGGAAGGCAGTACTTGGTTCTACAAAGGCTCTGCTGTTTCAGAAAGCGCTGCTAGCAAGGGGGACTGGCAGTGGCAGCTTGTGAGCTACCTGCAACCTGCTTTTAGATATAAAAGTTTCTCTTGAAAAGTGGGGTTGCCCTACTTTCTGCAGTATGATAGCAACCCGGTTACAGCAAGCTCTATAGGTCTGTGACTTCAATATTTATTTCTCTGGTGTCTGAGATTTGCATCCTTTTTATTTTTTCTTGAGGACCTCCTGCCTTACAAACCCAAGTGCTGCGTTTTTTTACGCTGATAATATGGTAACTACTTGCATCAGGGACAGAGCTTCACTTGACACTCAGGAAGCAAAGCATAAAATTCAGCAGGTACAAATTGCAATTGGTTTACAAAGAAAAACATTGCTTAACTCAAAATGTCCATTCTTTTGGAAAAAGAGGGGTAAGCATTATGGGGAGATGCTAGTGGTCCTTTAAATATAAATTTCAGGCATGTGTCAACATTTATGTGATAGTCTGTTTAGAAATATCTCCATTTGTAGAGGTATTTTGCCTTTTTAATACATTTTCCCACATTAAAAAAAAAAAACAAAAAAACCCTAGTGATTTGGGCCCTTGGTTCTATTAACATTTTAAGTGCGTACTTCACATATGTGAACAGTCTAGTATAAAGAAAACACAAAGCTGTAAGGTACTTACATTTGCACTTTTATGTTTTCTTTTATTAAGCTTGTGCTTAGGTGTTTATAGGGTTGGGACATCAAAGGAAATATTCATCCTGCTCTCATTCTCTTAATAAAAATTCACCTGCTGAAGTTACTTGAGTAAGCATGGTCCATTGCGTGTGGCAGGGCTCACTGAAGGAGACTGGGAGAAAAAAACCTAACTGGAAAGCACGTGTAATCTATTTAAAACAAAGCTTGCTGGTGTCCTGTAGTTAACATTTTGAAATGTTAATGTTTGTAAAACAATCTGAAGCTGCTTTAAATAAATACTTACGACAACTTTCGCATCTGTATTCTATTTTTGAAAGTTGGTGAGTAACTTTAAATTTTCTGTTCGTGGGTGAACTTCATAAAACAGTTGTATGTGGCAGGTGGGAGAAAAACTGTTTTGAGAACAGTTTTTGTGGATTTTTTTTTTCACTTCCCAGATTTCAATTAATATTTATATAGTATTTAATAAATAGCTTTCAAAAATCGGTTTCAAATATATTTGGATTAATATGTTGGTAGCTAGGGGAAAACCATTTCTATTTGCAGAGGGTAGCTTTTATTTATGGCTCTGGTAGAAAACCATACTGTAAGTCTAGAAGGTTCAGTGCTATGTGGGACTGTAAAATTAGCTATGCTTGGGGGGCTTTTATTACCTCAGTGGGACCCACCTAACTTTTATGTCAGTTCTGGGAACAGGTGAAGAGTGAGCTGTGTTTTTATTTTCAACATTTTCTCCTATATGTTGTTATTTTTGTAGCTCTTTTAAAAATAAATTATTGTATGTTGGAGATTGCAATTCCTCTATAGTGTATCCCACTTGGTTCCAGTATACGATATCAGATTGTATTCAAAATTATGTATTTGTTATACAATAAGCTAACAGGAGAGTTATTTTCAAACTGTGCCATGTTTGTGTCTAGCAATTGGAAATACTTTTCCTATAGAATATTAAAATTACATATATATGACCTCATATGTACATTTGGATTAACTGTCTAATGATTACCCCAGAGCTGCTATAAACTCTGAATAATTTAAGAATTGCCTATTTTAGCTGTTTTAAAGTCTTCTTTCTTTTTTTTTTTTTTTTCTTCTTTTGGCAGAAGTAACTTTCCCTAGCTATGGATACAATATGCTCAGACTTGCATATGCGCTGTTTGGTTTTTAAACTGAAAAAAAAATGTATTAAATGTGTATAAAGAAAAGTGTAAATAAAATATTTTTAATCTTTAAACCCTCGTGTAAACTGTGTAATACTGAAACTGTAATGGATTTGGGTTGCTTTCAGCAGGACTTCAGAGTTTACCAGGTTGAGCAACTCTTCAAAAATATTCTGTTTCCATAGGTCATGATGTTGTGTCAAGGTGATTGCAACAAGAAAAGTGGGATGGTCTTATCTGGCATCATGCTCCTATTTTCCTATTTCAGCCTGGAGAAGAGGAGGCTCAGAGGAGACCTCATCACTCTCTACAACTCCCTGAAAGGAGGGGGTAGCCAGGGGGGGGTTGGTCTCTTCTCCCAAGCAGCTCCCAGTAAGACAAGAGGGCACAGTCTCAAGTTGTGCCAGGGGAGGTTTAGGTTGGACATTAGAAAGAATTTCTTTACTGAGAGGGTGATCAAGCATTGGAATGGGCTGCCCAGGGAAGTGGTGGATTCTCCATCCCTGGAGATATTTAAAAAGAGACTGGATGTGGCACTCAGTGCCATGGGCTGGGAACTGCAGCGGTAGTGGATCAAGGGTTGGACTTGATGATCTCTGAGGTCCCTTCCAACCCGGCTAATTCTATGATTCTATGATCTTCCTGATTTTAATTGCTCTGATGGATTCATGTGTCTACTCTGCATTTCAAGCTTGAAATAGTGTTTGAAGTTGACTTTGGTACATTTGGAACTTGGTGTCAGGGCATAAATTTGTAAGGATGACAACTGAAAACAGCCTTTAGTGTTAGCTTAGTGGCTAGTTAGTGGCTAGTTAGTGGTTAGTAGTTAGTTAGTGGCTAGTTAGTGGTTAGTTAGTGTCTGCTGTCAAATACAGGGGACTGGGGGCTCTGGGGCCAGCAGGGTTCAGCACACACTTGGTCCTCAAAGGGCCAGAAGTCTGAGTCACACTGCTTAACATTTCCCTTAGCAGGAGGGGGGAAATTAGTTTCAGGATACAAGTGTCAGATTAGAACAATACTCAATACTGAGAAAGAGGCAGGGGGAGGGGGAAATGGGCCAGGTATAACAGGAAGTTATAAATTTATTTTTTCAAGCAGTCTGATGAAAGCCTTCCTTGTCAGTACCTTGCCACTGCCAAAAAAAGCATACTTTGGCAGCTCTCTTGGTGTCAGATCAAAGTCCCTGGTTTAAAAAAATCTATCAAGAATGTCTGGAAAAAACTGTGGTCTCTATTTTTTTAATATTCAGTTCTAAATTAGAATTTTAGTTTTATCTTAATACCTCAAATGACTTAAAACTTCATTTGCATGAGACCAAAAGTATTGGACTGATACAGTGGAAGAGATTACATCAATCACACTGTAAATATTTACAGTTATTGTTGTTGACCTCTTTATTTTCCCTTCTCAGTGAGCCAGGATGTATTTTTGGCAATAAGTTTCTTCTACCATGCTACCCTGACCAGCATGACTTACTTATTAGCACCTGTGTAATTGTTTAGGAACCTCAAAGAATGGTTTCATTGTTTCACTAAGGAGAACTCTCACATTTTAACTGTTGCATAGCTACTCATCCCAAATTCTTCACTTTTTTGGAGCACATGATATTATTTTTTGGCAACAGGTAGTCATCTCTGTTCACTTGTTTTGTGTGATATGAAACCAGTGTTAGTTTGGCAAAGACTTTTTTCAGTTAATTCCTTCCAGACTCTTCGGTTTAAGTTATCCACACATTGTCTTGCTTTTCTTGATTTCACAGATGTTCCCCATTTGTTACAGTTGGGGTTTTAGGGTTTTGGTTTTGTGTTGGGGTATTTGTGTTGGTTTTGTTTTGTTTTGGGTTTTTTTTCGGTTGGTTTTGTTTTGTTTTCTGATTCCATCAGCTTCATGTTGTCAAAAGAAAGACTGTTGCTTTTGGGGTTGCACAAATTCTGTATTCTGTGGCTTCAAGTTCATAACCTACTCATTGACTTGTGAGCCCCCACCCAGCCTTTAGCCTTACAGATGTTTCAGTGTCATCTGAGTGCAACGTTCTTGGCATGTGCAAAGTTCTTGTACTTCTAAAGAAGGTAGAGAATATGGGTAAAGACAGCTTTCGTTTCTTGTTTCATTGTTTCCACTTTTTTGCTTGGTGCCTTAGATGCCCTGACGGGTACTCCAAGCAGTGTGTACAGGTGAAAATAAACCTCATTTTGATCTCTGTTTAAGTGTTGGTGACTTTTCAGTCCTCTAGCCATTGGAATGGATGTCCCCATTAAGCATCAAATGCTGAATGCCAGGTATGTGATGTCTGTCAAATGTGTCTCCTGGTGAATTCACCACTGGTAGCAGTTCTCTATTATGGATACATGTTGATCAATCAGAGGTGCTAAAAAATTACTACTGTTTCAATGAGATAGATGGCTTTAGTGATGAATCTGTTTATTGAACTATTTAACTTTACCAGACAGACATGTCATTGGCCTGAACTGACAGTCTCCTTTCCCACACCCATTATTTCCTCAGGCATGTCCTAAGCATTGGTTTGTTTTATTTTTCGGTCATGTGGCTTATCTCACAAATTGGCATTATGCCAACCATATAATTCCTTTTCTATGTAAGTATTTTTATCTCCCATGACGAATTGTGCATATTATGGGTCTATTTATATGTGAGTACTACCAATGAGACTTTCTGACTTTGCCATCCCTTCTGTGTTAAAAGAATTGCATAATGCTAACTGAAACCAAATATTTCCCCTATGTTTGACTTTCATAGATTAAAGGGAGAAACTCCAAGGTGGTCAGTGTATTCCTCTTGTGTTTAACTTTCCAGATTGCCAAAGTCATACAAAATGCATCGGGTCGTGCTCGTGGTGGTGACACTGGTGTCAAATGCAAGGCAAGGCCTAAGCACTTTCCCCAATGTGGGTGTAGTGATGGCCTTCATTTTCACTTCTGGAAAGCATGAAATTGCTCTGCTGCCTTCTTGTACCTCTAGGAAATCCCTTTTGACTAGTTTATTCCCAGAATGGAGTTCTAATGACTTGGGTATCCTTCTCTGGCTGAAGGATGTTCCATGAGATTTGCTTTGTGTAACACATGCTCTCATTTCTTCCTCTGGATCTTATAGATAGTTCTGCAGACATTGTTTTTTAAATCTAAAACAGGTGCCAACTTGATACCAAGAATTTATTTTAACTTACAAGGATCTTTTTTGCATTGTAATGAAACCACAAACACAGAAAAATTCCATTTCAGAACAAGATGTTTTGGAGTGCAAAACCTTTCTTTGTGCTCCTGATTCTCAATTCGTTTACTGAAATCAAGAAGAGTTACTGTCAAGTAACAGTTTTTCCTTCATTGTTTTTCCTGACAGGTTATCCAAACCACTGAAAAGAACTCTGTAGTTAGGGGGGAAAAAAAAAAAAGTGATAATTAGCAAAACCATAGCTTTTAATTTAATGACTTCTCATTGTCTTAAAAGTTGGGAGTTGCTCCAATTAACCAACTGTATTGGAAGTGTTTTAGCTGATTTCTGAAAGAGATGGATTTTGTTTTGTTCTCTGAAAACAAGGAGAGTGAGGCTGACCTCTACATAAGTTAAATAAACTAAATAGTCCAGCAAAAGAAATCTTAGTATAAAGTTGCTAACATCCAAGTATTCAACAACTTTGCAGAAGTTATGAAATTAGCAAAATGGCTGCAGTTGCTTTGTTTAGTTTTGTCCTACCTCTGTGGTGCAGAGGTTTTTATTTTTCCTGGGGAAAAACTTAATTACAAGAATGTATGTTTTGCTAAACTTGTTTAAATTGGTGGGGGAAGCCATGCTTTAGGATTTGCACCCTTGTTCAAAGCAGGGTAGAACTGAAGTGACTTAGAAGGGTTAACAGTTTTCCAGTGCTTTAACTTCTGAAGACTTATCCATCTACTGTGGATGGAAATCATCCAGTATCCTTCAGAGATAAAGCCTGGGACAAGATGTACAATTATTTACCTGCTTGGTGTTCCCGTTCTTCTGTCAGTATAGATTGATCCTCTGGCTTTTCAATTCATGAAGTTGCCATCTCTTGATGTTCAGCAGAGTCACTCCTATTTGTAACATCCAATTTCTGCACCTGTATAATACTGTGCATTGTTAAGCACATACAGAAGTAAGAACCTATTCAATCACACTTGAGAAATATGGCATTTTTCTCATCTATAAAACTGTCAAAGCAAGCTAAAGCAGTGGTTTTTTTACCTCTGCCAGCAACATAATGCACTAATTTACATGACTGAAGAGGCAATTTCAAATGCTGTTCTAAAGAGAAGCAGTTAAAAATAAAGACAACATCCCTCTGCACCACTTTCCTGTGCCCTTCAGTTCCTACACCATAAGCTGCAACCTTACCAGCCATAGCTCTCCTCCATGGGCTGTGGAGGCAAAAATGTAAGTGACAATAGGCAATAAGACATGATAAACGTATAAAGGGGAAACTATCTAGATGAAGGTTTTCATTAGTGATTGCAAAAGACCCCATAAACATGTCTTAATGTTTCCTAAAGGCACTTCAGGATTAAACGTGTAAGGTTGGGTGATACTTCTTTGTGGAAAAAGTTCCCAGAGTGGAAGCAGTAGTTGCAGATTCCAGACATGATGGTATTGGTGAATGTGAGGCAAAGGAATGGAAAGGTGCAAAAGCAGCCTGAATTCCAGTAGGACTTCCTGGCTAATAAGTGCTCTCCATAGAAACACAAGATTATATCATGAAAATGGCACCTTGCTTCCAGTTTTGCATCTTATCTCTCGTTCTCTCTCAATCAAATAATGTCCTCTTCATTTTTGTTAGCTTCTGTGGTGTTTGTGAAGAGCAACATGTTGACTGCACAGACGCTGTAGTGGGTCAACAGGAATAAGATTAAAAGGTGATCCCTTAATTGTATGGAAATTAAGGTTTAGAAAAGCCAAATATTTAAAAGCCAAATACAGGCTTTTCCTCTCAAAAAGGGTGTTACTCTAGACCGAACAAGTAAAGCCATGAAAACAAATTCTACTTTATAGAAATAGAAAAATAAAGGTTTTCTCTTATGCTCATCTCCTGGTGCATCAAATTATGGTGGCAGCATCAGTGAAGTAATCTGGATGATCCTTCATGTGCTACTTATCTCTGTCTCCTTTTTTGTTCAAGCTGCACAACAAATCTTTCTGGAATGGTCTGCTATTTCTCTTGTGTCTGAGGTCCTGTCAGGCTTTAAGGCCCAGCCAGGGGGCTCAGTGGAGAAGCAATTCAGAGCTTAAGCCAAGAGTTAACAAACAGTGCAAGCTGTAGGCTTCACTACTGAAGTCCATGGTTCTTTTCCTGTTTCTCAAGGAACAGCCAACTTGTACCATGCAACATGTCACACAGTCTGTGGTGGTACATGCTGTATTTTCCAGCTGGTCTCGGTGTTTGGAAAGTCCCATGAACCTCACTGCAGCTCCTCTCACTCTTAAAAGTGTGTGTGGATACTGTTAGAAATATTAGAATGCTCTCTCCTGACAGCAAAAAGGAAGACATTAGAACACTTTCAGTAGCAGAGTATAACAATCATGTATGATATATGCATGTATAATGATATATGTATGTATAGTAAGCTTATAATACGTTCTGTTTCTCTTTCGTGGGAGAGCTACATCATGTACCCTGGTAGAAAGTAAAAGAGAAATTAAAACCTTTAAAAAATTGTCATACTCAAAGTCAATTCTAAGCAAAAAAGTAAGCTCAGCATGTCACTGTTAATTATTAAAGAGGCAGCACAGTAAAAGAAGGAATTCATGCCTTTAATTAGAAATTATTTGGTAGGCCTAAAAACTGTCCTTCAATTGAATAAGGTATTACATTTAATATATATATTTATGTAAATACTGTTGTCAATAAATTTCTAGGCAAATGAGGTAAAGTTAGTTACATCTCTTTGCTAAGAAATTAAGGACTATGTTGAAAATAATTTTGAAGTTAAAAATATTTAATGCACTAGATACCTAAAGAGACTGGTAACAGATGGGGACCTTCACCCTCAGCTGACAGCCAAAAAGTATCCACCTCAACTGAAATCTGAGAGGTATTTAAATTTTGACATGAGTTGGACTTTGTTGTGATGGGTGCTTAAGAGCATCAAAAGGTGTTTGTGTTCCCACTGCTGCTCACAGCATGTATCAGTGCTTTAGAAGATGATTGCTAGCTGACATCTTTGTTGGCAGCATCAACAGCTTCTTAACAGAATAATAATTTGTCACAGCTGGAAGGGTGTAATTGAGAAATGTGGAACTAGAGCTACTGATGGCTGCAGTGAGAAGTCATGGATGTGAATTAGGGAAGTAATGTTTGTGTGTTTAACTGTGGTGATACCAAAAGTGAAACTCTATTCAGTTGAATTCCACTAGGGGTTTTGCACAATACATTTCTCTTTTTGACTTGTCCCCTACCTTAGCGTATAGGATCTTTATTTGGAACGCATATTTTTGATGTTGTCAGGATGTGACAAAGCTGATGAGACAGCACACGTTGAAATTCATGTGCTGGTTAACCCCAGATGTGAACACAGTAATGCCTTTGATGCAATTAAAGGTAAGTCCAGGGGGAGAGCACAAAGAGCTCTACAGTGGCAACTGTCCTTAGCTTCAATTTACATTCTGAATGTGTGACTTCAGACCTCATAGCTGCACCTCAGACAAGTGTTGAAAAATGATCCACCTTCAATATGAAAAGCAAAAACACAAGGTAAGCTTCACTCCAAATGAAACAGTATTGTTAAATTTAGAAATTGCTCAAAACTCCTTTTTTATTCCTCCTCCTTTCCCTGCAAATTAGAGGGTGAATAAAGTAGGAAGAGGGCGATAGGATTTGTATGAAGACATGAACCACACTCCCTTCATAAAGGCGCTGGGAAAGGTCCATCATCAACAGAGCTCTGTCAAAGACTGCTCTATCAACTGATTAACAAATACTTGCTAAAAGTGGTGGGAACATGAGAAACAGATCGTGTGATTTGGAGACTGACCTAGAAAAGCTGTATACCCACCATGTCACCTCCAATTGTGCTATGTGTAGAGCATTAGACAGCCAGGCTTGCAGTCTTAGATGAAACTACTTAACAACAGAAAGTTCCATTATTGGAGCCCCTGTGGCTGTGTATTTTCCATTAACTAGGTATTTTCAGAATAACTTGAAAGGAAAAGAGATCTGCCAAATGGTGTCACTTTAACTTAAAACACACACACAGACAAAAGCAGGAAGAGGCAGAAAGGCAGTTTGTTTTATGAAGATCTGAAAAGTAAGTTCTAAACAGGCTGGCAAAACTATAGGTTGTTTTAGCGAAGAAAAAGTGCATGGAAAAGTGTTTTTTAAAATATACATCAAGATTTATCAGGGAGGAGAGCATGAAAACAAGACAGCCTTTCTGAATTACTAATGTCTTCCTATCATCTATGTAAATAGGTAACTATGGATATTTAATGGACAGATGTTACAAACTCACATTTTAACAGGAATCTGCAACGAATTTTTTTTTTCTGTGTGGCAAGTAACTGTCATTGTATTGCTGGTAAAGGACCATTCTTATTTCCTTGACAAGAAATTAAACTGTAAATAAGCAATCTAACACAATGTTATGAAAGCTCAAACTGTAATGGCTAAGGCAAAGGATTAGAGATCAAGTTTCTTAAATTGTATTTCTGCTTGGGCTGACATAGTTTATGAACTGTGGCAACGTTTCAAGCTTCTCTGAGCTGCAGCTTTCTAAAGGAAATATTTCTTTCACAAGTATTTAGAAAAGCCAGATACCAATGGAAGAGAAAAATACTGGCATGTGGAACAAAACTGAAACTTGTTTGAAGCTCTTATATTAGAAAGAGCCAGGAGCCGAGCATGCCAAAACTCTTTATTCTGTAGAATAGCAGCAGAAATTTCAGCTCCTTTTTAAGTCCATCTGACTAGGTTTTGGACTGTGCATAACCCATTGTGGCATATATTCTCATTGTCCCAGGGGACCTGTGCAGAAGCAGCCTTCTCCATCAGTTATTCCTGCCCCCAAAGCATGCAGGGCTTCCAACCAGATTACTGGTAGACTAAGAGAACAACACACCTACATGGAAGCTAATATATTTTTGTTCTTCTTCTTTAGAAAGATGTTCCCATTCTTTTCAGTCAGTCATATCAATCACTCTAAAGATGAAATTCCACATTAAGGAAAAACGTACTGAAGATGCTGGAGCTGATAAAGTAGTTCAGTGTGAAAGACTTTATGCAACAACTGTTTCAGATATTTAGGTGTTACATAACTGTGTCAGTCACTGTTGCGTAGTCATTCCATATAAATAGATGGCAAAAAAAAAAAAAAAAAAAACGTATTTGTAACATATACATCATCCTATGTCCAGAAACAATTGGAGTTTTCTTTGTTGTTCATGTAGCAAACATAGAAGGAGAAGGCACTTGAAATATGCTTATGTCTGTCCTCTCTAAACTAGGGAAAGAGCTGGCTGCATCTACAGCTTGGGGTTGAGCACCAAAGCAGGTGCCATCATTCACCTCAGTGATGGCTCTTTTGGGCTCACCTGGCATTTTGAGCTTGGAAATTCTTCTCTCTTAACACCCCAAGGATGAATAAAATGCATCAAGAAATGCAACTGCTTTGCAAACTATACAGTCCATCTCCATACTTTCATGAACCTGTCATAAAATACTGCAAAATTGTTTTCCACAGACGTTTGTAGCACCCTGGCTGCTTTTTTTGTGTAAAGGTGGGAGAGGCCCATTGGTCACTTATGTGAGTTTTAGAGGTAAGTCTTCCTTGCTGAAGATGGGATCTTCATAACCAATCCTGTAATAAAATACTGGAAAACTTTTCCTATATGTATGTAGTTTTTCATTGTAGCAACATCTGTTTCATCTGTTGTCCTGTGGTTTTGCTACTGAAGAAACACTTCATGGTGTTTCTGATAGTCCATTAACTTGCAAGCGTCAGCTGCTGCCTGTGAAATACAGCAGAAAAATACAATAAAGCTTTTTTTAAAAAAAGACACAAACCTGAACTTTTTTTACTTCACCTCATGTTGTTCCTGACAATAGCCCGATCTACAAACAATTAAGAAGGACTGTGTGCTAATTTTACAAACAGCTCATTGTCCAGTTCTACAATGTGATGGTTAAAAATCCCTCTTAGTATGGAAGTTATTTCTTTTGCTGTAGCCGGTTCTGTCAGGTCCATAAAGAGACTGCAATAAAGAAATCTAGGATTTTTCTTTGAGATGGAACAATGAAAACTATCATCACAAAGAAAATTTAAGATTGCAAGAGGGACCATATCTCATCTGTCTTTTCACAATACCCTTCCCAGTGAGCTACTTTCTACTGTGTTCTTCAGATGCTTTACCTTTTATGTAAAAACTATTTTTAAAAAATTTTTCCAGGACTAATAGGGTACTATTCTTGATATGCTAAAAGCAATATTAACTATTTAAAATTACTACAACTGGGGAGGGAGAGGGGGTGGAGCTGAGAAAACTTATAAAGAGAGGGGCCATGTTTGTTTCTTGGTGTTTTTATATGCCTAAATTAGGAGTGTAGACTTCTCTCCCCATGTCAGAGAGAAGGAGGAGGTGACAGAGCACGCTTCAAAGAAGAATTCAGGTGCTGTGAACACTTTCTGGGGGAGTCTACATCCAGTCCATACCATGGCATCAGAGACTCTTGTGAAGTTTCAAAAGGTAGGCAGCCTAAATCAGTTCTTCAGCCCTAGTCTGGATGGATGGCCACCCAAACAGAACTGTGATGGCAACTGGATGGCACAGCCTGTGGAACCTGCATTTTCCATCAGTAAAAATTAGTCTCACCAGAGAATAGAGACTAGGCTTTCAAATTACTTTGTCCCTTAAGCATAGAGGTAGTTTTTCACTGCTATGCAAAAATTAACAGTATTCTGTAAAGCAGTGCTCTTGCTTACGTTTGAAATGTGGTGTTGTCTGACCAAGATTAAGCACGAGGATAAATATCTTACAAAATGTTGAAAATAACAAGCACGGAGATCCTAGTAAATGATCAGAAGAAGATAACACGTGAACATGAAAGTCAGTAATCTCATTTGATGGACTTGCTATTTTTCTGCTAATGTGTTTGCTGCCTTGGATTTTAGATCAAAAGATCTTAAACACCTCGAAAGGTGGAAACTCCTGACCAGCAAATCTGAAGAAATAAAGAAGCAGTTAATTAACTGACTATATGAGAACAGATTTCCTGTTATTTAAATCAGAATGGTCCACTGCCTTGCTTTATTTTATCTGATGGGAATTTAGTACTCCTTATTTCTTTTACTTGGGGCTCTGAGCAACCTGGCCCAGTGGGAGGTGTCCCTGCACACATGGGGGGCTGGAACTGGATGATCTGTAAGGTCCCTTCCGACCCTAGAATTCCATGGTGTTTTAATCAGATTATTTTATCTGATGGGAATTGAATTTAGTACTCCTTATTTCTTTTACCTGGGGCTCTGAGCAACCTGACTTAGTGGGAGGTGTCCCTGCACACATGGGAGCTTGGAGCTGGATGATCTGTAGGTCCCTTCCGACCCTATGATTCCATGATATTTTAATCACCGAATTCACAAGCCAGCACACCGGGTATACACCACCCTCTAGAGCACCCTCCCGTGAGGCAGATGTGAGAGGAAAAGCACGGCTTCCCGCCCGACTCCAGGTCAGCTGGAGATGCTGCCTGGTGGGCTGCAGAATCCATGGAGACACGGACCAAGGGGGAGTTTTATCGGGTTTAATTTATTATTTTGAGATGGGAAAGGCTGGGAACCCTACTTGGACCTCTCCTAGCCCCACCCGAATCCTAACTGACCTCACAGGGCTATTCTCCTCACGTTTCCAGCCCCGATCCCGATCCCGACCCCACTCCCCTCAGCCCGGACGCTCGGGTGGGCGGGGCCTCCTCCTGCGTGGCCACGCCCCCTCCCGGCGTTGCCAGGTTACCGCGCCGGCCGCGTGGCTCAGCTGAAGTCCCACCCCCCTCTCCTCCCGCGGGTTTTTCCTGACGTCACAGCACGGCGACGCCGCCGGTGGTTCCCGCCCCGCTCGGCGCCGCCATGTTCAAGGTGAGGAAAGCGTTGCCCTCGCCCGCGGCCTCCGGCTCTTCCCCGCCCGTTCCCCCGCAGCACCGCTCACTTGACGGCGCTCCCCGCCCCGGAGGAGCGGGCGGAGGCAAGGCGGCGGTCCCTCCTTCCCTCTCTTCGGGACCCGTTCGGTTAGCGGAGTGGCCCATCCTCTGGGGGAGCTCGTGTACGGCTAGGCCGGCAGGGGGCGGCCCGGCAGCGCGGCAGGAGGGCCCGGAGCTGAGGCCTTCCGCTGAGGCCCCCTGCGGGCGGGTGGTCCGCTCCTGGAGACACCCACCTGACCACCCCTCACCCTCCCTTCCCTCCCGCTTCCCGGGTTGAATCGGTTGCTTTTGTTATTCGGGTGGCGATACGCGGTAGTGAAAGTCCTGGTAGTGTTACCGGCATGTGATTTTTTTTTTTTTTTTTTAAATTTTTTTTTCCCCCCTCACATTTCAGCTAAAACTGTTCCACAATCCGCTTTCTATTAGGATGAAATTCTTTAGTGTGGGGGTGGTGAGGCGCCGGCACAGGTTGCCCAGGGAAGTTGTGACTGCCCCCTCCCTGGAAGTGTTCAAGGCCAGGTTGGATGGGGCTCTGAGCAACCTGGGGGTTGGATCTAGATCACCTTTAAGGTCCCTTTCTACCCAAACCATTCTGGTTTTATCTTGTGGCTGCTGTGCCCAGCTTATTTTGTCTATCACATGCTGCCAACTTTATGCTTGCTGCAGCTGCATAACCGCTCAATATTTCAAAGTTGCATCCATGTTGCACAGAAAGAAACACACCAAATAATTCTTTTACAATTACCTTTGGATATGGCAGCACGGAGCTGTGAGTTAGTGTTATTGCAGTATGTATTCATACAGCTGTCATGGTCCTCGCAAAAGTCTCCCTTTTATTTTGTGTAGGTTGTCAGCAAAATCTGAGGAGGAAGGAATGGACATGATTTGGCTTAAGTTGCATAATTGTCTTTAAAGGTCTTTTGCATCTGATGAGAATAGCCCCAGATCCCTTCAGGCTAAAAGCAAGTTTTATGTATCTATCAAATTCTTGACACTACCACTCAAGAAGTTTTTTAAAAGCTGGTGCCACTCAATTCTTGAAATTCATTCTCTTTTGTACCTTTTCTGCTTGTCAAATATTGATAATGTAGCAATATATTGATAAGCTGAGCTGCCTATGATTGCTTTACTCTTGTCACTACTTCATTTATCTTTGTACTTTAATGTTGGGGCAATTGCTGGAATTCTTATGTAAGGATTTTATCTCAGCATTGTTGAGAATTCCATCAGTGATATTGAATTGTCATTGAAGGGGTTCAGTGTGAACCTGTGGGTTTAGGTATTATGCATAATACTGCTCTTATACAACCACTGAGGTCAGGCAGATCCCAGTGCTTCATTCAGAATTTTTTACCTTCAGAGCAGAAGAGGAAGGTGGGGTTTTGTCCTTGATTTCTGTGCTTCAGGAAACAAAAGTGCTCAAGATTTTGTTTTTCAGGTTTTTTTTCAGTTGGGGTTGAGCTATAGGAGGAGGGATGGAAAAAGATGAGAAAAAGAAGCAGCTTTTTACTTTAGGACAAACATCTTACTTTGCAAAAGTAAGATAAAGGATTTTTTTCCTTTTTTTCCCCCCTTTCCCCAGTTAACAATTAAGAACTTTGAGAAATACAGTAAAGAAAGGCAATGGAAGATGAAATGAGTTAGTCTTTTAACCTCCAAGTTTAAGGGAATTTGCTTGAGTGATCTGGTGTCTATAGATAATGTTGAGCTCTTCAGCTAGAGAAGAGAATAAACTTAGTATCCTGGGTTTTTGGGGGTTTTTTTGGTTTGTTTTTTTTTTTTGTTACTTGAAGTAAATGCAGAGCATGGCCTGGAGAGAATGTCATGGTGTCACCGTACTTGGTGTCACCTATGTATCTGTAAGAGAAGCAGACTGAAGGCACAGATTAATCAAAATGTTTTCCTTAACCATGCGTTTTAGTAATATATGGTTAATGTAAAGTTAAAAAATGAGATCCTAAAGTCAATTTTGGAAACAAAGTAGAACAGTTAATCTTTTATACTACCAAATAAACTTTATAGTGTGTGTGTGTGTGTGTGTGTGTGTGTATGTATATGCAGAGCTTGAGGATTAGTTGTATCTGTCCTGTAAACTTAGCTGATGCAGAAGACCATTGCAGTATAGCTAGAGCAGTGCATTGAAGGAGAGGTACTTCTTCACTTCTAGAGGTTAATCTAATTTAAAAATATAAATAGGAAATTTTTGGAAAATGCCTGCACTTCAGTATTTCGATAATACATAGTTTGATAATACATAATTTTGATAATACATACTATAATAATGTTTTTGGTATGAGAAAACAGGTCTGCCATCCCTGATACTTTTTATGAAACAAGGTGGTTCCATTCTTAGGCTCTACTCTGTGGGTGCTTCATTATATGCAGATCTCAAATATTAAAGGCACTGTTTCTGCTGCTGATATTTTGGTAATTTTCAAACAGTGTAAATGCTGTTGAATAACAGCAAATCCCACGCCTGTTGTTTAACACACTTGACTCAATTAATTTTTCCTAAACAGATGTTACCAATAGTGAGTTATACTTTTGAAAGTATGAAAGCATGTGAAAAGTCTTTGTTTATGCAAACATTATTAAAGATTATTCATGTCTTTCCTTGGCTGTGAAACAGAGCTGATCCTGTCATTGTGGTGTTTCATTATTGTTCTGTAATAACAAGTCTATAAGTATAAATGAGGGAAAACCTTCAGTTTTAAGCAAGTTTTTCCATACCTTTTTATCCATCAGATCCCTTATGTCTTTCTGAAAAGCAATCTTATGACCTAGGGCTTCTGTGGTGTTTCTCTACAAGTAATGTAATGTTTTCAGGTTGACAACTATATAAGGAAGGTTGACAACTATATAGTCTGGTTTTGAGTATGAGCAGTCTTTTGTTTGCATTTAATAAATATTCCATCTGCAAAGCAGTGGAAGAAATTTAAGCTGCAAATTCTGATCTGTAGATAGTAAGCATGCAGTCTGGGTAATTTCAAATCTGTTTTCTAAGGGCAGAAACAAAGTTCAGAGTAATTGTCCTGTGGCTGGGTTATTTATCATCATAACAGTATGAAGGACAAATAGGTTTGACCAAGGTTTCAGTTTCACAAGCAGATAGGTCAGTGCAATGTACCCTGACTCCTGAAAAGGAAGGGGTCTTGCTGCCTTCTCCATTTTCATCTCCTCTTGCTTGGCCACACAGTTCCTCTGGTGTTTGTCAGACTGTTTCATGAAAAGGTTCAACTTACTAACCCTGCACAAAGCTCTCCACTTCTTCTTCAGGATTAATAATTTGCCAAATTGGTGAGGTGAATTACCTCGTGGTGCAAGTGTCCAGCCACCAAGCTCAGGCAAGGTGGGCAGCAGGACCTCTGGGAGCAGGTGCCATGAGCAGAGCCAGACTTCTCCAGTTTGGTGACCACAGGCTTTTAAAGATCAGCTCACTCTGTAACTGGATAGAACAAAACAGAGGCTGTTGTAACTCTGCACGTTTAACTGAGCAGTAGTGTGAATATAAGACATTGAGAAGTTTGCCTTTGGAGCTGCTGCTTGTTGAGTTAAACATGGCTCTTAATAAGGATGTGCATTTATTGGAAAATCCTTTCTGTGCGTGCCTGATTTTTCTACACAGCTATGAGTTTTGTCTTCTGGCTTTTAAGTTAAAGCAATTTCTCCTGTTATGAAATCCAATTTACAGTAGGTCCTGAATATAGGAAGAATTATATTCACCTTACTTGTGGTGGTCATGTTGAATGACTGGATTGAATCTGAAGTATTAAAAACCAGTCAAGTATCTGTGCTATAATTCATGTTTCTCACAGAAAAGTAGGAGACATTCCTGAAAGTCTTAAGAAAGCAGTGATTATGTTCTCAGGCTTTTCAACTGCAGGTCTTTTTTTTTTTTTTTTTTTTTTTTCTTTTTTTTTTTTTCCCTGACTCTAGATGCAGATTATAACTAGAAATAAAACAATGAACTTTCCGGTACTAACTACTGAAAAAACAAGAGGTGTTACAGATACTCACAGATTTGTTTAAAATACAAATATAACGTTGCTAATATCTGTGCTGAGAAAGTTGACAAAAATATGTTTCCAGCTTAGAGGAAACATGTTTTTGTGAGATGAAAACTGATGAAATTAGCATTTATATCTACTGTTTCCTTTAGCCTTTAACATTTCAGAATACCATTTGAATAATTACATGCTATCATTTAAATTCCTGAGAGCAGCAGATTGTGTACAACTGACTCCCCTTTCTCCTAACTTCTTAGCATCTTAATATCTTACCTGTTAACATATGCAGGGTCATAAATATTGTCCACATGGATGTGTTTAAACATGTTTCCATTTTGTTTGAACTTAATGACTTGCATCTCTTCTTATAACATTTTTAGGTAATCCGGCTGGGGGCCACCCCTGTTAGCTTGGGCTTGCTCTCTATCCAGGTTTATGCTTCCTCTTTGGAGAAGGAGACTTCCAAAAAGGACGTGCTGAAAATTGAGGAGGTAAGTAGGTTAGAACCCCAGTGCTTTTCTGTCTCTATGGAAATACCTGCTGAAAGACACTGTTTTTTGATATGTCAGAGCACTTAGGTATATCTCTGCAACCTTTGTATTCTTGCCTTTAAACTTTATTCTCAATTTTCAGTATCACAGGTGTTGGTGTGGTTTTGCTGCTTTTACCTGAGGGCTGCATTTGATGCCCTCTGCTTGACAGTGCCTGGCTTGCTTGTATGCAAGACACCTTTGCTACACTAAAGGCTTCTGTTCTTCATTTAAAATTACCTTTTCATGCTTAGCAATTTACTTGTGGTCATATTTCAGATCCCTGGGAATATTTGCTTTGCTTTTAAGTCAAGTAACACTGTGGTTTTTTTATTATTTAGTACTACTGGCAAATTCTAATAAATTGCATGTGTATTATCTACTAAAACACAAATCAAAAGGTTTTATTTCTAAAAATACAGTAATTAGTTTTCTTTTTCAGGCAACATTCTTGTCTGGCAATGCTTTGAATCTGATATTGTAGCCTACAGAATTTTATCAGTTTTCCTTTCTTTACATCATTCAGACCTAAGCAATCTGATAGGTAGTGATAATAAAACCTGTTACTTTGCTTCTGTAAGATTCTGCAAATTTCATTATTATATCACAAAAACACCCTGTCAAACTCACCAGCATTGTTGTGTATTCTTTTAACAATCTCCAACATAAAAAAATTTGTAGTTCATAACCAAGCAGAGCAGTGTAACCATGACAATTTCTATCTGTTTAAATATTTTGAATATTTCAACCCAAGCTAAAACGTTGTTACCTGAGCAGCAAAACTACATGAAATCTATTTTTGTATATACTTAGGTCTTTTTTTTTTACTTTTTTTTTAAGCTGTCTGCCTGGGTCACTTGCATCATATGAGAGGATCAATAGTTGAAGCAGTCTCCTGGCTTCACCCCAGTGAAGTAACCTTAGCTTGGGCTGTCGCGTGCCCTGCACCACCACTGGCATGAGTCAGTAATTAGGCAGCAGTTTGAAGTTACATGTGTGCTGAATAATTGGCTTGCCCATCAGCTTCACCAAAGCAGAATGTGGAAGCTGTGGAGTTTTGGCTGCCTAGCTGGGAGCTCTACTGTCAGCAGTCTGGTTTGATAAAATGTATGGGAGTTTCCTTGTCTTGGAGACTTTGGTCCTTGTGCCAAGGATGGCTGTTCTAGCAGGGTCAAAGTTAAACTCATTGTCACTATGAGTCCCAGAGATGACTGGATTTTCTAAGGAAATGAGACTTGTAATGCTTGTTTTTTAAAGTATTGCTAGAAGTCCAACTGCACAACTTTCTAAATTATTTGACAGTTTCTCTGCTTTTTTATGGATAGCAGCTTTTTGATTATGATATTGATACAGCTGTTTTCCAACTTACCTTGAGAAGAGGTCTAGCTACAGTTTCATGCAAAAACATGTGTGAACTTTAATTTATCATGAGCTACTAAATGTAGTATAAATGTGGTATAAATAAATATAAGTTCTTTATCCTAAACTTCAGTGTAGTATATAAGTGCTAGGAATTCTCACAAAGTTTTGATCTGAACTTTGCTGTTCATCTTCAAAAGTATAGGCGTTGATATTTCTTTTTAAATTGGGATGCAATTTTAAATATGTTCAGGTGATTGTAATAAATACATTGTGATGCTAAACACTAAACGTGATGTTTTAATATTTTCATGTGACAACGTTCATTGCTCTTCAGATGGATGTTACTGCTTCTGTTTGCTCAGCCTCATGGTGCTATTAATGCTGTCAGTTTCTGATGTAGTTAGTGACAGCAACATTGGGATGTTGTACCATTTTCCTGTTCAGTAACAAACAAGTTTGTTAGATGTTATTTGTTAGAACTACTTAGACTGTCTAATGATGGTTTGTGCAAATACAGAAAATGATCGATTGTGATTTCAGACTTGTAATACATTTATTATGTTAACTGGGAACCAGAAGGGCTGATTAAGGCCAGAAACATTTTTTACAATTATGATTAAAAGTCTTATTAAACTAGTTTAATATTAAATTTACAACCTGTGACTTGGATAATATAGCAGCTATGGATGAATTGCATGGCAATTAGAAGTCATCTTCATCATAGTATATAATTAAACTTTGCTCATAATGTCTGTCTCACAGCTGTGCCTGAATTTTTATTATGTATTGTTTATGTAGTAAGCATGGTGTTAGGTGTTTTTTGGTTAGACTGTTCATGCCCTGAAGACCTATTTACACAATTACAGCTTTGTTTTTAACCTCTTGTTTGCTAATATTCACAGCTGTCACTCTACTCCTCTCCAGCTTGTGAGACTAAATATGTGGAGAATCCAAGAACCGAACTGGAGGAAGGGGTTTCTCATTTACGGCATGTTATGGAGCCATACACAGCCTGGTGTCAGGTATGATGGGTTTTTTATCACATCTGGTACTGTCTCAGTGCTAAGCTGCAATTTTGGTTTTAGAAATAGAATTAATAAATAGCAGCAAGTCAAAAGTTAGTAGCAGTGCAAGTGTTTTTCCAAAATGCTGCCTGACTTAAGATTTTCCACAGTTCAAGTCACAGTATTTTATCCCTCATGCAAAACCAGTTGCTCCTTCTTACTTATTTGCTGAACTAAACCTCTTCTTTTACACTTTTTTGTCCATCCAAATGAATGAAAATAAATTAAAGCTTAGATTTCCAACTTAAAGAAACTTTCAGCTTAAAGATATCTATGGCTATCTGGATTTGGTACTGTCCAGTGACTTACTGAAGTCAGGAGAGAGGTTATATTTTTCCTCACTGCAACTGTGGCACAGCACAACCCTGCAGAAAATAAACCAGTATTTGCTGAACTGGAATGCTGAAGGAAGGAATATTCTTCTTCAGAAGAGAGAAAATCTCAGGCCACTTCTCAGTGGCAAACTTGACCCCCAGAATTTATCCCAAAGCTTTATTTTATAATTTATTGGTAGCATATTTATACTAACCACCCATTAAGTAAACGTCATGAGAGCATAGAGGAGAACCAAGATATTTGTAATCAAAGCCTAAATTACTGATGTGAGACTGGAGTCATGAGGACTTTTTTGCTCTTTCTTGACACAGCAAATGCTGAGGCTTATTCTTAATCAAGGGTATCCTTGTCATCTGGTTGCCTCTTAGCAGCTTTATGTGATCCTGTACTTTGCTCTCTGGCTGCTCTGAATCCTCTTAAGCTTCAGGCTATTTTTACCAAAAGCAAGCTGAACTGTTCAGATCAGGATGTCCTTTCTGCCTCGGTGTCCTGTGTTGTGGTACAAACCTTTAGCAGTACTGAAACCCTTTTTTCAGAAATACTCAGGCTTGCTCAGTTTAGTGCTGTGTTTCTAAAGTGCCACCAGCAGAAGTACTGACAACAGATTTGAAAGAGTTAATTAGTTTAGAGTTAGTTTTAAAAGAGTAAATTTAAAATAGTTAGAGCTCTGACTTCCTAGATCCATGGGCTCTGTTTGGTTGCTTGTGGTAGCTGTTAGTTACCACAAGAGGTTAGTTGTCCAGTCGGACTGAATGCAGGTAAGGCTTGAAGAGTGCTTTGTGTCTCATTGGCCTGTTGTCTTATTTCCTTTATTTTTTTTGTCTGTGTGCTGATCATTTACATAAGATGTACTCTTCTGCTCACATGCAACACGTCATTTCCTGGCAGTGGTTTACTGACTCATTTTATGAAACAGACATGTCAGCTTTATAGGTTTGGGGTCATCTTGCTTGCTTAACTGTCAGAGATAGTTTGGTTCCCCCTGCTGTATTGAGGAATATAACATTTTTGGTGTGTCTGGGTTATCTTGAAAAGCAAAAACATAACCCAGGATAATGAAAATAAAATTGGTTATGTTATTATATGCATTTATATATTTTTTATTTTTAAAAAATTTCTTGCTTAACTGTAGCAGGAAGTCAGTTCAAAACACAGATGTAGAAATGAGCCAATTATGTGTAGGCTGTGACAGAAGATTAGACTTAGCCTCTTGGAGTCTTTGAAGCATGTTCTGTTTTCATTGACTTTAATGAGACCAACATCTACTTAGAGTTATGTCCTGTGTTGCATGCTGGCACTTTTCTTTTTTTTTTTTTGTGACAAGTTTTTCAAGTCACTCTTGCCAGTGAGGAAATGAAAATTCCAAGGACATCACACCCCTTGTGTGTGCATCCTGAGCAAATGCTTTCACTTCTGCACAGATCCAGCTCAGGTGAGATTGTGAGATCATTCTCAGTTTTAGCTGGGGGCATACATGTTTATCAATTTGTTCCCTAATCAGCAGTCTTAGACTGCCTCTCCAAAGGACTGTTAGCATAATAACAATCAGCAGAGTTGCTAATATTGAGGTGTTGGGTGTTTTTTTTTTTCACTTTTATGAAAGGCAGTGCGAGTTCTTTATTTCCTGCGTATTTTCCATCTGAGAAGAACATCTAGAACTAGTGTGTGGGGTTGATGCAGTGCTTTTTTATTATTTGCTTTGGACATTGTATGAATATCTCATTTTCCAAGTCACTTCAAAAGTGCAGTTTTTTCAGCCAGAGGTAGTCTCTTGAAAGTGGAATTTATCACCTTGCAGAAGGAGTCAGGTACTGCTGTGAAGTGCTAGAAAGGAGTTTATTACAGCTGTACTTCCTTCCTTTGCATCAACTCACCTACTTTTGCAATACCTACGTACACCAAGAAACCTGAGATAATCCTGAGTTTCAGTTACCTAATCAGGAACTCAATGAAATACTGAAGGTGACTTCTGTGTTTTGAGGTATTATATTTCATTTGTGTCCAAAAACTAGTCAGAGAAGAAGCTGTATGTTATGCCAAATTTAATTTGGAGCAAGCATAGCCCTCTAGGTAAAGGGTGGAAGTGGGAATAAAGAGAACTCATGTTAGAGACCCAGTGCTCTTTTTCTGCTACTTTTTTTTTCTTTGACAGCTCAGTCACAATCTGTATTTAATGTTTTGCATACTTGATATCTATTTACTATTGTTTTCTTTTCTTTCTTTTTTTTTTTTAGGAACTTTATGACAAAGCTATGCCCAAATTAGAAAAAGCTGTTGAGCATGGTAGAGGTAAATCAGTTTAGTTTTCTTAAATAGTTTAAAATACAGGACTGTGCTATATCTCCTGTTAAAAGGCAGTTCCACTAAGCATCACTATATACACGTAATTTCTGATGCATTTAACTTCTTTATTTGCACTGTATGTTTAAATTTCCTTTGTAGGTCATTATGACACTACATTTCTAAATAATTAAGCTCTGAGACCTGCATCTATGTCACCAGTATCACTAAAAATGACAGTTACAGAGGAAAAGAACAAAAAAAAGACTAAATTTATTCCCAGGCAGTGGTATTTGTTTGACCCAGCCCAGTAACTGAAACTTCCTGCGATGTTTATTACTTGTCCCAAGTGTTAGGTCTTTTGTTTGCAATGTTTAACTTTCTCATTTTGGTTTAGTTCCTTGGTTGTTGGTTTGAGTTTTTTTGTTTGTTTTGGAAACATCCTGTAATACTTAAATTTTTCAGACCTGAGCATAGATGCTGAGCAGAGCTCATTTCAGATACTGTGACTCTTTTCCATAAACTTAACAGTCTCAGTCTTTTGAACTCCTGTGTTTGAAAGGTTTTTCATAGTTTTCCGTTCTCCCATCAGACTCCCATCTTGGAGTGAGCTTTGTTTATTCTGTGTCTTTCCTTTGTTCTGTGATTTGTTTTTTGAGTGTTTTACTGAAACTAATTCCTGTTAACACAAAAATGTAAGAATCCATTTTGCAAAGGTTTTTAGCACTAATTTGGAAAAGATATAATCGAAATGCAAAAGAGCAAAACAAAACAGATGGCCCAGGAGCAAAGGCAAAAGCTTCTATGAAAATTGGTAAATACAATACAATGTTCAGTTTCATTCATGTGTCACTAAGAAAATCTCAAAGGCTTTGAATTTTATGCCAGCAGATCTAAAATGTGCATGATAGTTAAATGTGTTTTGATAACTCTTTATGCTTAGTAACAATTGCCAGCACATATTGATGATTCCGTATCACAAAAACAATTTCACATTACATAAGAGCACTTTGTTCTGACTTTTTTTCAGAGGGCTATGAATTTCTCCAAAACCCCCCTGCTGGGTTTTATCCAAGGCTTGGTGTGATAGGTTTTGCTGGAATTATTGGATTGTTTCTTGCTAGAGGTAAGTGGGAACCTCCTTGAACTGCTTATGTTATGATTCAGGATAAATAAATTATTTCTAGGGTTTTTTGGTACTAATTTTTCACTGTGATGCATGAAATCTGGATTAGCTGTAAAATGTCCCTTCTATAAAGAAATTTCATGTAAAAGGTGTATAATAACCATCAATTATTGTCTATGAATACTGTAATTGGAACTGGAATGTAGTCTTTGATTTTCTTCAGTTCTAGCTTGTTATAGAAAAAGTAGGAAAGGATTTTTCTTTTTTGGCCTAAAAAGTTATTTATTACAAATGTCACTATAGAGAACTGCAGAGGAATAAATTGCAGAGAAAAAATATAGAGATTACTGATACATGTACAATGAGTTGTATCTTCAAGTTCATTCAAAATATTGTGTGCCCAGGCAGAGAGCTACGGCAGTGGACAAGGTTCAGCAAAAATACTTGTGAAAACTGGGTGTACTATAAATGTGTGCACATTTTGTGCTATAGAGATGTGATTGTTAATTTCATCACAGTATTTGAAGAAAATAATATGTTTAAGCTTTCAAAGAAAAAATTATTTTAAGAAATGTTAATTGTGAAGAGTATTTTGTGCTTGTATTGAGATTTTTAATACAGTGAAATGAAGTTACACAAGAAGACTTGTAAGTAATGGAAATGTGAAGTTTTAGAATTTTGCTTTGCATAAAAAACCACACCTTTTGGGGGCCTGTATGTGTTAAACTGGAACTGTGTCCTTGGCTATATAGAGATGTAGAGCATTCTATGAATATGTGAATATTCAAAATATAATCCTCAAAATATTTAACTTTCCAGTGAAGATGATGAAAGCACAACTTTTTTTAAGTGTAAGTCAGGGCTTCCAACTTTACCCATTTGAAATTCTCTCTTTTCAGATTCCTGCTTGAGTTGTGATTGTGAATGAGATCAGTTTCCAGGCTTTAAGACTGTTAGTAGCATTGGGGATCAGGAGGGAAAGGGCAGTCTTGAGGCTGGATCTGAAAGATTAGAAGCTAATGAATTTAATAAAATCCTGTATTTGTGAACCTCTACACAGATTTTAAATACCTCCAGGGATGGTGACTCCAGTGTCTCCCTGGGCAGCTCATTCCTAAGCCTGACTGTTCTCTCAGTAAATAAATTATTTCTATCCAATCTAAACCTCCCCTGGTACAACTTCAGGGCATTTCCTCTAGTCCTATTGTTACCTGGGAGAAGAGGCCAACACCCACCTCCTTGCACCCTCCTTTCAGGTCGCTGTGGAAAGCGATAAGCTCTCCCCTCAGCCTCCTCTTCTCCAAACTAAACATTCCCAGATCCCTCGGCCTCTCCTCACAGGATTTGTTCTCCAGACCCTTCACCAGCTTGGTTGTCCTTCTCTGAACTCACTCCAGCAGCTCAATGTCTTTCTTGTAGTGAAGGGCCCAGAACTGAACACAGGGCTGGAGGTGCAGCCTCACCAGGGCTGAGTACAGGGGCACCATCACTTCCCTGCTCCTGCTGGCCACACTTTCCCTGATGCAGGCCGGAATGCTGTTGGCTACCTGGGCACATTGATGATTCATGTTTAGCCAGCTGTCAGCTAGTCCTCTCCCCCCAGATCCTTTTCTGCCTGGCAGTTTCCAGCTGTTCTTCCTCAAGCCTGTAGCACGGCAAGGTTTGTTTGGTTGGTTTTTTTTGTGACAATACAGTGCTTGTATTTTGTCACTTGGCCTTATTGAACCTCATTTTATTGGCCTTTGCCCACCGATCCAGCCTGTCCAGGTCCCTCTGCAGATTCTTCCCACGCTTGAGCAGATCAGCACTCCTGCCCAGCTTGGTATTGTAGCAAACTTACTGAGGAAGCTCTCAGTACCCTCATTTAGATCATTGATGAAGACACTGAACAAAAGCATCCCTAAAACTGGGCCCTAGAGAACAGCACGGGTGACTGGCTGCCAGCTGGATTTAACTGCATTGACTATGTTTATTTAACTGCTCTCTTGGCTTGGGCCATGCAGCCAGTTCTCAACCCACTGAAGATTACATCTGTTTATGCCATGAGCCACCAGGTTCTCTAGGAGAATGCTGTGGGTGGAATGTCCTTTTCTGGTTATAGTTTACAGTACTTTCTGGAAATAACAGCCAGTATTTGAATTGCAGAAGGAAGTGCCCCCTTAATTTTAGTGCTACATAAGGCTAGAAACAAATTTGCTCCATTTTATTTTCTTCCTCCTTGGTTTCACTGGAAGATTTGCCCTCTTGGACGGTACAGATAAAATCTTTCAGGTCTAACCATAACACCTGAAGATAGAGTTGCTCACTAAATAGAAAGTATAGTATTCAGAATTTAACCATGTGAGTATTGCACAGTCATCTAGATTGATGTAAAATGCTATTGAAAATAATTTTTCTAACCATGTTTAGTAGAACTTGACTGGAAACTGGAGGATTCCTAGACTTGCCTCTAATGGGTATCTCCAGCATACTGGAAGGTGTTAATATCTTCAACAGTTACACTTATTCCTAAAGAGATATTGCAAGAATATTGCAAAGCTGTTACTAAGTAAAATTTCTCCATTCCCTTGCAACAATGGTATAATTTTTCTGGTTGTGAAGATGCAATGAACTTTCCTTTTCTGTGCTGTCTTATAGCAAATTGGTACCAAATTCCCTCTGCATGAGACTACAAACATCACTTTATGACTATCTCTTATTTACTGCTGAGTTTCTCTTCTTATTGTGACTGTATGTTAACAGAAACAAAAGCACTTTAAACATGCATTTCCTCTTCAAAATCTGTTATTCTTTTATTAGAAGCACATATGGCTTCACATATAGAACAGGCTGTTCTATGAGGAACAGAACTACTGCATCCTGACTCCTGTACGTCTCTTCTATGATATTTTTTTCCTGTGCTGTTTGGTTTTCTCCTTTACCTTCTCCCTTCTGTGTTCCTTTCTGACTAGATGAATGCCCTGAAAGTGCTGCAGTGATGCATGCTGTCACTGGCCAGCAAGGATACACAGCCTGTGGCCAGCTGTGATAAAAGGATGAACTCTTCAGGCAGTTGAATTATTTTAGACATATATAATTGAATAGAGTTCAAATTGATTAAAAATGTTAAAAATTGACATGGGGACTGAGCAATAGGTTTTATAGCATAATCTTACGTACTTAAGTTTAAGAGTACTTTCAAATACTTTGCAAGTTGCTGTAGGGAATCCAGAAAAATTATTCATAAGAGCAGTTGTGGAAGAATGAATATTTGTGAGTCAAGGTAACTTAATAAACTTTGTGTTGTAGTGTCTCTTGTTTAGCTTGGTATATCAGAAGAATGCTATCCTAACCTTTCTTTTCCCAAGTTTTTCCTTTTAGTTTAGAAAAGTGCTTAAGTTGATATAAATAGCTTAACTGTGGCTTTTACTTCAATATTCAGTACTGAAATAAATTATGTATTACTGCAGAAAATATAGTTAATTCACACTATAGAACCAAGTTAATCAAAATATTACCTTAAAAAGGTTAAAAGAATAATTACTGGTCTGAGTAATCATGTTTCTTAAGAAACCACTAAAACTGAGAAGAAAATACGCTAAACTGTATTTAAATACATTGTTTCAATTGTAAATAAAGGGTAGGTCCATTCAGCTATCTTGGTTATCATATATTCTAACTGCATTTTTTTGTTTGTTTGTTATTAAACAGGCTCAAAAATAAAGAAGTTAGTGTATCCTACAGGCCTTATGGCTCTTGGTGCCTCCATGTATTACCCTCAGCAAGCAGTTGCTATTGCACAGGTCAGTGATGGTACCTTTTTTTTTGAGAAGTGACTTTTACATTGGTTATTGTTGCCTACCTTCAAATTAACTGATAATCCATTTTTAAAAGCCATGTCAGTGTGCTTGGCACTTAATAAAATTATAATTACTTTGTCAAAGCGTGCAGTCTAGGCTGAAAGCCCTTGAGATAGAGGGGGTTTTAGTGACTTTTTTCTAATCTCTGTAGCAATGTCTCAGATTTGAGGAACGTAATTTCCTTCCTGAATCTTTAATCTTAAGTAATAATAAATAAATGTAAATACGCTTAGTAAGTGCAGTTTGCATGGTTACTTACAATGCCAAGGAAGCCTGAAATAGCAAGAGCAAATTAAAACAGGGTTTAAAAGAAAAAATAAAAAGGAAGAAGTTTCTACAGAGAAATCATAGGGACGGCATTTTGAGATAAGCATTGTTATTGAAGTTTTCTGCTTTTGGTTGGATAGAGTTTTAAGAAAGATAGCATGCAGATTCTGGAATGGGGTGAGAATTCTGCTGCTTATGGCAGCCTTTACTTTACACAAAGGCATTACTGCTTATGCATTTGTGGTTTCAGGCACATAAGAACCATGTTCAGTTACAGTTACTTAAATGTGTTTCCTGTAAAAAGAGAGAACTGGATAGACCAGACAATTGCTTACAGTCTCTGCTGATACCAGTTCATATTCCTTGTTGTCCACTCTTAATTGTTCTAGCAGATTCCTCAGTTTTACACCACTTTCTTTTTCAAATCCAGCTTTTAAACACTGATTGTGCACATATTTTACTGTGTCAGAAATACTTCAAATTTCAGGCTTTGGTAAATTTGCTATCTAGCTATTGGTGGCTTTGGAATGACACTGTGATGTAAAAATGAAAATATGGTCTTCTAAAGATTATCTGATGATCTCTGAAAAACAAAAGGTCATTTACTTAGGGAGAGTCAAAATGCTGTGTTTGAGCTCTGCCAGCATAGTGATACCATGATTCTTGATGGAATCTTTTTTTAGTGCTTCCAGGATTCAGATGCTCTAAATAAATCTAGTTCTATTGACATATTTTTAAGGAGTGAAAATTATGCAAGTGGCAGAAAAAAACCAACATCAAATTTAAGAAGCTTAGACATACTCTGTTGGAACTGCATATTGAAATTCTAGTTGCTTTCTGAACAGTGAAGTGGGAAGTGATTGAATGATGTTTCAGCTGATGGTATTGTTTTTAAAGAAGCTCAATTCCATCTTAACTGTGGATTTGCTACTAACAGCTTCACAATACCTTGTTTATTTTATGAAAACTTTGAAGCGCAAGATTACCCTTTGATTAATTCACAGTTCTCAGTCTGACTATAACAAAAAATCAAGTATGAGACCAGGAGCCTGAAACTTGATCGGAATAGGTTTAGTTTTGTTGACTCGGCCAGGACACTAGAGGTACAAGTTAGAAAACTTCTGTGGAGAAAATTATATCCTACACACTGTTTTGGTTCCTCTAAACTCTTTTATGTTTTACTTTTCCTAAAGAAGCAAATATTTAAGTATATCAGATTTTATGATCCATAATAATTATTCTTAAACCTGAAATTACTTTTCTCTCTAGTAATTATTTTGAAAAGTTTCATAGGCCTCTCAAAAAAAATTCTGTGAGTCTAGAAAGGGGTGCTGTCAGAACAAAGCTCACTTTCCACATTAATAGAACAGTATAGGAAATACTTTAAAACATACATTTTAAATTTTGTATTTACTTTCTTTACACTATGCTATTGTACATGTTTGAGTTTGCTATACTTACATGTTTGAGTACTTTATCACTTCTTTTTAATTTACAGTGGTAGATTTGCCTTCATTGGATTAACTTTCAGATTTTACCATACTTTAAAAGATTTTAAAAAGTTTTGTGTGTGTGGTTTTGGGTTGTTTGGTTTTGTTTTTTTTTTTTTCCTTTCCACCTTTATTAAAGACTTGCTGTTGGAGAGTTGGAAGTTAACACAGCAAAATCTATTTGCAGTTGGGGTATAATGCTTGATACATCTGTCTGGAAGAAAAATTTTTTCTTTAACTATAATACATGAGTTGCTAAGCAAAGTTATAGCAAGAGAGTATGACACGAATACAGGAACTGTGGGTTGAAAAGAAGGAGTTGGGATCACTTGATCCATGTTTGCTGCAAAATGAAATTGCACTATGACTATTTTGTTAACAATATACATCTAGAAAATTCAGCAGATTCTCAGTGTAGTTTCTTGGCATGCATTGTAGATAATTTCTAACCATAATTCTGCTCAATAATCTTGACTCATAACATACGGGATAGTCAGTATTTTATGCTTTTGGTCCTCTGTGGAATTAAAATATGGAATTAAAATACTACATGCACATTAGGCCTTGAGAGACTGCTGATGCTACCCCAGTAGCATCACCCGGTATTGGTGTTCATGGCCTGAGGTCACTTTCAGAGTATTTATTTCAGAGTCCCTATTGAGAACCACTCAGTTTGACTTTTGACTTTTAGTTTCTTAAAATTTTAGCACATGAACATACTTAGGAGTGTTGCACTGAACATAGGTGGTGTTTTAGCACATTGTAATTGAACACAAGCTGGAAATTATCTTCCAGAAATTAAGAGTTCCAGATGACTGGATGGAAAAACTTGTCCCTCTTTGAAAGGAACTCTTTGTATGAATGTTGGAATATATACTTCAAACAGTGGAATGAATTTTTTGTATTATCGTTGTTCCTTTTCCTGGTTGGAACTGCTACTCCCAAGAATAGTGGTGGCAACTACAATGCCCAGCTGCTTGCCCTTCAACTGCTCCATGAGGAGAGGTATAAAACACAAGCCTCATGCATGCCTCTAGCATTGTGTTTAAAAGGGGATGCATTGGGTGGTTATAAAAATTTCTTGGCTTTGTTCCTGTTGACCCTGTATCTTGTGGCTTACAGTCTCTCTAGAGCTGTATTTTTCAGCTGTGACTGTGTGTGGGTCCCAGGCCTTGGGAGGCGTGTAGAGGACTGAAACATTGGTTCCCTGTGGCAGACCAGCCTGTCTGGCTTGCTCTACCTTGTGGTGTAGCTGCTCTCCTCCAGCAGTGTGAAGGGCCAGTTTCTCATTCAGTGTGGTTCATAATTTGCTTGATTGTGTGACTCCTATAATAATACATTTCAGGTTTTACCATTAGGTATTTAGAATGTTTTCCAGTATTTTAAATGGGTGTTTTTAAGTAGGAACAAGAAAGGGCTGGTCGATAATTGTTACTGTTTCTCATTTTATGTTGGTAGCTCTGTCCTCAGTAACATTGCAGGAAAAAATACCCTCTCTCTGTTTCTTTATTGGGGTTATTTGTCAGTGCTGGTAGGTTTGTACAGTTTACACAACTGATCATAGTATCCTTCCAGATGAACTAAAGGCTTCTCAGACTTTCAGAAATATTTTTTTTGAGTCCTTCAGAATGAACACTCCTGATACTGAAAAAGAAGATAACTGTCTATATCTGTAATGTCTGAATTGAGGGATTTTGTAGGTCTAATACATTGATCCCTGGAACAGTTTCTGTATTGTTTTCCAATAACCATCAAATACAGGGAGACTTAGTGCATCATACTGACTTGTTTAAAAATTACAACTGTAATTGTAAAATGCTGTGACAGATATGCTAGGCCTTTGTATTTAAAACAACCTATGTTTTAGATTTAGTTGTGACTCAGAAATGTAGTTGCTTGTTTGGATTTGTTTTCTTGTTTTGTTTTTACTGTTTTCTGGAATAACACCCATGGGGAATCACAGGGACGTGACCAGGGCATGCAGAGATGCACTTAGAAAAGCAAAAGCTTGGAGTTAAAGTTGGCCAGGGGTGTCAAAACTACAAAAAAGGGGTTCTTCAGTTAAAAAAGAGTAATGGGTACAAGTTACTCCTGGGAAGATCCTGATGGGAAATAAGTTTTTCACTCTGAGAACAGACTTTTAATAACTTCTCTAGGGAGATGGTAGATTCCCCAGCACTGGATACTTTAAAGGCTCAGCCTGACAGGGTGCTGGGCCATCTCATCTGAACTGTGTTCCTACCTAGAAAGATTGAAGCAGATGGGTTTCTATGACTCTTTTAATTCTAATTGTTAGATAAACTCTTCTGTAAGATAGCAACATGATCTCTGCCCAGAAGCACATCCCTACCATTGTGGGATGTAACTGGTGTAGTTAATTTAGTTCAGATGAACAAAGAGAAGTGGTTCTTTGCACCATGTGTGCCCAGCAGTAGAGCTCCTTAGCACAGGATGTTGTGAGTACTGAAAATTTGCATTGGACTCAAGGGGAAGTACAGCTTGCTCATAGGAGGGAAATTGGGCATTGTTACACACATAGAAATCATCTCTGGCTCAGGAAATTTGTGAGCAGAACATTGTTGGAGACTGGAAGAAACTTTAATTTCATTCAGAAACTTTTTCAGAAACATCAGAAAACTGTTTCAGAAATGTCATTTATGCTTGCCCTGTTTTCATAGTTCTGATTTTCCAGCTTTGCCTGTTGTGGGAGATAGGGTGATACCTTCATATTTCTTGATTTCATAAGGTGTTTTATTGTTATGTTTTTGTTGGTTTTTTAGTTCAGAAGCTGTCTATTTGAACGAATTGTCCATTTTTACTGTATTTTATTTGTAAGAAAACTGACAGTGATAATGAGTACTGACCTGAGCTTCAAGCTCTAATAATACTCTTGAGTTTTAAAGAATGCTATAAACATTACAGTTCTGTATCATGTATGGGCCATGAGATACTCTTTTGTTAGATTTAGGGTTCTTTCCTGTCACAAAATTACCTGTTGGTGCAATATAGCAAGCACTGTCTTTCCTAGCTGTCTTCTGTATTGAGAGCTCACAGCTGGTTATTCATTGCAGCCATCTATCAGGAAATTAGCTCTTGTAAATAGCATACAAAAAGAAACAAAAGGGTACACTGACTATTCTGTCAAAGCAGTGAAAATATAAAATTACAGCATAGCTACAAAGTAGGGCTGCTTTTTTTTTTTTTTTTTTTGTGAGTGTGTTTGTCTTTGAAATTACTATGGTCAAATTAAAAATTATTTTCTTTTGTTAGTCCTGTTGAATGTCAAATACTAAGAAAACCAGAGTTGTTTCCATACAGCGTCATTCCTCCCATTTTTATACAGATATGATTTCAGGTAGTCTTTAAGCTATTTTTTAGCAAGTTTGCTTTTCTTATTCCTTGTGTAAATTTTTTTTTCGATATGTTTATTAATGCTTTACAACCTGAGCTTGAACAGGAAGCTATTAAAGACCTTGTGTTTTAATACTTCTACTACTTAAGTAAGAAGCAAATACTTCCCAGATTATTAAATGTGTGACTTCTAATATCTTCTGTTTCAAAGGTTGCTGGTACACATTTGTATGACTGGAGTCTTCAGGGATATATTGCTGTAGAATCTCTTTGGAAGGATAATCCTAAGAAAAAGAAGTCTGGGAAGAAAGGTGATAAGGTAAGAAGCCTGATTAAATTGATTTCTAAATTTACCAGTGCAAACTTAGATAAATTCATAACAGTAGTGGTTTTTTTCCCACTCTGACTCAACTTTATTTCTGAAGACAAAAATTTCACTCTATCTTTCTAAGCTGTGGGAAAATATTAAGCTTATTTCAAGTTAAACTTTCAGAAATGTTTGGAATTTTTCTTTAGTATAATCTAATAGGTGTTTAATTGGAAAGTTGGGAATGTTGTGACTGGAATAGAGATTAGGGCTCTTTCAGACTTTATTATTTTAAAAAACAAACTTAAAAAAATATACAATTATTTTGACAAGCTCCCTCTTAGAAATCTGAGAGCATTTTTTTCATTATGTATCAGTTCTTCATAAGAGTGAAAATAGAATCTTGTTTCAAATTCATTCCCTTTTTGTTGTTGTTGTCCTTTGAATGTTCAAGAATATCTGTCCTAGCATGATGATGTAATTGTGTGCTGTTTACAGATTTAGAAATAGGGAAGTAGCTGTGTAAATTAATACTTACAGCCCTATTTTAGGAAACTTCGTTTTAATCAGTTCTCGTCCAGAAGACTGAGTTGCTTTTGAATCTCCTTTGAACCAGGCATCCTGGTGTGGATGCCTGCTTTCTAGATTTCCAATTGCTAAACACTGTACAAGGGGTCAGGCTGCCATTCTATGTGATTTATTTAATAATTTATTTATTTGTTTGCTTCTGTTAGAATAACATTCATCTTTATTTCCTCATCTACAAGTAATTTGTTGTCTCTTACTACAGTTCTCTGTTAAAGCAGAATGTCTTGCCTTATATGATCTGATGATAGAGCAAATGCTAACATAAAGGCTTTGTTTTCCAGAGTTTTGCAAAAACTGAGCTTTTTTTAAAACAGCATTTTAAAATTAATATTGTTAATACAACTAAGCAAATGTCTTCATGCTTATTTTTAGCTTTAGAATGGATCAGCTTTCCTTATTCCTCCTACAGGGCAATTTTCCCTTATCCCCTTACAGAGCATCAGTGATACAGTATGATTTCCTTGCATACTTCACCAGAGAAGGGATGCCTTTTTTCCCAGCACTCATATGGTCTGTACTCATACAGTACCACCATTTCAAGGCATGTGTGCCTTTAGTTAATTTAAATCTCAGTATTTCAGCTTGAGTGCTCTTCCATAGTTGACTTAGAGTCATCAAAGTAGTTGCACTATGTTTAAGTCATATCATTTAAGTGTCCTGGTTAGTCTTTGTATTGGTATTTAACTGTTTGCTTATATGTCTGTGCTTGTTAAAGCAGTCTATATTAAGACTTTATATTAGATTTTATATATATAATGTATGTTTTATTTCTGTAATTCTATAATTTCTGTAAAACCACAGAATGTTTGAGGTTGGAAGGCACCTCTGCAGGTCATCTGGCTCAAGTCCCTGCTCACCTTCATCCAGTTTCCCAAGTCCATGTTCAGACAGCTTTTGAGTATTTCCAAGGACAGAGATAGTCCCTGGGTAACCTGTGCCAGTGCTTGGTCACCCTCACAGTGAAGAAGTGTTTCCTGAGATGGAACCTCCTGTATTTCAGTTTGTCCCCATTGCCTCTGGTCCTGCCACTGTGCACTACTGGAAAGAGCCTGGCTCGGTCCTCTGTGCATTCTCCTGTAAGGCATTTATATACCTTAATAAGACCCCCCCTGAGCCTTCTCCAGGCTGGAAAGTCCAAGCTCTCTCAGCTTCTCCTCATAGGAGAGATGCTCCAGTCCCTCCATCATCTTTGTGGTCTGTTGCTGGACTTAATCCAGTTTGTGCACGTCTCAGACTGGGGAACCCAGGACTGCACGTTACTCATTGCACTTCATCTTTGTGTGTAGAGTTGGTTAAACAATACACAACTGTAGTCAGTGGTAGAATTTGGGTTTTGTATATTTGTTTCCTTTTTAAAATCGCTATATGTGTGACTGGGTTGTGATGTCCCATAGAGCAGTACACAGTGATATCATTATGTTAGAGCCATCATTCATAAATACTTCCCTGAAAAAAAATTGGAAATAAGATTCTATTTTGCTGCTTAAAATGCATTTTGAATTCTCCAAAATGCTACTGGGTTTCAAAGTACGTGCAGGGTGATTGATTGATGGCACTATTTGAAGATTAGCACTGACTTGTGAAAAATGGAATGGATCACTACATTATGTAATGTCTTGGTCATAATTTATAACCTTCTGGAGTTAAGTATCATGATGGTGTTTTGGTTTGGTTTGGTTTTTTTCTACTAGGTGTTTCTGTTAGCCCACAGAAGCAAACCCTCTTTGTAGTTTTACCTCTCTGATAAAGATAAGCAAACTGACTTGAAGGAAATATATGTAGAGGGCTCTGTGAAGCAGAGTGCAACAGATGGGAGACCTGTGCAAATTGATTAAATCTGTGCCAGGGAGAGCCTGTGAGGCTTTGGGGAATTTTTTTAACTGCTACTTAAATAAACAGAAGTTCGTGTGTGTAATGTAAAGCTTCTGTGGTTTAGTCCACTTTTAAACTCGCTGCATCTTTAATTCTTTAAGCAACTCTATGCTTGTTCTGTTGATATAAATTGCTTCCTTAGTTGCAGACTGCCTTCGATCTCTTACTTTATTTTTTTCATGGAGCCTGGCAAAACTTAACAGGTGATTTGATCCTGCAGAAAGTCTTGATATTTCACTGTGGGCCTTCTGGTGGAGCCATAAGTTAGAACTGGTAACAGTTCATAATGAGTTGACAATGGTCCATGCCTTCTGGATTGTTGTAAACCAAAAGTCCTATCTGACCAAAGACATGATATTTGCAACCCAGTAGCCTAAGACTGAAGGGGCATAGCCACTTAGAAAAAGATGTTTTTGAGGGGCAATTGCACTTGAATGACTGCAGGTATGGGACTGAGTTTCCTAGCTTAGGTTTAGGTGTGGAACTAGTTCCAGACAAGCTGGATTGGAGAAATGTTCTTGTTTCCTCTGATTTTCTGAGTCTTACAAGAGTGGAGACTTTAATCAATGGACATTCATTCTGTACTGGCTTTAGGTGCTTCAGAAACTGCAGTTGTATGTAGCTCTTTGAACAAACAGAGGTTAGTTAATCATACTGTACCTTTCATAAAACAAAGCCTGTCAAAAATTATCTCAAAAAAATAGGCAACATTAAAATATCTCAGAAAGACAAACTGACAGTATCAGTAAAAATTAGCTGAGCTTTTTATTTTATTGTGTCCCAGGCTTTCAAAAGGAAACATGTAGTTGTTATTGGAAGGCAAAAACTTTTGAAGCTTTCATCTTATTGTAAGGCTTATTCAAGCACTTGCCACTTCAGCAGAAAAACAAAGGACATGTGAAATTGCAGAGACCACTAAACAAACACACTTCTTTCTCTTCCTCCTTGCAGAATCTTTAATCGAACCCCTTAGTTACCAAAACATGTTATTTGTACAAAGGAGTGAAATGTCATTGAATTGTTTCCTCCTGAAGTTCACCTAATTGATTAGATGTTGTTAGTGTTAACTATTGACATTCAGTTTCATGGATCAGGCAAGATACAAAGGTCCTGTGACTCAAAGGAAGAAGCACTGCACACTTGAAATTGCCTGCATTTCAGATGTTCAGTGATCTCTTAGCACTGGAGTACAAAGCTTTGTTGTTTCTTTGTCCTCTGAAGTTGTTAAAGAGAGCATGTTGTCTCCCTGGTATCTGGAGAAGCTGAACAGCAGTTGGAAAAAATTATTTGCTGTCCAAGTCACTAGAATGTGGACTGGGAAGTATTTCTCATGGGAGGGAGACTGCTTTTGGTCTGCATTGGTCAAGCAATATAAAATACATGGCTGAGAATTTGAAGGGGGATAAGTGTGGGCTTGGGTTTTATTGGTGGTTTGTTTTTTTTTTTTATTGTTGCTGTTTTGATTTAATTGGTATGGGGATTTTTTTAATATGGTGTTGTGATGATCAGTTAGGGGTTGTTCTGTCATAGGTCATAATGAAAGCCTCCACCTTTTTTTAAACATATAAGCACTGGTATGTCCCCAACTTGAGGTGAAATCTACTCTAGAAAAACCTGTTCAGTCTGTCTCTAATACTGTGTGCTTATACTAGTGCAAAAAAGTACTTTTTTGCTCATACCAATGATTTGATCCCCCAAAGCAGTATCAACTTTTCTAGCAAAAGAAACTCTGTTCTGCTGCATTTTTACTGGAGCTTTTACTGATACAGAAGTGTGATAGAAGAAAATGCATGTTTCTAACTATGATGTACTAAAATTGGCAAAGAATTCTAAGATACATTCTGGGACTTCTGTCTTAATTTGACAGCACTGTGAAAGAATTGGGTTGTTTTGTATATTAATTTCTTAGTGTTGTACGAAGCAGCTAGATTCCTTGACTAGGGAGGGCAAATAGGAATGTTATTCTTGAGCTGTTGTTACAGCAGATGTAACCCATTTAATCAAGCTAAGCCAGAACAAAAGATGTTGTTTTTTGTTTTTGTGACATTCACTCTAGCATTTTCCTGTTGCTACACAAAGGATTCTTGCAAATAGTCAAGCAGTATATGGGTGGCTCTTCTTGGCTTGTGTTAATTTGTTACATTGCTCATAATTTTTCTGATGGTCATAGGTACTACAGCTGTGCATAACTTCATGTTTGTGCAGGAATATGTCATTAAAATAGATGTGGTATGTTAATTTTCTGAAGGTTTTATGAAACAAAAACCTGTGCCAAATTGAGGTCATATCAACTGAAATCAAAGTTCTGCCAAGAAAGATGAAATTCCAAGACCTTCTGCTGCTGCATTTAAAAACACTGTGGCTAGAGGCCCTCCACAGAGCAAGTCTGGTATCCTGAAGCTGCATTGTTGAGCCAGCTTTTCAGGGTGTCAGTCCTCAGCTAAAACTACTCAAGTACCTTAAGTGAAAGTCAGTGTTCACACTTTTGATTTCTGGGAGGATGAAGCACTTCCTGATAAGGAGCAGCAGGAGTAGTTATTCTTCTTCTGTATACCTTGTCTTCATATGAAGTGGACAAGTTTTCTACTTCTTTCCCCAGGGAGAGGAGGTGGTTGAAGAGATGTAGCCATCTTGATGTGGGGAGCAGGAATATTTTAAGGGCTTTATCTTTTGAAAATCTTTGCTTACTTGAGAGATTTTTACTCACAAGAAGTAATTCCACAAAAATCAGGGGAATTAGTCTTAACATTTGTTATCACATTGTGAATACTTAGGGGAAGAGACAGTGAAATGGAAGATGTGTCCCTCAAGCCATGTTTATCTTAAACTTGGTTTGAAAAAGTGTATGGCAGTGTATGGCTGGCTTTGTGCTGGTTTTTAGAATGTTGCATCTGAAACCCTCTTCAGGGGTTAAACCCTTAGGGAGCATCAAGCTCTTATAACTGGGCTTTTGCAGTTGTGAAGGCTAATACCCCACATTGCCCTCAGCTAGTCCTTGCAAGTAATACAATACCAATAATATAATCATTCCTGCAACGTCCCCCTTTTCTACATTGCTTATACACATTTTGCTTTCCAGTGCCTACAAAAGTGTTGAACTACCTGAAATGTTAGGCTAGTGAAATGCAGCTCATGAACAGACAAGTAACTTTGGTTGTCTAAACTAAAAGATAAACATCTACTTCTGACAGGAAATCCTGTTCCCTGCCATACACTCTCCTTTTATTGCTTGGTAGTAGAACAACAATAGAGTAAAACTTGTATAAATCATTACTTCTTTTGGACTGGATCCTTAGTTTGGACTGTGGTGAATATAAATATGTTAGAGGTGGGAAAGAAAGAAGCTAATATACAAAAGTTGAGCTTTTTAGAGCAACTCAAGATTAATGTTTTTTAAAGTGCTTCATATTTCTGAGAGTTGAGGTTAAACTCAGCCAAAACAAAGATGGAGAATAAGTTACTGATTGACTGGAGATTTTATTATTGTTACCCTCCTGGGTAAATAAGGTAAGCCACTCATGTTCTCTTTGTCCTAAGCAATGCATTGCAAAAAAAGAGGACATAAGAAAAGGTAAATTATTAATCTATGAGCCAAGATGAGCTTTTGGTTTTCTTTTACAGATTTTGTTTTGCACTTTTTTTTTTCTGGTGGCCAGACTCTACCTTTCAGGAGTTTTCCATAAGCATAAGAGGTGTGTGTGTGTGTGTGTGTGTGTGTGTGTGTGTGTGTGTGTGTGTGTGTGTGTGTGTGTGTGTGTGTGTGTGTACCTACCTTTGGAGTTATAATTTCTTAGGCTAGGTGCCAGTTTAAGGGGCCTGGCCATCTGCAAGATTTTTTCAGAGGGAATGACAGGAATGAACTTCTCCATCAGACTGTGCTGTAAGATGAGAAAAAGGCCACCTCACATTTGTTTTTTACATTAGGCTAGGTTGCTTTTGAGCATTTTTCTTTGGATGGAAGGAGAATTTTTACAGAAATCATTGGTGTTGGGTTTTTTTGGTCTTTTTAAAGTTTGTCATTTCATACTGAGGTCTCAGTGTACCTCTGTTAGATACTGTGAGCTAAGGTAGTCTGTCTTTTAATCACTCATGTACTGAAATGTTATAAAAAGTATTGTGTACAGTTCCCTTATTTCCAGTTTTCTTTCAATTTCAGATAATGATTTTAAAATTTTTTTAATCCCATGGAATCCCAATGTATTGAACAGTTCACTAATGAATATGTTGTGGAGATTTCTTATCAGTCACCTCTTGGCTGAAATATTCAGATGTGTAAGAATGCTGCAAGGTCTTTCCCCTTCTTCTGGGGGATAGAGCTCTGATGCCTTAACTCCTCTGGCCACCCAGATACATTATGGAATGGTTATATTGAGCTAGAAGGTGGAAAGACCATCTTGAATGTGTGTCTGCTTCTAATTATGAGCAGGCATTATGGCCCAAAGGGGGTCTGTCTTCTGGGCCATTGACCTAAACACATTTTTTGCATCTGATCTGGTTTTGAGTGTGACTGCAGGACTTTGATGCTTTGTTATAAAATTATGTGTGTTTATTTCTTGTGCCAGCTCAAAGGGCATCCTTTTCTGATACATTATTTCTTGTTCAGTTGCACTCAGGTTTACTAGTTGGATAGTGGGCACATACAGTGGGTGGAGTGAAATGAATTTGCTAATTCAGCAAATGAGTGAGTGTGAGAAATGACAGTTTAGTAGTGGATTGGCTTGAATTAAATAACTCTGGCTTGATAGATAGAGTGACAGCAAGCGCTGGGGTGAGATGTACTGAACTCACAAAAACAGAGGACAATGAGCAAGATACCACTTTTCCTGTATGTTTTTGTGTGTGTTGTTTTGGTTTTTTCCCCCCTCTTAAATACAAAAAAGATACTACCTAAATGGGATTTGCTTTTTACAAGTTAAAACAAGCAAATGGAAAAATCTAAAACCCAGTGAACAACTTATTTCTGGTTCATTTGTTCAGGATTGAGTAATCCCTGAGATGAGGCATTGTGAGTCAGATTATTCATTATAGATTGTAGTAAAATGTCGTAATTTACAAGTTCCTGTACAGGAAAATTACGGAGTAGATCATTATTTTGAACTGGGTGTGGTTTGTGGATGTGATTTCCTATACTACGAAATGTCCAGGGTAGTGATCAAAACAAAATGCTTTTCTAAAAGAATTACCTGTTTAGTCTTGCTAGGCATATTTTGAATAAGAAATTTAAGAATTATCTTTGTGATTGAATCTTGATGTACTGAGTCCAGACCTCTAGCACAGCATATACAAGATCTCATAGACCCAGTGTCCTATTTATAGTGCTCAGTTTGTGCAAGGACATAAGTTTGACCCATCCTGTGAAATGTTTGTTTTCCAGTCTCTGTCTCCTTTTGTTACATTTTCCATCATATTTAAGTCATGCTGGTAAAAATATCACTATAGAATAAAAATAAAATACCGTTTAACTTTTTTAACGTGGGGCTTAAGAATAATTGATGCTGGGTGCAACTTCTGATGGTTTCATCCAACCCTCTGTTCAAAACTGAGGCAGCTTTGAGGTTGGGTTTGGTGGCTCAGGCCTTGTGCAGTCAAGCAGTGAGTATTTCCAAGAATGGAGATGCAAAAAGTTCACTGGAAAACCTGCTGCACTGCTTCATCAGTGGTGTGTGATATATTATTCCCCCCCATGCTCTTCTCCCTTAGATCTAATAGAAATTTGCCATGAGCTTGTGTCCTTTTGGTGTGAACCTCTGAGAAGGGCCTAGCTCTTCCAAATATATAAATGCCCATTAAGGAACCATGAGTAGCAATTAGATTCCCCTTTTGTCTGGTCTGCTCCAGGCTGAACAGACCCACATCTCTCATCTCCTATGTCATGTGGTTCAGTCCCCTAGCCATGCGTGGCCCTTTGAGTGTTTTTTTAATTAATATCTATTTAAAACTATAATCAAATGCCTGTTTGTTATAGCATGCTTGGCAAACAGATAGACCAGACGCTCTAACAAGCCTCTCTTCGTTCTTTGATTTCTCTCACTTATTTTGGGGAAAGTGTGAGAACACTCTCTCAAAGCATATGTACTAAAAGAGACCTATTGTATAAATCCACTCAGAATTCAGAGATGCAAAATAGCAGCCATTCTGTGGGAATTCATCCTCTGTTATTAGTGCAAGCAAAATGAGTCAATTAAAACATTTCTGTTGAACTACTTGTTCTTTCAAATCCTCTAATTGCTCAGCTAACTACAGGAAGATGAAAATCTATAAACCGTTTAGGGAGAAGATCAAATTTGAGTATATTATACTGAATTAGTCTAATAAGCCTTGATTTTGCAAGAGGTTTTTATTTCAGCTGTTCTGGCAGAAACATTAATCACGGATTGCCACAATTGAAATTTTCTGTATGTTTTTTCCTCCTCAAGAGTGATGCAGATGATAACAATCCCTTGGAAATCCATGCTACTTCAAATGAAGAGCGAGCTCGAAAGTAGACCACCAGGTCACTTGGCATCAAACAGGTAAAGACTGATAACAGTATGTGGCTACAGCAACAAAATAACCTGGAAAAGCTGAATATTTGCAAGTTTGACTTGGTTTTTTTCATATTGATGAACAAAGAGGGGCAGAGAAGTAAATTATTAACCTGAACATTTGTCAAGAGTATGCATTCTCCTTGACGCTATTCAGCTTATCTAAACTTTTTTCCTTTAGAGTGTAGCAAGTAAATGTGTGTCTCCTCCAAGGATTCTAAGTTAATTTAGCAAGGCCTTGTTAATGTACCAGTGGTTGTTTGAATGTTTGGGTTTTTTTCCTTGTTTTCTTATCCTTTTTGCTCCCCCTTCCAAAAATCTTTTTGCTGCCTTTGTCACCTATGCAGGTGTGAAAGTGGGGAAACAAACTTCTTCCCTACTGACGTGTTTTTCTCTTAAAGATTTGTCAGTAGCAGGGCAAAGAGCTATCTTACAGTCTGTAACAGTCCACCCTGTGCTTGACCTTTCATATGATGCCCCTCCCTAATGAGACATGCCTCATCAGCTGGAAACCAATGACAGAGGAAATGCAGGCAGCATTTCACAATTTTCTGAGCCAGAAACTTGAGTTGAAATGCCAGTTCTGTTTCTGACATGGCCACTGGACTGCTTTCTAAATTCAAGAAAGTCCCGTGATTGTTACAGTTTCTAGAAAAGCAAAACAAAAAACCTCCTCAGTTTTTTCAAAGATGGTTCACTTTTGTAGGACAAAAAGCTCTGTATTTCAGCCTTAATATTACTAATGATAATGTAATTGGACATAATTTTAGTACAAAATATCAGATAATATCTTCTCTGGCATCAGCTGATAACGGGCGTATGTTCTGAACGTGTTTTCTAATTGCTTGTCTTTGCCCTGTATTATTTTCACATTTTGCTAAAGACTTATTTTTAACTAGAAAGTGATCCTTGCAAATGTAAGGACTCCACGATATTTTTGTATGCAGTGTTCCACTCATCACTAAAATCTCTTTTTTCCTAACTGCCAACTGTGTAAATAGAGTCCATATTTAGAAAACTGCACCAATTTTTTCTTTCATGCATCATTACCTGTCACAAATGTTTGCAGATGTGATGGAGCACACACATCTGCTGAGCAACAGTGTTCCACTGTTACAAAGTCATGTTTAAAAGCAAAATCAGTTTCTAATGTTCTGTTTCCCTTAATGTATTTTAATTGCTATAGCTAATAGGATAAAAAGGTAGTTGTCTGGCTAATTTATTGAGTACATTAGTTTTTCCTTTAGATTTATGAATATAAAGCCTGTAAGAATATTTCCAGCTATTGTATAAAATAGCCATGTAAAATAAAAATTGGGAAGAACATATTTGTTTGGGGTTTTTTGAGGAAGAAAAGCTTCTCTGAAATTCACTAGAATTTTAAGCTTATTGTGAACCAGGACAGAGCTACTTAATGATAAAAAGCACAGAAAATCGATCTTTTGTTTATGTATGTGGAACACCGTACAAATACCAAGGTTCAGTACAAACAGAAACCCATAAATAGCTTTTATTTGCTTTTAGCATTTCTTACTATGTCAAAGTAATTTCTGGAAGGTCTTTACTCACTGTTTGAAACACTAGTGCTTTTTGCTGAAGGTGTATTTTCTTTCAAGAGGGGGTTGGTGGAAGGAAAGGAACAAAAGCTGTCAGGAGGGCATATATGAAAGTTAGTATCTGTTTGTCCTCAGGATTTTAATCATAAATATGCTCATGCTATGTAAATGAGTTTTGAGGAAAACCTCACTGGCAGCTGCTGTCTCAGATGTTCTGCTGTTTTTCTTGTTAAAGAGTTTAGCTGATTGCTTAGGTTGCTTAAAGTACCTGGCTGCTGCTGGTTTTGAAATATCCTTGTTTTGTCACATTTCTGGAGGAGATAGATAAATGAAACATAAGATTTTTGAGATAGAGCAACTAAATGGTGAAAGTTCAGTATCAATTTTCAGCTGGTCTGCGGGGGTGGCAATTTGTGACTTTTGCTTGAAATCAAATCCAGTTATTTAACTCCATACCTAAGTCCAGATGTTTTGTTGGATTTGAGTGATCCCAAAGGTTGGAGAACACTGCTGTGACTTTTGAAAAGACATTTATTTATTCTGAATTAGATCAGTCCTGAAAGTCTTGCTGTATTTTCAACGGTTGGCAATGTTCCTTGTTGAATCTGGTTACTAAAATAAATACCATCTCATTTTCCTCATAAAGATTTCCCACAGCATGAGTCTCTGAATTGTGAACGGTCAGCCAAGGACAAAATCACTTTGGGTTGGAGACTGTAACATATTTCTCCATTCCAAAAAACCACGGCATTGCTCCTTCTTTATTATAGTATGTTTGTCATCAATATTTATGTGCAAACTAGGGCTCAAACCACATCCCATCATGGGAGAAGCAAGCTTTAATTTTATACAGCTGTTGTGCTGAAGAGTTGCATGGAAGTGCTGTGGCTTTGTGTTTTTCCACGAAGACAATTTATCTCATTTTCACCCTGTTGGGGTTTCATATTTCTGTAATTCCATTTCTTTGAGTTATATTACTCTAGCTTTATACCAGAGTGAGTGAGATTCAGAAGAAATACACTTGATGGGGATTAAAAAGAATTCTTTATGAGAAAGTTGGTTTGTTGCATAAGATTCCCATTGGCGTTTTGTTGCTGTAAAGAATTCTTTCTCTTTTATGTTTGCATACACCTCCACTGTAGGAACTGAGTTCTCTAGAGCAGACATGATCATTGCTGATGTAATGGCAGTAATACGAAAATTTGACTCTCTTTACTAGAAATCAGCTGGAACGGAAAATTTTCTTTGATGTGGCAAATTGATCAAAATCTATTTGAAGAACAAAGTTTTAATTGCACTTTAACAATAGAGAGAGAAGGCCTATGGCATTTAATTCTGCTTTCTCTGTCTCTCCCTCATCCCCTTATCCTCTGTCCCCTTTCCTTGGTTACAGGTGAACAAAAAATACAGTTATGTGCAACAAGTAACCGAGAAAAAGAGGAAAACTATTGGAATCCATTTTGATTTTGAACGTGACTAATCTGCCTTCTGCCTCAGAGAAGACTGACAGTGTCCTGCTTGGGCATCTGGTATGGAATCTGTGAAAGGACACTACATATTTTGGGTCAGTCTTGAGATCTGCAGTAGGACTCAAGTCTGCCCATGCTTGTCCCATTGCAGGATCAGAATCACAAGTTAGCAAGTCTCAAAATCCTTCAGTCTCTTGTTATTATTTATATATAAAATAAAATTCCAGTTACACAGAATGGTCCTGTTTTTTCCCTCCTCCTGTCTTCTTTAAGCTCATGTGTGTGACATGCACAGTCAATGGAAGGTTCTCGAGATGCTGTTGACAATGCCTGTATTTTTTAACAGTGAGGAAAAGCTTAAAGTAGCATGATGTTTTGGCTAACATTAGCTAATAGAATTAGGAATGAGAACAATTACAATGACTCTTGTGTTTTGTCTGAGTCTCCCCCCTTCTTTCTATACAAATCTTCTGCTTCATCAGTGCCAGCAGGAGGTATATAATGAAGCATCTGTGAGTTCCTGTCTATTAGATGGATGGGAATGGAGCTGTTGGTGTTTGTTCTTTTTGCTTGAATGCACAGCTCAATGGGAACCAGAAAGTTATGGTGGTGGGAACCAGCTATAGAATAACTTGGCTGTTTCCTTATTTCCAGCCATGGGGAGGGGGGGGAAGTGAAATGAAGGGAAATACAAAAGGATTTCCAGCATTTTTAAATCTTTGCACAATAAAACCCTTTAATAATTTGTGGCCATTTCCATGAGTCTGTTTTTTGGGGCATGATTCTTCACAAGTTTCTGTACTCTTAAGTAACTCGGGGCATTTAAAGCTGTGTTGATAAATCTTAAATGCTTCTAAATTAATCAGTGAATATGAGGAATGGGGGAAGGATGGAGTTAAGTGTGTACTTGTATTATACATTAACTTTCTGAAAAGAACAGTGAAGAAAATACAAAGTTGGATTCTAAATGCTTTTAAACATCTTTGTTATTACTTTGTTAGATATTCCAGCTGAGTGTATTCCACAAACTAGAAGAGAAAAACAAACAGATGTTGGCAATGCAAATACCAGTCTGTGTGGGCATTATAATACGGGCCAACTTTTTTTCAGTGCAGGCATAATAAAGCATGTGATTGCCTCAGGCAGAAGAACAGTATCTCCCAACACATTAAGTGCATGTTTTTATGATTGTTTAGCCTGGTAAAGATGGATTTTAATTTAGCAAAGGGAGCAGAGTTCTTGCGTGGGGTTTGGGGGGTGGGTGGGTGTTTTTGTTTTTTACTTTAAATTCACCAACATGGTTCAAACAGGCTTGGGAGGATCAAAGTAGTGTTTTTGTCAATAGTGGAAAGGAAACTTGGGAAATATTGGTCATTCCTGTAACTGCTCTGTTACACTGCTCATGCAGCATAGATTTGTTTCTTCCCTTCACTTATGCATGCTCATATCCTTGAGAAAATTATTGAGTTAGGAATACAGCTTTAGATGCCTGTATTTTTTGCAGTAATACTTGGCATGTGCCATATTGACATTTAAGAACATGATTACTTTGTAAGTCTGGTATTTTCACTCCTAGACTCCACCAAGATGTGCTTCCCTTACTCTTCTTTTTGTTGCAGTTTTTAGCTGTTCTGTTTCTCTTCACTGCCTGTGAGAACAAAGTGAGATTTTTGATGTCCAGTCTGTTTCCTTAACTAATGTTCCTTCAAACACAACAGCTTTTAGTCTTTATTTGTTTACACATGTGTGTTTGTGCACGTTTAAATAATCCTGGGTTAAATAAGTATCAGTTTGCTTAAATGATTTTTACTTGATCATATCTTCATACTGCATATTTACACTGCTGCTTAAAAGTGTCCCAGATAATAGACAGCAGAACAGAATGCTTTTATCTAGCAGGAAATGACTGCCCTCGAGCACCTGCATAGACACATGATGAGAAGAGATGGTGCCAAAGTGTGAGCAACTGAAATCTGAAATCCTTCCCTTGTGTCTTCCGTTTTTTACAAGCAGAGGAAATTAAAGAAGACTTCATGGTGGTAAGAGTGCAAGAGATCATAAACATTCAGCTCACATGGCACAGACATTCCTAATGAGGAACAGGAGAGCAGTTAACCACTGTTCATATGTCTATGTGAATATAGGCATACACAGATGAATGGAACTAATTTGTGCATGCATGTGTTGTCTTTTGACAGACTTTGCCTGTGGGTATTACAACATAAGCTAAAAACTGTGTATTCCCCACCCAAGTGTCACATCAACAGTTTGGTCATCCTTCCACTTCAAGTCTTTCAGCTTGGTGACCAGAGTCTGTTCTTATCTCAGCATCCTCGGCCATAGTGCCCATCAGCGGATAATGTTTGGACCAGGTTGCAGTGCTCTCCCTTAAAAACACCATCTTTAATCTGTGAAAGTGAAAATTGTAGAACTGGAGATTATCAGGCTGGCCTATGCCGCCCTCAGTGCTGGGATTACAGTTCCTGTAGATAGTGTGCTGTGAGAGGGCGTGGGCTCAAGCTGCACCAGGGGAGGTTTAGGTTGGATATCGGGAACCACTTCCTCATGGAAAGGGTGATCAGGCAGTGGAATGGACTGCCCAGGGAAGTCATGGAGTCACCATCCACAGAGATTTTTTAAGGGGAGATTGGATGTGGCACTAGATGTAGCTATGGTATAGCTGATGGGGTGGTGTTAGGTCATGGGCTGGACTTGATGATCTCAGAGGTCTTTTCCAGCCACAATGATTCTGTGATTCTGTGAGTGACAGTGGACAGCATAGCCTTTACTTTTGCTAGAGAGAGCATCACAAACCTGAAGTAATCTTAGCCTGGGTAAATATTCACAGTCTTAGGGCCTTGAATAAAACCACAGTATTTTGCCACAAGTGTTAATACAAAAATCTAGGTTAGATTCCGTGCTCGAACTACTGAAGGCCCTAAACACAGTCTTCTTAGCAGAGGTTATAACCAAGGTGTTTTGGAGCATTCTCCAGTGGATATGTCACCTCCAAAGAGCTCTGAAGCTGCAGTGCCATGAAGAGCAAGTTTGATGTGGAGAGAATCCTCTTTTAACCTAGGGAAAAGAAGACCCTGGGAGCTGAAGGTGCTGGCCACTGCTCTGTTGATTAGCCCTGACAAAAAAATTTTCTGTCTTAAGTACATTTGCTTCAGAACAAACATGAGCACCTGTTGCATGCATTTCTTATTCCCTTTTTTTGTTTTGTTTTGTAAAGTTTATTTCCGTACCTTTACATAAATCCCAGACTCATTTGCAAAGCCAGATATATCATAATAAACTGCTCTTGACAAGGAGGGCTTTGGCTCTTGAGGTGTGCTGGGGTCACCTGCCTAACTTCCTGCTGGACCTTCCTGGATGTAGCATCTCAAAGCAGGGTTTGCAGTTGCACCTGGATGGCCTGGCAGCCAGCTAGCTCAGCCCCCCTGGAGTGGTGTTGACAGGTACAAAAGCTTCTTGTTTACAAGGAAAACCTTTGATAACGGTAACCTAACTACAAAGCAGAAAAAAAAAAAAGTTTATGTAGCAACGCTCTGACCTCCTAAGCCTGGATCATGAGCTGATTCTGTTATTTTTTCGCTGTGTGTGGTTCTTAAATTGACTGGAGCTGACAGCTTTCTCAAGGTTTCTGGAAGCAATGCTGGCATATTGATACAATAGTGTTTTCTTCTGGTTTATGTCAGTGCGAAGTACATTACTCTGGTTAAATACTGAGGTCTGATGTGGACTTTCACCTTATCTTTCAGTTTGTGCATTCCACCAGAACCAATGTTCTCACAGCTATGTTTTCAAGCTGGTGTTCCTGGTGGCCATGGCATTGGTGTTAAAAGCTGGAGAAATCAAAGAAGGAGGGTTCAAGATGTCTCACAGCTGGTTGGTTGCCTCTAAAAATACCTTTCTGCATGGGAAATGGAGCTACACTGCCTGCCTACCAGACTCTTGACCTTTTTTTTTTTTTTTTTTTTTTTTTTTTTAAGTGAGGGGGGAGAGGGCAAGGGGGCTGGTGATGTTGTTTAAATGTCTACTAACATGTTAAGCCACTCGGTCACACTGACCACATCTGTCTGTGGATGTGGTGCTTCAGAGTCACCAGGCACAGTTACTGAACCATGATCCCATTATTGGTAAACTTTGCTGGATCTTCTGGACAGAGAAAAATGGATCCCAGGTGACTTTTGATATTCTGTGCCATTCCTGGACTTGCATGAGCTGAGCTATGCTGAGACTCACTATCCCAGAGGCTTTGTGACTGCCATGAAAACAGCAGTGAGGGCAACGGGACCACTTGGTCAGGGAACTTCTTGTTTATAGTGTGAAAATAAACCTGCATAAAACTCGGGAATTTAATTTGATGGGGGCTAAAGCTAAAGGATGTGCTTTACATGTAGTCCGAGTGTCCATATCTTTTTCAGTAATAGTCACCTGAAATTCTCACTCAAGATGACCCATGAAGTAACAAGATGGGCCACTTGCTACCCACTTTCTGTCAGAGAGACAGACACGGTGTCTGGAAGGGCGTTGCTGCTGCCCTTTCCCACTGGGGCGCATCAGCCTGCCCGAGGAAGGTGCTGTGCAGCCCTCAGACTGCTGTGCAGTGAGCAGCGAGGGCTGTGGCTGAGCACCTTGCCTGGCCTCAGCCTGCATTTTGAGGTAGTAGTGAGATCAGCAGTGGCCTGCATGAAGAGAAGAATCACCTCAAGAGAGGAACTTAATCGGCAGAGGAACTTCCTCGGGCTGTTACAGTGTGAAGGCTACAGGACCGTACCACCTGAAATCTTTTCTACATCTGGCGACCTGCTGTATCCTAGTTACCCAAGGAGTCTTAGCCTGAAGTACCTTCACTTAACTCCAGGGTGCAGCACTCTTGCCTTCCAAGCAGTCATCTGTTTATTTGAACTGAGATGGAGCCGCATGCAGCCCTTGGCCGGGGGTGCTGAGGTGCCCTGTGAGTCCCCAGTGCCCCCACTCTGCAGGCAGCTGGGTCGAGAGACAAAGAGGTGGAAGGAAGGATGCCCAAAGAAAGCCAGAGGTATGCGGTGATGGTGCCTCCGTGCCAGCTCATGGCATTACCTGGGGGGTGTAGAAAAAGTGCTCTCATTTTCCCAGCGATGCAGAGGGTGGCAGAGCATGAAGCCAGAAGAGTCTTTGTGGCTGGGTGCACGCACCAGGTGAGGATCATCTGTGGAGGCAGGCACCTGTGGAGGCAGTGCTCACCAACAATTTTAGCTCCCTTTTTTTGTTGTTGTTAAAAGTTACGTACAGAAACACGCAGAGTCAGTGTAAAGTGAAAGAAAAAGGATTCTTCCCTTCCCCCCATCGTCTGCCCTAGATTAAGTTCACAAACGTCCTCTCTGTAAGTCTAGCAAGCTCCAGACTCACTTCCTTTTGTAAGGAGACCTGAAAGAGCCATTTCCTGTTCGTACAGTGCTCTTGTATGTGCCCACTAAGTGCTCATTCACGCTGTGAATCATGAAGGTAACCTTGGTTCAGAGCACGGCACCAAATACTTTGGCATTGTACCAAAAATAAGAGTTTAGTTATTCAACACTGCCTGCTGAAGTCATCTCTGCACGTACTGAGGAGCTGCACGGGCGGGGATTTTGATCTAACTTAAAAGCATTGTTTACAAATAGCCTGCTCTAGAGCAGGCTGGTGAAAGCACCGAAGCCAGCCTGAAGGAATATGTTTACTATTGTGTGCCGGGTTTGACACATTTTCCATATCCTGCCAGAGATGAGGAATGGCATCGGGAGCTGCAGTGAGTCAGCCTCGGCCCCGGCCCGGTGCCACGTACGGTGCTTACGCAGCGGCCTTGCCAGCGAGCTTGGGCTGGCTCAGGGCTTGGCCTGACCTGGTCATCCACTAAACTGGAAGGTGATGGAGAAAACTCAGCTGCTACCAGCAGCAGAGGATTTATTTTCCTGCTTGTGGTTTAGTGGGAGGTCAGTGAGGCGCAGTCTGTTGTCTTTGTCCTTTCTGTGCTTGCCTCCAGGTTCATCTGACAATAAAAAAAGATGAGCTGTTACTGATTGATGGAAGAAGGAAAAGTGTGTCTGCTTGGCTCTCCCTCATCTCTGCCAAAAGAGAGAGCCAAGTCATACATAATGTTGAAGTTCTCTGCCATTTAGCAGCTTTTGCACAGCATCCAACTGTACAAGGACATGTCCCTGGGGCCAGATGACCTTTGGCTGTACTTTGGCCTTGATGGAGTAAGAACTGTACAGTCTCTCCTTGTACAAGAGGGCAAAATACACAGATGCTAAAATCAGCAGCCTTGTTTTGACAGAGAAGAAAAAAGTAAAGGGGAAGAAGTCTTAAATGGTGGGGGGAAAAAAGTTACTCAGTGTAAATCTAAGCGCATCCTCTTTTTCTGGCATGACCCCTCCCAGCCTCTTTAAAATGGAAGATATATACTAGTTCTTTTTTAGCATTGTTGCTTTCATGCTATTTCCTTATTTGTAGATTATGTTAGCCTGCAAAGGAGACTCTTGTTTGAGGAATGGTAGAGGAGCTGTGGAGTAAAAAGACCTTCAGCCCCGTGACTCACACTCAAAAGTAACAGAACTATGGAGCAAAAGACTGAAGTGAGTTCAGGTTCTTGGTGAGTAAGCTAAGGTGTAACACAGATGCACAGAACTTGTCACATAGCTCAAGCCACGAGTCTCTGAGCGAAGAACATGCTGTTGCTCAGAGCCTGATTTTCACCCTGGAAGGTGTTAACTATCAAGAACATGTAAGCTCATAGCCATCAATCATAAGAAAAATCATAACCATTAAGGAGGTGTGAAGTGGTAATTTTAACTGGTAAACATGCGGGATTTCCTGTATGTTTGTATTTTCTATGCATAGTGAAAGGCATGAGGAGAACAGTTTTATTTGCAGCTGAATTTTCTTTTCTTCCCCCGTGGCTGAAAAGCACAGGAGAGCTCAACATCATCCCTCCCAGCTGGAAAAGAGGGATGCTTTCTGTCCCCATCTGTGGTTCCGCAGGCAGAAGATGCTGTGATGTTTCCATACCTGATCACTGACTTAGTTCTCTGCACCAACTTATTTTCTCTCACCTTTCTCCTCTTGCTGCCTTTGTGACTTCTTTCTCTGGTGGCCTTTCCCAGCTTTGCCTGGAGCACCTCCCCAGCCCAGGGGACAAACCGATGTCTTCCCAACATTCTTCTCTTGCCTCAGTGATTTTCTCAAGACATTCTGACACCTCATCCCCTCTGCTTTCAAGGTTTCTCATTTATGGATTCCTCTAACTTCTCATATATGGCTTCATATATGGCTCATATATAGCAGCTTCTGTTACTGATTTTGAGACTGTTTTCTTACAACTTCGTCAATAATTAATTTAGAGAGGGAGAACAATAAGCTTTTAAAAATATAATTTATTTTAAATGTTTTGAGCCAGGTTAATTTTTAGCAGTGATGGCTGTGCTGGTCTCATGGCCTTATCTGACCCTCGGCTCTGTGCCAGAATGTCTGGAGGACTCTTGGCGCCCTCTGAGCCCCTGTTCCTATACACATGGTGCATGGGGCCATGGCACCTTGCCCCGTGCTGACGTGAGTGTGTGCAGGTTGCCTTCCCAGCCTGGCACAGCAGCAGCCTCTCCTCCCTTATGGGAAATGCTGCATTTCCAGGTGGCTGTCCCTAAAAGCCTGGGAACCTCAGCTTTACAGCCCTTTTGGTACCCTGCAGCCAAAACTGTCTGAAAGGCTATTACAGCAAGTCTTGCATAGAAGGGACGTGTTTAAAGGATATGAGTATTTATTTATTAAGAGATTAGTGTTGCATTTGTTTCTTTAATGTTCAGTTTCCTGTTCACGTGAAGGCAGTTACAGGGGACAAGGCAGCCCTGTCAGACAGGGGCGGGATGTGGTGGTACCCATGAGCAAGTTTGCTCCTTGGACCTGACCTTCCCTCTGTGCTGGGTGTGGGGATGAGGACAAAGCAGGGAAAAAAGAAACATCAGAGCAAGGGAGAGCAAAAGCACGCAATGGGATTGGAAAGGATGCAGGGGAAGCATGCAAAGAAACTGTGGCAGATTTTTTTTAATACATGCTTTCTATCATTGACTTTCTACCCCCACTAGTAAGGACTGATTTCACACCTCTCCTCTTTCCCCTTTCCTATTCCCAGCTCAGCAGTATAGTTGGAGGGGGGGGCCATGCTCCTCCCCAGGTTAAAGCTGTAAGGGATATTTTTGTGGGTGATTTCCAGCCACCTAAGAGGAAAATCTATTTCTCTACGATGTGTAAGGCTGTTAATAGGCAAGGACCCAGCAGCACAGCCTTCCTAGCCCTGAGTATCACACAAGGTGCTGCAGTCTTGTTACAATTGCCCTTTCCCCTTGTAGGTGCAAGGGGGGGTCTGTGTGTTATTTGTTTTGTGGTAGGGCATAGCAAAGTCTGAGTACTAATTTGTGTGTAGAGGAGAAACTGGCCTGCTAATAAATCTGGGAGAGGTTTTTTTCCCCTCTTTAAGGGGAATTTTTTGCTAGAAGTAGCAACTCTTCAACAGTGTGTTGATAACAAGTGAGATAATTAGATCTAGTTCTGTTGAAAGGGAGTGGTTAAAGAGATATCATGCTGAATTTTCTTTTGATTGTTCTAGGTAATATGTTCCGTAAATTTTTACATTACATGCATTAAAACATTTTGACTTCAGGAGAAGGTAATTAATGAGATCTTTAAAAAATTAATGGAGAGCAATTTACTTGTAATAAGGTATACAGAAGACCTGCTTGCATCTCCTGGGGTAGAGATTAAGCCATTGATTTTATTAATCTGATCCATCTAATCTATGCTAAAGAAAAAGGAATTGAAAGGAAAAGAGAAGCAAAATTGTTCTCAAAAAAAAGAAGAAACTATCTTGGCCTCTCCAAGCATGCCTGTGTCATTACAGGCTAGTTCTCTTTATAGATTAACAAGGTTGAGCCATTGATTATCTTACTGAAAACGAAAGTAGACAACCTGAAGTAGTGTATTACATAACAATCCCAGTCCAGTGGTGCTTTTGGATTAGTTAATGTTAATAAAAGCTTTGCTGAAAAGTGTGCCACGTGATTTTTCTGGTGCATGCCTGATGGTTCCATCTGTGTCTCAGCCTCTTAGCAGCCTCAGCAGAGGAGAGGATTTCCTGCTGAGTATCCAGTTGCCTGGGCATTGTTCAGGTGAAGATGACTCAGTAACATGAGGGGCTGATGAAGAGCAGGAAAGGACAGATAAAAACTGAGTGTCACAAAGCCTCTGACTAAAAAGATACTGGCAGGTGTCAGATGCCTGACCAGTATTTGTAGGTCTCACTTTGCAGGAAACTGCGGGCAGTGCTGGCATGAACCCACAGTATCAGGCCTCGCCAACAGGTGACAGTCCAAGGAAGGTGGTCCCGAGGTGATGCTGACATCCTGAGTTCTGCATGCCAGGGCAAGATGGGCAGCCCAGGGGCTTGCTGTAAAGTCCCGTGCCCTTTTGCCAAAATGAAAGTCAATAAAAAAGTCCCAGATGGCACCCAGCTGCTTTCTGTCCTTCAAGAAAAGAGGGAAGACTCTTTTCCCAGGCAGCTCTCAGTAAGACAAGAGGGCATGGTCTTAAATTGTGCCGGGGGAAGTTCAGATTGGATATTAGAAAGAATTTTTTCATGGAAAGGGTGATCAGACATTGGAACGGGCTGCCCAGGGAGGTAGTGGACTCTTTGTCCCTGGAGACATTTAAAAAGAGACTGGATGTGGCACTCAGTGCCGTGGTCTAGTGACTGCAGCGGTAGTAGATCAAGGGTTGGACTCGATGATCTCTGAGGTCCCTTCCAACCCAGCCTATTCTATGATTCTATGATTCTAAGACAAACAGGATTGCACCAGAGTAGTGTCTCCTATGCCAGGTCTTTTCCTATGCCATGGAGCCCTGTAACGCCTTCGGGGAAAGAGCCAGGAGGTATGGGCTGAAGTGCTCTGGGGCTGCTGGTCCTCACTGGAGGGTTCAGTTTCTTGCCCCACTGGGGTGCACACAAGGAAACATGGGGGCTGCACAGTGGGGAATTTTTCTTTCTTTGCCAGGCAAAGGACACGTAAAACATGGCATTTGATTGGAATGGGTGGCTATTCCCAAAGTAGTTACGGTATGCACTTGTTACTAATGTGTGTAAAAGCCTCTCATTTAGTACTTTCATACTGCAGTTGCTTGTCTCAAGCATATAACAGAGTAAATTGCTTTCTACAATAAATGCAGTGTTTAGTATCTTCAATGCACTTTCTGTAGGCTTTCTTGCAATACAGTCATTGGAAGTTCACTGTTACTCCTTTAACAGAACTAACACAAACATGCATTGTGACCAGGAACAACTTATGTGCTCTTCATGCATGTTACCACTCGGGTACTGTATTTGCGGGGAATTAAGTAAAATTTCATAATACATCTATGGGAAGGTATTTTAACTATAGCTTTAACAGAGGAAAATAATAGGAACTCATGGACGTGTGCTCACACATTATTAGAGTCACACATAACTATGAGGCTCTGTGATTCAACCAACTACATTGAAGAAAAGGGGTTTTTTTTTGTGGGTGTCAATCTCTTCTCCTGTCTAACAAGCAGTGGGATGAGAGGAAACAGCCTTGAGTTACACCAGGGGAGGTTTAGAGTGGATATTAGGAAACTTTTTACCACTGAAAGGGTTGATCAAGCACTTCAGCAGGTCTGCCCAGGGAAGTGGTTGAGTCACCATCCCTGGAGGCATATAAAAGCTGTGTAGATGTGGTGCTTAGGGACATGCTTTAGTGGTGGACTTGGCAGTGCTGCCTTAAGGACTGGAATTGATGATCTTAAAGGTCTTTTCCAACCAATTCTGTGATTCTATGTGTTAGTTAATGATGGCATCTCTGCCAGCTGGTGCCACTCCAAGGGCTGATTGATTGGAGAGCAGCTCTGAGCACCCTCCTGCCCGTGCTCACTCAGCCCAGGAGATGCCCTGAAACTCTCTCCAAAACACAGGGGTGCAGACCTCACGGGCTGGCAGCTGCCTGGCCTATCCAGGGTTCTCTGGAAAAAAAAACATGTAGGTTTTGAGCCAGCTGTGCTGCAGGAAGCTGCTTTTGGGAAGGCAGGCCTGCTGTTTTGCTGCAGGGTGCTGTATTTCTTTGCTGTTAAATCTTGGTGTATGCTTTACACAGTGTGCCTGTGACATGGGTGCCTCATGTGCATCTCCGTGGCCCCCTGACGCGTCCTTTGTATATCACCTGGAAGCCTGAAAGTCTCTTCAGATGAGACACTTCTTTGTCTGACAGAAGCCTGAGCACCCTCTACCCTGTGGTGTAAAATGGCTGCCGAGGGGGACCGGTGGCATGGCAGACCCATTGTCCGGCCTGCCCGGCCACTCAGCTGCACCTGAGGAGGGACAAACCCACCTCTCTTCCCTGCATTTTCCCACTTTCACCTCAGCAGGTTTCTCCTCCATTGTGTTCCCACCACAGACCACAGCAAGCCCACAGCCCTGACTCTGTGACATCCCAGGAGGTGTTAAACCTCATGAGAGGATGCCTTGGACTGCACCGGGACAGGGCTGAGCCTGCAGAAGGTGTTCCCTGTGCTGCAGCTGGGGAGGTTTGGCTGGGTGCAGGTGGCACCAGGGACAACACAATGAGATTTCGACTCTTGGAGTTGCCTGTGGTCATTCCCCACGGCACCATCTCTCCCATGGAGCACTCAGAGGGACCTTTGGTGCAAGGCAAGCGCTGAAACGCGCCAAGGGATTTGAGGGCTTCCACCTCCTGCACCACCTCCTGTGGGAGCTCCTCTGACACGTGTCCCGCAGCACCTGTGGGTTGGAGAGGGGTATGTGGGTGCTGTTTGGGGCTGTGTACAGTAAGACCACCATGGCTGAACTCAGGAAAAAATCATGAGACAGAAGGAGCAGCTGTGGGTCAGCACATGGCCCAGCCCAGCCAGCTGAGGAGCTCAGGTGAGGGCTGGCCCAGTGCAGCCCATGGCATATTTGTGTTTCTAACCCTTTTGTTGCAAGCTGCACATGGCTTTAGATGGGTTTATATTCATTCTATGTTCTTTACTCCTGCAACCAGAACCACCTGCTGCTCTATATTTTAAATTAAAAGATTGTCCATTCTTGTATCCTAAAAACTCAACAGCTTACCTAAGGAGAATGTCACATCCTCCTCTACACCTCATGAACTCACCTTGCTTTTAGACCTGTGTTAAGAGGACTTCTGGCTTTTGCAGTCCTATGCTTATGCCAGGAATTTCCCAAGCTGACAAACCAGATGTAAGCAGGTGTAAGGGAAGCCCCAGCTGCCCCAGCTGTGCTGCAGGATGGCTGTGGATGTGCAGAGGCAAACCTGGTCCTGCCTGGGAGTGAAGCATGAAGGGATGCTTGAGTATGTTGAACTGCAGGGGTGAAAAGTGCTTTGGCTTTTAACAGCAGAAAAGAGTATCTTACTGACGCCAAGCCCAAATGGCAAGACAAGGACCTCTGGGGTTCTGGCTGTTGCACAGCCTCTGCACACATGCAATGTTTCCCCTGGGCATGACTCCCTGCAGGACTTCTGTAATCAACTTTCAGCCACATCTTGATGATGGAAAACTCAATATGGAAACACAGGATCATTTTATTACTTCTCTGTGCTGAGAAGATAGTCAACTGATGCCTATAAATCCTGAGTATTTGCTTATGTAAAGTTGTTTTGTTTTTCCTCCGAGATCCTTAAACCTTGTCCTCACTTCACTGTCATTTGGACCAGCTGTACTTTGTAATGTGGTGGACTTTGGTTTATCAGCCTTATTTACAGTGTGCCAGTGTTCAGAAACACGTAGTTACATGAAATGGGTGTGTTTCCTGGTATAGCTAAGGCAAAGCATACACTGACTGCCATAATCCCTTGAATTTTAAGCTAGTTTTGTCTAAAACTGGGCTAACATAGTTTTTATTTCTTTGATGCTGGTTGCTGCCTTTCTCTACCAGTTCTGCCTGTTGCTCGTCAGCAACAAATAATTCCAGCTCCTGCAGCACTAAATCCTATGTGTGCTAATCCATTGAGTTATGGCTAATGAGATTGATGGGATGTAAAAATAATCCAGAAAGTATAAACATATCCTGGGAATTTACTCCCGAGACTTCTGATTTTGTGGAAGAAGAGTTCTCTAGTGTCTTCTGATTACATTTACTTGGACAGAATAAAACCTAAACCATTTCCTTTAATGCCAAGGCCTGTGTGGGGTGTGTGGCTCCCAGGGGCAGCCTATATGGTCAGCACCTGACATCCCTTCACCACCACAGACCTCTCCTCCTGCCTCTTCTTCTCTTTACATTTTCTGCCACAACTGCAAAGCTACAGTTCTGTTCAGACACTAGTGCTTCTAGGAGTGGTGGATTTGATCCTTCCCTCTGTATTAACTCTGAAAAAAATAAAATGAAAAAGAAGATTCATGTGCCTGCAACAGTAATTATAGTGTATTCAGACAGTTTGGTGGAAAATGTTCTCATATATCCATGTTAAGCCTATGGTAGGGAGTTGGTTGGGCAAAAACCAAAAAATTCTATCATATGAACTACCAAAATTGCTTGTCTTTTCTCCTGTACAAGCTGTGCTATTGTGTTTCTCTTTTGGTGACCTGTTGGTGAAAAGAGTCAAATAGGAAAGTTCAGAGAGATTGTGAAGAGTCCAGACTGAAGTCTGCTAATCATGAGAGCAATTAGAAGAAGACTGTTCAAAGGTACATTTGCAGTAATATCTGGATGCCTAATTACAGTACTCAGCTTTGAAAAATAGCACCCTGCACTTTTATCAGTGTATTTTGAAAACACCACTGCAATATCCATGTTACTTGGAAACACTAATGGGCTTTCATGTGGAAAGTTATCATCTCCCTCATACTTTTTTCATCAGGTGGAGGAAGTTTTCTAAATAGGAATGTCAGGGATTTATGTCTCTTCCACACATGATGGGGTACTGTGAGGTGATTGCTGTACAGCAAACATTCAGGGGAAACAAGCACCTGGTTTCATCTTCCCAAAGCACAGTCTTTTTAACCTGTTTTGGTGGAGAAAGGAAACAGAACTCAAGAAAATGGAGATGGCCTTTTCCCTTTGAGTGAATATAAACACCTCACACCTGTGGTGTGAACAATAGAAATGCGCAGAGGTCCAAATGCAAATAAAGAAAACTATTTGACTTAAAGGAGTTTCTGCAACCTGTGTTTGTTTTTCATCCTCATGAGCTAATTATCCCCTGGTGATTCTTATCTCTTGCTTTGGTCTCCACTAAATCTCTGAAATGAAACCGAAACTGGTTTGAAGATGGAATTTTTTTTCCCCTTGGCTATTTTTGGTAGAGGTGTGTACTTGTGCTTTATTTCTGTCCTCAACAACAGTGAGCACTTCTGATTGCAAAGAAGTCAGAGCAAAGTAGGGTGAGGCCCGGGGGGCAGGAGAAGTGCACCTGGCATTGCTGCACTCCAGTCTGGATGTGCTCCTACCCCAGACCCCACATCCACCAGCTTCAGCCTCACATCCTCTCCTCCACACGTTCCATACAGGGACTAGTCTGAGCTCCTGATGGGCTCTAAAGTCCTCCCTCAAGGTTGCACTTATCAAAACCCTGCTCAACAGCACAAAAGATAGCCAAGTCTTGTGAGGATTGAAGGAGAGTCCTGGAAGGGAGTTGCACCTGGATGGAGAAGTTATGGCTTGCTTTGAGTTTGTAGTGAGGGTAGCTGCTCCAGTGCTGGTAGCCGCAATAGTTGTGTGTTGTTTTGTTTCAGATAGTAGCAAAAAAAAAAAAAAAAAAAAAAAAAAAAAAAAAAAAAAAAAAAAAATTGTGGCCCCTTCTCTGAAACCTGAGTTCCAAAATCCTACCCAAGAAAGCAAAACAACTGGGCAAAGCTTGAGTCTTGTTATGTGAGGTGAATTAGTTAAACCAAGGCAAACAGCTGCACTCTGCAGTTTTCATCAGCGCTGCCATCAGTCAGCATGTGCCTGTGTGTGTACTTGTGTTTGTGTGTGCTTGTGTGTGTGCATGTTTGTGTGTGTGTGTGCACAACTGTGTGTACCTGACTGCTCATGCATCCCTCAGCTCAGATTTTGCTCCCCCATAGCATGTGGAGGGACAGCCCAGGGGAGCGAGTGACGTGAGGAGGAAACTTTTACCAGCTGAAGGAAATAAACCTTCTGGTCAACTCCAAGAAAGGGGTTGGGGGAGGGGGAATGAAGCGCATCTCTGTGCTAGCCTCCAGCCAGAAGTGATGCTGTGAATTACGCAATGGTTTCCTGAGTCCTTGCTCCACACGTGGATGGTGTTTTCCCCGCAGCTACATCCGTAAGAATTCAGCATTCAGCTGGCAAATCTAAACCAAAACGCCATGTGCAGGAAAGCATTAAAGCACTCCCATGCTCTTAGGGGGAAAAGTTTGTGCATTGGCTTTTTTAAGTAGGTGGAGAGCAACGGCCCTTTAAAAGAAGAGGGGAGGGGGAAGGGTTGTTTTTCTTGCATATATTATGTTTTAACTCAAATTATGTAGACAAAAAAAGCCTTCTTCCATGCCGTTGCTATGGCTACAGCTCAGATCATTGTGCGGGGAGCCTGCGAGCAGGAAAATGCCAAGTGGAGAGGGGGTGGCGAGCCCTGCGCTCCTGCTTCTAGCAGCCGGGGAGGACGGCCCTCTGCCGCGACCTCTGACCACAAGTTTGCCCGAGATCACCTTTCGATCCCCACCCAATGGGGACGTGGAAGCTCTTGAATAACAAAGTCTTCTGCTGACTGTGTCGGCGTGAGGGGAACTTCCCAGGTCACAAGCTTGAGAGGGAGAGCTAGGAGGGTGTTGGCACCTCAGCTCCCCGGAGATGTTATCAGTGATGTCCTAACACTCCCTCTCAAACTCTGTCCCCAGAGGCAGTCCCGCTGCAGAGAGGAAATAGGGTGACACGGAGGCTGACATAGCTGCAGGGCCCACGCAAGCCCTGTGCTGTGAGGGGTTCCCACTGCTGTCATACCAGTGACAGCACAAACCCGACTGGTACTGCTCAGCCCTGATCATACCCGGGTGCTGCATCTTGGTGGTGTGATGGTGCCCCTGGGAGCAAAGCAAGTCAAGCCGGGGGAAGTTTCCCCCTTGTCTAAACCTGTAGAAAATACTCAGCTCTGCCTCAGTTCTATCTACAGAGTTCCTTTGGTCACCTGGGAGCTTGAGAAAAAGTTATTGAGGGAACTTAAAATTGATCTTTTCTTGAGCCATGGCCTTACCACAGCACTCTGCTGGAGACTCTCTTCCCGTAATGGTGAGAATACTTCTTCTGGTTTTAAAAACCACAACTCCTAGTAGGATCTTAATAAAAGTCACATCTGGAAGGCTAGTCCTTGTCTTTACTATCATGTGTGAATGTTTAAAATTATCATAGTTGGCTAGAAAATGCCTTCTCATTTAGCACAACCTCACTTGTTTTCTCAGACTCTCGGAGAATCTATTTCAGCAGAATTAATTTAGAAAATGCAATGGTAAACTGCACTGGCAGAAGATGATGAACAAGATAGGATAAACACTTTTAAATTGATTGAAAATTTTACTAAGCTGCTTACTTTCCTAATTATAATGCCTAATTAGTCAGCTTGTTCCATTCAGTCATGCAGCTTTGATAGCCTTATTGTGCTCCAGAAGTCTGGGGCCTGAGATTTATGTAGGTCTGTCCTAGATATTTAATGAACTGTTAATTTGAAAACAAAACCATTCTTAAACTGCTCTACTAATACTCACCTTCTGGGCTGATATTCAGAACCAAAAGAACCAGCTTGAAATAACTTCAAAAGAGATTCCACTGAGGACTGAGATTTACGAGAGGTTACTGTAGCTCACTGAGCTACCCAGGAACTTACTGCAGCCTTTACCAATCAGAAGTAACCTGACACTCGGAAAGAGCTACTGGAGACCACCTTGTCCTTCCTATCCCACCTCCAGCTCTAGTTAACCAGGCCAGTTCATCGGGTGGGCTGAGACTCTCCCCTCCTTTGGCCTATTGAGTAGCAGAAGAGCACTGGCTCAGCAGGACCAAGCAGGGCAGTTTATAACCCAGCAGTAAATCTGCTGTCAAGTGAGAAACAGATTTCTGTTTCCCTCAGGCGGAAGAGGGATTTGAGCCTCAGGCTCCTGCACGTGGTATGAATGCTCTCACAGCTAAAAGTGTAGACACAGGGAGTGCCTGGAAATGACTGCTTCTCATGCAGAACCTGATCTGCTATATCAGGGTAATTTATGCAACAGACTGTGGGCTCGGTTCAGCCTGTGTTTGTCCAGCCAGCCACTCGGACATACAGTGGCTCCTGCTCTTTTCTGAGAGCTCCTACTGTTTATTGGTTTACTCATTCCTGAGGAAACAGGTGACAGCCATATCTCATACCTGGGCAGAGCTGGCACACTGCTGCCTACTCTTAGTTGAAACAGAAAACAATTGAATTCACGCTAAATGCCCTGCGTAACCTGCTGCTGGTGCTAGGCAGAGGGACACCTTCTTAAATGCATGCCAGGGCTACCCATGACTGAAGCAGTTGCTGACCACTGCTTTCTAAGAGAAATCTCCCAGATGACACGATCCATAGAACAATCAAAATCAGTTTAAAATCTTCTTTTATTTAAACCAATGCATTAAATCTCTCCTTTTAGAGTGAAAGCGGTGCTGGCCAAAAGCCTTTTATTGTGGGGTTACTGCAGAGCAAGAGAACAGCATAAAATTTGCATACATCCACTTTCACCACCAACTTCTGAGAAAGGCAGATACAGTATTGCAAAGCTGATAGGTTTCTTTCCAAGCTGATGAGCAGCGTTATTTTCACTTATTGCTGGGTGAAGTTTTAAGCATGCAGGATAAGTGCTTAATACAACACTTGATTTCAGGCAGCTCACTACCAACAACTACAGAGCACCAATGCACGTGAAAACTCTGTACAGCATCTGAAGTCAGGTACATAAACCCAGATTACCAGAGAACCACTGGGAGCTTTTGAAGCATGAGGGACTTTGGTTTGTAAGAATACTTCCTCCTGCCCATCAAACCTATTTTTGGGATTTAGGCTTTGAAGCTTCAGCTAGATGCATCTTCCCCTTGAGGCTACCAACACTGTGGTGTTCTGCAGTTAACTAGAAGCCTCAAGGAAGCAACACCACAAGCTTAAATTTATCTGGAGGTGGTTTCTAGATGGCCAAGACCAGAAGCCTAATTGCTGGACTGCCCATGAGCACACTGTGACTCCCACTTGAATAGGACACGCACTGCAGGATGCTCTGCATCACACAAGAAGCTGAGACTGATCTCAAACCCTTCCACTCAGCTTCAGCACAGGTGCACAGAAGCTCAGCACTGGGTCCTGAAGGCACAGAACTGTGTCTTTTCTCTGAGACAGTAGTAAGTTGTGCTTTATTTGCGAAAATGTTTGGGTGAATGATCTTTAATTTTTGTCATCTAACTGAAAACTGTATGTGAGAATTAAAGTCAGAACTACTTCGGTGAAGTGAAAACACTATTTATTTTTATAAAAAGCAATAATTAAAACAAACCCTACCAGTGTGTACATTGTACACATTTGAATGACACTTACAAGAATGAAGTTTCCATATAGAAAGATTACAAGCCCACACTGGTAAAGGATGCATACAAGCACATACTGAACTTCACGGATGCCTCAAATCCAGAGGACAGTACCAATTACTCTGACCACACCTGAATAGCATTTTCATTATTAGCATCCATGCTACTTTATTCCACTACAAACTGAACACAAAGCAAGAATGAGTTTAATTCAGAGAGTATATATAATCGCAGGAAGAATTTATTTGCTGGAATCATCTCACTCTTCTGTTGCCATCTTCAAGAGATACTCTTTGTCAATTTTGAAGAGCCTCCACCCTTCCTCCGAGGACAGATCAGAGGCACCCCTTCTCTTATAGAACCTGATGGATGGTTCATTCCACTCTGCAACCAGGAAGTGCATACTGCTGCAGCGGCACTTCACAGCAACCTGCAAAAATGTGCAACGTGACACGTTTCAAACAAACAGCCAGAGATGATAAGCCCAGTAAAAATTTGCAAGATTACGCAGCAATCGTGTATCACCAGGAGTCATCAAGTTCATTCTGTCAGTCCCTCTGGCACTTGCCAAGACAATGCTTTAAGTCACCTCCTTTAATTTACTTCTAAGTAGTGCTGAAGGAGAAGCTTTCATGTAGTTAGAACTACAAGTGCATACCTGACTCAAGTTCTTCAGAATTTCTGACCCAATGCCAAGTCCTATAAAAAAAAACAAAACAACCAAGAAACTTAGTTTAGTATTAAAGAAACAATTTATAGAAAACAACCCCCCTGACTCTGTAATACATACCTCTATACTCAGCCATCACATAAAAATCTTCAAGATACAGCAGTTTTCCAATCCATGGATCATAAGTGAAGTAATACATGGCGAAGCCCACAATGCTGTGTTCTGAAACAAAGGTTGTAACTTTAGTTAATCTGAATTTAAAAAGGCAAAAATGCTGTCTTATATGCATGTTTAAATATACAGATTTCTCTATGACATGCAGGCATTTGCTACTAGGTTTGAACTAAGTTTGTATGTAATCACACAACTGAAAATACAAGTAGTGACAAACTTGTATCAACCTACGAGAATGAAAATCACCCTTGGCATACCCTGAAGTCCTCAAAAGCACTGCACAGTATGTGCTGAAACAAGGCTTTTTTTTTCCACAAAAAATATGCGTACTCTACTGATCTATCAGTATTTCCACTCTGGAACACAAGAACTTCACACAGCAGTTCACAGTCTAGATGATGGCCTCAAACTCTGCTTCCTTAGCAACCAAAACAGTCTATCAACACTAAAGAACACATCTTTCAATGTATATTCCTCAGCAACTACACTGTGTGAGTAGGCATGCTGACAGGTGACCTTTCAGACAGCAGCATTTTCAAGACCTCAACTTATGCTTCCACTGAGGGCAAACTGTTTTCTTTACCTTCAGCAGCACACAGTTCAGTTGCAGCTTCAATTGTCATTCTGGGAGGGCTCAACAGGTAAGAGGTAAAACTCTCCCACCAGCAGCCCACTCAAACCTAAACCATGAGTATTTTCACCACACCTGCCACAACACTCTGCAAACAGACTTCTGATCTACTGTGTCTTTGGTAAAGGTTTGGCAACAGCACTTGTCCCTGTAGACCTTACCTCATATTATGATCATCTACTTTATTGTGTAACGGATCTTTTAGTTACCTCCCCGCCCATCCATGTACACGGAAGGGCCATGTACATGGCGAAGCTAGAGACTGTAACCTGAAGATTGGGGACAAATTAAAGAAAAAAATGTGATTCAACAGGATTACATAAAGGTAAGTCAGGGTCAAATAAGACAAGCCATTTAATTAGTTGGAGTCGAGCACATTATGTTACACCTGATCTTCCCATGCCTCCAAGATACACAACTACTTCGGCAGAGTATCACTGTATGTTACTGCATTTAACAGTTAACCTATTCCTCCTACCCCAACTCACTGCTGGGACCTTATGGACAATCAGTAACATTAAGTATATGATGCCTCTTGTGTACAAATAATTATCAGGAAGTCTCACCTTCAGCCGACCAGTGTTCTTTTGGCACTTCTGCAACCAGACAGTGGTAGAAAGGGTGCTCGCCAAAACCATCCTCAAGCAGTTCTAGAAAAGCAAAATACGCGGCCACCTGAGCTACAGACACTGTCACTCGCCTGCCAGCCCGGGGAGCCGATGTCTCTTTCCTACCTTTCTCAGTTAGGAGCACTTGATCCTCCATGTCCTCGTACTTGGCTAGTTCCTGGAAGAAGAGGAGATGTAAGTGGCCTCTCCCCGTCGCCCCACATCCTATCCCCCCCCTCTCCCTCTCCCTCTCCCTCCGCTCGCCGCCGACTTGCGCAAGAGTTTGTTTTGACTCAGACGGAAGGACGGAAGTTCCCCCCCCCGCCGCCGCCCTCCTCCCGCAACTCTGAGAGCTGCGGGATCTACCCCAAACCCTCCCGCCCACCACGCCGCCTGACGACCCGAACCCTCCATCCCCGCACCTTGATCAGTCGCAGCAGGTCGGGGCAATCCTCAGGGCGGGCGGTGCGGATGCTAAAAGAGGCCATTTTCGACGGCGCTTCCCCCTGCGGCCCCCTCGGCTGACGAGTCCCCGATGCGTGAACAGGAGGAGCAACTGCTTCTTCATTCGTGTCCCGGGCGCGGCGGCCACCTGCGGTCAGTCAGGCTGCGAGCATGTCCCGGCGGCTTCCAGCAGACTCTCCTACACCTCCCGCTTCGGCCTCGGCTCCGAATGTGCCGCCCCCCGCTCCCCGCTGCCCTATCTATAGACCTCAAGCCCCGCCTCTCCCCGCCCCTCAGCCAATGGGAGCGCCGACGCTGCTCCCTCTCAGCCAATGGGAGCGCCGGATCCCGCCTCGGCCCTGCCGGCAACGGGGCTGCTGCGGGGGGGGTCTCGTGACATTACCCCCTCCCCGCCCCGACCCCCGCCTCGCAGCGCCCCCTACCGGACGCCAAGGGCACACGCTGGACCTTCTTCCCCCGGCGGGGTCGGGGTGAGGGTGGTGGGGACCCCAGGCTCGGCGGTCCAGGCTGTCCGGGCCTCTGCCGGCAGCCGCTTCCCCTCCCGGAGAGTCGGGGCTTGTTCCCTGAAACAGGAGCCTGTCGGTGGCACAGCGAGAGCCGATACGCCGGCCCCGGGGCTCTGCTTGCGAGGGTGCTGGTCACCCGGACACCGTCTTTCTTTGAGGCCGCGGCGACGCCTTGTCCGCCGGGTTTAGGCTGAGGTGTAGGGCGGCCTTCACACACCGGTGTGTGTCTGTGTGTGTGTGTGTGTGTTGGGGGGTTGTAAGAAAAAAAAATAAAAATAAAAGCCTTTGTACTTGCTTGAAATACTACGTAGTGATCGGTACCAAATCCTGCGGGGAGAGGAGGGCGTGTGTCACCCGGTTCCAAGGTGTGCCCCTGGGCTGAAGCGTCCTGAAGGAAGAGGGTCCAAAATGTGGAAATTTTACTTCGGGCTTGGGGAGATTTTCAGCTTGACAAACGCGCGGTGTAGCCGAGCCGATACACCAGCCCGACTGGAGAGGAAGGGTTTTGTGCTTCTCTGGGAGAAGCACAAAAGACAGGAGTGTTTCGAAACCAGGAGGGATCTGCCGTAAGGGAAGCTGAGACTCCTTCACAGCGGAGGCACTGAGAAGCGAGGAGGGTGTGATGAAGGAATGCGGTCTGGATAAACTCCCCAAAACGCCTTTGGAGTATGAAAGGATGGGGGAATTATCCCCAGCACAGCTCTGCGTCTTCAACGTTACCTGCAGATGTAGATGTAAGCTGCTGAACGAGAGCTGGATCCTGATCTAGGTGACCATGCGTGGCTGTAGACCTGCCAGCTAGGCCTCCAAGAGAAGTATAATTATTAAGCATATACATGTATTTCTTTTCAGCTTCTTCTGTAAATGTTGCAGCTATCATGTCCATCGTTAGGTCCTGTAGAGGATTCCTTTATTTTACTTCTAAACTGCCTTGGTTTAAGAGTGATTTGGGATATGGGAAGACACTAAGTTATGCTGTGGCTGCAGAGTAACAATCCTGAAAACCTGGATTCCCAAACACACACTCACACTCTGCTTTTCAGTCTATCCAATAACCTACAGAGTTAAACTTCATTTTGACAGGGGGGCCAGCCTGGAACATGATACTGCAAGCGACTTGTATAACAAAGTATATATTCTGGTGGCTGGTGTTAGCCAAGAAAATCCTTTGGCATGCAGTGGGAAGTGCCTCAAGTCTTGTAAAACTAATTTAAGATTTCTGCAAACACCCTAACTGCCTCTATTTATCCTCTGTTGGAGCAAAAATGGAGATGGCTGAAGAACAGAAGCATTTCCAAAACACAAAGCAATAGCAAATAGCTAGTAGTAGAAAAGTTAAGATTTGTTTCAGGAGTTACAATCCGGATGACCTTCAGGACAGGGCTTTTGGTAAGGAGACTGAATCTGAATAAACTAGCAAAGAATAGACTCAGCCTAACTACATACATTGAGTGAATATACATTTTTCACTCCCTAGAAATGATCTGGCTGGGATCAGAAGTGGGCAATACTGTCTCTGTGAAAGACTTAACAGTGTTTTTGTTGTGAGAGAGACTTAACAGTGTTTGTGTTGTGTCAACTCTTTTTGTTTAGCATTTCACAATGAGGAAGTCATGCTGTCAGGAAACCTACTGTTGTGTAAGAGCTGAAAGTGCCTGGTTTCTTTCATTCTCAAATCAGAAAAGTCATATGATTTTGGAAGTTGAAGTTTCAGAAAAAAAAAAAAAAAAAAAAAAAAGCATTTTCCACCTTGACTGTTTTTGAAGCTCCCGCTTTAACTTGCTCAGAAATGTGCTGATATTGTGTTATCCTAGTGAGTATGGTTCACTGGAATTAGCTTTCAATTTAACAAGCCAGAATAAAAAAACCTATTCCCAAATTTCCTAAGATACCAAGAATAGTCATGAAACAATAGGAAATGCAGAGAATTAAAAAAACAGAAACTCCACAATAAAATAACAACAAGATCCAAAACCAAGCCCCCCCAAAAGCAAAAAAAAAAAAAAAAAAAAAAAACAAAACCAAAACCAAAAGACAAAAACCCCACAAACTAAAACAAAATGAAAACTATGTAATTAAGATAACTAGCCTCAGAGACTATGCTGCAATTATTTAGTTACATCTTGCTAGGGGTATTTTTATTTTTTTCAGAAGAAGGTTAAGAGGTATGGTAAGACTATGTTACAAAGAGGTTCTAAACGAACTCAGTTTTTGTGACTGAATCAGAATCATGGGCCTTTATACTTTGCAGCTTCTTCCTTTTGTCTCAGGTCTGTTGAACTTTTTTTTTGTCATCTTGATGTTGCTGAGGTCACTGCTGAAATCTGTTGATTTGGATAGGGCCTGGATTTTATACTTCAGTGGTTCATTTGGGCTTCTCCCCAAGCGCAGGAGTAGTCTCTATGAGTGTCCTGAAAAATATCAAGCTTTACACGAATTCTTCAGCTGTGTATGCTGGAAAGTGGTTATAAAACCTGTTTAAGGTAAATGGATGTTGTAATAACCTGTTACAATGAAATAACAGGGAAGTCTGGACTAGCTGTCTCTTCTGTTGCTAGCCAGAGACTTCCATGAGGAACCTGCTGACTGTGAATCCACCTGCACTTCCACGAATGGTTAGAATTATCTAGACAGATCATCATTGTTCCTCTTACTCTCATTTTATCTTCTTCCTAAATCTTACTTGTAAGCAGGGAGACAGAAATTTTTGTGCAAAATAGCTAGCAGCACTTTTTTTAAAAAAGCATGCAGTAGGAGCTGGTATTAAGGAAAACACACAGAGCACTACGTATCTGACTGAGGCGAGTTTCCCCCCACATCCTCTCCGGAGATGGAGGTCTTGTCTAGCCTCAAACTACAGGAAATAGCTGTGCTAGTTCCTCAAGATCCTTTCATGGAGATGCAAATGAATAATTAATTCAGAGACGTGTGGGACCTCAGCTAGACACACTTGTACTGTCAACATGTTTTTATTTGCATCTACATTTCTGAATATCCTCTTATCTTGGAGACTGGAAAGAAAGGCTGAAAGTGGGCACCAGCTAGCTTTCTTTACTGTTCAACTAATCAAACTCTCCTTTACTTCTGGTATTTTAATTTTTGATTTCCTCCTTCGCTAAGAAGATTCCTTGAATTCCTATATGAATGCCTTTCTCATGCCTCAAAGGTTCTCTGTTTATAATAAAAGAGGGAAGGAGAATAACTTTTTACTCCACACTCTAATGCAGTCAGTTTTCTTTTTTATTACAATATTAAATGTTCTTAAGTATTTAAATCCAAATTATATCTCCACATTTTATCTCTTGTCAAATCTGTTAAATTAAATATAGAAAATGCAATTGATATTCAGTTATTTTTCCCATTATTTTTCCTGACTAGCTTTTGGACAAAAATTAGGATTTTCAGCATTTTCAATTTAATTATTTATTTTTCACACTCAGAACTTGCACTGATACTTATGAGTTCACACTGGCTTCCAGGTATTTTTTAAAAAGCAATTACAGTTGCTTACAAGTACTTACTGAGTTGCTCACAAATTACTTACAATTTATCAACACCGGGCTGTACATAGAAAAAATATTAATTTCTATTGAAATAGTACAGAATGGCAAATAAATAGTGCAGTAGCACTGCTCAGAATTTGGGGCAAATGCAAAATCGACAGTTTCACATAATAAAACTACATTTCCATATGCTGTAAATAAATTATCATTTTCCATTATTGTAAGTGAAGACGTATTTTAGGTCTTTAGAACCCTGTTCCTGCAAATTGATGTATCACATCTCATTTGTACCTATGCAATTTGATGAATTTGGGATTTGACACTACTAATTATCTGTCTGCATCCACAAATCATATACATCAAGCATGTAGATACTTTGGGGTTTAGTTGCGTTTTTTTGGTGTTGTGGGGTTTTTTTTTATTTTTTATTTTTGAAGCAATTTATCAAAAAGGTGGTGATACAGAAAAAAAAGACAAACTAGGTTTTACTTTTGCGAATAATGTTGATAATGTGAATGGTTAATCATGTGTTTGCGTTGTGAGCTGGGACATCTGTTTTCTCATGTCCTCACACAATCTCAGTGGTGCCTTCGGCAAGTCTTTCACCGGGATGTGTTTTAACAACTTCATTGCTAACTCCTACCCCCTACAAGTAGTATTTTGATGGCGAGTTTAAATGACTGACGAGAACCACAGACGTTCTGGTCGGTGTGAAGCCACAGGCTGTACCTGGCCACCTGTATGTACCCAGGTCACTCGGAGGGGCTGCCAGGGCTAGGGGCTCCTTCTGAGCTGGATGCTCACCGGCTGGACCTCTGCAGACCATCAGCTGCCTCCCTGCTCTCAGCCCCCGAAGCAGTTTGATTGTTTTTCTCTAGAATTCTTTAGTTTCCTGTTATAGGAATACTCCTCATTAATTAAACTTCCTGAATACCCGCGTGTGGAAACCCCACAGCTTGCTTAACTCGGTAGTGCTTTCCTAAGCCTCTTCCTCCTGGAAAACACCCAGGCTTCCAACTACCTTCCCTAACAGTGCCACCAAGTGACCGGCCAGGGGAGGAGGCCGTGTCCCCCGTGTCCCCACGGCCGTGGGGTGACCGGCCGGGCACCTGCGAGGCCACCGCCCCGGTGACCGCCTCCGCGGCCTGCGGACCACCCGGGCAGGATCTGGGTACCGAGCTGTGCGCCCGTGAGCCCGCTTCCCCCCCTGCAAGGCACAGTGAAAACAAATTAAAAAAAAGGGCCTTGAAATTAAATGCTACCACGGTGCTGATTACAAACAAGTCGCACGCAGAGCCCGGCGGGCAGGGCCTGCCCGCTCTGCCGGGGCCCGCCCGACTCCTAACGATCGCCGCCGGCCTCAACCTCCGCCCCGCAGAGCCACGGGCAGCCGAGGCCGCAGGGACCGGAGGGTTCCGCCCCTCTGTGAAAGGCGCGGTCGCTGGCAGGCGGCAGGGCCGAAGGCTACGGCGCGGTGTGCCCGGAGCCACCCGGTGGGCGGGAAGGGAGAGAGGAGCCCGCCAGGCCAGCTGCGAGTCTATGGTGCTGGAGGACTGAGTGCCTGGGGCGGGCGTGGCCCTGCAGGCGCTGGGCGAGCGGCGGTCCCGGTCTCATTCTCCAGCCCCGGTCCCGGTGGCGGCGCGGCGAGCACCATGCTGGCCACCCGGTAAGGCTGCCCGCGGCGGCGGGGCCGGGGGAGAGGGGGCTGCCGGGGGAGGTGCCGCTCCCTGAGGGGAGGAGGTGGCGGTTCCGCCCGGCGGGCTCCTCGGGGCGGTGGAGCGGGGTCCCGGGTGCCGTGTCCCGGCCCGGGGCTGCCCTGCCCTCTCCCGTGAGGTGGGCCCGGTGCGCGGTTCGGCGGGGCGACGTCAGGGCGTGGCAGCCTAAAACTGATCCCCGCTTCGGGCAGTGGCGGTTCGGCCTTGTCAGCGCCGGTCCCGTCTGAGCGGCACCGAGCTGCTGGGTCCCGGGGGTGCGGGCTGGGCTGAGGTGTTGGGGGGGAATCATTGCCTGGCAGTGCCGTGAGACACGGGTCCCGGAGCTGCGGCGGGCACAGGGAGCTGGCACCATCGCCACCCATCTCATCTCTGTCATCTCTGGTCATACCGGAATCCGCTGCTCTCTCAGGGCTTTTTTTTATTTTTATTTTTTATTTTTTTTTGTGGTGTGTGTGTATGCTCCCTTTGAAGTGTCTTTTACTTACAGGCTGAAGAAGCTTGTGTGCACATAGTATATATGTGTAGGTATGTACATGAGGGAGATAGATAAATACTTGTGTACACGGCTCTACTTTTCTGCTGGTGCCTGGGGACTTGCCTATTTTTAATTTTTTTTATTTACTTGAAGCCCCAGCCTCATCTGAAGAAAACTAAGGGACAGGCAGCCCATGTTTCTTGTCAGGATAATGCCATGAACTATCACAAAGGATTTTAACACCTGCTGACCCTGTGTGTTTTTGTTATTGTTTACATAGTGTAGCTTGCCTGGAGGACTCACACTGCCTGTTACCTGCTTGAACACTCACTGAATTGCTGGCTGGATTACACTCTCTGAAGGGTTTCATGGCTGCCCCTTCTTGCTGAACAGCTAAGAGGATTATATCCTGCAACTTGGGGTTGTTCTGAGTTGCAGCGGTACTAAGCCATGGGGGTACTAAGACCAAGCTTAGCTAAATGGAACTCTGTGGGAGGCCTTGTGATCTTCCTCTGGGGACATTCCACCTTCCACCACTGTGCACACCAACTAAGTGCAGGGAAGGTGTATGGTTAGGATGATGGATACTTCCTTAGGTTCACATGGCCCCTGTCTGTGTGAGCATGTCTGCAGGGTAGAAGCTGGTGTTTGATCTAAACTGGTTGTTCCAGGACATTTAAATAATCAGTGGAGAGAACAGTGAACTGCCAGCAAACCATCCTTCCTATCTGTTTTCTGATCGGTGTCATCTGGAATTTCAGCTGTCTTGAACTGTTGTACTGGTTGTATCTGATTCTAATAATCAGGCTAAAAAAGAAGGAGTGCAGTTTCTGAAGTAATCAGTGCCATTCCAAAAATAATCCTACGTTATTTTCGCAGCATTAGTTTTAACAATGCTAAATTCTTCTGCTCTACCCATAGGTTCTGCATCATGAGGAAGCTTCCTTCACTTCTGGCTAGGACACTCACTTCTGGGGCCAGTGGCTCCCCAGTGCTTCCTGACATGTCTGAAGGTAATTTACTGTATTTTGAAAGATTTAGTGGTGTTTCTAAGGAGTTTATTCTTTCAGGTGATGACCCTTCATATATTAGTATGGTTTGGATAATGGATGTGCCCTTGACTGTTAGCTTATAGTATGGGTGTTGAGGAAGTAGTAGAAACTTATTGTTTGTGTTGAGATTAGTGACAACAAATATGCATAATCATCGATTTAGGGGCTCATGTGGTTCTTTAGTGTTGGAGGAGTGTGTAATACTTTTCTGGAGGGACGGCTGTTTCTCACATTGGCTATAGATACAAAGTCAGCATAGTACAGACAAGTACTATGTTGTCCAGAGAGAATGACCAAGAAACAGAGGAACAGAGTGGAAATATCTTGCAGAACTTTTAGTGTGTCAATACCATTAATTTCGTAAACTTAGAGAAATCTTTTAATCAGATCAGCAACATTGCCTCGTGAAAATGCTCTTGTGAATAGGGCTTTGAGTTGAAAGATTGTTTTAGGGATCTAATAGTAGTAAACCATAATGTTCTTGTTTCAGAAACTTTGAAAACATTGTCCTGCATTCTAATCCCATGTACTGAGAAAAGGGCTGGAGTGATATACCACTAATTCCTTCACAGAGTTCTGCTTGTTTCTAAGATATTCTTTCCCCCTTTGTTTTCTGCTTAGAAACCATAGGGTATCCACTAGGAGAAAAAATGAGGGTTATTTGTTGTTAGAGAACTTTTTTTTTTCCATTTCTATTAATAAATTATAATTTGTGAAGTTAAAAGAGAGAAGAAGGGATACAGAATATTGCATGCTTGCAAGTATTACTCTGCTTTTTGATTTGGATATTTGGTAATGACACCACCTAGAAGGCCAGTAAAAATAGGGAGGCAGTGATGCTGTCCTAGCCTTGCCTCTGATTTGTTTCCAGAGAATAATCTTTTTGAATTGTAACTAAATAGTTGAGATTCTGTTCCAAAATTGTAACATTAAAATCATGTTACACAAACTTTTGCTGATATGTAAACCAGCTTTGTTTAATTTGGTATCCACAAAACACCATAGTCTTACTACCTTTTCACATACTTCCTCCCAACTTTGGGTCTCTGTTGTGAATGCCCTCAGTTCTTCCATGGTTTTCCCAAAGGCTACACCAAGTGGGACTTGGGAAAATGGTAAGAACCTGAATCAGGGGAGGTTTAGGTTAGATATTAGGAAAAGGTTTTTCACCCAGAGGACAGCTGAGCAGTGGTACAGGCTCCCCAGGGAAGTGGTCACAGCTCCAAGCCTGCCTGAGCTCAAGAAGTGCTTGGATGATGCTCTCAGGCAGATGCTGTGACCTGTACAAGGAGAGGAGTTGGACTTGCTCATCCTGATGGGTCCCTTCCAACTCATCAGATTCTATGGCTTGGAAGTTTCCTCTGAGTAACTGGCATCCTGCTTGCTGAAAAATGCTCCAGATAGTCTTTCCGAAGTTAATAGTGTTTATCAACAGTACGTGGTAGCACCAAGTTTGGAAAACTTCTTGGGATTGCACTGGAAGCAGATAATACACAGAGCCAGCAGACAAAGGAACTGGAAATCTGGCTTTGAAGGAAAAGGCAAACTCAGTTTAAAACACAAAGATATTACAAAACAGGCAGGGATAGGTTGCTTACTAAAATTAAGTAATATGTGTTTAAGTGGAACTCCAGCAAGTAGAATAATCAGGTAGCTCCTTACTAGACATAATTTTCGCTGTGTTTTTTTTTTTTTAATTGTTAATTTAAACTTTGTTTTCCACTCCACAGGACACTTACCCATTCATGTGAATAATGGTGTGTTTTGGTAATCTGTACATATTTTAATATTTGCTATAACACTAAACTTACTCAGCTACTGTTTTTCCTTACTTTTAGCATTCATGAAGAGTGAAAGACTATTATTCCTCTCTGTTAACTTGCTTAAGGCCTCTTTGCCTTCAGTGGACACCTCTGATATTACTCGTGGCAACAGTGTTGTACTAGATCTCTTTCATCTCACTGGGTTTCTTGTGGCCTGCTGTATAACACCTTTCAAAGAGGCTTGTGGGATACAAAATCTCTTACACAGCAACTCCTGCAGTATTTAGCTTCACTGTAGATATTTGAATTCGCATCCTTCACTGAAGTCCAGGCCAAGCTCTGTATCAAAACTAGGAGCAAAATACCTTGCAGAGGTCTACCTGCACCTGGGTACAACCTGAAGAGGCACCACTGCAAGGGCACAGGGATCTGGTTGGCAAAGATGAATGCAGTGATCTCTTCCAGCTGCTTCCCTCACAGCACACTGCAAATAAACTCTGCCCCTGCTGCCCCGGTGTTGATGATCCACTGGTGACACTTCAGGAGATAGATACACAACATGATAATGATGGGTACACCCCATTTCCTCTGATTGTTCTGCACATTTAAGATATTTGCCAAATCAGAAAAGAGTTTATGGATTTTTATGCTTAATTACTTCTGCAAATTTCTGTACTAAGGTAACTAGTATGTAGAAGAGCAATATAGTTTTCCCAGGGGAGGAAAAAAAAAAAGATAAACTGTGTACTTACAAGCCTGCAAGACGACTAAATTTAGCTTGGCAACATTTTAGAAACACTTTTATGCTTTGTCCCTTTTGTTGTAAAGTAAGGATTATGTGGTCTCAGCCTGACAAATGTTTACCTGCATGCCTGAAATTGAAATCAGAAGCATTAAGTGGGACTTACAGCATCTCTATGTGTTTGCAGGTTTGGACCCAAGATTTATTTTCAGTTTTTCATTCCCCCTCCCAGCACAGCACAGCACAGTCTGAACACTGTTGGAAAATTGAGGTTTTGTGTTCTAGAAGCTGTAGCAGTTTTTCTGCTAACAATGTCTTGATCAAATGCATGCTATGGCAGCTTCACAGGTGGAATATGAGTAACAGGAAAGTAGTAACTATTCTACAAACAAGCTCTGCTAAAAGAATCAGACCTTCCCCCCCTTAAAAAAAAATTAACTCCAAGATTTGCAGTCAGTTTCTTTCACTGAAAATTTTCTTCTTTGAATTAGTAGTGCAACTCTTCTAATTTCAAAACACGTTTTTAGCCTTATTTCCTAAAGAAATGAGACCTAAGCTATCTGTTTTGTCTTTGCCTGTCTTCTCATCCCCTTCTTCTTCCAGAACCTTTTGTTGCTTGATGTCAGCCAAAATAAATGAGCACAAATGTCCAAAGACACGTGTTTCCATAAGCTCCATACAGTCTGCCCTCTGAATCAGAGATCCATTAGAGTGCCAGAGCTGATGTTGGGGTCAGCCATGGACCCTGATATTTGCTGGCACTTGGCAAGCAAGTGGGATGTAGGTGCTAGCTGGCTGGCAGGCCACCCCTTGTCTGCCTCAGGGCTGCCCACAACACATGCTGGTGCCTGGCTAGAGGGCTGGCAGGACAGGAGCAGGCTGGTAGCTTAGGGATGGGAGCTGAGGGTGTTGCAGGGGAAGGAACAAGAGAGGTGAATTTAGGGGTATTGCAGTGGTGGATGTGTGTGTGGGGGGGCTTGGGCAGGAAAGCAAAATCTAAAGTGGCTGTATGGGGAGGAGGGGGGCAGAGCTGAGTGGATCAGGCTGGGAGGGGTGTGTGGTTGCAGCACCTGGGAAATCAGGTGCTACTTGCTCCAGGGTTCACAGGACAGCCTGCTCATCACTCTGAAAACTCTGACCCAGACAAATACTCTGACCCATTTTGGAATGTGCCAAGCCTGATGATGTCTGGTTACCTCGAAGTATAAATGGTCAGCTTGTGAGTCACCAGCAGCTCTCCTTCTGTTTTACTGTAAACATTGGAGGTTTTTTGGTAGCCCTTTCTTGGTCTGTTCCTAGCTATTTTGTCCTGATATTGGAACCTTGTTGTATAAAAATATTTGTGTCTAATAAAAAAAATCCCTACTATCCAATTTTCGGCTTTCTTCTGTTCTGAGCCCGGGAATTGTTTCATTTTCAGATATTATATGCTCACCTGCCTAATAGTGATGAAATAGTCAGATTTAAGGGAACTGTAGCACACTTAATATATTGCCTCATCCGAGGAAAGAGTAGAAAAAATGCTTATGTAGATTATTTGTGAAATTTAGGAAAAACTTGTGCAGAGCTAGCTTCAGCTCTGATAGTGCAGGCAGTGCCAGAATCAGTTTTATAGGCCTGTCTCCACTGTCTCAACACTGTTGTTTGAGGCTGCTAAAAATTTGGGCAATTGGCTGACATTACCTGCCCTTCATGGGTGGGACTCTTTCAAAAGTGCTCTCCTCATTCTCTGTCTCCCAGCTGCACTGTTCCTTTCTCTATTCTTTTATCATTTTCTGAATTTTGTTATTTCCCTAGTTTGTGTTGAGACTGAAATATTTTCACATTAAAATTCCTGAATCTGGTCTTGATCCGCTGTCTCTTTCAGTTATTAATTAGCATTGCAGGTGTTTGATTGCATCAACAAACACTTGAAATGCATTCTTTGTGGCTATAAGCTATGGAATCGTGTTACTCAATCCACTATTGTGATATGCCTACTAACAGCATCACTGAATTTGGCCAAACATTTGTTTCTGGGCTGCTATTTGCATGAATTTGCTTAATTTTTCTGTTCTAGGATGAGGACCGTGCCTTTTAGCACCAGGCAACCTCATGTTCATCTCCTGCAGAACTAAGCTTGATTTGCTTTGATTTTTTTATTTTTTTTTTCAGTGCGGAGCAGATTGAGGGATATAGTGGGAGCATCTACCAACTGGAGGTACAGTGTACATTAAGTGTATCTTACTATATTTGTGAAACCCAGGGAGAGCTCAGGGTTGTGGTAGTGGAAGTTAATGTTAGCTTGCTGACTAGGGAAAAAAAAAGATCCAATGTAAAAAATCATGCATACAAGGGTTCTGAATTATTACTTTGTGAATCAGAAACTTCTGAGGTTTCTCTTGCAGAAGATATTTAGCACCAAAGGAAAAAAATATGCAACCTTGATGTTTTTAAGGTTCTCCCATTAGCTTTGAACCTGATGGAACTTCAAGAGCTATAGAGTCTGACTAGAAATTTTCTGTTGCTGTTACCTCTTGATTTGTCTGTTGCTGGATTACCCACATGCTGGTTTTGTCCTGCACTGGATTCAGAGGCAGCTGAGATGGTTCAGCATGAAGCAGACTGCACCCATGTCACTTTGGAAAATTGCCAGCTTGAAGTCTGTATCTCCCTAGTCAGGAGCATTTTGGTCCTTTCTTTTCTCCACTGTAACTGAATTTTAGGTTGATTTACATACAATTTATGGCACTGTTGTTTTGGCTTTCTGCAGGTTACCTTCTACCCTCTCATTACATTGAATAAGACATAGTTGACTGTAATCCTCTACTGTTAACAATTCTGAATAAATCAGTATAGCAGCCTGGGGAAATTACTCACTGCTGTTCAGTTGGTCCCATATTTACTGTATTGATTGTTGATTCTTTTTCTGTGTTTGCTGAGCTCTTGTTTGACACTTTGTGCACTGGTGAGGAAATGGATGGTGTCTGATGTGTCCAGGCCTTCTGACTAGGTTTGCTGAACAGGATTATAGGTATGCTGAAGAAAATTCCTGAATGTGGGAAGCTGGTTTTTGCTGTAATACCAGTATCTGTGGATGAGGGGGTTTGAAATTTTTGATGGGCCAGCTGAAAAGGGATCTAGAAATTAATTTTAAAAAAAGCCTTTCCTGCAGCCCAGGATGGCTGGGGAGGAACCACGCCATATGGAAATACCATCTGAGGATCAAGATTTGAGAGGGTTCTCTTCAAATCTTATCTTCTCTCAGTTTCTTTCCCCCACTGCTCCCACTCTGGAAGGAGAAGAGACTGAAGCCAGGATCACCACAGCAGTGTTTTTCTTTGATAGGTATGTCTCTTGTGCTGTGTAAAACACAGCAGAAATGGTTTGCAGAGTACTGTATGCTTCTGTTACTATGGAGAAGTAAAAATGGGGAGACCATAGACGGAAGTGCTTGAAAATTATGGGTTTAATCTGAAAGATTTGGAGGACTTGGGTCATTTCTTTTGAGCTCCCACTTTTAAAATGGAGTGACAGAGAGCTGATAGCTGTGAAGGTTGAACAGCCAGTGCTTTAATGGAGTTAGACCACAGAATGACTAAAGAGGACAAACCTAAAAGAACAGCTTTATAGAGGTTCCAAAATGGGAGCTAGGGGAGGGCTGATGCACATACATCTGGGTTGCTGGGAGAGGGGAGAGATGCCTGTTGGAGGAATGCCTTCAGCTGTGAATTTTGCTAAAAGGAAACTTTGGTTTATGACTGATTTCTCTTGTAAAGGCCAATGGCATTTTGTATTAGAAAGAAATATCTTGCTTATATGTTTATTCTGGGTTTTTTGTTAGATTGTAATTAAAACTGTTAATCTATTAATTGCTGATTATAGTTGAGATAGAGTTATGACCATTTCAGAAATAAATAATGTAATTTCTCAGAGTGTTTAGGGTAGGTATTAGTCAATACTTAGATGAAGTATTGTTGCTGCATGACTGGTACTGCAGTGTGTAACAGTATTCATCTGTTGAAAAATGTTTTTGCTTTGAGTCCAATATTTCCATATATTGATGAGTACATTCTGAAGATGAAGTCAGGAAGAGTTCTGCTGCTGACCTCAGAGGAACCAAGATGGGACTGGTGAAAACAGAATATAGTAGAATTTTTATTATTTGGTTTCTGTGTGTTTGTAAATAAATTCTTATTTACTCTCTGGTTAGTTTCTCTTAAACTTTTCCCTGAAAGACCTTGGAAACAAATCTTTTCAAAAGTATAAAGGTGCATCATCTTTCCTTAGTCATCTAGTACATTCTATTTCTATGCAGTGGCATAACTTCAAACATTAACCATCTGAAGGAGGTTGTTATTGTTCTGTTTTCTTTGAACTCTGCAGTAGTCATGTTGATCAGGTGAGGTAAACCATATCTCATGTTTCAAACAGACAAACAAACCATGAACTGAAATTTTCTCCTGGACTTTTGCGCTCTTTGATCATGGCTTATTTGTATTTCCCCCACAATATTAAACAGAGAAGAGGGAATATAAGTGTGTTGAAACGTGACTGCTTTGTACCTCTCCTCTCCCAAAACTAAAGCTCAAGCCAAAAACGTCTCCATATTAAATGTCTAATATCTAGAATTTAAATGAAGCCAAAGCTTAGAATCAATTTTCTTTTTGGTGAAAAGGTCCTATCTGTTCTTTCTTTTAAAAATTATTTTAAAATTGGGTTAGTTAAACACAGTAGCACTCATTTCAGCAATGCAGCATGCACTACTGGTGGAATGGAACATATCCAGGGGTTTAAAATTAAGTTTGGTTACTTAGTGTTTTATGCCATCTCTTCCTCTATGAAATGGATTTGGGGTTTTGCATACTGTTGGCTTTATACAGGAATAGTTGCATGTTTAACACTTTGATTTTTAATGCTTTGTTATTAATTCTAGGGATGCTATAATACTTGCTTTGTCCAGTTAGGTTGCAGTTTTGAGGGGAGGGAACTTTGGAGGTAAGAGAGAATGTTGGGCAAGGTTATTGTATCTTGGTGATACTTGTGTGGAGAACCAATATGGTAGATCAGAAAAAAAATAAAAAAAGTGACAGTATGTTGTCCCTTACTCCCTTGTAAGAGTTGCAGCCTCTTTGGCTTGGTGGTGTTGGAAAGCAGATCTGAAGGGATGGTGCTCCCTTTTCTGTATTGTGTCTTTCCACAACTTTCCTGTATAGTCCTGAGACAGCTGGGTGGGAAGAGAGAGGCAAATGGTTTGCTGATGTCGTTGTGCTGTATGAACTGATGCTGTAGGGGGAGAAGCCACCTGTGGATGATAGCAAGTCTTAGCAGATGAATTTTTTGTCATTACTAACCAGCACTATACATCTGCAGTCAGTACTTCAAAATTGACACTGTAGGAAGAGTTGTGGTACAGTAGCTATGGAAGAGATGAATATGCACAAAACTTTGTGTTAATTTATGTCTGACTGGTTCTTTTCAAGGGGAACCGTTTTGGTAGCATTCAGAAATAGATACATTTTTTGATTTCTCTAGTTTGAAGTGCTTGCCACACATCCACAAAAGTATTTAAAACTTATGCAGTAGTCTTGCTTAGTATATCTGATTATCTGCATTTCATTTGCTTTTCAAGGTACACATTCTGTGTATTGCTATTTTTACAATTTTATTGTTTTAATTTGACAATCTTTTAGCTAGGGTTTTAGTTTGGTTATCATGCTACAGATGGAGTGTTCTTTTCCTTACCAGGGATCATGTGCAAGCAATGCAAGAAAGAAAAGCTCTTCATACTCTACTGGCAAAACAGCAGGAAGATCTCCCTCCTAGAAGAATGAAAGATAGCTACTTGGAAGTTATTCTGCCTCTAGGAAGTCAGCCTGAAATAAGAGAAAAATATTTGAATGTGCATAATAGTGTCAGGTAACAAAGCAACAGCGTTACACGTGTAAGAAAGTTTTATCTTTCATTTACTATGAATGTAGGTAGTTAATTGTGAAAACCTTCTGTATCTTGCAGGTTTGGAAGGATACTTGAAGATCTTGACAGTTTAGGAGGTATGTGTCTATGCTTTTGTAAAGAATGCACAAGTAATGCAAAGTGAGTGTGACTACTGCTGAGTGCTGTTTGGCGTGATTACCTCAGAGAGGTAATCACAGCACTTCCCTATCTCTAAGGGGAAGAAAAAAAAGAAAAGATACTGGTGCTGAAAGAGAAAGAAGGATGATAAAGAACAGGCAGGAGCAAAATTGCTCAGTGTCACCTTTTTTTCAATTGGTTGCCATAACCCCAAAGAACACTGCAGGCTTTGGGAAGAGTGGCTGGAAAGCAGTCTGGTGGAGAAGGATCTGGAAGTACTGGTGGATGGCCAGCTGAACGTGAGCCAGCAGTGTGCCCAGGTGGCCAAGCAGGCAAATGGCATCCTGGCCTGTTTCAAAAACAGTGTGCCCAGCAGGAGTAGGGAAGTGATCTTGCCCCTGTACTCGGCCCTGATGAGGCTACAGCTTGAGTGTTGTGTTCAGTTCTGGGTGCCACAGTGTAAGAAAGATGTTGAGGTCTTGGGGCACGTCCAGAGAAGAGCTATGAGGCTGGTGAGGGGTGTGTATGGCATGTTGTAGGAGGAGCAACTGAGACAACTGGGGTTATTTAGTCTGAATAAGAGAAGGATCAGGGGAGATCTTATTGCTCTCTACAACTACCTGAAGGGAGGTTGTAGAGAGGCCAGTGTTGGTCTCTTCTCCCAAGTAACCAGAGATAGGATGAGAGGAAATGGGTTTAAGTTGTGCCAGGGAAAGTTTAGATTTGATATTGGGAAAAAATTCTTTACTGAAAGAGCAGTGAGGCATTGGAATGGGCTGTCCAGGGAGGTGGTGGAGCGGCCATCTCTGGAGGTGTTGTTCAAGCAGTGTTTAGATGTGGTGCTTCAGGCTATGGTTTAGTGGCTGTGGTAGCTGGATTACAGTTGGACTCGATGATCTCGAAGGTCTTTTCAAACCTTAATGATTCTATGTGCAAGAATAATTTATTGAGGAATGATCTAGGTTATGAATCTGCATTGTGTGTTAAATCTGAAAAAAATTGAAGAATGCGCCGTTTCCAATTAAAACATACACTTTTTCTGTTGAAAAAGCCCCACAGAACAACTCACAAAACCCAACAGATAGTGAGGGGCAAAAGTTTCAGTCTTCCTGTTGGGGAGAAGAGGGTATAAGCTGTAAAGAACAGAATGTATCCATTAAGAATAAATGGAAAACACTTGGGACAGATTCTTAGATTCTGTCTCTGATTTGATGTTAAAGGTAGAAACAATTCAGTTGTTTTGTGAGTTAGCTTTCTTATTTTTTTTCTCCTTTTCACTTATTCTATTCTATTCACTTATTCCATTCACACTATTACACTGATTATATACTTAAAAGCTTAAGATATCTGACTTTTGTTTTGCAGCTAAAATAAGTGCTAGATTGTTAATATAACTTGGAGATGCTTGTCTCTTAAAATGTCACCCAGTGGCTTTCTTCTTCATCAAAGCAATATTTGAAAAAGTAACTCCTCAAATATCATGTATTCTTGATACATGAAATCAAAACAGGAGGTGGGAAGGTTCTGAGGTGGTGGGATGCAGGGGTAAAGGGATCAGATTAAGTGGGATTGGAAGTAGAGGAGCGATGGCTTGATTTAAAGTGCTCAGCTAAATTTCTCTTTGTGGTCAATAAGTATGCATATAGCTGAGATGGTTGCAGAGCCACTGTTTTCTTTATAGCAATCCTGTGAGTTGCATACTTGACAATGTGGAAATTGTGTGCATTCCTACAGCGTGATACTTTAGTTTTGGGGTTCCTTCTTGTGCTTCACAGAAATGGTTTTTGATCTGAACTTTTTGTTGAAATGTGGTAGAACTGGAGGCTGACTTCCATTTTTGGTTTTTCTGCAGTTCTTATTTGCTACACTCACACCAAACAGGAAATGCAGCCAAGGTCTCCCTTATCAATAGTTACAGCTCTGGTGGATAAAATCAGTAAGTGGCAATTTGATCACTAGAAGTATTTTTATCTGTTTGTCTTACTCTTTCAGCAGCTTCTGCCTTCCTCTGGTTGTTATGAGGATGCCTTCTCCCCTCTCCTGTTAAGTTCACTTCATGTTGTTTTGGCTTTGAACTCTGAATACTGTGGCCTTTGTTGAAAGAAGAGAGAAGAGGATTTTGTAGATGCTTTTCAACATTTCATATTTCCCTTCCTTTCAAAATTTGACTTTCATGCTTCCTGTACTTCTGTGCTTGGATTTATTTTGGCATGTAAGTTTCCTAGCTTCATTATTATTTGTTCTGATTGAGCTGGACCTTAGTTTTGTCACATGTTCTGCTGAACACATCTCTGGGTCTGCCTTCCCTCTGCCACTTGTATGCCTACTTCCCTCTCCTCTTCTGGTTTTACAAATCTGATAAGGCAGAAGCTGCAGGCTGGCAGAGTGGTTCCTTGAAACAGCTATCTCTTTTTGGGTTGTCTTTGTGCCTGTTGTCACTTACAGAACTGAAAAAGGTCTTAGAGAACCCAGTATTTCTAGTACTGGGTGTCTTCAGTAATCTTTAATGTTTGTCTTGTAGATTTGTGCAAGAAGATTATCTATCCAGACTGTGACATCAAATTCACAGGCAATGTTTCTTGGGTTGGAAGGACTTCAATGGAAGTGAAGATGCACATGCTGCAGGTTAGCTTCTGTGACTTCTCTCCATCCTGTGACAAAGATGAGGTCCCTGAGGGTGCATTCTGGATGATGATGATGTTATCAGTCTAAATTATATTTTCTAGAATAATTATTTTTGAAGGACTTCAAATAGCCCTTATGTTTCAAGACTGACACAACTTCCATTAGTGTAGGTGTAGCAGTTGCTAACCTTTATGTCAAGGCACAGATTTTTCTTAACCAGCATTTTGTAATTGAACTGGAAAGCAGTACTGCTGCAGAAAAAAAATGGCTGTGCTCTGCATTTTCTTAAAGTTTTTCCCTGCTTTTGAGAAATTTATTTTCCTTATATCTCTGCATATTACAGATTTATAAATTTTAATATTGGTATTTAGATTTGGAGTTAAATTGAATCTCTTGTGTTCACCTTATCTACTGTGTAGCAGAATTATTGCAATAAATTATTAAGTAAGAAATAATAGAAAATAAATTAAATGAAGTGTGAACCAGGCTACACTGAGCAGGAAGCAGAAGGAAGAAGAAGAAGTTAATTTAAAAAATCCTTGATGTTTCTGTTGAATATTTACTGTCAGTTGATTAGTTAACTGAAACATTAATTCAGTAATTTAATTATTTAGAGTAACAAAGATATGCTATAAACCTATAGCTATACTTAAGTGGTACTTGTGGCTATAATAGGTAAATATTTTTGATTCAGTTTGTGTTCAGGTAAAGTCTCTGATGTAGAAGGTAACATTACACCTTTGTTGACTGAACTCCTCCCGGCGCTGGCATCAGGAGCAGTTTGGTTCTGATGACAAACTGTTGTTTTGGCATTTCTCAGAGTAGAGAATAAGTGGGTCCTTTCACAACACCTGTCTTGCTTTCTTCCTGCCCCTGGTTATTGTTTATACTGCAGAATTCCTGAAACAAGAGGTTTTATTTGTGTCATTGCCTTCTCTGACCAGTTGTGAGAGACCTTGGGAGGGATGGCAGAAAGTGAAAATAAACAGCACTAACAGTGTGATCTTGTAGTTGGTGTCAAGTGGATAGCTTGCTAAGCACGTTTACAGTCTTGGAGTTTGAAAATGTAATTGTTTCCTGTCTCTCTTAGCTCCATGATGGTGATTACAGCCCTGTGTTGGATGCAACCTTTGTCATGGTGGCCCGGGATCCAGAAAATAAACGGTAATTTGTAGGAGAGGAAAACAGTCTTCAGGTTCCTGCTATGGTAAAAATAGTGAATGTGGCAGCTTGCTATGTATGTATGGAACCCATATTGTGTAGGTGATAAATATATCATGTAGTTGGAATTTTCTGCTGGCAAGCATTACTTTCCTGGAGCAAACTTCACAGCATTGATTTCAGCAGTCAGATGATACTGGGAATTGCTGTTAGTCTTGGCATCTGACCCTTTTCTTTCCTAATAGACACACAGGAGCTCTCCTTAGGGTAACTCTGCCTGAGCCTTAGTTAAGTAAGTAACATGGAACTGATCAGTGCTCTCACAGAAGTAAAAAAACGTATCTTTCTTATGTTTCTGATTTAATTGTCTCTATGATTCTTAGTCATTAAATTGACAGGCTGTTCTGTTTCAGTTTTGGTTAATATGACTCCAGCACTAGAAAAAAAAGCTATTTCTTACTTCTTTCTTTCTTGTATAGGCTGCAAAAGTAATACAGAAATTTCTAACTAGTTCAAATAATTGTCTTTATTTAATGAAGAGGAATATATTTAATGAAGGGAATTTGCTTGACTTAATTAATTAGTCCTGGTAATATTTTAAGTAGTTCTTAAGCTGGTTTCCTTCAGATTTATGAGATATTTTTAGAACTCATTAATATAGTGTACATTTAAATACATAAACACTTATGTTTATGGTTCCTCTTTTAATGACTTTGCAAAAGAATGACATCAAATCTTGTGTAATTATATACTAGCAGATTAAGGACAAACCTACATGAACTCGTGCAGATAGATGAAAACTTCAGTGGCTGTTTGTCAAGCCTGCTGGCCACAAGCCAGCTGTGTTTTGGAAGCATTCTGTCCATATAAGCAGGGTGTTCATTCTCTGTGAGGTAAAACCTCTTAGAGGGGTACAGGCAGGTACATGGTAGATTGGTTATAGTGCCACAGAATCATGGTTGTGTGGCTTTTGGACCATAGCAAACATGCATCTCAGCAGCCTGGGGCTTGGGCTGGAGAGCTGATGTGTCCTGAGCTGAAGAGGGGGAGAATGAGCTCTGTGGTGGAGAAGGAACCAAAGTATCTCCAAAATCCAGAGCTTTAGTAAACCTGAAAAGAGCTGTTTATTCCAAGCAAGAGGGTCCTCACTGCCTGACTCTTGTCACCAGCACAAGTAGAGGTTTGGGGCAGAGGTGATCTGTACAGCAAAAATAAGAACTTCAAAATAATGATTGGAAATTATTAGAATGGCTCTCAAAACCAAGAATTTGCCTTGCCTTGTGAAAAGCAATAATTAAATGTTATATAATTAGGTTAAAGTTATTTGTACAGTAAAATAAACATACGAATTTGTACTGGAGGAAGACTCATATCACCTTTGATAAGTAGTACGGGTGGTAAACAGCTTTTGGCTGCTGATAAGGCTGTCATGGGAACGTGTAGATTATAAGAACAACTTGCTTGCTATGGCACTGTGCTCTTTCTGCTCCAGGGGGAATGATACTGCTTGAGTTTTGTGTATCTCTTTTAGACTATCCTAGACACTACTCTGCTTGAAAAATCTTCACTATGAGTATAGTTTTGTCTCTTCCAGAAGCATGGGTGCATTGATTACTCTTTGTCAATGATACCAGATAGTGGTTGGATCATTTAACTGCCTCTTCCAAGTTAAAGCTAATATGGATCATTTAACTGCCTCTTCCAAGTTAAAGCTAACATGATACTCCTTTTTCCAGCTGCCCCACAATCTGAAGTTTATGTCTTTGTGTAAGCAAACATGGAAGACTGTTATAATGTATTCACAGGACAAATTCTTGCTGTGTTTGTAACCTAAAAAAAAAATTCTCTCTGTAGGCCAGCATTTGTTAATCCACTCATTCCTGAGACCCCTGAGGAAGAAGAAATCTTCAAGCAAGGGGAATGTATGTCATGCTTCCTGGTAGTATGCACATCTGTCTCAGGTTCAGCTTAATAGCTGGAGGGAAGTGGACTTTGGAAGTTCTGCTGCTTAGAAAGGCTCGTAATTTGGTTAAAATCAGATTTTTGTTCTGTCTTGTGTGTCACTACTGTAAGAGAATTTAAAAGCCTGCTGTTGCATCATTGGAAATGCTTTGGCTCAACTGACAGACAGTGAGACAGGATCCCTTAGACTTCTTTGTTTCCAGGATGCTCACTCCACTTCAGGTCTGAGCACAGCACAGGCTTTCCTAATGCTCTGGCAGAATGGCTGCTCCCATGGTGGGTCTGGTGGGTGCAACCCAGCTCCTTACCTGCCTGGGGTCCCACGTTCTTTTTGGAAAGAAACTGAGAAAAAGAAAGGGGGAGAGCAGGGGACAGAGTGTGTAGCTCTGTCTTGTTTGTTTTCAAGCTGGAATTTTAAAGCAGAAAATTAAAAGAAAAACATTAAACCTTGAATAAACTGGACAGATCTTTTAAACTAAAATTTCAATTGCTATGGCCTGTGGTAATGAGTTCCATCATAAGTTTGCATTCTTGTACCACTGGCAAAACCAAAAGAATTTTAAAAAAAAATTCTGTAGGGTTTCTTTTTTGATATGTTTTCCTATACTTTGAGGGGAGTACTTAAGTTTTCTGAGAGAGGGGTGAGTGAGCGGGTACCACAGTATATGTATAAAAGAACACTTTGGTGAGGTAACAGTGAATCTCTACCTTACTTTTTTTTGGATGCAGTCAATTCTAAAAGCCAAATCTCTGGGACTGTGAAGTCACAGCTTTTAACTTACAGGGGGGAAAAGAAAAAAGGAAAGAGGCAAATAATCCCAGGTTAAAATATCCCGAGCCAAGGCAAAAAAAATTTTTTTTTAAGCTCTAATATGAATTTTTTGTTTGTTTGTTTAGTGAACAAGCTGAAGAGGATTGATTTCAGCACTGCCTCCTTATTGAAAATGGCTCCCACTGCAGAAGAAAGAAACATTGTTCATGACATATTCCTGAATACCTTGGACACAAGGCAAGATGGGGAGGGGTGGAGAACTGAAGTCTTACGAGAAGGAAAAGTAATGTGCCTTTTGCATGGTTGTTTATAAGGGGTAGTCTGGAATAAGTATAGAATAAATGCATTTTTTTTCCCATTTCATGATTTAAACTCTGGGCATTTAGCTTGAAACACAGGTACAAAATCTAATATGACATCTATGCCTCTTAAAAGGGTCTGCTGTTATTCAGGAGTGTTAGCTGTGGTGAAAGTGGCAGTGTTAGTACAGAGAGCTTCTGAGAAACCTGTTATAAGTAATCTTGAGGGAAAAGATTAATGCTGTTTAACCAAATAAGGGAATGGAATGGTTTTGCAGTCATGTGACTTCCACAATCTAAGACTTCTATGCCATGGTACCCTGAAAAAACCTGTGAAGACATGAACTGGCCATATTTTGCCCACATAACCTTGCAATGTGCTTGAAATATAATATCTGACAACATTATTTGAGAGAAACTTTATTTAACATTATTTGAGTGTTGTCATCTTATACTTGAGATTTGTGTGAAATTGTCTGATATAAATGGTGATGGAACAGTGAGTGCAGTGTTGCATTAGTGGGTAGTTGATAATTTCTTTAACTCACTAACATTATACAACTGTTATTTTCAAAGCTGTTTACCAAAGTGAGACAAATCTTCCCATAAAATTAGCAGATATACTTTGTATGCCTTCTGTCTGGATTTGAAAACCTCAAACTGTCTGCATGTTTGATGTTGAATTATTCTGTTAGCTCACTGGGTGCTATTAATTCATCTTATGACTTAAAAAACAGTGTAGGCTTCTCTGGAAATGTGTGTGCTTTTTGGTTGTGATTTATCTTTTCTTTCATCACATGTCTTGGGTTTGCTTGTTCACATAAGCTTGAACATTAGCAGAACTGTTTGAAAGATCAGGATCACTTTGGGGAGTGCTTCAAGGTCTGCTGGAACAGCTTGTGGTTATAGCATTTCTGGAGGTTTTTTGGTGTGGGTTTTTTTTGTGTGTGTGTTTGCATTTGCTGTTTGTGCATTTTTGATTTACTAAATTCTGCCAATGTGGGCTATAAATTTTATTGTCTCTTCCAAAGGACAGTAAGTTTCCGGAGTCGTAAATTACCACCCAATTCTGTATGGATGGAAGATGCAAAGCTAAAAGGCCTACAGATTTGCCATCCTCAGGTATTTTGAAAAGTATTAATGAATTAGAGAAATGGTTACTTAGGAACTTTCTTGAAACACTAGTGACACTTCTGTTTTGGTTCTGCAGTCATTGCAGTGTATTTAGATCTTTGTTTCCTTTGCCATTTTTCTATTATCTCTATGGATTGCCACTGCAAAATAAGAGATTTTTAATTACCTTCTTTTCTTACCAGGCTATTAATTTTGTGTAAAGAAATTCCTTTGCCAAGTGTTTAAATTGAGTTTCTAGTTGCTGATGCAATTTTGAATTTTTATGTTGTCAAATGAGTCAGATGAGCTCCTATTAAGTATAGTTGCTTCATCGATTTGGAATTTTTTATATATATTTCAGTAGTACTTGTTATATTTTCAGATGCTGGGAGTTCTGTTAAATACTGTGAACTGAAGTGCAGACTTCAGCACAAAGCTTTGACAAGAATCTGTGTAATCTATCAGTTTGATTTTTCTTTCTCCTTACAGGAACGGAACATCTTCAATAGGATCTTTGGGGGTTTTCTCATGAGAAAGGCATTTGAACTGGGATGGGCAACTGCCTGCAGCTATGGGTGAGTTGTAAACCTTCAATATTTCTTATAATACAGAGTACTGTACACACATACATAGGTGGGGAAGCTAGGGTGATCAACCTAATGATGATCTGAGTAGAAAAGTCCTAGGTGTAGTAGAATATTGCACTATTAGTGCACAGCTCTGTTTTACTCAGAGCATATGTTGTATTTATGAGGACATTTGCATCTTGCTCATGTCCATGCTTGGAAAACTGAGGCCTAAGCAATGGTGGCATGAATATTGCCTAGCAAGTGTAAGTTATAAGATACAATAATGATGCAATAATGAATCCATAAGAGAGTGTGTTTTTATGCATGGGAACTTTCCTCCATTTATTTTTGTGTTGGTTGGTGACATAACTCTTGAGTATTTCATGTAGCCTGTGTTTAAGAGAGATCTATTTTCTAGTAGCCATTCATTAAAATGCTGAGAATGAAGTATATTAAATTTCTCTAAACACCCTTGATATTCTTGAGATTAAATTTCTCCTTTTCTTGCTCAGGGGTTCCAGGCCTTTTATTGTATCTGTTGATGATATCATGTTTCAGAGGCCAGTTGAGGTGGGATCCCTGTTACTCCTTTCTGGACAGGTAAGAGTTGATATCTTTTTGAAATTGAGAAAAACTTATCTATGCTGAGGTCATTGTTTATCACTGATAATACGAAGTGCTTCAGGAGACTGTGTGACTTTTCTTGTTAAACAGCACAATGAAATTTGTTACTGTTTTTCAATGCCACTGATAAAATACAAACCATAACTCTTGTCTTAACTGTGCAGGTCTGTTACACAGAAAGAAACTACATCCAGATTCGAGTACACAGTGAGGTCTATGATGCAGATACCAGAGAGAACCACACAACCAATATCTTCCATTTTACATTTATATCAGAAAATGAGGTCCCACGGGTTGTCCCCAAAACTTACGGAGGCAAGTAGACAATTAAGGCATTGTCATCATAACTCTGGAGACAAGACAGCTTTCCTTCTGTTGGAGCATTGGTCACTTTAGTTGGTGAACCATTGGCATTTGAGTAATTTAGCAGGATTTCATGGCAAACCACGTGCAGCTTATGCTTTGATGACAGCGTGGATTGTTTCTTAATCTTACCACTGTTTGTAGCTGCTCAGTATTGACCCCAAGTTACTAATGTGATTCTCTCTTTTCTTCCCCTTATTTCAGAGTCCATGCTGTATTTAGATGGGAAGCGACACTTTGCTGCAACCATGAAGGAAATCTGAGAGGCACTGGGTGCTGCATCAGCAGTGTAGCAGCACGCTGCCTTGGAAAGAGCTGGCACCAGAGATGACTAACAGACCTGTACTACAAGAAAAAGAAAACAAAACAAAACAAAACCCCAAGCTTCTCAACAAAAAATACCTTTTTATTGCTATTTATGTGATTGCATGTATTTGGATTTTTTATCCTCTGCTACTAGGATTTATTGAAATCTACTTTTACAAGCCAATGCTAGGAAAAAAGACTGCGGAAAAAAAATCTTAAGTATTAGAAGGCTGCTTTTTGCCTGCTTTGAGAGATCTCATTATGATCTCTTCTGTCTTGTCACCATCTTCCTTCTTTCCCTTAGTATCTTTCCTTTGTTCTTCCTTGGTCAGGGATAGAAGTTCTATCAGGAAAATGTATGCTGTAAGTAGATACATACAAAGCCATTTGACCTACATTCTTGTGTAAGTTAGATTAATTTTTTTAACAAGGACACATGCATCTGGGCTGTAGCATAAGCTCAGAAGTTACATATGTATGCAAGTAAAGCAGGTGTTTCCTATCAGCTGGGATTTTACCAGGTTTTGAAGCTTCTGTTTTGGATGGTTTCATGTTCTCTTGGGAGGAAACTGATTTTTGTAATGAAATGAGGTACCCAGATGGTCTCTTTTGGCATTCTGTTTGTATACAGCCAGTCCTTGCCAGCCTCTTCTATTTTTGTTTTTTTTTTTTTGGATGTAGCTGAAAGTTCCTTCATGAATTATTTCTTATGGCTGACAGAGTGGAGATCTGATTGGTGAGATTGGGTGGAACTGGGAAATGGCATTGTAGAAAATAATGTTTTCGTTTGTTAAGGAAAAAAAATGTTAGGAAAAAGTAAAAGGCTGCTCAGATGGTAATGGTTATGTTTGATTCTGGAGTTGGTGGTCCAGAGAATCTGTATTGAGCAGCTCATAAATCAGCTGCTGAATGATGGGTGGATTTTTATTCTAGTGAGGGGTGGTACAGCAAGAGGATATCTTCCTCAGTTGGATATTTCTGGTTCCTCAGTAGACTGTAGTAAAATATGAGTATTACACAGCTTGGAAGGTTGTCAAGTTTACCTGTTAAGGACAGAGTAATTCCCCACCACAGAGGGGACGCCATGGTGGAAATAATTGTGACATATAAGTAACAAAAAGAAAGAACTTCATACTGAAGTGCTTGTGACGCAGTAGAGAAAGTTTTACTAATCTCCAGGATCTGGCATATAAAGCCCAACATCATGAAATTAGGAAGGTGAGTAGATAGGAATCATCAGCTTTTAACAGTAAGGTTGGTTAAGTCACAAGCCCAACATTTGACTTCTGATACCTTCAAATCAAGACTGGTAATCCTGTCTGATCAAGACACCTGAAGAGGTGTTGGGCTCAGTGGTCTTGTGATGTCTTACAATACAAGAGAATAGACTCAGGTTTCTCTGGTAGGTTTAGAATCTTTTGAAATCAGGAAGTGGCAAGTAGAAATGATGCGAACCAGCAGAGATGCATGAAATGGATTGATAAAATAAAGCAACACACTGCCATTTTATTTCTGAGTAAGGAAGTTTGAGAAATTCACAATTAGAATCAGCTTCCTTTGGTGGTAGGATTGGGTGAAGTCTGTGGCTTCTAACAGGTGGTTGCTGTTCCTGTGAGGAGAGTGAGCATCGTAACAACCAGCATGTCACACATCAGCCTTTCCTTTCCAAGGTTTGTCTGCCTGTATTTCTGAGGTAGAGAACTTTCCAGTGGAAGCAGAGGGGTGTTGCCTGAACAACTCCTCACATGGAGTTTCTCTCTTCAGTCAAACTCCAGTGCTGCTTCAGCTATATGATATTACAATCACTTTCTTTAATGGTTCTGACAGGGTGCATATATATAGTATTTTCTGTTTTTCTTCTTTTTAAAACTCTTTGGAAGCTTAATATATACTTGACTGACCGCACAAAAAAGGAACTGAATTCTATCCCAGCTTCTTCCCCTCTTGCTGCATGGATCACATTTTATAAAGTAAGTTGGAGGGCAGGAAGTGGAGGGATCTATTTCAGACCTATGTATTATTCATGACTATCTGCAGGTTTTTATCATGGGCCTGCTTCTACCTGGTTCACTTTTGTATAACATTTTTAAGTCAAGGAGGTACCAAGTTTTTCCTCAACTGCCTTTTCAGATGTATTTAAGTATAAATTTACCGTAATTTCTAAATTCAGCCTTCAGGAAGGGATTGGAGAGAAGAAAAAGAGGTGATAGAGTGGGGAGCAAGGTGTGACATCAGAACCTCTGGACACAGTGAAAAAAATTAATCCCACAAATGAAGATGCTTAAAAGAATTAGTGTGTTTTCAAAGTTCATAATAGCTGAATCACAAATGACAATCACAATAGTTATAGAAATATATGTACAGTCATACTGATTGTGTGTGTGTGTATATATATATATATACATATGGGAAAGATACAAAATATAGATAGTAATAAACAGAAAGACATATGTTACATGCTTATATATTTTTTACTCGGAGAAGATAACTCCAGGTTGCAATGCTCTCTGATAATAGGCTAAATGTATCTTTGTTCAAGAGTATTATTTCTGCATGTGAATGTATACCTTTGTGTGCAAGATAAAGTTGTTGTCAGACCTCACACTCTGAATTGAAATATTTTAACACAGGAATTTATGTTGAGTTCATGCTGCAATTTAATGACCAACCTGTTACTGCTGTAAGTGACAAACCATTACCACACAAGCCTAAAGGTATTGGTACAAAATATTTTTATTTCTAGTGAATCTAGAAATTCAATTTTGTGTAATTGTGTAATTAGCTCTGTTGTGGAAAGTAAATGTTTTTGTGCCTTGGAAGTCTGTGGTAGCTGGATTGCCTCCCCTAACCTTCTCAGTAGTTAATGGTGTTAAAACTTGTCAGGCTGGCTGAGCTCAATGCCTGAAGAAGCACTTTAAGTGTTTTTTTACTTTTTCTGTGTTAAAAAAGAATAAAATGAAAGTTACTTACTCAGACTTACTGTAACAGCTTGTGGTAGCCCTTCTTCAAACAGGCACGATTCCTTTGCAGCTGCGCCGTGGTGTTACAGCACTCTGGGAAGAGGCTGGATGGAGCTGGTACAGCATGATCCACTGAGTGAAGGTTTTCAGAAATCTGCTGTGAACTTCCTGCATGCTTAATGGGCTTTACTGCACGGTCAGTCCAGCCTTTGGTAACAGACTTGTTTCATTGCTGGACCTGCCGAGTGTGTTTTTAACTAGCTGTGGGAGAGATTATTTCTTCATGGGATAGCCACTAGCTAACAAGAAAATAAAAGGGCAAATACTCAGCTTTTATAAAAGAGAAACTGGGGGTTCCTTTTGTGGAAGTGTAGTTGGATGACCATACCCATGTAGAAAACAGAGTGGAGCATGTTCCCTGACATCAGGGGATCCTCATCCTGTAGGCCTTCATGAGGCTGGAGACACTTGGGGGCATTTGCTTCTCCTTACTCTTTTATCTTCTGTTATGTATCAGAAATGGAAGATTTCTGGAGGAGGTGAGCACAGCTCCGGGGACCAGTGCTTGGGGCACCCAGAAAGGACAATGGTGCAGGTTCTGGTCCTGCTCACAGTGTAGCATTTCTGTCTGGTTAACTGCTCAGCAGAAAAATGGAGGTGTGGCTCTGCAGCAGAGACCTCTCTTCCTGGCCCAGTGTGTCTGTCAGGCTGGTGGAGAGCCTACGAGGGGGTCATCTCCAGAATTAAATGCTGCTGAAGGCAGTTTTCTTCTGACAGGCACTGCAAGCAGGCTACCACCAGGGCTTTGCACCACAGGAGAAGCAGGGCTGGCTGGCTGGGGGGGCAGAACTTTCTCAGAGCATCTGGGGGCAGTGGGGTGGCAGCTGTGGGTGTTGCTGTGGGGCAGGCTTGCTGCAGCACCCATCCCACAGGGAGCAGTGGTGGGGTTGTCACAAAAGTGCCTACCCTAGCTAAATGTTGTCTGCTTGCGGAGGGGGCTTTCAGCTGCTGACCTCATCACAGTGTAAAGTTTCTCCTGAACAGCTGAGAGAGCAGTTGAGGTGTGGGAGAGGCTTGCCTGAAACAGCAGTGGAGTTGCGTGCAGGGTCTCATTACAAGTAGTAACTCGCTTTGTGGGAGAGCTTTGCTTTTTCTTTTGAAATGACAAATTCACACCAGCAGCTCTGTGCTACATGTTTCATGCACTTCCAAGAGAGCCCTGTGAATACATCCCCAGGCTTTTGGAAGCAGAGTTGTGAGATTTTAATTAAAGAAAAATTACTTATCATTCCTTACCACGTGTTTAGGGGGCTGGGGCCTTCAAATCTGTCAAGGCTACATTGCTGTGCACTTAGATCTGTAATGTTCAGAATGTGCAGATGCCCTCAGTATCCTTCAGTCAAGTGTTTCAGTCCTATTTACTAGATGACCTTTAGAGGCTCCTTCCAACCCAAATTATTCAATGATTCTACTTTTCTCAGCTCAGGGTCTCTACAGCTTTCACTATTTGCTTTTGTTTGATGCTCTTGCCACTCTATGTGCTGCAGCAATACAATCCCTGCTTTTGTTGCTGTAACCTGCTACTCAGCCTGGCTCTGTAAGGAGCTGTGGGCTGGAGAGAGCATGTTCAACATGTGGGTGATAACTCATCTCTGTCTCCGTAACGTCTCATTCACTGGCTTAGTGCCACTGAAGTGTTTTGCTGCTGGGAGAGCATTAGGTGTGGCTCAGAGTGACCTGGTTGGAGAGGCAGCCAAAGCTGCACAAGGATGAGGCACAAGAGCTACTTCTAAGGCAGGGACCAGTGTGGAGTTTGCTTTGTGCCTCGGGCTGCTGAGGAATATCCATGTCATAGCTGAACCTGCCTCTGTCATGCTGCAGTTGCTTGGTGTTATTTGAATGTTCTCTGTGTTGATGTTTTTGGTGTTCCAGGATTGATAAAGGCTATAAACAAAAGCCAGAATAAAATTCACAGCCTAATCATGTGAGAAACTCTCTCCACATGCTGCTCTATGGTCTTCGAGATCACATGGGCTGGAGCAGCACATTACCAGCCTCTGGCATTTGGCTTGGGTTCTGCTGTGCCTCCATTACCTTGGGAATAGTATCAGGAGCTCCTCCTTTCCACAGGGATGGCAGGCCTGGGGCTTGGCAGAGTCCTGCTTGCTCTAGCCCTGGTTGCCTCTGCCCTAGGCATTCACTTAAGTGTTACTTGTGTAACTGTATAGCAGAGCTGAAGCAGAAGTCAGGCAGCTGCTTCTGCTCTATCTGCAGCAACTGATCTGGAGAGCTGCTCAATACTCAAGGTTTACAAAATCAGGTGACTCTACAGACTGCAGCTGCTGGTTTAGTTCTGCACAACTGTGCATAGGGGAGGGAATCGGATGGTCTGGTGTGGCCTTCCCAAGGATGCCCCTGGACAAGGGCTGACACCGACTTCAGGTGCTGTTTTTCCAGTTGCACAGATGCTGTAACACCATGTTACAGAGGGAAAGGTGTCAAGAAGCAAGAAAAGACATTCTTGAGAAAGGGCTCTCTCCAGTGAACACAAGTGTATCTTAAACGGAGATGTTCCTTTCCCTTAAAAGAAGAAATTCATGTACGTGACCCATGAGAGTTTCTGATGAGGACATCTGAATACCAATCTTGGGAAAGATTACAAATACTCCCTTAAAACTAGGAGCCACAGTTAATGAGTGATCACCACAGGACACTAATTGTGTCTGTTAACAGCATAGGGCCAGGGAAGACGTTCAGACTGCACAAAGTGGCATCTATCTTAACAGAACATACACTGCAAATACAAGCATGGAAAAAAATACTGGTTTAGATCTTGATTTGCATGAACTACCATAGCTGAATTATTTTCAGTCCATTCAGTCCAGTTGTACTGATTTATGCAGTGTCAAATTATGTTCTTAGTAGTTTAAAAATGTTTTTCAGCTTTGGACAGACTGGAAATTTAATTCAGCAACTGTAAGTAATTTCTGACTTTCAGGTTGCTTGCTGTTGGCTCTTGACTACAGACTAATGTACCATAACCAAGTGGCTCTTATCTGGCTGTAGCTCCTAGGATGTGACCAAGCAGGCAAGATTTTTGCAGGAATTAAGTAATCTATCAATAGTAAAAGTCATAGAATCATAGAATTGGCTGGGTTGGAAGGGACCTCAGAGATCATCAAGTCCAACCCTTGATCCACTCCCGCTGCAGTTACCAGCCCATGGCACTGAGTGCCACATCCAGTCTCTTTTTAAATATCTCCAGGGATGGAGAATCCACCACTTCCCTGGGCAGCCCATTCCAATGTCTGATCACCCTCTCAGTAAGGAAATTCTTTCTAATGTCCAACCTAAACCTCCCCTGGCACAACTTGAGACCGTGCCCTCTTGTCTTGCTGAGAGTTGCCTGGGAAAAGAGACCAACCCCCCCCTGGCTACCCCCTCCTTTCAGGGAGTTGTAGAGAGTAATGAGGTCTCCCCTGAGCCTCCTCTTCTCCAGGCTGAACAGCCCCAGCTCCATGAATCGAAGCCTGAGATGCTAAAAGAAGTACACTGTGGGAAAACCAAGCACCTACACAAGACTTACAAGGAAACCAAGTATTTCACAAAAATATTCTCTGATAATTAATGTGGTACCCATGCTTCACACAGGTTAGACGCCTGTTTAAGCAACAAGACCTTTAATGGTCTACTGCAGTTACATATTAGCCAAGTGACTCATGATTGTAACAAAATTAATGAAATTTTATTGGCAAAAATCAAGCTGAATGCAACCTATGTAATTGAACAGAAGAGAGTCTCAGTTTAGCTTATCAAAATACTTCAGTTTTCCAGCTGGATCTGGAATTATCTGTACAAGAAAGAAGATTAAAATGTTAGTCTCAAACCAAACCCACACAAATGCAACAAACTGTAAAACCAGAACAATACAATATTTCATAATAAGATGCTAAGGCCAACCCACAAGGAGCACTGAAGATAAACTGAGGAGTTGATTTGTTACTACATTACTTTTTACCTCTAAAAATACTTAGTAGTATCAGAAAGATTTAACTAATTAAGGAAGAGAGAGTGCAGCCTACCAAAGGAAGAATTTTAGCAATTGGGAGCACATAAATCTATGCTGCTTGTCCCCAGATAAAGAATTTTAGTATATTAATAACTGAAATCAGGAATCAGAATTTACTTACAGTTCTTCCCTTGGCCACCACACTCTCATGGCTTCCTCTGGTTTGATCTGATTAAATCAAACACATTTAGAAGGCATGGCTATATCTTCAAGAAAGTATTTCTGAACTACTCTGCTACTTAAATTATCTGTATGTTTTCCACAAAGGAGAAAGAGAACACTTATGTATTGGTTTAGAACTTTAAACAGGTAGTATTGAAGCTGTTAAACTCAGCACTCTAAAACCATTCTTTAGAACATGTTAATGTTGTATTTAGGTTATCCATGGTTAAGGAAAGCAGAACTTTTTCAGTGCCTAATTAGGCCCATTAGGCCAGCCAGCCCTCTTGTTAGTTTAGGCTTAATAACCAGCTTCCCCCATGGAGACACTCTTCTTCTGCCTTCTGGCCTCAAGTCATCCTGGCAAGTTTTCACATCCAGCAAAGAAACATGACTTAACATTCCAGTGTTTTTACTATCAATTACAATGCTCACTACTCTGCTTAGAGGCCGCTGGGACCTGCTTTTTGTTGAGACAGCTCTTAAACAACAACGCTCTGTCATCACGAGATGGTCCGGAAGAAAGCCACATGCTCAGATAAATGAGAGTGATCTCATCAGAACTAGGCTGCTCGGACCTCCGGTGAAAGTTTCATTATTCTGCTGAGGCTTGACCCAAGCCCAGAGAACACAAACAAGTTCAATGGGTGTTTATCTGAACGGCAGCTCTTCTGCTTGTAGCCTCATGCAGGCAGGAGAGCTCTTGCACAGCAAAGCAGTGCGCTCTGCTGGAGCTTGACAGTGGCACACCCTGCCTCTGCCTGACACTGCAGCACTTTGGGAACTTGCATCTGTAACCTAGGATCCACAGGAAGACTTGAGAAAGCCAAGAGTTTATATAGAAAAATAACCAAGATGGCTGGACAGAATTAAGGGTTTCCAACTTCTCATCAGGTGATAACAGGAAAAAAAAGTTCTTGGATCATAAACTCACTGCTGCTCAAGACAGCTTTGTCTTGAGACATGAAGAATCTGAAACAACTGGGACATGTCTAGTGTGAGGAAAACAAGCTCCTAATGAAATCAGTACTAATGCAAAACCTGTAACTATAATAATGTAAGTTTACTCATATCATCTCACTGAAAGTTGCAAAGATTTTGGATATGGCTTAAGTGGAAACAATAAATGAGTGTTTTCTAGTAGTACTTGCATTTAAACATAAAAAGTGACTTACTGTTTCACTGCCAGGTTTCCAGCCAGCAGGGCAAACTGAAAAAAAAAAAAAGTATTTTTACACAAACTTACTTTTGTGCACTGAATATTCCCTTTCTGAACTAGAAATAAAGAAATAAAGCAGTACACAGCTGTCACATGTAAATAGCAGCAGCTATTCAATATGCAGTTTTCTTTATACATGGGATAGTGTCATAACCTTTTATACCTGATGGTCTCTACCACTTCTAACTGCAAACTGTGTATCTCTAGATGGATGCCTATGCCTTGACTTAATTCTTTTGCCTTTCTAGGCAAAGTACTGACAAAACAGTGTCTGAGAATGAACACCTATTATAGTAGAAACAAAAGTTTCATGGCAAAATTCAGGTGACTACCCAGCAACCTACCTTTCACTTTTCCAAATCTATTGGAATTGTTTTAGCATAACAATCAGTTCAACAATTTCGTAAGAGACTGTGTGCCTTAACTCAGACTAAGGAAGGCTTTACGCTTTGCATTCTCACGGATCTGAAGCAAAATGTGAATTACTACACTAGAAACAACCTGTGGAGGTAGCAGGGCAATCAAACCACTTCATTCACTGCATAAGGCAAGTCTCTAATGCTACTGAGTACTTTTTCTGCCAAAAAAGCTACAAATACAGCTCTCAGGCTAAGTAAAACGATTTTCAACATAAAAAGTATTTTTAAAAGCACCTTCTCCATGTTTGTCTGTGTACTGGAATGCTTGTACTAAACGAAGTGTTTCATCCACGGATCTCCCCACAGGAAGGTCATTCATTGTGATCTGCCGCAGGATCCTCTTATCGTCAATAATGAAAAGGCCTCTGTGAAAACATCGTTGTGTGTGTCTTAGGAAACAGAACTAATTACAGTGTTGTGTTTACACACTGTTTTATGGGAGGAATTTCATCTCTGTAACATAAAATACCACAACCTCAGAATACTACTAACCTATTATTCTTTACCTGGGGTATCAGACGAGATGAGCTGGTGGCAAGTTAAAACCAAAAAGGGACAGTTCTTTGCAGACCAGAGAAGCGAGCTCTGGCAGGGCTGCCAGGGGGATGCTGCAGATGCCATGACATTACAGGGATCCCGAAAGCAAGTAATCAAATTTATGAAAGATCTCTCCCTTGAGGCCCTCAAAGCAAGTAATCAAATTTATGAAAGATCTCTCCCTTGAGGCCCTCAGGCACCCTTAGATTTGACTCCACTTGGAACTTGGGAGGTCCCTGAGTAACTGCAGTCCTGGAGCATTCTGGATACTTGCCCTGCCCTATGTATCTGCTGATGGCTGCTGTTAACAGGAGATTACCCTTGACTTCCATTCTGACTCATTACAGCTATTTTTTTTGTGTTCTTAAAAACATATATTTTGTCTCTTAGCATGGATTCCCAAGTAAAAACTGCTCTCAATGGAATATATCAAATGCTTCTTTAGATATAAAGCAGTAAGTACTAACCTAGCAAAAAAACCAACAAACTGTAACAAAGGTAAATACCTCAGTGTATGCCCTTGATCTTCCAGATATACTCCATAATCCTTTGAAATTTGGTGTGTCAAATCTGAAAGAAGTGGAATCTTCATAGGTCCAAGTCCTCCTTGTTTCCGAGGAGTATTAATCCTTTGAAAGAAATGAGATACAGATGTATTTCTCATAAAGACTTATATTTCCCACACAAAGTTAAAAGTTGCACACCAGAACATTATAGTCAGAAGGATTTAGTGCAAGTAACATTGCTCTTGTTGTGCACACAAGGGAGACAAATGCTATTTATGGTTTGAGCAAAATGTTCAGTAGATCTTTTGCATTTTTGGCCACTATTAATTGTGACCTCTTTATTATCAGTCATATTCACTTTATACCACTGTGCTTATGAAGTGGGACAGTGTAATGTATTTACAGATGCTTGCAGTCTTCTCTCTTTTTTTCTTTTGTATTTGAAATACTTTTTTGGACTGAGGTATGACATATCTCAAATAATACATATTAAACAAGCTTCAAAGGTAAAAGGTGATTTCACACGCTATGGTTACAAATTTTTGCCACTGAAAAATATTATAAACATTTGTATCAATAACATCATGCTTTTACATGACTTATATAGGCTAAAATCTGGGGATACAGTTCTTCAGCTACGATGAATCCATGAATAATTTTTAGTAAAAGACAAGGATAAGATACATACCATGCTAAGTGAGTGAACTTTGAATCCACAGAACATGCTACAACTTCAGTATTTATTGCTCTGAATTCCTCAATTCTGTCACTGAAGGCGATGATCTCAGTTGGACATACAAATGTACTAGGTAATTTAAAACAATGTAATGTCAAAATTTAATGAGACAACCAATACATTATCTGTTTTAACTTAAAATAGTGGATTTATCATGAATTATTTCAGCTTTTACTAAATTTTCTTGTTTCTTCAGGTATTTAATCAAAATACTGCCTGAAAGATCTTATAGTCCCCGATGCAGATTAGTTACAGCTTATTACTAAAGATGATTACAAACCTACAGTTAGCTTACCAGCTGCATACAAGTGTTTTCACAGTTACTTTCTTTTAGACTTTATGAATACTAAGTGGCTAAACTTAAGGACAATATGCCAAGTTTTTACAGAGGAACATACTGTAATTTCTTGTTACTGCAAATGGTTGCAAGTTTTAACTATTTTGATTTGAACTTTTTCCACCACCGAAGAAATAAAATTATAAAGATCACAATTTCTAGGGCCTCAAAGCTAAGGGCTAAAAGCCATGTTGTTTCCTTTGTCATGTTAAGGCAGTCATGCATCTCTGTCATCTTTTCTTTATATTGTGGAAAAGAATGGGACTGTCAAATGGGTCTTTAGAAAAGGGGTAGAAAATGGGTCTTTAATCAGTGAAGTTACTGCATTCTAAATAAAGGAGGGTATTGTTAGATGTTCTTAGGATGTTATGGGAAGAACTTAAAGAGGAAACACCATCTCTTCATGTCCTACATTCTTGAAAATATAGATGGGATGCTATCTTCTGTTTGCAGCAGTGAGTTACAGCACCACACAGAACGTAAAGGTTGCTACAGGAATGTAAAGGTTGATACAGACTGAAAGTTATTTTTTTGTATAGGTGAAATCAGGGGACTCCCTTATTAGGATAAAGACTGTGTTACAATTTTACCAATGCAAGATAAAAACACAAATGCAAAGGATGTATTTTCTTCTGTTGCTTCTTTCTTTTCCCCAAACCCTTACCAAACAACAAGACCTCAAAAAAAGAGAAAAAATAAAGAATTACGAGTCTAGTGTAGCTGCTCTCAGTCTTGGCATGTCTATGGTAGTCTTACTTACAAGTCCAGAGGATAGAAGAAGAAGACAAGGTATTTTCCTTCATAATCTGTTAATTTCAGCTCTTTAAACTCTCCATTAATGACTGCTGTTCCTTCCCAGTAAGGTGCTGGTTTGGAAACTGAAATACAAAAAGCTCTGAATTAAAATTAAGTCAGAATAGGAAGCACGTGTTCAAACAAAGCTGTTTATTAGCTGGCTGATGTGCAAGGACAACTGTTCTGCCTTTTGCTTGAAAAGCAACCTACTGCACACAGTTAACAGAATAAAACTTCCTTACCACTTCAAAGTTTGCAGCTGGCAGAGGTTACAGGATGATGAAGAAATGTAGGTTTCTGTACCCGTGGAAAATAAGTAATTTGACCAGCTTGTGCTTATCCATGAGCCCTGTGAATCACTGATAATTAAGACCACACAAACCTTATCTGGGCATTCTGAACAAACCCTGTGTGCACTAGCAGCCCACAGCAGAACATCTGTTAGACTAAAGGAGAAGCTGTTCAGCATTTCAGGAACCCTAAGTATTTTGTTAGGAATAGCTGTTGTAAATCAGAAGTATAAGATGGTTCAAATTCATATTGTTACTTTTTATCCATAAAAAACCTACCTGAAATTCAAGTATACAAAAATCCCCACATGCTACATGTTTAGAAACAAATGCCTAAAAACACAGTGCACATTTATTAGATTAGAACTCCTAAGCAAACTGTAACTTGAAGATAATTGTGGGTTGCGGTTTGTTTTTTATAATGTATATCCAGTTAAAATGCATGAAATGTATTTAGTATTCCTACAAGAAGGGGCAAACCTTAAATTTAAAATGCTAAAAATTATTCTGCCAGGTATGGTTTCATAGTAATGTGAATTCTGAAACAAAGGATAGGGTATGCTGGAGGTACACTTGTGGAGTCAAGGACCTTTACATAAAGCCCTAGCAAACTGGCAAAATGCTGATGAGAATAATATAGAGAATCTTAACCACCATCTGGATGTGGGGTGTGTTTTTGATATTTCCTTTTCTTAGGATAGCCCACAGCTGTAGAATATAGTTAGTGAGGATCTGCAAGAAGAACTGCAAAAAAATGCCCCAAATAATCAGAGAAATGGTTCCTGAGCAGAAAGGCAGTCTGCTTTGGTTTTACTTGCTATAACCCACAAGGGATGCAGTGACACAAGTAGAGGGAGTCAGTAGGTATGACTGATAATTTCAGTGTGAATTTTTTTTAAGAAATGCTTTTATCACAGAATCATAGAATGCTTTGGGTTGTAAGGGACCTTAAAGATCAGAAAGATTCAACCCCCCTTCATGGGCAGGGACACCTCCCACTAGACCAGATTGCTCAAGGCCTCATCCAATCTGGCCTTAAACACCTCCAGGGAGGGGGCATCAAAAGCCTCCCTAAGCAACCTATTCCAGTATCTTACCACCCTCATGGCGAAGAATTTCTTCCTAACACCTAACCCCTAAAATCTACCCTCTTTCAGATTCAAACCATTACCCCTTGTCCTGTCACTACTCTCTCTAGTCAAAAGCCCCTTCCTAGCTTTCCTGTAGCCCCTTCAGGTACTGGAAGGCTGCTAAAAGGTCTCCCCGGAGCTTCTCCAGGCTGAATAGCAGCAACTCTCTCAGCATGTCTTCACAGAAGAGATGCTCCTCTGATCATCTTTGTGGCCCTTCTCTGAACCCTCTCAGTTCTACTGCAGAATTCTTTCTGAACAGATTTCAAGCGCCAGACTTACAGACTTTATTGACTCTTTGCAGGCAGAACACTGCTTTTGAGTGAGCAAGAATTAACCTTCAAGTTATTTTGAGCTGCACGCAATGTTTCAGTTGTTGCTCTTTACGAAACAGCTGCACCCTTAATCTAATCTCTCCGCTGCAAAACATTCTGTTCATCTGACTTCCAGATTACTAGGGACAAGAAATTAAATAAAATGTCATACCTTAACTTATTTTCAAATGAAGGTGATATTTTAGGTTTTAAAAGCCTTGTCTGAAACGCTGTAATAATTTACATTACAAAGGGAGGGAAAAGCAAACATAAATTGTTACACATATCTTGACTGTTTTTCCAGTTTTCTCATAGCATCCGTTTGCAAACATTTACAACAGAAGTTGTTCCCTGGCTTGGCAGAGCAAAAGGCTATACATTCTTACAGCAAAGATAATTTTTAGATGCGTTCTATTTCTCCATTCTACAAACCCATGAGTTTTGGAGAGCCACCGACCACTTGAGCAGAAACCCTTGAACTGCGACTCAACTGAAGATGTTTTCACTTGGGTCTGCTATAAAGTAAATAAATCACCAGGCACAAAAGCAAGCCACAAACCAAGGCCAGCAGTAAGTGCTGAGCCTCACCAGAGGTGGCCGTTCAGTTTCTCTAGCCACAGGGTGAACACAAGGCATTTCTCTACGTCATTTAAAGCATTTCCCTCAACTCATTCGCTGTCTCTGGAACCGCAGACCTTGCCTGGATGTCTGCGACACGTTAAACCCCCTGTCAATTTACCGCGACAAAAATGTAGGAATGGGAGGGTCGACAGCTGGGCCTTCCCCCACCCTGGCCGTCCTGGACCCTTCACCGGGAGAGGAAGGGTGGCTGCTAGGGTCAGCAGCAGCGATGGGGAGGCACCGGGGAGCCGCGGGCTGCCCGCTTCCTCAGGGACACCCGCAGCCAAACCGCGGTCACCCCACGAGGGAGCCGGGGCTGCAGGGCCAGGAGTTGCTTTCACCCCTGCCGGGTAACAGCCGCCCCACCGCCGGGAGACCCCGGGAGGGAGGGCCGCAGTCCCGCCCGGGTCTCTGGGCCAAGCCACTCGGCCTGACGTGGCCCTCCCGTTGCACCCAGGGTGCAGGCGGCCACCCCCCGCCCGTTAACGGCCCCACGCCGCCCCAAGTTCTCTCCACCCGCGGCGCATTGCGGGCACCTCCCCCCGGCCCCGGGCCGCCCCTCAGCTGCAGCGCCCGCGGGGCATTCCCGTCCCCGTCCGCCTCCTCTGCGCTCCCCGCTCCCTCGTCAGCTCCGACCCCTCCCGGCACCTACTCTTGGCCTGGCTGAGATGCAGCGAGTGGTCGGAGAAAGGCACACGAGCCGCCTCCCCGGGGTAGACCTGCCCCCCCGCGTAGTAATGGCACTGCTCGTCCTCCCGCTGCCGCGCCGAGCGCGGCGCCTCCGCCGCCTCCCCTCCCTGCGCCGCCACCACCGTCACCACCACCAAGAGCAGCAGCGGGGAGCGCCAGGTCCGCACCCCGCCGCCCGCCCGCAGTCGCCGCCGCACCGCCTCCATGGCCCGCCGACCGTGTGCACGTCCCCACGGCGCGGCAGCGGAGGGGCGGTGGCGGCGGGGCGGAGCTTGGCCGCTGCTCTCGCACACGCTCCCACCCCGCACGGCCAGGCTCCTGGCGGGCGATGGCCGCGGCGGCTGTGTGAGGCGGAGGGGAAGGCCTGGGACCCGCCGCGCTGCCTCTCGCCCGGCACCCTCACCCCTCACCCGGCCTTTCGGTGGGGCCCTGCCCTGCCCTGCCCTGCCCTGCCCTGCCCTGCCCTGCCCTGCCCTGCCCTGCCCTGCCCTGCCCTGCCCTGCCCTGCCGGGTGGTCCCAGGGCCGGGGCCGTGCCAGCCACCCCGGGCTTGTCAGCTTTGTAAAGCCGCGGAGATGGTAAATTTATGTACACGTCTGCAGAAAAAGGGAAGGGGAAAATGCCTGTGTGCAGTCCAGCGGGTGTGATTGCAGAAGGAAGCTGTTAGCATGTGAGATTTACCACCTGGTATCTCTCCTGTCTGCGGCAGCTCGGGTTCCGTGGGTTTTTTCATCACTCCCGGTAGTACCGGTCCGTGCCAAGCGCAGCTTGTGCATTCTGGCCTCATGAATACACGAAATGAGAAAAAGAGGACTGCCTTAGGTCTGAAATCTTGAGTTGCTGCCAGCCGGGTAGCAGTTTGTGAATGAGCTACGTGTAGTGCACGTGGTGGCTGCCTTAGGAGTGTGGTTGAGCAGAAATGAGGCTGATAAGTGCCTTTTAATTCATATCATAGAATGGTTTGGGTTGGGAGAGACCTCCCTGCATGGGCAGGGACACTTCCCACAGACCAGGTTGCTCAAGGCCCCATACAACCTGGCCCTGAACATTTCCAGGGATGGGGCAGCCACAACTTCGCTGGGCAACCTGTGCCAGTGTCTCACCACCCTCATAGTAAAGAACTTCTTCTGAACATCTAACTTAAATCTCCCCTCTTCTAGTTTAAAGCCATTGCCTCTTGTCCTATTGCTACATGCTCTTGTAAAAAGACCCTCCCCAGTTTTCTTGTGGGCCCCTTCAGGTACTGGAAGGGCAGTGTAAGGTCTCACCAGAGCTTTCTCCAGGCTGATAAACCCCAAATCTTTCAGCCTGTCTTCACAGCAGAGGTGCTCAAGCCTCTAGTCATCTCTGTGGCCCTCCTCTGGACTCTCTCCAACAGCTCCATGTCCTTCTTTCAATGGGGGCTCTGGCACTGGACACAGTACTCCGGGTGAGGTCTCACAAGAGTAGAGTAGAGAGGGAGAATCACTTCCCTTGACCTGTTGGCCACTTTTCTTTTGATGCAGCCCAGGATATGGTTGGCTTTCTGGGCTGCACATGCACATTGTCAGCTCATGTTGAGCTTCTCATCACCCATCATCCCCAAGTCCTTCTTCAAAGGACTGTTATCAATCCATTTGTCACCCAACCTGTATTTGTTTGTTTGGATTGCTCCTGCCCTTGAGCAGGACTTGGCACTTGGCCTTGTTGAACTTCATGCAGTTTGCATGAGCCCACCTCTTGAGCCTGTCAGGGTCCCTCTGGATGCCATCCCTTTCCTTCAGTGTGTCAACCTCACCTTACAGTTCGGTGTCATCAGCAAATTCATTGAATCATAGAATGGGTTGGGTTGGAAGGGACCTTTAAAGGTCATCCATCCCAACCCCCTGCAGTGAACAGAGATGTCTTCAACAGGCTCAGGTTACTCAGTGCCCCATCCAGTCTCACCTTGAGTGTGTGCAGGGATGTGGCATCTAACACCTTTCTGGGCAACCTGTTCCAGTGTTTCACCACCCTCCTTGTAAAAAATCTGTTCCTTATCTCTAGTCTGAATCTACCCTCTTTCAGTTTAAAATCATTACCTCTTGTTCTATCACAACACACCCTGCTATAAAAGTTTATCCCCATCTTTCTTATAAGCCCCCTTTAAGTATTGAAAGGCCACAACAAAGTCTTCCTGGAGCCTTCTCCAGGATGAACAACCCCAACTCAGCCTGTCCTCATAGGAGAGGTGTTTCAGCTCTGTAATCATCTTCTTGGTTCAAGTTTGACTCATGAGAGGTCATTTTGAAGACAGGCTGAGGAAATTGGGGTTGTTCAGCCAAGGGAAGAGAAGACTCCAAGGTGACATTATAATGACTTTCCAGTATCTGAAGGGGGCCTACAAGAAATCTGGGGTAGGGATTTTTACATGGGTGTGTAGTGAGAGGACAAGGGAAAATGGTTTAAAACTTGAAGAGGGGAGATTTAGGCTAGACATTAGGAAGAAATTCTTTCCTGTGAGGGTGGTGAGACACTGGCACAGGTTGTCCAGGGAAGCTGTGGCTGCCCCCTCCCTGGCAGTGTTCAAGGCCAGGCTGGATGGGGCTCTGAGCAACCTGGTCTGGTGGGAAGTGTCCCTGCCCATGCAGGGGGGTTGGAATGAGGTGATCTTTAAGGTCCCTTCCAACCCAAACAATTCTATGATTCTATGGTTTTTGCTCAGTGCTGAGTAGATTTCAATTCATGTCGTAAACTAGCTACATATTTGTCACAGGTAAGCATAGCTAGAAGGTTATTCAGCAGATCATTTAATAACAAGCAAGGTTTTGAAGATAGTAAGTAGGCTGGGACAAACAGTAGGTGAGGCTCTACAGCACAATGTCTGATGCAGCCAACTTCTGCTGGGCATACCTGATTGACCGGGACATTTTGGGCCATCTGCCAAGTGTATCAGTTAAATTGTAATCAGGATGCTTAAAAATGTAGATATGAGAGAGATGGAGCTGTCCTTTATCAAAAGGACATTGACCTTTTTGTGCTTGAAGCACTGTGGATGCCATTCTCTGGGAAAATTGGTGACTCAATAGAGAGGTTACTCCAGACTGACAATGTCAGAGTCTTAACAGAGCATTGCATCCTGTCTCTGCAGATATTTGTGATAAATGTACCTTCAGGATGGTCCAGTATCCATGCCAGAATGGACGGTACAATTTCTTTCTTTTTAAAAAAGATGCAGGAAAGACATGGAAAGAGCAGAGTCAAAAGAAAATGCTGAGGGCCATTTTCAAAGAATACAGGTTCTGTAAAAGAAGGAGGGGGTTAGTGAGGCACCTATCATATGTTGTGTCTTGAACAAATATTTCTGTTTTTTTACAAAATAACCCATTCTTTAAAAAGATATTTCACAAAAATAAATTTACAGAAGTGGGAGAAACGAAACCCTGCAGGCTTGCTTGCACTTCTTAACCTATGATTTTAGTGTTCCTTTCATATGAAGCTCTGACTCCTCTCCAGAAGAAATTGCTTTCCTTTTCCATCTCTTGTCATATTAGCCTTTAAGTTCTAGTCTGGGCTGTACATGTTGGCTGGACCAATTTCAGATTCAGGCATGCCTTACATTTAAGCTTGCCAAAATGTGTTTATAGATTGCTGTTTTACACCATCCAGTGCTAGTAGTATTGAATTTAAGATCAAGCTATGTTCTGTCTTGCTGCTTGTAAGGCCAGTGACAGTCATGGCCTCTGTAAGTTTGCAGAGCAAACTATTTCTGTCATCCCTGCTCTTTCCTTCTTGCTGATGTTTTCAGCCATAGGTAATGGTGATTTGAAAAGCAGTCATACAGTAAAGCTGAAAAAAGAGCAGTTGAGAGGTATGAACTTTGCATAATGCTAACATCTTCTGTCAAAAGATATTCCCAAATACCTGTAAATGAGAGAGAAAAACAGTAAAATCAATGCAGTAACAATAGAAAAGAAAAAGGCCTCTCATGAGTGGAAAAAATGCTGAAGGACAAGTGTTTTATCTGCGGAATATGTTAGTTAAATAGCACTGATTTGAGGCTCATATGTGATTAACTGTATAATAGACACAGAACAGAGTTCAAAAGAGCGACAAGAAAAACTTTCTGACTGCTGCTGTACTATGAAGACTTCTGCAAGTGATTAAAAAATGAAAAATTTTGTAAATTAAATCTAAGATGAAATCTTAATATATATCACTCTTACTGTTCAGATGAAGAACACCTCCTTTGCCCAGTGATGAAATACTTGAACTCAATACTGTGTTTTGTGTTTAGATTGATGAACCTGAAACCTGATGAACATGTGTTTAGATTGATGATCACCTGAAAACAGGTGATGCTGTTAATAAGAAATAGAAAAATGTTGTGCTACATTCATCCAGTTGTACAGCTCTTCTGAAGCTGGTAGGGCTCACCATATACAAGGGAAAAGCCCTTAAAACCTTCTTTTCCACCACTATATTACAGGCTGTGCTCCTGGCCATTGCCAGGCCCTCAAGGATAGTTCAGTTTTGTCAAAGGGCTTGATTGTGGTAGGGTGTCATTGCCACAGTGGCACCAAAATTACAGAAGCACAGTGATTTAGGCCACTGAAGCAGTTTAGAAATGGTTATGTAGGTTCTGACTGTTCTTGCTTGCATAATAAAATACCTTACTATCATTTAGATGACCTAACATAAAAATATCTTGGAAAAAATTAGCATAATGTGTTGTCAGAAGATGCCTGTCACCATTTCCTGGAACAGATGGAGCAGATGTTCAATATTCCACTGGTGAAACTAACAGTTGTTTTATCCTCCTCATGGTTTACAGGGACATTTTAACAAATATATTGCATTGCTTGTCATGCGTGACAGGAAACTTTGCCAGAGAAAGGAGGGTAGAAAACATCTGCTTTGTAAGTGTAATTGGATCACAATGACCATGGTTTAAATTACCAATGAGAAAAATCTTCTCCTTTTTGGCTTTTGGTAAGGCCAGAGTGGTGGGGTCGGCTGTGTGTGTTCCCTGACTGCAAAGGGTCCTCGAAGGGCTGTGTGGTGCCATTTGGTTTGAGAGGAACTTCATCCTGGCTTCTAACTGCTGCTGGTACAGTCAGCTGGTTGAAGTAGTATGACTGAGTAAGTATAAACATGAACTTCTTAAAATCTGCCACTCAGTAGGGTAGAGGTATCATGGATGTATTTATTCTCATAACCTACCTTTGGGGAGCGTGTTGGTGTCAGGAGCAGAATTAATGTGTTTCCTCTGCAAACACACCTGCCATAGAAAAGTTCTGCTTCATTTCTTCCCTTTTCTCATCCAGCCAGCTCTGCTTCTTGCAGCATCAGTGTCAGAAACCCTGCAGGGCCTGTGTGATAGGAACAGGACTGAGAGTATTATTAATGTGTTTGACTGAGCGTGGCAAAAACAGGGTGATCAATCCTGCTAGTCACCGGGAGATGGGGGAGTCTGGTTCCTGAAGCACCACCTGTTCCAAGCTTTCTTCTGCCTCCGTAAGTGCTGGCAGAATCTACCAGTTTGTGAATATAAACAAATATTGTGAAACCACCTTCTTGACGTAGTAAGGTCTATCCCATTTTTATTTCCTTTGGCAAGCATGTATTCAAAGGAAGTGTCTGAGCATTAGCACAGTTTTTGGACAGTCACTCTGACAAGTGAGGACAGAGAAAGCCAATGCTGAGCAGCACCTGTGAGGTGTATGCTCTCCTCCATGGACCAGTGGACTTTGAAGGATAATTGAGCTATTGCACCAAGAAACCATCAGTGGATGTCTGTACCTGCCCTTGGCAGCAGCCTGAGACCATCACAGCTAGGAGCTTGCTAGCCAAAATAACCTAGCTAGCTTTGTCTGGTGTTGCTGACCAAGAGAGGCTTCACCTGCAGAGCAGTAACCTCACTGTGTCAGGTGAGGTTTCTGTCAGTGTCATTTGTGGGGCTTCCCAGGCTCCTGTCCTTGGAGTCCCACCTTTGGTTCTACCTTTTCGGGTCAGAACTGAGACTAGTGCTCTCTGGTCTAAGTCTCAGGCTCAGTCAGCCTTTGGGAAAAGGTGGAAAATCAGTCACCTCAGCTCAAACAGAAAGCGAACCTGCATCCTGCCCTTGCAGCTGCCCACACCACAGCTTCATGGATGGAACAAAACCCTGTGGGAACCCAATTTCATTTCATCTCAGGCAAGAATAGAGAAAGATGTTGCTGATGGTTGTTGATGCCTGGGTTTGCTGCTTCTGTGGGGAGTCACTGTAGCCTTGCTCAAGCTTATGGCAAGGCTCAACTGCCTTGCATTCAGCCTGAGTGAAGGAAAATGAAATATTTAGCTGTTGTCAAAAATAGACTCTACTGCTTAAAGCATGGGTGATTGTTGGGAAACTGTCTGGAAGAAAACAGACATGTGAGCAATCCTGACTCTTTAGCTTTAGCTAGAGTAAACTAAGGGCCTTGAGACCCAGTTGCAAGGTTACTGAAAGATGAGCTATGGGAAAAAGATAAGGGAGCTGGCAGTAGAAAAGAAGAATAACAGGATAATGAGGTAGCCAGCAGAAGTTCTGTGAGAACAGAATTTGTGTCCAAGATATAGCCACCTGCAAGATATCGTTATATAACCAAAGGCTCTATATAAAGCGAGTGTCCACTGTTAATAAACGACTTCACTTTAACCATATTGGTGACTGCCTGTCGTCCTTAAGCCTCCGCGGATTTTTCCCACAGGTGATCACTTCAAGAGCTGTGAAGAAAGGAAGGAACATTCCCATGATATCCAGGTAACATGGTCTTTTTTCCAGCTTATCTCCTTATGCCTTCCTGCCCCTCTTCAGTCATCTCTGGAAAACCTTTTTGTATTGTGTATTTTCTTGAACCGTTCTATATCTAAATGTGCTTTTCTCTTCTGTTGGACTAGTGAACAACAAAAAAAGCTTTTGACCAGAGATATTAATGTGCTTTGATGTGTTGTCACATTTACATTGCTCACTAGGTGGCAGTAAGATGCTGTTAAACTCACTGAAAAATTGAAATGCATTCTCCAACCGCTTGAAATTTCCTAAAATCTGAGGGCCTGGTACACAAGCGCTTTTTTTTTTTTTCTTTTTCTTTTTTTCCTTTTTTTTCTCTAAAATACAAGGTCCGCAAGTGTAGCGAATGCAAGATGAAATCTGTATTTAATACTCATGAACAACTCCAGTTCCTGTGAACTTGTTGCAACAATAAAGGTAATCAACCTTGTATAATTTTTCAGTCAGAAGTTTTCTCTATTATGCCTCTGAGAATGAAGATGATAAGAATACTAAAGCAGCCTCTCAAAAAGGAGGACAAAATCAGAAAAAAACAAGCATAAAACTCATGTGAAAGTGGTAGAAATTTGTAACAGAAGATAACCTTTAGCCTGGTCACTTAGAGAACTGAAATCAATATTGGATTTTTGTTTTGGATTCCTTTTCTGCTCACTACACACATTTTTTCCAAAGTCTAAGCAGCAGTCCAGAAAGCTATAATCTCTAGTCTATTAGTGCACTGGCCTTCATTCTCTGCTGCTTCAGAAACTTTGATGCTCCATTTAGAACTGCTGTAAATAAATTAAGATAATTATTAAGATATCAAATTTTTTCATAGTAAAATCCTCATCTGTTCCAATTTAATTTTGCATACATTTCAGAGATTTGCCTATTTCAGCTTGTCCACTTGGTTTAATCCAAGGACCTAGAGGCTTCCTTGCAAAGCAAAATTCCTTAGTCATTGAAATTGAAATAGAACTGATATTTTTGTTCCCCAGACAACAGGTAAATATCTTAACTCTCCTTCAGCTACCTCCTGTAGCCGAATTTAGCATATAAGTTGTGTTGGTAGTGAACTGTACATTAATTTAGGCCAATAGTAACATAACCCCATTTGTGTCAAAGCTCCTTCTCTGCTTTGGATTGCCAGCTTTCCAAGAGGCCTTGGGAAACTGTGCCTCTGTGCAGGAGCCAATATTTAATCTACCACATCTCAACTTGAAATGGAATGCTGTTGTTTTCCCATAATTAAAGGGAAAAAAAAGCCCATAGTTTCTCTTCAGGAGTTTTAATTATTACTGTGTGCTTACTTTTTCTTGAGAAAGGCGTAATTCCTAGAAGTTTAGAAAAGTTTGCAAGTTTACAAACTCTTAACTGGAAGTATAGGGATTTCAAGGTATTGCACTTAGAATATACTGCCAATGTGCAAAGCATTTATATGTTTATACCCTACAATCTTACAGAATTAAAGTATGGAGGAAAATGTTTAGAAGATACCAACATGTGCTACGGCTGAGTGGAGCTGATTTTTTTTTTATATCTGCTGCTCCTGGAGTCTCAAATAAGCATGGCATGCAGCTTGGAGGAAACTGAAATATTAGACCTGTCTTCTTCAGTGTGTAGTCTAAGGTGGGAAAAAAGGGAATGAATTTGTTCATGCCACTGGGTAATCTGCAAATAAAATAGCAGTTCTGCACATGCACAGTTCCCATTCATGCTCATGGCAGAGTGGTTTGAGTCAGCAACACCTGTCCCTGGGTGTGTGAATGGGTGCACTGGAACTGCTCTGGAGCTACAGACATCTTGCCAAAATTTGTGCCATCTCTGCCATTCACCAGTGGCAGGCACTGCTGAATAATTCCCCACATTAAAAAAAAAAAAATCCAAAACATTTTAAAGCTTTCCAAGATTTTGAACATAGTAAACTATTGCTGAGATGAAGAAAATGATGTGTTTACCTACGGCACAGCTAGCTGTTAAATGGAATTATTTCTTGGGCCTACTCTTTGAAAAAGATGTGACAAAAAGTTGGCTGAGTGAGCTGAAGTTCTCACTTAAGAAAGCTGATAACATAGAATTGTTCGTGGGGCAGAGTTCCGCTTTTAAAGCTGGGTGTTGATTTCTAGGATGAGGTTTCTGCCAGATGGTATTTTTAATGGAAATGAAACAGGCAGCAATCAAAAAAAAAAAAAAAAAAAAAAGTCAGATTCCATATCTCCTGATCATCAAAACAGACCTCAAGGTCATTTGCAACATTTGCTGCCATTTCGCAGAGGACTGACAGGAGGGTTTTTGTACTGGTGAGTCCACAGCCATGTTACCAACAGACTGGAGACTCTTAGTGTTTAGCAAGTAATAACTCATTTTAAAAACACCTTGTTAAAAATGCCTGACATCATCTCTTCAGTGATTTCATTTTTATTACCAGTAAGGTCAGTTTACTTACTGGAAAGCCATGGATACAGCCAAAAACAGCTGTGGCAAGTTGGTGATGATACTAAACAGGCTTGGCTGAGCCACAGGCTTTGTTTTTATTTTATTGCTCAATTATTTGTTAAGGGTCAGTAGCTCACTATAATCCCATGCTGCTTCAGCATATCCACATTCCCATCTTGGTGTTCCTGGATGCTTCTGAAAAACGGCAGGAGAGCTGCTGCCAGCGTGTTACTGCAGGATGGAGGGAAAAGGCTGTCACCAGCAACCCAGGGTATTTCCTTTCTAACCAAGTTTTTTTGTTTGCTTTGTTTGTTTTAGGGTATTTTTGTTTTTTGTTTGTTTGTTTTTAATTGTAAATAAAGAGCAAGCAGAAGGTTCTCAATGATGGAACGCATAAACTGGTCAGTAGGAGTGCTAAATTCTACTGCACCCACTCATAGCAAACATGAGACCTCCCTGTCTGCAGTTACAGGGGATGGTTGTTTTTCAGAAGCTAAGATCTTGCTTTTAGTCTGAATGTCTCTGGTGTGAAGTCTGATGTTGGAGACATCAGGGCTCCCACAGGTGAAGAGCCTGAGCTTGGCCTGGGTAGCAGTGCTCTGCTGCTTGGCACACCAGCCACTTGGGGAGACCACTGGACCCTCAGTGGCACATAACAGCACCAAGCTCGGAAGAAAGGAATTTATGAGCCCCATGCCCTGACCTTTTGTGAAGTGTTGCCAAATCCAGATGCTGAAAGATTGTGAGATGGGAAGTGGTACAGTAATAGACTTGGAGGGCTTTGGACCTGTCTGCTTCCTTGTCTGCGTGTAGGGTTTACATGTCTTTGCCTCCACAGAGACCCAGAATTATTGTTTGATTTAAAGGGAAAATGAGTTTTCATGGAATTGTGAGACTTTTCGAGGAGGAACTGTAGGAATACAAGCAAATATTGTGGTGCTTCTTAAGAACTGTGCCCAGCCTTTGGGCAGCTGAAGGCACAAGAACCTGAAGGAGTCTCCTCCTTTTGCCATGTGTCAGGTTTGGTTTTGGCTCTTACGCATGGCATCCATAAGAGCAGAGTGCACAGAGGTCTGTGCAGCCTCTGGTGTGCCTGCAGGCTTGTCCTGCCATGGTCTGGCTGCAGGAGAAGCCAGCAGCTCCTTCCCCACACCCTTGCCCAGCAGGCAAATGCTGAGAGGAGATGGAGCAGGGTCAGGGCTGTTTTCCGAGGCTGGTTGGAGAAAAGGGGATTGCAGGCATTGCTGGGAGGAATCTGGTGTCACTCTGCTCCCACTTGGCCCAATGGGACCCTCCTGCCCTGCTTAAATACCACGGAAGAGCTGGGCCAAGCCTGAGGTTGGAGGAATGCCACCCCTGAAAGGTTGAGTCAGGTGCCAAAGGGAACTAGTGTGGGAATGAAGCCTTGGGGAAGCTGTACTGAGGCTGGGCATGAGCACTGTACCAAGAGACACAAATATTGCTAAAATGTTATATGAAATGAATGTTAATGGGAAAAAAAGAAACATTAGTGAAGCACGCAGGGCTGGAAACATTGCTATAGTTCTTAGATTCTAATTAGTTGGAAACTGTTCATTCAAACTCTGCTTCTGTGCAGTGATTGTCCCAATGTGGTTTGGTTTGGGATCTAAAGCTGCTGATTTTTCCTTTCTATATAAGTACTAAGTACTGAAATATTCATTATACCTGGGTCCTCCTGGCTTCTCAAGTGCTGGGGAGGGAGACTTTTTTTGTACACTAAATTTTGCAGTAAATTGTACCAGTTACTTCCTAGTGGTACTTAGTGTAGCCCCAGTGACATGAATCACAGAATGTTCAGGGTTGAAAGGGACCTTGAGAGATCATCAAGTCCAACTCCCCTGCCAGGGCAGGATCAAACACAAATAATCTTATCCAAAAAGATTATTGATCTGAAATCAATCTGAATTTATTGATCTAAACCAAAACATTTGAGGGTGTTTCACAACAGACAAGTAGTGCCACTGTACCTGCTTCACCTTTCATCTGTAAAAATACCACAAAGCTCAAATAAAGTATTTTCAAAATGTTCCATGAGCTCACGTGGCTATCTTTATATGCATGTACACACACACACACACATATACGTGTTGGTGAGAAAACTCAAATTATTTGTGTATTCACTGAAGAATAGTCCATTAATATTAACATACTCCATAATATCTGTTATATATCATACAGGAATGTTTTATTCCCTGGTGTTGCTTTGTATGAGTGGTTATAGATCTATCTGTTAAGTATTGGTATCTTGAATTATACTGGCATAATTTTGGGCATCACTGTGTGGTCTGTTTTCTGATGTCTTGTTTGGAAGTCTTTACCTTTGCTGTCTTATCTGTCTGATGCCTTCTTGAAAGAAATTTCCCTTTACACCACTTCATAAACTTCTGCATACACTAGACTGGAGGTTCTGGGCCATTTCTCACATTTTGTAATGAATTTTCTGTTTGAATTCTTGTACAGATAGCACCTCATGAATGCAAAGCAGTGCTTAATATCCTGGTGGATTTTTTACTCCATGCAAAAACTATAAGAACTTGTGACATATTCTGGAAAGTTAAGTTACCACTGAAATGTTCGCATTTATATTTTTTAAGGCACTGAATGAAAAATCTGAAAAGGGATAAGAATAAGGTAAGAATAACCCTGTTAACATAAGGAAAATTAGAGAGAGCTAGTATGTTTGCATAGGTAAATTTTATTGGGAATAACCACTTCAATATAGAATAACTACCAGATCTGTTGACAGATAGCTGGATGTTATTAGATGAGCTCTAATAACTGGCATTAATTTAATTACTGTCTTGGGCTTTAGGTGAGTGCCATAACACTAAGATGACTGATTTAGAATCATGAAGGGAAGAGCCAGTGTGGTTGTGTGGGCTCAAAATGTCCACCACTGAGCAACCTGTATGAATTGTAAAGTAGGCTTTTGTTAACCCATCTTAGAAGACAGCTGTCATCTTCATCAGGGATGGCTGAACACTGGGGAAAAAAGGCAGGGGCCTCACCCCAAGGAATACAGATCCCTGAGGGCCTAAGTTCCCAAGGGAAGAGCAGGCTGGCTGCAAGAGGTCTGGCTTCTGAGGGGAAGGTTATTCTGTAGGGAGTGTTTAGGGCATTGAAGGTGTGGAAACAGTCAGAAAAGGAAAACGTCAGTTTGACAAGAGTCTTTAGAAGGGACTTTGGGAAGATGTCAGTGTGCCATTGTGCCTGGGAAGTTGTGTCTGAGAGAAATCTGCTGCTGTTCATCTGAAGCACTGACGTGCGCATGGATTAGTGTGATTTGGTTGGTACGGTGTGCTCAGATTTTCCAGAAGCTTTTGATAAGCTTCTCAGTTGGAAGACACAAAACTGTAGCAGAATAAAAGGAAAGACCCTCCCTGGAACTGATGTGAGAGGTAGGAATAGACAGTCAGCTATTTCAGTGAGAGGTAACAAGTGGAAACCTGCAGGGATCTGTACTGAGACCTGTGATGTCTGGTATATTCATGAACGGTCTGAAAAATGTGCTAAATAGTGACATGCTGAATGTTCCTCTAACTGAGCTACTCAGGGTAGAAACAATAATAATCTGCTTTTAAAACTGTGGAAGAATCTCAAGTTACTGAGTGGCATTGTGGTAAAATGGCAGCCTGAATTCGGTGCCAATAAGCACAAAATAATGCACGTGGTAAAAAATAAACCTGACTGTACAGAGCTGAAAATGGGCTTTAAACTACCTCTTACCACTTGGAAGAGAGCTCAGAGTCACTGTCAGTAATGCTAAGAAATGTTGGCTGAGGCCAGAGCAATGCTCAAAAAAGCAAATAGATTGTCAGAAATTGCTAGGGAAGACACAGGAAACAAAATAATAATTTTGCTGTGCATTCACCTCTTGATTATTGCACACTGTGCTGGTCTCCATGTCTCAGAAAAGGTATAGCAAAGCCTGAAAGGGACAGCAAAACCTGACAAGTGTTTTCAGAAATAGAGAATGGCTTCTGAATTGAGATTGATTAAATAGACTCTTTAGACGGGAAAAGGGAAGGTAGAAAGGCATGTGATAGTGGTGTTTAAAATCATGAGTGGCATGGAGAAAATAAGTAGCAAATGATTATTTGCGTTTCTCCCATAACAAGCACAAAGGACATCAGGTGGAATTACCGGGTAGTGGCTTAAGCAAACAACAGCAAAAAACTTGGTCTTTGCAGTGTGTGATTAAACTGGAACCCGTCTCACCATATCTGCCAGGTGTCAAGAGGTTAGATGGGCTCAAAACCAATCAGATGAATTAATGGGGAAAAATATAATCCATCAGAGGCTATTAGGCAGCAAGATGACATCCCTGCCTGAGGAACCGCCTGCGTGGCAGGCTACTGGATGCAGGGGGGAGAGACTGGAGAAAATGCCTGCATGGTTGTCCCTTTTAAAAAGTGTTTCCATTGGTATTGCCTGCTGGATCTGGACAGTGGTGGGATACTGGATTAAGTGAGCCTTTGATATAATTCTTCTATGTTGTGTTTTATGAGAAATTAGTCTGAGAGAAAGGCAAATAAAATAGACTGGAGACCCACAGGGTCCTGAGGCTTGATCTTTACTTAAAGAATTTAGACCTAGCCTGGGTGTCCACTCAGTGTTTTGGAAGACATTGTCTTGGAAGTTCCCAAAAGATGGATCCAGCCATCTGAGGTGGGGAGAGCCCTAAGGACTACTGTAATGAACCAAAGAGACACTCATGCTTTTGGGTATTGAATTCTGTTCCTTGTGGGATGAGGAAGTAAAATGAATACCAGTGCTGCACCTTGCATGCTATTTTGTCGTGCATTTGGTGGGATGAAAAGAGTCACCTGGGAATGGTGGATTTTGTTGAGTAAGGCATGGTATGTGGCTTTCCTCATCCTGTAATTCCATGCTTTGTAGTTCTCTGGAAAGTTACTGCTCCACCTTTTGGACTCTGCAGTTTACTGTTTGTCTTTCTGAGTCTGTGTGTAACATAAATGTGCAGGAGCAAGCCAGTGTATTGCCGTTGGTTAGAGCACTCACTTTAAAACAGTGACAAAATTACTCCACGGCTAAAAGTGCAAACTTGAGAACTGTATTTTGGGATAAAGGTAATGCTGAGCTGGAGTCAATTTGAGTCTCTGTTTCTTCAGGGATGGTAAATTTAGTCAGGTGCTCAGAATCAAATTAAGTTGGAAATCAGTTTGGAAAAACACAAGAATTACAATCCAGCTAATGACCTGAGGTAATACTGGCAAGAAATTTTCTTTCCCATTGTAACATGAAAAATTGCTTCTCTAAGTGGGAGCTGCGTCTTGCTCCTGATTGCCTGGGGTAGTTCAGGGCCCGGCGTTTCCTTGAGAGAACAATTACAATGAGCTGCCCTTGCACCGTTTACTTCCCCTCCATTAGAGTGATACCAACAGCTATTATACTGTGATCAAGCCTGTCAGTGTTTCTGTCATAGTGTTATTTTCTAACTTAGCTATTTGAGCTGGAAATGTTTTCCCAGCCCAGTCTGAAACGGCCTCTGTGGCTGGTGGGCCATGAGTGATTGAGAAGTGTCCTATCTTCTGCAAATACACAGGCTCTGCTGTGGCCTGTGCTCTTGCAAGAAACATCTCTACATCTGGGAAGAGAGAAAGGATCCTGCATTTGTCTGCAGCCTTCCTGAAGGAAGGGGTTTGGATTGAACTGTACAACATTATTCTGATGAACAGAGGTGAGCAGGGGGGCTTTATTCAGTATAGCTGGAAGGGGCCTGGTCCTCCTCTGCTGATTTCCTTCCTGTACAAAGGGGAGACTTTGAAGGGGCTGTGGCTCAAAGGTACTGCTCCTGTCCTCATCCCTGAAGGTGGTGTCTTCGGGCATAAATTTGTCTCTTTCATTGAGGGAGAATTTGGAGATGGTGCTGCAGCCATGGTTCAATAGGAAGGGGAAAAGTGCTGCCCTGAGATTACCTGGAATTGCTTTCAACTTAAACTAGCCTGGTGCCTTGATCTTCTGTGACCTTTACCCATCAGGAGTTATTAAATAATTGAATTCAGAAGGTAACTCCCTAACTGTTTTCAAACTAAATTAACTTGCTTCAAGGGACCAACTTATGTTTGTATTTCTACAGAGATAATGAGTTTAGGCTTCAGCTGAAACCTTGCCAGATAATAAGGAAAAAATAAATCAATGACCTCACTCTTATCTGGTCTTAACAGGCAGGCTTTTCTTTGCTAAAAGTGACCCTGAAACAGTCTGGATTGATCCACACAAATACAGAGCCCCACGTCCTGCTAAGCAGAGCCATCCTGGGGAATGCTTTGCTCTGTAAAGAGATCTAATCCAAATGTGCAAGTATTGGAAACGCAGCTTTTCTTAGAGGCAAAACAAATGCTTCTGAGAAATTCAAATGAGCAGCAAGATAAAGAGTTAAGGAGAAAAGTAGCTTTGTTACTAATTAGAGGAAAAAACCTGCTATTCTCACACTTGTGCCTGAGTCTGAGCAATCTCCATAGCATATACTTCTCTGATTCTCCCCAGACATATGCTTCTCTGATTGTTTAATTCTCTGGCATTGTTAAATAAGAAATGCTTTTCAGATGTTAAAGGGAGAGCGTTGCTTGGCGAGAACTGGTGTAGCTGTGTTGGTGGAGATCTTTCCTCTGGTCCCTTGATTAATGGCAGAAACAGACAGCTCAGTACTGTTCCACTCCAACAGTGTGTACCTCCTTACTTTCTATATGGATCTCTCAAATGAAGGCTTAAATTGTCAGGTAAGAAATGTGATTTAACAGAATGTATGAGGTAATCCATTCAAGCACGCAGAGGTAAGAGGCAAGGATTTTTAGCCATTGGTAAAGAATCTGTAAAAACTACTCTTAAAGTCCAAACAGGAAGATTGAAATTTTATAGTAGCAATAACAGTAGTACTCACAGCAACCATTCTGGTCTGGTAAGAGATGCGACGTTTTAGGGAGAGATGGTATCTTTTATTAGATCAGTTGATACAGGTTTTGTAGTAGCACTGCTTCTTTAATGTTGAACTTTATAGGAAAATGAGCCCCTTGGCAAAACACATGCCTCTCTGCTGAGAGATATTTTACCAAAAAGATATTCTACCCAGAAACAGACTTTTTCAGTGTTTTCAGGTGACTGACTAATAAAATTGGAACTAGTTTAAGTAAAGGGGCATCTATACCCAAGTGTAGCCACAGTAGCTGACACTACAAGATTTGTAGGGGTAGCTGTGGTGCCATTTAAAGGGACTTCAATAGGTTGGAGAAATGACCAGACAGGAACATCATGGAATTCAGGAAAGTGAAAGCTCAAGTCCTGCCACTGGGGACAAATAACCCTAGGCACCAGCACACACTGCCTGGAAAGGTGGCCTGCAATAAAGGACCTGGGGATCCACGTGGGCACCACATTGAACATGAGCCAGAAATGTGCCCTTGTTGCAAAGAAGGCCATTGGTGTCCTGGCAAAATGTTGCCGGCAAGCTGAGGGAGGTGAAAAAGAGAAAGATCCTGACAGGATTAACTCCTGTAAGGAGAGGAGAGCAGGCCAAGCTGTTTGTGTAAATTTACTTTATGTAGAATTAAAACTTGTAATATATGTTAATGAATTTGTATTCATAACCAGTAAAATTTAGGGTTAGACTGAGAAAGAAGTGAACAAAGCATCTGAGACATGTCATTTTCCACTAGAACAATGTAAGCAAACACAAGGCCAGAACGAGATTAGCTTCTGTCTCGAAGATAATTAAAAGTGTAGGTCTTGTTCTTAAAACAAGACACTGCCAAGACCATTTAGGTGCCAGCTGGGCACCAAAGAATGTGAACATTTTCACAAGAAGGACATAAAAGATGTCACCACCAACAGATAAGAAGAAAGTTATGGAACATAAAGGATGTCACCACCAACAAATAAGAAGAAAGTTATGGATAGAGCCTGATATTGCCTTGTAACAATATAATGAAGTCAGCAAGAATGTAACAATGAGAATGTAACAATGTTGTAACCTCCCCTTTTACTGTATAAATACCCTAACCCTCTCCTTTAACCCTCGGAACTCTTTGTCCAGCGAGAGCTGGGAGTTCCCCGGATCCACAAATAAATACCTTTGCTGTTTAAAGGCTTAAAACTCTGTCTCTAAACAGTTTTATTAGGTCTTTTGGCTTCAGAGGTAATCCTTCCCCTCTACTCAGCACTGGTGAGACATACCTGGAGTGCTGGATCCAGTTCTGGGCTCCCCAGCAGACAACAGGGACATGCTGGGGAGAGTCCAACAAGGGGTCATGACGATTAGGATGGTTAAGGTGCTGTAGCATCTGACATATGAGGACAAGCTGAGAGAGCTTGGTATACACAGCGTAGAAAAGAGAAGGCTCAGGCTTCATAGTTGGACCTCATAATGTGTCTAAAATCCTGGTGGGGGGGTGTAAAAAAGGTGGTGCCAGACTCTTCTCATTGGTGGCCAGTGACAGAACGAGAGGCACAAACTGAAATACAGGAAATTCTACTTATTTAAATTTATATTTCTGTTTTTCTGTGAGGTTGATCAAACACTGACACAGGTTTCTCAAGGGGGTTACAGAATCTTCTTCGTTGGAAGTATTCAAAACCTGACTGAACACAGCCCTGAACAACTGTCTCTTGCAGACCCTGCTATGAGTACAGGGTTGGAGTGCATGATCTGCCTTCCAACCTCAACCAACCTATGATTTTTGTGAACCTTGAATATATTTTTACACAGCTGCTAGGACATTCTCATGGGAACAGAAGCAGAGAAAAGAGCCCAGGTGTCCTGCAGGGGTAGTTGAAGTAGACTCCAAAAAGGGTTTGATTCTATGGAATCAAACTGGACTCCTTGGGATCCTTACCTTTTGCCTTCTATCTGAAAAACCAAAGTCTCATGAAGCTTTCAGACAACCTTCCCACTGGGGACTGGCCATGTTTCCAGATTTATCAACCTGCCACCTATGCAACCTAGCCCTAAGTGACTTACATTTAGAGCAATCTTAATTTGTGACAGTTTTGTGAATACTAATGCCAACTTTTTGTATATTTTAAGATCATAGAATCATAGAACCATTTTGATCGGAAAAGACCTCTGAGGTTATTGAGTCCAACTGTCAACCTAATGCTGCCAAATCCATCACTAAACCATGTCTCTAAGTACCACATCTGCAAGTCTTTCAAATACCACCAGGGATGGTGACCCCACCACATCCCTGAGCAGCCTGTTCCAGTGCCTGACAACCCTTTCAGTAGAGATTTTTTTCCTAATAGCCAATCTAAACCTCCTCTGCCACAATTTGAGGTCATTTCATCTTGTTCTATTGCTTGTGCTCAGCAGCAGAGACCAAATTTCCCCTCATTACAACCTCCTTTCAGGCAGTTGTAGAGAATGATAAAGTCTCCCCTCAATCTTCTTTTCTCCAGACTAAGTAACCCCTGTTCCCTCAGGGGAACCCTTCATAAGACATGCTCTAGATGTCAAAAGGGAGGCAGCAAAACCTTTCCAGCTTTGCTTAACCAGTGCTCATTCAGAAAATGCCTTCTTGGGCAATGTGAAGTGTGGCCAACAGTGACTGTGTTTGTGGTGCATCACCTGGCTGTCACTGTCCACTTGGGGAGGGGGAAAGAAGCTCAGGTTTATCTGTCCTCTTCTGGACCTAAGGCAGGATGGTGTTTTCCCACTGGAGTGCTTTTGTAATCCTACTTTGCCCTAGGCAAAGGATGGGGAAATCCCCTGGTAGCTGACCCTGGTAGCACCACATGCAATTATCACAGGCAGGTGTTTAGGAAGGCGATTTGTTGTAAGCATTAAATTAATTAATTGTAAGAACATCATGGGAGAGACTAAAATGGACAGCATACTCCCATAAAATAAATCAGATGCAGAGATGAAATATCATGACTCGAAGACAGAAGCTGAAAACATTCTATGTAATACATTATATTTTCCAAGTATCTGCAGTGGAATTTTTTATTTTTTGGAATGGACATGTTTTTTAAAATCTTATGATTAAAGAAATTAAATTAAAATATCACTTGCCCTCTTTAAAATATTTTTATTTATTTATAACTATTTATATTTTGTTTCTGTAGAAGGTAAGATTAAAAGAAATGTAAGATACAAGAAGTAGATGTTTGAAAAGCTGCTTTGTGTCATTGTCTTCAAGTGGTCCCCATAGCTCCTGACAACTTGAAGACCTTTATATAGTCAGAGTGCTGCAGGAATATGACAAGTGAGGCTTGAACTTTATGGAAATTGTAGGTGGTTTCTTGCCAAGAAAAGTGAAGGCCTGAGACCCTGCACCTGGAGGAGATCTCATCAGAGACCACAGAGAATGCAACATGTAACATTAAAAACAAACAAACCCAAACCAAATTCACAGTGAAAAGTCCGTAAGAAACTGGTTGCTATTTGATTCTAAATTTGATTATATAGATAATTTTATCAAAAAGCCAAAGCTCATCCACTCAGCTGGATAATATCTCCACACAGAAGCAGAATATTTATCCAGAATATTTATCTAATATATGAGCCACAACCACAACTCTGATTCTAAAGCTTTCATCTTAGTTTCAAGTTGTTTTGTGATAACCAAACAACTCCTCTCCTGTAAGCTGTTGCCCTGACTGTATAATACAGTCCACTCAACAGCCAGTTCATCAGTTCTCCATCCAATGAATCCGTATCATTCCTGTTCAGAATGTCATGCAGGACACATGTCCAGGTAGATGACCTCTGTTGCTCTGCCTTATTATATCAAAGTCATGAATGCTCTGGAAACAGCTGTCTCATTCAAGTTGTTAGTGTGGTGTGGGATGTTTCAGAGCTTAGGCTTCAAGGTTTCATTTTGTTTAAAAATAATGCAAATGAAAGAATAGTGCTTAAAATATTTTCTCTAGACTTTTTACTTTTTGTAGGGGAAATAAAAATGTAAATCTGAAGTTCTAAAACAGAAAGGGTGTTTCTTTACAGAATTGCTCAAAGATGTGATTTTGGACCTGTTTCATCTCTAGGTCAAGATTTCTTGTCTGGTATTTCCTACCAGCTCCTTGTGCTATGTCAAGCAGGGCCTGCTAGCTTGAAGGCAGCAGGTTATTACAGATGCTGTTAAATTTAACTTTCACAGAATCACAGAATGTTAAGGGTTGGAAAGGACCTTAGAAGATCGAGTCAAACCCCAGTGCCAGAGGAGGATCACCTGGTGTAGGTCACAGGAACACATCCAGGCAGGTTTTGAACGTCTCTAGAGAAGGAGACTCCACAACCTCCCTGGGCAGCCTGGTCCAGTGCCCTGTCACTGTCACAGTGAAAAATCTTTTCCTTATGTTTACACAGAACCTCCTATGCTCCAGATTGCACCCGTTACCCCTTGTCCTATCACTGGACATCACTGAGAAGATCCTGGCTCCATCTTTTACACTCACCCTTTACATATTTATAAACATTAATGAGGTCACCCCTCATTCTCCTCCAAGCTGAAGAGACCCAGCTCCCTCAGCCTCTCCTCATAAGGGAGATGTTCCACTCCCTTCATCACCTTTGTGGCTCTTTCAGTGCCACTGTTGAAAGAGAAGCAGGAAGAGCCTTACAGGTTGTTAAGCTTTAGGTGGTTTAGTGTACCATCAAAATGACATCACAGCAGCTACCTGCAACTTACTGAAGATGGAAAACACCCATATAATGTGGAGTCATTAATCATAATTATGTTCAAATTCTGCTTGAATAATGTTGGCCATATTTGCAATACTGTAAACGTGAAAATGAATTTGGCTGAAAGAGTGCCAGTGTGAAGCAGCATATAATTTTGTTTTTGTTTGTGCTGTACTCTGCATAATTACTGTAATTATGCATATTAGGCTGTTCTGTGTAATGGCACCAGAAGGTAGATAATTTTGTCAGTAACTGGCTTTAGCAGCTTATATACTTTTTGCACCATCCACAGAAGTGCTTTGAAGATCATTTAATTCTGCTGATTTGCCTGTAATAGGTCAGAAATTACTGCTGCTGTTTCCAGAATGTTTATCTGGAAGAGATGTCTTCCAGAAAAAAGCAGGTGCCACGAAAAGAATTAGAACTTCTTTTCTGAGAAGACAGAGAAAAAAAAAAAAAAAACGGGCACACATTTTCAAATAAAGTAAAATCTTTGATTAGATGATAGGGTTATTATCAGTATAGTATGACAAGAAGCTGCAGCAGCCTTGCAATCCTTAGAGGTGTATTTCAATTCAGATTATACTTCACACAAGAATTTGGAAATAAGCACAATGCCATCTACTTTTTTCAATAGGAGAAGTTTAGATCAGGAGGCTTTAATGAACTGCCATGAAAAATCAATTTTAAAATGAGACCGAGCAGAAGTCCATTGATAATAGAGAGAAAACAAATGGGGGAGGGAATGCAGGCAGGAAAATTGGAGCAGACGGATGAGGTAGGGATGGGGTGAGATGCTGCCTGAGTAAACTCAGTGGTTCAAAGGAAAGATGGTATTTAGGAGACTGTTCCTTCAAGTGTTTGGGAAAAGTACTTCAAAGTTGCCTTTTCTGATGTATGAGTTAACTGTTAGTAGTGGTATTGTGTTAACTGGAGCCCTCAGCTATTTTCTGAAAGTATTCTGTGCACAGCCACGGGGGCTGTGGTGCCGAGGCCAGCTCTGCAGCAGCTCTGGGTCCATGTGGTTGTCTGCAGTGGCCACGATCTGGGAGAGGCTGGGGCATGGATCTCTGCACTGGTCCTGTGCTCTCTGTGAGCAGTGATCTGCTGGCAAGAGCCATTTTCACAGCTGCCCTGCTATCCCTTGGCATGATGGAAATTGCACAAGGTTTTTGTTTTTTGTTTTTTTTTGGTTTTTTTTTTTTTTTTTTCTGACAAAAGAAACACAGGTGGATGGGTAGTGACTCATTTGTCAGAAGTTTGGAAACTAGTGACTGAAAGCAAACGTGGAGGTGTCTGGAGAGCTGAGCAGGGCACAGGGTATAGAGCTGTCATGTTTTGCTTCCATGTGTTCTGCTCCGCATACTCGTCAAATTAAGACTCAGTTCTGGAAGGGACGCCTGAGTGACACTGCTGGTTTGATGCATTAAAAATGCCCTCAGCCCTGGAGAAGCAGGAATGCTGCTGCTAGATAAGAGCAGCTTCTCTGAGAGGATCCGCTTCTGCTTCATGTCTCTTCGGCTTGAATGGATTCGTTCTGAAGTACAAGCCACATGAAAAATTTCAATGTCATTTTTAGCTCTGCTTCAACAGGCATAGGTTGGCAGGGCTGATTTAAGATACGCCGTCTGTGTGGGATCCACTGTTATTTATCATGTATTGATCTGGCAATAATAACCTGTGCTTTCCTGAGATTAAACGCTTGGGACTCCCTTTTTTGTTTGGCAAAACTGCCCTGCTGCTTGCAGTTCATTCAAAATGCAGCAGCACACTGTAGTGTGGATTTGAGGTAGCACATTCATCCTGCTCTGCTTTCTTTTTTATCAGAGTAGTTATAAGCATATATAGCTCTGAAAGGGGCTAGCACTGGTTGTGTACAATGAGACTCTACCACCTGGGATTCTGGGTTTTGCCATCGTGATAAGTCAGAAAGTAATTATGATTTTGCCATGGTGGCTCTGGCAAAAGGTCACTTATTCCCCTCTGAAATTTGGCTAAATTAATTTCCACTGTTAAAAGGATCCACAGATAAACATGTTTTCCCCTGAGTGATTTGAAATTATGATTATTGGTTTCTTGACTGATGTGTTTTTCAGTCAACCCACTCTCATTTTGTTGACTTTGTAGAATACTTAAATTAATAAAATGTTATTTGTCTTTGTTGGGCACCTCAAATGTATTTGTGCTCATCAGATAAAGCTGTTATTGCTTTGGTTAGTATCTAAAAAAAAAGATTACAGAAGTTGCATAACACTGTTTATCAGCAAATAGTCCTAGAAAAGAATGTCATAATTTAAAAATCAAGTCAAACTCTCTCCTTAATAATCAGTCAGAAAAGTCCACTCAAATGACAAAATATTAAAAAAAAAAAAAGTTAAAAAAATTATCAACGTTCAGAATTGAATCAGATGGTGAGATTTAACTGTAGACTAGCAAAGGAAAGTACCTGGACCACCACTGTGACAATGCTAAAGGACAGAATTTGAGCTCTCCAAACTAATAGGTTGTCTATTGATTTCCAGTCCAATTAGAAATTATAATGATAAGTTGATTTGCTTTTTGAATGTTTTGCTTTTAAACCACATTGACATCTGACTGAATGGTGGTTCAAGTCCAATTTTCAAAGCTGCTCTTCCACAAGGAATGAAAGTATTCCCTGCATAGGTCTGTTCCTTCCTGATGAATCACCTGTGCCTGCCCTCACAGGGATTGAAGCGTTTGTTTAGTATGAGGTTGGGTCCTGTCAGAGTTTCATCTTTGCAGTTTGCAAATATGGGGTCTAGACTTAGTGTTCAGTGCAAAACACTTAGTGTTCAGGGCAAAAACCTCTTGTGCACTTCCCTGGGATGAGTGACACCAGTGGCTGGGTACTGGGATGGAAGCTGTAGTTCTCTGTGGCATTCATGAGCCATGGCTGAGGTTGAGGCTGGGGCTCTTCACACATGCTAGTTCATGTCTGAATTTCCTTAATAATTTTTTTAGCGTTTCTGTGCTGCTCTTTTCTGATGGTGCAGCTTGTAAATGGTGCTACCTGTTGCTCTGCAATTAGTGCTCTTGTTCTGAGAACATTTTGGTGTCGGTTTTCAGCCTTTGCTTTCATTCCTGAGATAATTTTTATCATTCATAGAGAAGTAGTATAGCAAAGAAGAGGCCACGCAGATGGAAGCATAGCCTCACTCTGTGCTGCACTTCCCTGGGTGATAGAAGTAGCTCTCAGAGTTCTTCCTAAAAGGTCAAGAAACCCAAGTGTACTTGACGAGTTTAGACATGCATTTTCAGTCTGTCTTTCAGGAGATCTCAAATGAAAGTCTGTCTTGTTTTGATGCATGAGGCTCTAGTGGTACTGCTTGCCTAAACTAAATTCTCAAGCATAAAATCAATCAGATATTCAAACTTGTGTAGTGGAAAGTCTAAATGTCATTCATTTACTTGCAGGGAAATGACAGTCTTTATTGACTTCTTAAAAACAGTGAGTTATTTGCACTCTTTGTAATATTAAAAAGGGATCTAGGGAAAGTGATGTAGCTTCCTTCTTTTTCTGAATGCTGGATATCAAATTATAGCCAGTACTCCTATCTAACGTTAAGCAAAGACATACCATGTCAGACCAGGGATACCTAAACAGGTATCCTACTTTTGGTCCAGGAGCAGATACTTAAGCACAACATTAATATCACAGACAGTACACAGTGCTGCTTCCCTGAATATTCTCCCAAATGCTAGGGGTTTGTGGCTTGGGGGTATTCCTCACTGTAAACCTGCCAAAGACAGTGGGCAGTTTGGGTACCCTTGAGCCAAAAGTCTCTCCAGTCCTGGTATAGAAAGAGCCCTAAGCTGAGAGGAGCACTTGAGCCTCCTGTATGTCCCAGGCTATCCTGGAGACCCCTCCTGCCCACTGGAGAGGAGGTTGCCTCCAGCTGAGTGAGAAATGCTGATAACCTAAGTTGGAGGAGCAGTTGGACCTCTGAGGGAAAGAAGATCAGACTTTAAATATTAGAAACTGTATTGCAGAAGAGTGATGGGTCTGGTCACCATCCCCGCAGAGAAGCACATGGTCTGCACTAGCACTGACCTGACCTGGCTTAACAGGGTTGTGGCAGATGGAAATCCTTGCAGCACCTATTCCAGTGTGCAGTGGGCCTTCTGGCCTTGCTTCATGCACAGTTGTTTATTCCTGAAACTGTAACAATTGTAGTAGAATCACCTTTATAAATAAATCAGTGCTAATTTTAAAAAGTGAATAGCTCATTCATATTAATAATTTTAAATGATTATAGCAATTTTGTCCTTTCTATTACCAGTACAGGATAGAGACCTGCACAAATTTTTAAGAGGAGTTTTGACTCTCAGACTAAATCAGTTTTTTGTGGATATGAGCCCAATAGAGCGCAATAAGCACACTGCATTATTGGCAATGCTTATATTGATTTACTTCAAGTAAATAGTAATAATAATAATAATAATAATTAAAATAAGTCATATGCTGAATAGATAATGGACAAATAAGTTCCTTAATTAAATTTGCCACTGTGTTCCCAAAGAAGGACATTTTAGTTCTTGATAGAAAAACAGTTTGGTCTGTTTTTGAATGAGTCAGTTAATTTTTTGCTTACTGCAGCTTTGCTTGGAGTGGATGATAATCAGTTGAAAATTGGACAAAGAACAATTAATTCTCTTGTTGTCAGTTTTATGGATTACAGCTCTGACTTAAGGGAGAAAATCATTATCGATATGTGAGAAACATTGGCCCTAAACCCCAATGTCCTCCCAAATGAGATTTACAGGGAGAAGTTTAGACAGTTTTTCAGGAAAAGCACTAGGTCTCCTCTATGTGTTCTTCTTGCTAATGTGATTTCTTTTTCTTGTTTGTTGTGTATATGTATAATAGTCATGTATTATGGCTTGCTAATTATTTTCCTCATCTTACTGCTTTTGTCTTCATCTATACATCAGCATCTAAGTCATCTAAGTGATTTCAAATGTAAGGTCAATGACTGCATTCAGCTAGTTGTTTGTGGTCATAGTGGTAGAAGCTAAAAGCTAAGAAGTTGCTACATTTTTTCTTTGCCTTTAATTAGGTGCTTTCACTTTGCAGTATCTATTAAAATTCAAGTTAATTTTTGACCAACAGAGACCTCTAGATAGGGGGAGATGAATGCTGCCATGTATATGTCACTACACTAAGCACCTTCTGAATCAGTTCAGTTACTACACGGTTATACTTCATTAAAGGATTTAATATTTTCATAAAATACTTTCACATGCTCTAGTGCAGTGAGTCTTCATGTGATTTCAATGCTTTACTTTTGTTTTCACACAAAACGCTGGCGCAGCTGTAGATAGAAACCCACCGAGGGCTGTAGTGTCAATCCCTCTCCAAGTGAAGAGTGTGTTGCCAATAGCAATTTCCCACTTCACTTGTCCAATTCCATTGCAATCATACTGTCCCTTGGAAGGTTTCTTGAACCATTTACTACCACAATAGGTAGATGTGTTCTAACTGTGAGTCATTACTAACATTGGTTAGAAAAATTAAACACACACACGCATATTAGTTTGAAATTTTCATATGCAGCTATGCACAAGGAATAGTTTTCTATCACACAGGCTATCCTTGCTTCTCCTTAATTCTTTTTATTTATAGAATGCATGTTCTTTCAGAAAGAGCACTCAGGGAAGGTTCTGATGTCCAGATAAGAAGGCATGTAACTATTCATACTGAGACACACAGGGCACTTTGAGTGAACATGCTTTTGGAGGCATTGATCTTGTTCCATAATTTGTTAAGCTTTTGTAATTTTTAAGAGAAATCATTGGTGGCCCTTCCTAGCTTCTTCTAGATTAAAATGGAAATTATATTTAGGAACAACATACAAAAGCACATAAAGTACAGGAATATTTTAATTTCTTGACTTCTTGTTTTCTTTAGATGGCTACTTTAAATGATTTAAAGTGATTTAAAATTATTTACCTGTTCTCTGACAGATTATGTTATAAAGAAAACAAAAAATCCAATTCAGAGAAAGACAAAGAAGGAAATAGATGAAAAAAGTTTTGCAGACTCATGAGTGAATACAGACATAGATACTTGCACTCTTGCAACACAGATGTTGCACTCTGTCTTGCAAGGATTTGGATCAGAAATGTTCAGGCAATATGGAAATAAAAGTACCCTTGAACATTGTAAGTAAGGTCCCTCATTTGAAGCCCTGTTGAAAGGAAATTAAGCCTAATATATTAGACTTAGAGTATCATATTATCATTAAAATAGCTTCCTAAAATAACATCATGTACATAGCAGAGGGCAAAATTTGTGTAGCCTGCAGACATACCAAGGTCCATTCAATTGTCTATGGTAAAGATAACAGCAACTGGAATTCCTGTTTTTAAAGCAGCACAGATGGTCAGATAAAGCAACAGAGAAAGAAATAAAAAAAGTTTAGACATTTTTAACTGCTATTAACAGCACTTACTTGATTTTTGATTCTTATTTAATTTTTAATTCCTAGAACCAATATGTGGAATGACGTGCCACTAGCAGGGCCAATAAGCCCAAGTGCCATAAGCCCAGTACATCAGCCATTCAGACTGATGATGATCATGATCTTTCTGACTGCTTCTTGAGGCACATGGTCCGTTATGGGGTTTGGTTTTCTTCACTATGCACCCGGAGTTCACTGTAGCTCACTGGAGTGCTTTGTGGCAGTGGTCCTCCATGGTAGCTGTGATTGCTTTGGATTTGACTTGAAGTGGTTCATAAGGTGTTGAGAGAATTGGCAGATGTGCTTGCCAAGCCACTTTCCATTATTTACCTGAAATCCTGGGTAACTGGGGAGGCTCAAATGGACTGGAGGGTAGCACATGTAACACCCATCCATAAGAAAGGCAGAAAGGAGGATCCAGAAAACTACAGACGTATCAGCCTGACCTTGGTATCAGGAAAGGTCATGGAACAGATGATCTTGAATGCCATCGCAAGTCATACAGAGGACAACCAAAGGATCAGGCCCAGTCAGCATGGTTTTATGAAAGCCAGGTCCTGCCTGACAAAGCTGGTCTCTTTCTATGACAACATGACATGGCTATTGGATGAGGGAAAGTCTGTAGGCATTGTCCATCCAGACTTTCAGAAAGCATTTGACACTGTTTCCCACAGAATTCTTGAGGAAAAACTCGCTGCTCATGGCCTGGGTGAGCATGCAATCTGTTGGATCAAGCACTGTCTGGGTGGAAAGGCCCAAAGAGTGGTGATCAATGGAGTTAAATCCATCTGGTGGCAGATCACAAGTGGTGTTCCTCAGGCCCCAGTATTGGGACCATTTCTGTTTAACATCTTTATTGATGATCTTGATAAGGACATAGAGTGTATCATCAGTAAGTTTGCAGATGGCATCAAGTTAGGTGAGAGTGTTGGTCTGCATGAAGATAGGGAGGCTCTACAGAGAGACTTGGACAGACTGGATTGGTGGGAAAGCATCAACAGTGTGAGCTTCAACAAGGCCAAGTGCCACGTCCTGCACTGGGGCCACAGCAACCCTATGAAATGCTACAGGCTGGGGGAAGTGTGGCTGGAAAAGGACCTGGGGGTTCTGATTGACAAGTGGCTGAGTATGAGCCAGCAGCGTGCCCGGATGGCTGAGAAAGCCAATGGCATCCTGGCTTGTATTAGAAATAGTGTGGGAGGCAGAAGTAAGGAGGTGATTGTCCCCCTGCACTCAGCACTGGTGAGGCTACACCTTGAGTATTGTGTCCAGTTTTGGGCACCTCAATATAAGAGAGATATTGAGGTGCTGGAGCGAGTGCAGAGGAGGGCAACAAAGCTGGTGAAGAGACTGGAGGGTAAACCTGACAAAGAACAATTGGGGACTGTTTAAAAAGCTGGGACTGTTTAGACTGAGGAAAAGGAGCCTGAGGGGAGACCTCATTGGTCTCTATAACTACCTGGAAGGACATTGCAGAGAGGTTGGTGCTGGTCTCTTCTCACAGGTAATTGGTGATGGAAGAAGAGGGAACGGATTCAAGCTGCAGCAGGGTAGGTTTAGACTGGACATTGGGAAAAAAATTTTCACAGAAAGAGTGGTCAGAAACTGGAATAGGCTGCCCAGGGAGGTGGTGGAGTCACCATCCCTGGATGTGTTTAAGGGTCACTTAGACTTGCTGTTGGGGGATATGGTTTAGGGGAGAACTTCACAAAGTAGGGAAGATGGTTGGACTCGATGATCCTAAGGGTCTTTTCCAGCCTGAGAGATTCTATGATTCTATAGCTAGATCGTATCTTGAATTTATTATCTCTATTTTCTTGACCTGTGTAATCTAAATTTTTCAGTGGCTTTTCTGTCTACTAGCTAGAAAACTATTTTAAAAATTGTGAGCACTGGTAGAACCAGTTTTAAGGATGACAACCAGATTTAGGATGACACCAGATTAAGATAGTGGTAGGCAAAATCTTTTCTCAACTGTTATATGTGTCATCTGCAGATATGGGTCTGATAGGAGTCTGAATACTCTTATGATCCTGTCCCCCTGCTGCTCTGGATTGAAGATGCATGGCTATCCCTCAAAACCTGCTCCTTCAGTCCTGGTCTGCAGCCTCTACTGAGAAAATGACATGGAGAGGTCTCTTCATTGCATGTTTTATGTGACCTGTTGTCAGATGAAGAGCTGTCTGAAGTCTTGGCCTGATCAGAGGCATGAGTTAGAAATGTCCCACATGGAGTCAAACCTCCATCTCCAAGGTTAAGAAAACCTCCATGGAAATAAAACCAACATTTTATCTTTCAGACTGTGTCTTCTTCAGGCTTGAAAAGTAGGGCAACAATTCTGACTTCAGGAACTTGTTTCTGTGAAGAAGATGGGATGAAACACACTGAAATTATGGATGAGCTGGGGCTAGAGAGAGTTCTTGCTGTAGCAAGAGGCGGTGCCAGTGCAATCAGTGCCGGCGCCAGTGCAGGCACCGAGCTGACAAGTGCTGACTTCTAAGAGGAACTCTGAAGACTGCAGGGAGAATTGAAGTTACACACAACCATAAATATTTAATTCCTATTATTGCATGCTGCAAATTGCAGCACGGTCTGCAAAACACTTTGAAACAGAGCAGCATAAAATGTATCAGCAATGCAAATATGCAGTAAATATTGTAGGGAAAAAAGAAGCATACAATTAACTCTTAAGCTTATTTATAACTATAGACCTCAGAATTCTCTTGTGTGTTGGGGTGATGCTTTGTAATTATACCAGTAGTTCAAAATGGCATAAAATATGTTGTGATTTAATTAAAGCAAGACTAAGAGAAATTAATTAATTTAAGAAGACTAAATCAATTATGAAGAATGCTGTTACTAGATCTGAAAGTCTAGCAAAATGAGTCAGGTTGTATAGCACCACATTTTCTCATTGATGGTGGCAGAAGAAAGGTCAGTCCATCATTGTTTCCTATAGTGCAAGGAGGGTAATTCAGAAAATTTGAGGAGGTGACATTTTCAATCATTAAGATGTAATAAAGTAATCACTCAGACTTTGATGGTATTTTGACAGAAATAGGTACTTCTTTTAATTGAAAACACTAGTCCAGCCAAAACCTGTGCCTTTGGCTATGAAAGTGCTGTACTAAATCCTCAGAGAAGGTCTCATTTATTTTCCTCATGCTCCCATTTTGCCCTATAAGCCAGGTTGACCAGAAGCAATGATTTTCATGAGTCAGAGGGAATGATGTCTTCAGGCATGATGGGACATGCAGTTGGACCACAAAGCTTGGCCAACAGCTGAGTCAATGCCAGTCCCTCAAATGACAATTACTAGTTCTGTGTAGTTAGTGTTTTTGACAAAAAGATATTTAATTTGAGATTTTGCTTTTCTTTAGTAAAATCAGAAATAGGAGCCTGCTTTTCAGCTCTTTCTGTTTTGAATCAAATTTCTTGCCAAGTAGTTTAAGAGAGTTCTCCTCCACTGCTCTTATCCTGACCTATACAAGCTGTGTATCTGGATTGGTGGTTTCTTTTCAAACACATCAGCATGTTGAACCTGTGAATCAAGTATCTAGTGAAAGTGTTAAGAGTGCATTTGTTGCTCCTGAAGGTTATGCTGTGCCAGTCTTTGCACATTACCAGGGAAGAGGTTTGTGTCTTCTCTCTATATATCTTCTTTCCTGCCTACTCAGTGGCTTGCTTGTAGAAAGCCAGTGAGTGGACAGCTGAAATAAAGACTTATCAACTTATCAACTTTTCTACGTGAGGAAAACTCCCCAGGGGATATTTTAAGAGGGTGGAGCTGCTAACAGAAGTCCTACCAGTGTGGCTTCAAAGAAGTCCTGTGGCCAGGAAGCTGAGGTCTGGTAGGGTCAGAGTGGCACAGCTGAATCTTTGCTGTGATCTGTGGTTTTGGGGCTGATATTTCTGCCTGTTCACAAGAGGGATGGAGAACTGACCATAAAACCTGACAAACTGATGCAAGTGGAGCCCTAGGATGTATCTTCTTGGATGATGGCCGTAAGCTACTCCAGAAGACATGGACTGTAGTGGAAAGGCTTTTGTGCCCAGCCCTCTAATAGAATCATCAGAAAAATGCAAAATCCTGAGTTAAAGTGATTCAAAAAGTTCTCAGTCCAGAAGCTGTGACTGCTCAGCTTGTTCTCAGTCTGAAAGTTGTTGCAGCTGAAGCTGTTCAGAGTGTGGAGATGGTGATTTCTACCTCAGTATCGGTGCTATCTCAAAGTGTCTGAGTTGGAATAATCCAACCTACTGCACTTTGTTCTAAACTGAAATGAATATATGTGCAAAACCGTTCTCTGCATCTCAAATCACCTCCTGCTGAGCAGTAGTAATTTTATTGCTTATGATTGTGTAATACAGCTGGAGTCTTTATAAAATTCTAATGGCAGAAAGTGACATTTGTCGTTGTTATTTATACCAGGCATATGAATAAAACAAATGAGGTTAGCCACTGCCAAGTCTGCAAACATTATATGATCTCATTTCCCCTCTCCCTTTCTCTTCCCTCTCTCCCCTCCTTGCTCCCTCCTTCTTCATATGTACATAGGAGATGATAATTACTGGCAAATATTCCAAGAGTGGACCTTGCCTAAGATGAAGTGCCAATGAAACCCTACTGCAGAGAAAGAAAACTCTGGTAGGTATTGCAACTGGGCAATTTAACTCAAAAGGTTGTGTGCTTTCATTTATTGCTATAAATCTGTGCCAGTCTGATGGAACACTTTAACACTAACTCAGAATGTTCTTGCTTCTGATGGATGGTTTCACCTACCAACACCATTCTATGGCTTTACTGTTCAAGAGTGTTTTTTTCCTGTAGTAACAAAAAAAAAAAAAAAAAAAAAAAAAAGAAGTCCTGAGTCCTGTAAGTTTTCAAAATTCTATATAATGATTGCTTATATGAATCCAAAAGTTTAGTATAAAAAAAATCATCCCTGTGCTTGGAAGCTGGTAGATCTTCAATGACCATTGAATAGTGTAAGCTTAAGAGAGTGTAAGTTCTCAGTATCTTTTATGAGCAAAAAGCTTTTCAGTATTCAGACAAACTGCTTTGCAACATTCAAGCAAAGAGCCAGCCATGCTAAAATGAAGTCTTACAATGCTTTAGAAATTAGTTTTAGAAATATCAGTGATAATAATAAATCTTCTCACAAGATACAAAAACCTTCCTCATTGCTTTATGTATCTTGTTGAGAAGTTGTTTTTTTTCAAGGCTTGTGTGAAATCAGCTAACGGTGTGCTGTCAAGGCTCTGATTTCAGTTTTAGTGGTTTATATTAATTTCAAAACAATTTACTGTGAACTAGCTTGATCTAAGCTGAGAGAAAATACACCTAATTTAAATAACATGTTCTATAGATGATTGTGCAACAGTGAGATGTTGGCTATGAAGTTGATTTAATTTAATTGTTACAGCCAGTCCTTTTGGGGCCCTCATTTCAGGAGACAGCATTTCTTCTGTGTGGCATCCTCACCTTCCATTGCCTGGGACTTGTTTGCTACATTTATTTGGCAGGAGGAGTAAGTATCTCAGTTCAGCTCCTGTTCTTCTCCAGCTTCTAATCCATCTGGATTTGTCTGCAATTTTGACTGCAAACCACTGCCAGGGTACCCAAAGAGACGAATGATCTGCTTTGGCAGAGGAGGCAGCTTTGTCTTCACAGCCTGGAGCTTTGTGTGGGGTTGTGCACCCAGCTGAGGAGCAGCTCCAACGTCATGGAGGGTGGCTCATCCATGTCAGGGACCTTGCTCATACCTGGCATAAACTGCTACAGAGCTTTGGTACACAGGAGCTTTGCAAAAATGTCCCAATACAAGTAGGTGTATGAAGGCATAATTAAACCTTAGCTGGTATTTAGACACTTTCACTTACTATAAAAAGAGCCTGTAGTGTGCAGCATACTTCCAACACCCTGAGATTCCTGTTAAATATTAATTTACCAGCAGGTTCTGAATCTACACTACAGGTAAAAACTTGTACATTTGGCATTGCAGTTTAAGCTGGTGCTTGTTGCAAGTCACTTAGGGATGGTGGATTTTTCTCCTTCTTTGGCTTATTTTCCACAGGGTAGACAGTGAAGTTCTGGACAGTAGTAAAGATGGGGCATTTTTACGTGATTCTAAAAGCCTCCCTCAGGCTCTCCAAGGTTGCTTGTTGGGAGAGTCCTTGTTTCTGGTGATGACAAAATGATATTACATAGTTGGTTGTAACAACGGGGGGAACATATCTACTGTCTGCCCAGAGCTGGCCCTGCTTCAGGCTCTGCTTGTCTAAGAGCTATTGAAGGTCCTTTCAAACTGACGTGAAATCTTTAGTAACAAAATCTGCAAGGGTGAAAATAAGCTATTTTGATTTTTCATGGTTGGACCATTTGTGATTCAGGCTGTGGCTGGTTCATGGTCTGCCTGCCAGGATGCTGTCCTGTGCTGGTGCCAGTCAGCCAAACTGGTGTTAGCCTGGTTTATGCATTCAGCTTAGGACACAGCAGCACTCTTGCTGTCCCCTCACCCTGCAGTAGGTGGGGAAGTGCCTTTTTTCTGCCTGTGTTCTGTTGCATCCTTCCTCTCCCTGGGAATGTGAGTCTGGGTTTCAGGTCCTTATGGCCTGGGATGCACCTGAGGTGCTGGAGCTGAGAAAGTGGGTCATGTTTCTGGTTTGCTGAAGAGATGGCACTGCTCAGATTTTCTGGTCTTCACTCCTTTTACCTTTTCAGGCTTTGGCTTCCTTGGATTCTCTCCTTGCTGGTAGCAACTCTCCTGCCTGCCTGGGTTCTGTTTTTCTGTACAGACTCAGGGTTGCCAACCTTTGGCTCCTGTGCTGACATCCTGCCAGCTCGAGGTGAAGGTCCACCATAAAATATCAAAGGAGCTAATGTGATGTTTCCTCTCTGAGAAGCTTTTCCTCCTCTTTTGTTTTGAAATATGTTGCCCATGCAGCTAGTAAGTGTTTCCAGGGCTAACTGAATGGTTTCAGGATTTCTTCTGCTCCAGGAGAGGATCCAGTACCCAAATACTTATTGAAGGGTTGAGATCTAAATTCGGAACACCAGCCTGATATTAATGAGGTATTTTCAGAGAATACCCTGGCAGCACCCAGTCTTTTCCTAGCAACAAGACTTAAGTTTATTCAAGACACTCCCTTTTGGGGCTGCTGCCTTTTATTGCTGTTGTTTCTCCAAATTTCTCCTATGTTGTTTCCCTCCCTGTGTTTTTTCTGTTTTCTATTTGCTTCTTCATACATTTCCATTTCTCAGAGGGTTTCACTGACCACTCATGTTTCCACAGTGTTCAACCCCCAGGTTGCTGGTGCTGACGTGGCAGTGTTATAACTAAACCTGCTTTTTCTAAAACCAAATGAGCAAAATTAAATGCACGTTATTTCACCGTTTTCAGGCTGCCTGTGGACTGCAGCTCACAGCTCCAAATCCATTAGTGCTCAGCCAGCAGTAAAACACTTTTCATCATCTCTGAGAGAGCTAGAAATGCATATTAAAAACCATGTGGTTAAGGCTCCTGATGATCCTAATGTCTCCTCCAAGCCTCACAAATATGTAAAGTTGTCACATATTTCATCCTCATAATTTGCCATGAGCATGAACTATGTTTTTGCTGACGTAAGTTAAAGCACAAATGAGAACTTAAAAAAAAAAATTATTTCAAAATATTTGTCAGGAAGGAAGAACACTAAGTGAAGGATGATATGTGTTTTTTTTTTTCCTTCCCAGCTAACCCAGGTGGCATTTAGCAGCCAGTAGGCTGACTACTCACTTTTATCACCACAACTGTCATAGCAAAACACCTCCTCGGGTCAGGGTGGTGACAGTCACTGTGTGATGTCTGCTGTGTTTTGGGGTGCCCTGGGGACCCAGCTGAACAATTTCAGTGCTTCCAAGGAATCTGCCATTGCTTGAGGTGGAACATCAAGAGCACATTTAGAAACCAGAAGGCAAACTGTATTATAAGCTCACCTGGGGGGTTACACTTGACCTAATGTTTCATCCAGTTCTGCATAATGGAATTGTGAGAGAGGTGCTTGATAACACTAATTAGGAACTGGGTATTAAAACTGATATCACTAAGCCTCAAATGGAATTGCAACAGTGAGGATTAGAGGAACAGGCACAGCTCAGAACTGATACAGTCATCTAAATATTTCCAGCTCCAGTTAGGCCAGATGCATGCTCTGTCTGAACTGAGTGTTTAACAGCACTTAGTGTGTGCTACCCACTGAGCTCCCCAAGCAGCAATAGTTTGCACTTGAGATATTTTTTTTTAGGAGATCCTAAACTCCACGGTGAAGCTGCCTGTGCTGTAAACCCACAGACAGAACCAGAGTGTCAAAGCATTTCCATGATATCTGTCAGAGGTGAAAGTCTGTTGTTTCTAGCTTAACATTAAAAATCACGACACCAAAACTGAAACTTTTGTGGACAGGTGATAACCAACACAAAATAATTTAGCAAAGTCAGCAAAATAATAATAATGTTGTCAATAAAGATTCAATTGAAAAATACTAAGAGAAAATACTGCATCTTACTGGAAGCTGTACTAGTGCAAAAATGGTAAACAAGTCTTTGGTGTTTTGCGTTTCCACTGGAGGTTTATGCAGTTCAACTTTGAAAATATATATGTACCTGAACAAATTCTGGGAGTTTCATGTTTTGCAGTATGGGTTTTATGCAGGTATGTTTTGAATATACATAGATGGGTATTTGTAGAATAGTCCCCAGAGGTGATGCAGAGGATCCAATAGAGAAAGATGAGTATTTTTTATTGTGTGAATAATTAAAAAAGTGTTGAGCTAAGCATTCTATAAATGTTAATTGTAGTGATTTACACATGATTAGGCAAGGTTTAAATGGCCAGCAGAATCACAATGTTTTCACTGTAATTTAAAAAATGAATTTATATTTTTTCTATCAGGAAAGACAGATTAAGTGTTAACTAATGAAAACACAATTACTGTAGGAAAACATTTTTTATAATGAGGGTGGTGAGACACTGGCACAGGTTGCCCAGGGAAGTTGTGGCTGCCCCATCCCTGGAAATGTTCAGGGCCAGGTTGTATGGGGCCTTGAGCAACCTGGTCTGGTGGGAGGTGTCCCTGCCCATACAGGGGGGTTGGAACGAGATGATCTTTAAGGTCCTTTCCAACCCAAACCATTCTGTGATTTCATGATTCTGTGCTTCATCCTTACAAAAAGGTTATGGAGAATGGAATGGATGTTTTGATCCCTGGAGAACCGAATAGATGCATCTGCTTCATATTATCCGTCTAGTGTGTGACTTTGCCTTTCATGTGAAGTGTCCTGTGTACTTTGCTGGAGCACCACCTGGTTTCCAGGAAATAAGGATGAACTGGAAGCTTCTCTGTCTAGAGCTCTGAATTCTCTACAGCTTTGGTGAAAGCATTTGTTACAGATATTTTTCCTTTCTGTTTTTATTATCTTTTTGCTCTGGTGTCTCTGGGACAGCTAGTGTGCCATATGCAACACAGATACAAACTGCTTGCTGTTCCAGACAACGTTAGGTTGAAAGATTGGGCTTGCAAAGCCAGTGTAGGATGGTGATGTTAGTGATGTGTTTGCCCTCTGTGCTCAGTGTGGCTGAAGTGGTACTCAGTCAGCTGTGCCATCCTGGGGGTGCTGGAGCAGCACAGCAGGGATGTGGCATCTGTACCCTGCTCAGGGAGGTGTCTTCCAGCTGTCCTGGTCACCCTGACTCATGTTGTTAAAGGCCCTGGGAGATCAAATGATGAACATCCTAGATGGAACTGGATTTGGCCAAGACAGTGGTATACACCTGGGGGATTTGCTTTGTTTTCTTTTGCTTATTTAGGCACAAATGGAAACACAACAGATGTAATTGGAGGCTGTGGCTGTGACCTTCATTTCAAGTGGATTTGGTGTTTGAGACACGATTAATCACTAAGAGTTCCTGCAAGAGTTAACCCTTTGCTTGTGGAAAGATGATCTCTATTGGCACACTTCACTGTGGCAGTCTGGGCATTAGAGAACTGAATGGTGGGTGGAGAATATCTAGAGGCAGCACCTGCTTAATGCTTTTTTAAATTCAGTCATGCTCCTGGTCACCATAGCCTGCTGTGACAGTGGGTGGCACAGCCTATTTATCCATTTTTCATGGTGAAATTCAGCTTAAAAAGAGAACAGGTTGAAATCCTATGCCTCCCTATGTCAATGAAAACATTCTCTTATAAGTTCAAATACCCTACAATTTTTTCTCTCCCTCAGGCACCAACATGTAAAAAGAAATTATCATTTTTTTTTCCAAATTGTATCTTGCAGAATCATTTCCATATCCTGTGGCTAAGATGTAAATGTGATGGATGTGATGGCTGTACTGAATTGACCAGTAAGAGCACATTTAGTAGCCATAATGAAACTCTGGTTAGTTGCTTGGCTTTACTTGTTTTGTCTAATTTTTTTTATTTATGATCCTGCATTACCATAATTCATGTGCTCCACTCTTCTTATTTTCCTATATCTCTGTGGAGAACTTCTGTCCCTGACCTCTTTAAAAGGGTGCTCAGTCATAGATGCAATTGCACATGTCCTGTGAAGGCTGATGCTCATGCAGTAAGCAAAGAGAATGGGAGAAAACAACCTGCAAACCAGAAACATGTTGAAGGTAGAAACAGGAATTCACATAGTTAAGTGTATTTGAGGAAAATGTCTGTTCTCAGAAGTAAAGGTGACCAAGCTGAAGATGAACCTGTGCTGTGTTATTTCAGCCCATACTCAGAAGATGAACTAACAGCTGCTTTTGGGGCCTCAATCTACAGGTTCAATCTACTTTTCTAAATGCTGGGCAAACTGTGAGCTGCATGGAAACAGGGAGATGCTGATACCCAAGGCTGGACCCAGAAATAGATATGAGTGGTTGTGCACATAGAGAAACACAGATTTACTATGTGTAATAGTTTTGCAACTGTCCGAAACTATCTAATATGGAAATCAATGGATAAATAATTCTAATGAGAAAAGTCACAGAGATTACTGATTTTACAAGTTCTTACAGGGTAGGCTGAAGGCTTTGATTCTATGATTTGTTCACACATTTTAGAGAACAGGCTGCTGCTTTGCACACACATGTAGCATACTAATAAGGTATTATTTTCCACCTCTCAGATCTCTTTGGAATTTAAATGTATCTATTAGCACTTTTACAGCACAGCTTATGCATATCCCAAGCCTATATGATTAACTATTTCTACTGTACCATTTGGTGGGTGGCATTGCAAATTACAGAAAAATGAAAGGAGACAGTTTTCTTCTGTGGGTCTTAGCACCCTGGATGGAAAATGCAGGGAGAAAAAAAAAAAGAGATATTTAAAGTAATTCACATTATTGGAGCTGGAAGGGATCCAGGCTTTGTCATTTTAAGGCTTTATGAATATGGGTCAGGACAGTGCCTGGTGGAGGGAAGCCTTTTTAAGGGTTTTGAAGGCTGTTTCAAGAGTAGAGGTCAGTACCAGTAAGAGTGCTGCTTGGTGTGGTGGAGGAAATGTGTGAGTATGGCTGAGAATTGTTACTCAAAGGAAGATGCAAAGAGAGAGCCAGGCCAGGCCAGTCAGCAGAGTAGGCATCATATTTTGCTGACTCTGGGCTAGGGTGTTTGGCTGTTCTGTGGCAAGATAATGGCAGAAGATGGGCACAGACCTTGCACAGGGAACCAAGGGAGAAAGAGCAGCGAAAAGCTCAGAAAAAGAGCTTGTTTTGCTGCTGCTATGAAATGCATTTGAGCAATGAGGCACCTACTTCAGAGTAGGCATCAGCCTGCATGCCCTGATGCCACCTTCAGGAGCCTGCCTGGCTTTTGAGAGGTCTTGATGTGGATAAAAAAGGCAGTGAGCTCACTGATGCTCCTGGTAATCACTCTTTCTCCACAGGCTTTGTGGAGGCTTGGGGCTGTCCTCACCTGGCCTCTGAGAGCAGTTTTAGTATGTTAACCATGGGGTTTTATGTTCCCAGGTGACTCTGAAGGCAGCACTCCAGTCCTGGGAAGGCATTAGGGGTCTTTCTGTTGAAGACAATGAGAGCTGAACCAGGTCTGCAGGCTGCACTCATCTATTTTTTTTTTACCTATTCTATGCAAATTTTTCTAGCAGCTAAAATTAAAGTGTTGGCTTTGCTGAAAAATACAGCTGATGTGATGATCCATCTCTGGGGTATGGCAGTACTGATTGCCAACTGCTGTGTTTGCTCTCAGGCTGTTTTGTGGTTTGAGGGAACACTGCATGGATCGCTTCCTCTCAGAGGCATCCCTGGGTTAAAGATATTTTTCTCCTTGATCCAAATAGGTCAGAAGGTTGCAACTCACTCGTGGGATGTGTCCACCCTGGAGCCAGTGGTAAGTCTGTGCTTCAGCAAGCTCAGAGACAGCTGGCAATGTGATAAGAAGGAACTCATCACAGACTGCAAAAGCAGGACAGGTAATTTATGCAAGAGTTCAGAGTCCTGGCAACTCTGCTGCTGGTGTTCTCTCTCCTAGCTGGCTTAAAACTGATCTGCCCTGATGTTTTTTACTGCTCTAAAATGTGGTGTTCAGGTCAAAGAGGGGAAGATCAGTTTGACATGTGATAACGCCTGCTAAGTGATGGGGAGTGGGTCTGTGCCACTTACTGTAAGGGTATAAAAATAGACCATTTCCCCACTGCTCTTTGAACTTAGCACTGGGGCTACACTGTCTACTGGAGGGGTGACCTGCTCTGCCTCCCATTTCTGTGGGCCAGCTTGGGCAAACATCTTTTGGACCTGGATCTCTAAGTGTTGCTACTCATTTTGGTCCAGACAGGGCAAGTACCATGTGCACTCCTTTGCTTTTTTTCCAAAGGACTACCCAGAAGCTCCAAGGAAGTTTTGACTGTGGTTTCTAGCTATCTGGGTGGGCCAGCTGTGAAATATTTGGATCGTGTCTCCAAGTTTCCAAGTTATGGGGTCGGTTTCAAACATTTTTTTTTTTTTTTTTTACCCTAAAACTTGTTGCTGACAAACAACTTGTTGATGACTTGTTGCCTGGGACCTTTTCTAGAGTGTTGGTTTCTTCTGTGTTGCAACACAACACATGATGTGCTGACTAGCTTTCATCATGAACCCTTCATTAGAAAGCTGTATGCCCTGAGCATTTACAATAGTGATGCTTAATGGATTTGACAATTAACTGCAGTTTCCATATGAACAACTCCTGCAAGTTAGATAAGCCTGAGAGACTAAATGTTATCCTAAACTTTATTAGCTGAGTTTAGCTTGGATGGTCTTTAGTAACCTTCTGGTATAAGACTCTGAAGCCAGTGTCAATATTTAAAAAACATATCCAGCTTGTGACTTTGTCAGATTATAAGAATAGTCCCATTATGCTAGACCAAAGGACCATCAAGCTCAGTATCCTGTTTCTGACAGTAGCTGATAATTAAGGAAAGGGTGTAACAGCAGGGAAAATATTGAGTGATATTTCCCCAATAGGCTCTCCCATCCGTCAGTAGTTTACGGCTTAAAGATTTGCTGATCTTTGGGTTTAATAATTCTTTGTGGAACTTTCTTCTGTTAATTTGTCAAATCCTGCTTGTGAGTTCAGCATCTGCAGCATTTTGTGGCAATGAGTTTGGCAAGTTAATGATTTGCTCTGATAAAAAGCCCTTGCTTTTGTTTGTTTTAAAATGCTGACCAGGGATTTGATGTGATGCCCTCCCCTCATTCTGGTATCTTGAGAAACAAAATTCCTTATTAATCTCCTTCATGACACTCATGATTTTATAGAACTCTGACGAGGACCTAAACTAAATGAGTTTCAGTGGATGATTTAAGGCTCTATATTATTACTTATATTTTCTGGCTGTTTATATCCCATTTGCTTTTACTTTATGTTTATTTCATCTTTATTTCACTAATTTAATCAGTTTGAGAAGATTATTTGGTTTAATTAAGATAGAATTAATCTAGGGACAGTGATAATTTGAGAGCCAGGATTTGAAGGCAGTTTATTTAATCTATGTGTCTTCAAATCCTTTGGATTCAATTTGCCCAGCTTTCATACTGATGGATGCTGTATTAAATTATTTAAATAGATGAATTAAATTTGGAGCAAACAAAGGCTAATGCATTTCACCCTCAAATAACATGCTACAGTAGCCAGAGAGCTTTTCTAGAACTGAGGAGACAGTCATGAGCTGGAAGCACTGTATGCAAAGCAGGGGGCAAAAGCCAGGCAAAATTCCCTTTGATTTATCCTCTAGAACTAATTAGCCAATTCCTCGTTGTCAGATTAGCAGAATGGAGCCAAGAAAGAAACCTCGCAGACATCGACCACAGGAGATGGAATGACAAACAGCTGTTGCTCCAGAGAGAGCTCTGACTGGGCTTGCAGAAATGCAATGAGCAGCTCCCTGGCTGAGCCCTTTTTACCTGCCCAGAGCTGGCTTGTTAATTGCCACCTGGTGGGCAATGGGAATTTCTAGTCTCTGGTTTGGTGAGAAGAAAACTCCACCAGCTTCCTTCCCTCTAAGAATCAGGACAGCTGGACGGGGATAAAAGATGGAGGGGAGCAGAATATGCTCTTTAGTACTCGGTGACGCTAGGTGGGGATATGTGCTCACTTTGCAGCTCCTCGGACCCCACGCAGCTGCGATGTGGTGGGGATGCTGCTGAGATGCTCACCAGGAGCATGCCCTGGGGTGGTGGTAACTCTAGGTGTGACTTATCCCAAGGGGAGAGGGTGATATCCCAAGGAAGGGATTGCTCTGAGGGGGTGGCACTGGACTCGCAGGGCAACTGATACCTTTTGTTGACATTCCTCACTCTTTGGTTTCCATCTCACACAGAGCTGGCCTGCACAGCTCCAGACATGCTCAAGTCTCTCTTCTGGCTGTGAAACAACAGCTCAGTATCGCGGGGGAGAGAATGACTCTTGCTCTTTCTCTGCAGCTGGAGAAAAAAGGGACAAATCTTGCCCATGGAAGAAAGGGAGCCAAGGCTGTGGCATGTTCCCTCTGTGGACCTGAATCATTTTTGCTGCAGGTTGTCACTGATGTGTTTTTGGGAGAGAGGAGGGGACCTGGATCTAGTTTTGGAACTCATTTTCATGTATTTGGCTTTCTGAGGGGATGTCATTCAAAATAGAAGACTCCTTCTCTCACTCTGAGGCCTTGGCTATCCTTGAAACGTGACCCAGGGTGAAGCTAAGCTGCAGAGAAGGTTGGATGAAGGCTTTACCTACTTTGTAGGTCCTTGTGGAGCTGCTGGCTTTAGGGCAGGCTTTGGGAAGTCCCAGGGAAGAGCACAAGCTCAGGGGATCCACATGTCAGTGGTGCCCGGGACAGATTTCAAAGGTGACCATGGGACAGAGGGTAGATATGACATGTTCTGGCTCTGCAGAATGCTGCTGGCACTGTGGGTTCATGCTCCTGCATGTTTTGTGCATGGTTGGCCTGTAAAAAGGACACTAAAAATAAAAAATCCTTGAATTCTTTTGCTAGGCTGGTGAATATAAAAGGAGCAAAAAGGTGTAGTTGCCAGTCTTCAAGATCCATACAGGACAGACCATGGATAGCAGTGACATCTCTGGAACAGGTGTAGTGGAAATAACGAAGTTGGGTCAAATGTTTACAGTTAGTGAATTAGGAAGTGATTTTTTGTTGTTTGGTTGGGTTTTGTTTTTCTTGCTTGTTAAATACCTGTGGTATTCAATACAGTTGAGATCCCAGAGGAATAGTTCCAAATATTTAACTTCATGCCTTATGAGTTTCTACAGACTTTAGGAGGGTTGTATAGAAATTGTTAGTGGAAATGGCAGCTAAAATAGAAAATTGAGATTCTCTCCTTTATGTATTCTAGAAATTATAGAAAGTTTAGGCTTCAGTATAGTTATAGTTGGTTTTCAAAGAAAAAATATTCTTTTTTTTTTCTACAGAGGTGTACTAGCTTCATTCTATTTTTCTTAAAGTTTGTCTATTGTGTGTTGTGCATACTGCCTAGAAGTTCAGAGTTTTAATTCTTTTTGTGGAATATTAACAGCTGATGTGAAGCCTTTGGCTGAGCAAGTGGAGATTTTGGCATTTTTGAGATTTTCTCCATTTGGCATTGGGTTAAGTGTTAAGCAGCTGGTTAAGAGTTAAAGCATTGGGTTGCAGAGTTAAGCTACTGGTATTATTGAAATAGGTTCCCTATCCATTTTGTATTAGGGCTTGTGTTTCTGAAATGGATGGATGGCCTTAATTATTTTCTTTGGATTTTTTTTAAAAGTGAAAGCAGTTTTCTCTTCAACAAACTAAGCTCTCCAATCCCTGACTTTAGGCTTGCCTGCATTTGGATATGTACCAAAATAGCTATTCCAGAATAAGCTCCCAGGAGAATATTTTACAAATAGATTAAATTAAATTGCAAATAGGAACCCTTATTTTGGAATAAGAGTGCCCGCTTTGGGATTTATATTGAAATAAATCATCTTGGAATAATTGTAGCTATTTTGGTATATTTCCAAGAGCATACAAGAGTTTAGCAATGTTGTGAAATAATTATATTAAAATATCACTGGTGTGATGGATAATGTAGAAAATGTCAATACTGAGTTAGAACATATTGGAGTAAGTATGTCTGCTGGTGTCATACACTTGTTCCGTGTTTTGCTTTTTTTAATTTTAAGGAAAAGGTCCCACCCTTTGGGCTAGGTACATAATTTGTGGTTTATATTATAGTAGTAACCCACCTCTCAGTAGTCCCACCTCTGCGTAACTTGCAGTCTAGAAAGAATCCAATTACTTTGTAATATTATAGACAGCAGCAACTCTGTTTTGCAGACAACATGTACGTTCCCAACACTTTATAACACTCCTTGTTTATAATAGTTGTTTATAACACTCCTGGTTCAGGCCAAGCTGCTACTTACGGTTTTGTTTATTCTTTTTTCTGGAAAGAGAGGAAAACAAGAGAGTTACAAGAAGATAGAAATCATAAGAACCACAGATTTGTTCCGTATTTGAAGTTATTTTGCCACCCCTCTCTTCTTTGTTTACTACAGATAGCACATGAGTCATTATTTACAATAGCAAATGCAATGTGCTTCATTACAACCTATGGCAAGGAACTAGTATGGATATGAAATGAAAATATCACCCGTATTTACACACACACACAAAAATATATAAAGAGACTGTTTAAAGTAGCACTTTCTCATTCGATAAAGAATGCTCACAGCTGAGAAAGTTTTGCCATCTTTCTGGGTACATTTTTTTCTCCTCCCTTGGGGCACCTTCATTTGTGCCTTGACTCCTCCCAGAGAGAGGAGGCTGCAGGGGCTTTCTCTGCCCAAATAGAAGGTCACACTCTTTACTCACATTCTTCTCACTTTAATCTTCCACGTACTTTCAACACTATTTTGGTCCCGTCCTAGAGATCTAAAAAAAGATATAGAAATTCAGTGGCACAATTTCAAGGTTATCCCACAGGCCAGCAAATCCATAATGGGATTTTTTTTTCCCTTTATGGTAGATCATATTAAAAGAAGTTGATATAATGTGAAAGAGAAAGGCAGTTTCTACTTATCAAATTATCATATCAAGCATCAAGCTTGTGCTTGAAGGTAATTTCAGCTAATCCTTTGTAGCAATAAATATCTATTACATTTATCACATTGAATTTGTTTCCCCTTCACTTCATCCAATTACCTTTTCTACAACTGGAAAATATATCAGAGCTATCTCCACATTTTTTTATCGATGTTACCTCACTATTATCTTCTTGATCTTTTGTCAAGATGTGCTTTAATTAAAATCTTCATGTAACTTGCCTAGATTTAGCCTTCTGTATCCAGATAATTGTTACATTTGCTTTGAAAAGTGGAATATGGCAATCCCAAGAGCTGGGCTGGAACTGAAATTCTGTGGGTGTAGAAACTTCTGTGCAGGTTGCTAGAATGCCACAGTTTAGGACCTTATATTCAGAGGTCTGTTAGCATTTCTATTATAAATCTCTGTATGTAGTGGTTTGCTGTTTGACTCCTAAAATTCGCCTAGGAAATACTGATATAAATAGCCTCAAGCAGGCAACCGTTTTGTTTTTTTTTTAATTAAAAAGACATATGGTTTCATGGTGTAATAATGCAGTTGGTGCTGTTCATTAGATGGGTATCTGCCACTCAATATCTCCATATGGGAGTGACACTGTATCAGCTTCTTGGAGAAAATAGATTTTCCCACTGTTTTCTTACAGAGCCCAAGCTGTAGGTTCCTCAAGCATCTCAGGGATTCCTCTTCATGTGCACAGTGTAGGAATGGAGCTGCTTTTTTATTAATTGTACATCAGGTTTCTTGCAGCTCCTGTGCAAACATGTGCAAACTCTGGGGTTATAGTAAGATGTGTTGGTCGATTATAAACATTGTGCATATCCAATACTGTTTTTTTTTTTTTTTTTTTTTTTTTAAACTGTGATGGTACAGAGCCAGAAGGTGGATTAAGACAGAGCAAACTGGATGATTAAGAAATCTGTGATTGATGAAGAGTTGCCTTTAAATTGGGGAGTTTCTATCAGACTCTGCTGCTTTCTTCCAACCTATTCACCAATCCTGACAGTAAAAAAATAAGTTAAAAATCTTTGTGATAGATGTCTTGCAGATATCCTGGAGATTTCCTTATGCTAAGTAGTGATGAAGAGAGAACTGCTGGGCAGAGCTAGCCAAAGTGTTTGGCTGTACATCTTGCTTCACCAGGTGTACACAAAACTACTCTGAAAGCACATTGGAATGAGGAAAGAAAGCACTAGGGAGGTATTTCAGCCAAGTGGTCTTGAAAGAAACATCTACATCTTACATGAGTGCCAAAAATCTAGCTTCTCTTTAAGAGAGGTAACAGAGTAGATGACCAAAGGCTCAAGCATTGAAGGGTTGTCACCCACCAATGTGAAATTTTTCTTTTCCTAAGTGGCAGCTGGAAGAAACAAGCACAGGTATAGGAAAAAGGGCTAACTTGTTTGACCCTCTTTATTGCCTCCTTCTCAGTTTATGTCCTTTAAAGGAGATGATACAGGAGACTAATTACTGAGGTTAATGTCCTGAAATGCTTCCTTACTGAAGGTTAATATGTGTGGTTGAGGATGCATCAATACCTGCAATCAGTCACAGATTCACAGGGGAAGACACTGACCTTTTGGAGACTGTGGGGCTCAGGCCTCTGATTTCAACAGTTAGATGTTGCCAGAAATCCACTCTTTCTATTTCAGCCATCAGGGAAATTCCGAGTCCTTCTCAAAAGGGTTGATTGCAACAAAGCATTTGCAGCACAAATACAAGAGAATTTAAATCCTGAATAAAGAGAGATGCATCTCCCCATCCCTTCTGATGTTTATTTAGAAACATTCAGGTTTTAGCCAGACACTGGCAGTTTATTTCAGCTGGGAGGACTCCAGGTTGTTAGTGCTCCACTCTGGGTTCATTCAGAGCACGGAGCAGCTCTGTTGCTTTGGGATTGTCTGCTGCTGGGGAAGGAAAAAAACCACCCCAGGCAGGCTCACAGTGCAACAGCCTAATGGAAGATCTGTCTCATACCCAAAATGTCTATTCCCTTCTGCTCTCCTGATGCTTCATCAATCATGTCAGCTGTGTATCGTGATTCTCAGCATGGGGAAAAATACCTGGAATCTTTCAGTTTCCTCTTAGAGTGACAGAGTGGTTTGTCACTCTTGTCTACCCCTTCCAGGGGTACTAGTTCCTAAAACTCAGGAGCATCCACCTGGGAAGAGAGGCCACAGAAATAAGCACACGATGGTAAAAGTCTGTGAAGCTTTGCAAGCTATCTGATACTTTGTATGGAAAGACAAATATGGATATGTTAATCCACATTATTGTGGTTGCATCAGTTAGACAATGAGGCGAACCATATTCAGAATAATCTAATTTTCATACGTGTAGACATCCAGACCTGCTCTGGATGGTGGTTGACAGTGTGCTCTGCAGCTGTGAAAGCCAGGGTCCAGGAATTGGTGGGGTTTTTCTGGCCCTGGTTACAAATCACTGCCACTCGTACAAGAAATGAAACCTGCATTCTTGTCCCAAAACGCCAGCAGAAAATGAACAAGCCAAACTCCCAGCTCTTGAAGCTGTCTTTAATACATCAAGAAATACCAAGAAAAGGGCACAAGAAATTTTTGGTTTTATTTTATGCTTTTTTTTTTTCTTTTGGTCCTCACAGGTCATCTTCAATCATCTAGAGGCACCAGTAGAGGAAAAGTGCTTAAAGCAGTCAAGAGCAAGCTAGGGTAATTCAGTCTGCACCTCTTCTTCTTAAACTGCCTTACCTCTAGAGCATCACACTGATGCAGCCTGAAGTGTCTGAGTAAAATGTGCAACTACTTCAGCTTCAGTATCCTTCACCTCAAAACTACTGAACTTAGCACCTTCATATGGAGTTATATTTTTCTTCCTCTGGCAGGCCTATGCCACACATTTACTTTGATGTTAGGACACTCAACCATTTTTTTCATTTACATTCATGAAAAAATTTTAGTTGGAAATGGTATTTTCTCCTTTTCAATTTTTTTTCATAAACAGTATTAGATAAGCCACACCTTGGACTAAGGCCAAATGTAGAGCAGTAATAATTTTGAAACATTTCAAATATCAGAAATGTGTGAAATGAAAAATTGCATTCAAAGCTTTTTTTCCACTCACTAACTACCCCCAAAGCCTTGAGCAAGGTAATAAGTAGAATTAGTAAAACCCAATTTAAATTCAGCTGTCACTGATGTTATTATATCCTTTCGGTGGTAGAGCTCAAATGCCTGGTGCTCTCTCTGTGATTCCCAGGCAGCATTCAGCATGAACTTTTCCAGAGATTAGAGATAGAGGCACTTTCATAATACTGACTTGGTGCATCTTCTTGGGTTTTTTCTTCCTTGAGGGCAAAAAAGAGATTACCTTGTTCTGAGGATATCTGACAGTGATATTCCATGTCTGGCAGTCACTAAAATCTAATTCTGCTGGGCTTAACTACCATAATTTATTCCCTGTAGGTGGGTTCCAGAAATAGAAGTAGGTATGATCCTTGCCCTACAAGGCTCACACAATAGACAGAGAATTAAAAAGACTGGCAGATAGGAGAGAAAAAAAGTAAAAGGAGTAATGGCTATGGAAAGCACAGAGATATAAATTAAATCCAAATTACTCCTTCAGTGTGATAGTGAGACTTAATAAGCAAGTTTGTTAAAGGGAAGAACCATAATTCAGCTAAAAGATAGAGATGCATGAATAGCCCACAGAATAACACACAGGGTGGCAGCAGCCTAATGGCACAAACCCTACCCCACATGAAAAGGCCTTTTCTGCAGTTCAAATCACTTATCTCTGCTATCATCCGGCCTGTGTGATCCAACAAATAACTTGGTCCTTCCTTAGTCACTCAGTTTCTTCCAATGTGTTACTGTCTCATTTTCTTGTTACATTCCAAACTATCTTTAGAGACTGTCCTGCTCTCCACAAGTGGTGAAGAAGCCCTGAGAGCATATCCCAACATCCAGACCCCTCAGAAGGGTTTGGATTGCACTTCATCCTCCAGGTTTGATGCTTTCATTGCTTGAGGTCTTCCTGATAGGAAGGTAGCCCTTTTGTAAGGCCAGAATAGGGATTCTGCAAACCCCAAACCTTCTTCTTCTCTCAAGGTTTTAATTTCACTTAGAACCTGCCCTTGCAGGCTCATGTGTGGTCCCATGTATTTCTCTTCAGCCTGTTCCTGGGGTGTGTAGCCCTGCTCTTGCCCCTCTCTGACAGATGACCAAAAACTTGTTTGTTGAGGTTTGCTTTGTAGTGGAGCAGGCTTGAGCCTGATTCTGTTGTCTCATATGAGCACCTTAAATAATGCAATGTATTTCCCCTCCTTTTAGCCTTGTTGAGTTGGCTAAATAATACTCCTAAATAATACAGCCCTTGTCAGTGTGTATGTACCAGGTAGCAAGGCCCAGAATATTTGTGCTTGTGTCCCAAAACTGGCCAGGTTTAGAAACATGGCATATATTTTCTTACAGCTTTGATAAGCAAGAAGAATGATTTTATTTATCACTTAGGTAACGAAGAGAGTATTTACATTTGTAGTTTCTTTTTTTAAACTGCTTGTTTACTATGATAGAAAATGATAAAACAGTTTTATAAGGACTAGAGCATCCCAAAAACAGCTTTCAAGGAAAAGTAAACAGTGAGAAGAAAGGATGTGGTGAGGTAAGACCTCACTGAAAGAAAAAACCACCAGGGAGATGGATCTGACTACAAGTACAAAGCACAAACACAAAGCAATCTGACTAATCAACTACTCTGCTTAGGTTTATTGCACATGACAAGACATTTAATAGAGAACAAAATCAAGGTATCTGCAAAACAGTAGAGGTGAAACTCCTTGCTGGTAATAACCAGCAATTTTTATGTTGGGTTTCATAAAGATTGCCTGTCTCTGTCCAAAGAAGAACCCAAAAAAAGAATAAAATAAGTACTAAATGGTGCATTGTGATCATAGTTGTAGCCTGTTTATAGGTATGCTTCAAATTAGAGGTTTGGTGTCATGGAAACTGCTTCTTCATTTGGAAAGCTCTGCAGCACACTGAGAAGGAAAAGACTGGTGAGAGCAAAAGGAAGAGGGAATGAATGAGCAAATTTGTGTGGCTATGCAGTCTTCCCAACATTGCCAGCTCCCTCCTTTCTCCAGAGAAAATGGAGCGAAGAGGAGGTCAAGGCTCCCACACTGCTTGCTGTACCTTACTCTGGAATAATGCAATTTTTTCTACCCCTTGCTTTTTGTTGTCTGCAAGAGTACATGTGGCTGATTTTGTAGTCAATGCAAAGTGCAGTTGTAAGCAATTCTTAAGGGAATTTTCTTTACTGAAGGAATATATACATGGTTATGCCATGCATTTGGTATATATTTGGTATATTCACAAAAGCAGTATATATATATTCACAAAAGTCCAGAAACTATAAATACTGATTGTTCTCTTCTGCTTGTGTACATATAAGCATAGTATGTTTTGTGTAATTTTAGTGCTAAAAAGATGTTTTGTGGTGCTCTGCATCAAAAGAAAGCAGACATTTGTGTAAAGAGCTTTTAAATTTTACCAGGAGAGAAATCTCTTCAATGAATACAGGATTGCAATAGATGACTGGGAATTAATACCACCACTTGCACTGTCCTAGCTTTGATGACAGTTTATGTTCATTTAGTGGCCACAGTTTAAATTACTCAGTAATTAATTACATTAAGCAGTAAAATGAGAGTTTGCAGAGACTAAACTAAGGGCATTTACTATATTTCTGATGTGTTGCTGTCATACATACCATGAAGGAGCAGAAACAGACCAATGCTATACAATGGATGGATTTTAAAGCATAGTTAAGATGGATATAAGCTCCTGAGGTGGCATGATACGAAGCCAGTGGAGATGTTCCCCACTTCTTCGTGAAGCTCAAGTTGGCATCACAGAAGGACCTAATCACAGGGCAGTGCAAATCCTATTCTTCTTTCACCATGAGGCCAAATGTGTCCCTTTGGCTCCTAGGTGAAAATGCACCTCTGATCTTCACCTAATTTTCTAATCATGCATGGTTTGAAACTAGCTTTTGTTCTTCTTCCCCTCCTGGGAGAAGAGACATAATAAATTTCTTTATTCTTTATTTTACTTTATTTTAAAAAAACTCCCAGTATAAGAAAGGTGCAAAATGAAGATTTGGAAGTACCCAGAAGAGCCCCCCCCTTCTTATGTTTCTGCCTAAGAAAAGAGGCTCCCCTATTAATGCTGCAGGGAGGATGCCTCGGGAACATTAATTCTGTTGCTACAAAATCAGTGTGCATCTTTGGCACTGAAGATCTGTGAAGAAGAGTTTGGTGTTACTGTAGGAGGTGCTCAGTGCTTAAGAGGCAGAATATACTGGAAAGACTGTTGAACAAAAAGTAACTCATTCCTGTCTGCTGCACAGAAATAGGTGTGTTGAAGAATCCAGAGGTGGAAGGGATGTCTGCTGAATTCTTACAGACAAAGTGGGATGAAAAGGGTCTCATCAATACAGAGGGGAAAAAAAAAGAAAAGTCACCTCTAAAATGACAGAAAATTTTCTGTCTAAGAATACTCAATAGTTAAGGTAGAAAAGCATGAAATTTCTTTCTTCAGAGCCAGGCAATGGAGTGTAGCTTAGTTGAATAGCTCTGCCTCAGACTTTCGTTCTCTATATTATCAAAGCAACATGAAAAGCTTAAGAGCTCGGGCAAAAGAGAAATGACTGCGCAACCTTTCTTCTCCAGGAGTTGTGCCTTTGTGCATTACTTTTTTTGGTGCTCTCAAAGGTTTTGAGGAACAGGATGAAGAAGTGGAGCATTTACATGAGTGGTTCTGCTCAGATCAGGGATGCATTTTGAAACAGCCCTCCCAGCTGTCTGTGCTGGTGCAGTTTGGCTTGTGTTACAGAGAGATCTCAGAGCTCATGAACTCCGCTCCTGGGGACAGCAGAGGCAAGTGCTCCCCCTGCTAATGGCCATTCAGTCCATCAGATAAGACTACAGCTTGTCTGAAGTAAATCCCACCCTCTCTGCCCTCACTGTTTTTTAAATAATGTGGCCTTAGGTCCTCAGCACCAACTGTTTATCCCTGATGTGTCACAGCACAGTCATGGCTTTCTTCTAATTGCAATGTAGACATAGCCTTAGGTTTCAGTTGCTCCCTATCTGCATCTCTGGGAGAGCTGTAGCTTTCCTTCAGAGTATTGACAGAAGGTGCCTGTTTAGCTTGTTTTTTTTTTTCCATAAGAAAACAACCATTTAAATAGCACTTACTATTGTAAGTGTGCATGGTACAAGCTATTGCTGTCTTTCCCCTGAATAAGAAACACACAAAACTCCCTCAACAGGCAGAGTCATTATGGAGCTATCTAGATACTTGTGCTTTTGCAAGTCTTTCATCTAACTCAGAGGTGGGAATACAAATCCTGAAACTCAGGGACATCCTGTGGCTTTGCAACACCTCCCAGGAGAGATGTGCTCATTTGAACAAATAGATTGCACTCATTCACATTCCTTGTTTACTCATGTAACATTTATAATATGGATAATATTCCCCTTTTAATAAGTGGTTAATAATAGCTCAGTGTGAGTTGCAGGTAGAACGTAACATTATATTTAATTGTACTTAACTAGTTCTTTAGGTGAGGCTTTGCAGACCTGTGCAAAGGGCAGAGCAAAGCTGCTCTGCTGGAGTGGGAGCCCAGGGGACACAGTGCCACTGGCAGATGTGAATCCTGAATTTCCTTCAGCATGGGCACTGGGATAGCAGAGCAGGTGGGACTGGGACCTGCCTGGTCTCCTCTCCCTGATCTCCCCAGGTGCTTTGGTTTTCTTTGGGAGCAGAGCTTCTCCCAGGTCCTGTCTTGCATCTCTGTGTTCCCTTTCTGGGGTCCTGTCTTTTGGGTTAGGAGCCAGAAGAAGTGTCTCTAGGGACGCAGGGAGACCATGGCTAAGGAACGTGGTTCTTACTGTGCTGTGGGCTTCTCCCTCCTGCTTCACAGGAGTCTGGTCCCATATTATTCTTGCCACTTAGGGATGCATGGTTTGCAGACTCATGACATGTGACAGGATAGTGGCTAAGGAACTTAAAACTTTTTATGCAAGATGACACAATCATCTTTCCTGCTCTCATATCTCTAAACACCTCTCCTGTGCTGTGGAAAGGATCCCCCACTGCATTGTGGTGGGAGAGGGACCCAAGTCCCTGAGCAACATCTGGGCTGCCCTGGTGGCCTGGGGCCTGGTTCAGGGCAATCCTTAAGTCTGTGTTTAAAATCAAGGGCTCAGGTGCTGCTCTGCTCTCTTGTTCTTCATCTCACCAAAGACGTGCATTTTGACATCAATACTAACAAATAAATCCTAGTAAATTTTATGCACTCCATGAGTTTCTTTTTTGCTGGGGCCTGAACTTTGCTACTTTGCTTCAGGGCAGTGTTTTCTGCATTCTTTTTTTTTTTTTTTTTTTTTTTTTTTTTTTTTTTTTTTTTTTGGATTGATTTGTCTCAAAGTATTTTTTTTTATCTTTCTGATCAGCACGTTTGGGAGGAAGATGATGGCTGCTTCATGGAATCAAAGCCTGTGAAGAGATTTCTTAGCAGGTCTTTTTTAGATATAACAATTTTAATAAGCACTTTTCAGAGACATTTTAAAACTCTTACTTGATTCAATAGCTATAGCACAGAGACTCAAAGAAGATATATCTGAATAGTGGTGGTCATAAAAATAGTTTTTGAAACTATAGAACAAGAGCTTTCTTAAATTATAGTGTGATGTTGGGATTAAAAATGGTTGGTGCTGGTGACAGAGAGGGAAGAGAAAAAGCAAGAAAAAACCTCCAGCCATAAAACCAAGCAACTTCATTTAAGACCTCTTGCTCAGTCTTTACAGTAGATTTCTCAGTCCATCTCTAGGACTGTCAGTATTGTACATGCAAAACTGATTAAAAAAAAAAAAAAAAAGACATCTTTTTCTTCTCAAGACATAAAGGAATGAAAAAGGAACAACCTGGCAGGTTTCATTGCAAGCAGAGTATAAATTGGCCAGTAAATTTAACAAAGTGAATGCAAAAAAATGTGGACAAGACTATGAGCAATTGCCTTGAATCAGGAAGGAGTCAGGAGGAGGTTAGGGTGGGAGCTTAGTGTGGTGTTGCTTGAGAAAAGGGCTTTTGGGTTCATGAGTATGGCTCTTTATTAAGACACACATGAGGAATGTTTCTGCCATGACTGAATGTAGTAGTTTGACATATTGCCCTGGCCTTTGCTGTAGCAGAAATACAGGAACATTTTCTATGCTGAACCTGAAACTCTTAGAGAAATGAAATCAATCTTTCTTTCCATCTGCATGAATGGGAGTTCGATTGGACCCTAAATATTTCAAACAACTCTGGTTTGCATTTCAGGACCAACTCGATCAAAATTAAAACATTTAACTTGGAAACAGAAGAGAAGGATGTCTGCTTTTTCTGTAAGTGTCTTGGGTGATGTCTCTCATGTCAAATGCAGACTCTAATGCTCTGTAGACTACAGTAAATAGAAAAGGATGATGGAGTAAACACTTGGATAATTTACACTTTACTGATTTAGGTTAAAAAGCACTCAAGGAAGACTTACGAGACAAAAAAAACCCCACCAAACAGTGTTATGCAACAAAATACAACAATCAAAGGCCATATTTTAAAAGATGAGCTGCTTTCTACACTAAAGAGGAACTGATTAACCTGCTGTACAGGGAAACTACCAGACCCAGTCTGAGTTACTAAGGATAGCTCACATTTTACTCAAAAAGAATACAAACATATTTGGAAAATGTAAAGAATACGTTGATTTAAGGAAATTAAATGTTTTGCTCAACTCCAATTTCAGTTGCAAATGCAAAGTTCAAGTGCAAAAAGCAGCTTAAGTCATCTCAGCATCTCAGAATCATCAGAGCTGTAAGAGACCTCTAGAGAGAATCCAGTCCAACCCCCCTGCTAAAGCAGGATTGCCTCGGGCACATTACACAGGATTGCATCCAGGCAGGTTTTTAATGTCTCCAGAGAAGGAGATTCCACAACCTCTGTGGGCAGCCTGTGCCAGTGCTCTGTCACCCTCATGGTAAAGAAAATTCTCCATACGTTTAGGTGGAACTTTCTGCCTCCTGGTTTGTGCTCATTGCCCCTTGTCCTACCACTAGGCACCAATGAAAAGAGTCTGGCTCCATTGGCAGGCTACCTTCTATATGAAGGAAGTGGTTCATAGAGTCATAAAATCAAGTTATTTTGGGAAAACCCAGATTTAGCTTGATTATAAATCTTTAAATGTCTAAAATCCAGTATTTGCTGTATGATGAATGTATAGCAACCTTACTGAGAGAGGGGCTTAATGTTATGTGTATTTTTCAGAGTAAATTCACAAGATGAGAAAACAATTAAAGATTTTTACTGTACTATGGCAGATGTTTCTGAAAAATTACCTTTATTTTTTCTTTTTTCTGGTTTTTAAAATCTATGTTTTCATTTTGGGGGTGATTTGTCAAACTCTGTGTATAGGTACAAATGACAGAGAGGAGGAACTGGCAAGCCTAATTTAGGTTTCTTAAACCTCTCAGTTCTGGTGGTGATGGTGGTAGCTCTCTTTTTGTGTACTCTTTCTAACATGATTCATTTGTTTGTGATTAAAAATTTAGAAAGCCACTTCAAGCGTCCTGTGAGGATTTTCAGCAAATCCTTGTATTTGTGTCAACGGGCAATTTTAGCTCAAAAAATACCTTTGTAAATCTGGCTTCTTCCACTGAGGATGTTAATAACAGACAAGGTCATGGCCAAAATTTGCCTTTTGTATCACTACTGTTGCAAATGGGAGACCAGCTTGTGCTTTCAAGACAGAATTTGGCCCTTCATTGGTCTTGGCTCATCCTGTGTGGCCATGAAATGTTATTGACACACAAGGGGTTTTTATTGTAATTCCTTTGCAATTAACAGGCATGCTTTTTGTGCTTCCCTGTAGATTGCTGCTTCCCAGCTCTGCTCAAAGGACTGTACCATTTATTCCATAATGATCTTTCTCTAACCTGATCAGCAGATGCATCAAGTTTTTCTACTTTGCATTTATCTCAGTTAAAGATTATTTGGTGAAACAGTGGAAACACTTCTGCTAAACCCAGCCTCCATACCCATATTTTTCATTAGCTTTCTCTCCATAGGGCAACCTGAGATTTTTTTTCTATGCTTTAGAAAGGCTTACATGAAATCTTTTCCTTGGAGCACTGCTAATCCAAATCTGTCACTTCTCAGCCAAACCAACCATTTATGTTCATGACCTTGCTCTTATCTTTTGAAGAATGTGGAGAACTGAAGATGTTACACAGCTTTTCTGTGGGACTCGACGGAGGGGTTTTTTTTGGGTATATATTTCAGATTACTGAGAGGATTAAAAAGTGGGTGGTGTATTTACAGTATGAGGGAGGAGTAACTTCTAGGGAGACTGAAGGCAAGGCTGGGAAGTCAAGGGGGATAAGGAGATTGTTTGATAGACACTTTGGTCTGTTTCTCATCTGTGGTTATGTGGGATACTTTGTACATAATTTTGCATCTGCTTATGTTTTTGGAGTGTGAGGTTGTGCTGGTTTGGGCCAGGAGAGAGTGAATTTTCTGGCTTTGTAATTTTGCTTTCAGCAGTGACAGAGGTAAAAAGGCTGTTCTGGAGTGGAAGTGTTTAAGAATTAATTAGTTCCTTTTTGTTTGTTTGTTTATTGTGTAATGGTTGTGTGTGTTAATTCAGGATGAAGATTGTGCTAGGATGACTCTGCTGAATTTTCTCAATGGCAAACCTGAAGCCACACTGAAAATCAGCCTGGAAATCAAAGTCAGGACAAGGCAATTTTCTTCATGAGCAGGGTGATTCACCAGGAGCAAATGAAAGATCCAGGGAAATCAGTCTGGTGTCAGCAGAAGATTAGTAACACATGAGGATTTCTCATAAAAACCCAGTTCCAACTAAATGTTTTTGTTGTAAACAATTGCTTTTGAAATGATGCATGGGAAGAAATACCCTAGTTCATTTCAATGTTTGGAGTCTTTCTCTTTTCACAATGTAAATGTACCAATTTTCTTTGGCTTTTGTATCTCTGACAGATAAAGTGTAGAGGGTGGCTTGAAGGGTCATCTAGTTTAACCTTTATTAGCACATGGATGCACGAAATAAGAATTAAACAGAAACACCTCAACGTCCTATCAAGTGCTCAGCTTGTATTCACAGGTTAGACTGTAATTTGTGAAGATACTGCATGACAGGTCTTTGTTTCCCTGGCTGTTAAACAGAGAGGCTGGAATTCTAAAGGTAATAAAGCAAAAAAAAAAAAAAAAAAAAAAAAGGAAAAAAACCCAACAAAAAACCAACTTATAACAAAGCCCCAAACCACTCTGTTTTATTGTTTTGATTTCTTTGCTTTTTTCTTAACTGGATATAACAGTTTCTCCCTCACCTGCAGTAAGAACTTGTAAATTCTACATATGCCATTTGGCTTTCATGACAGTTTTTTCAGTGACAAAAAGTGGCAATGCTAATTTGTTTTTACCCATTCATTAACATGATAAATACGAAGATATGAAGTATAAATATTTTTTTTTAATTTTTTATTATTTTTTTTTAATTTCCGGAGGTGCTGTTGAATTAAAACATGCTTCTAATTTTCCTTAAAATGGAAATTTTAACTTGAATCAAGTTGAACACTGTGACAATGTGCAGCAAGTATGAACATTTTTTTCCATTTGTACCTTGTATACTTGCAGTATAAGCCTCTTGGGTTCCATATGTATTCCTGATACTGAGGTTTGACTGGTGTAAGTAGGTTCTCTAGTGAGGAGCTTCACATAAAACAAATTTGTGTTATTTTGTAAAAATGCACTGGCAAGCTTTTCCCTTCCTCTAATAACCTTGAAAAGCAGATGTTTAAGAGTAAAAGGGCCCCTATCAGTCAAAGCATGTCAGTCTGCAACTCATGCATAATCCAGAGATGTGAAAAAGGAGATTCCTGCTGTAGACATCAGGACTCATTTTCCATGGGTTATTAGGAAGCATTTTGCCTTTCAATTCATATTCCATTAGCTGCAAATAATTTAACTCTCAGCGCTTCATAATTGTGCATTAACAAAAATGAAAGAGTGGCCTATAAATAAACTTTCCCAGAAGCTAGAAGAAGATTGGCCAAATATAACTTTGCAGAGGCAACACATGTGGATGAATTTCCTTGCCAAACCAGGTTCAATGCCTTCAAATCCATATTCTGCTGCCATTTAATATCCATGCTCCCCTGCTCTGTCAAAGTTGCTGTATTCTTCACCCCTGCTTTTATTCCTTGTTTTCCAGGCTGCAGGGCTGGGGTTGGTGAACTGTAAAGCTTCCTGCTGCTGCCCTTTCCAGTGCCAGGATCAGGAATGTTCTCTATTGGAGCAGGGAGGTGGATGAGGGGATTCTGATATGGGGAGGGGTAAAGGAGGCCCAGAAGAACTGCCAGAAGCATCTGGTCAGCTGGGGCTTCTGAGGGGCTCCTGCTGGGACCACCAGTCTTTTTGAAAGGATTATGGTACCATGTTCTTCTTGCCACATACCATAATTTCCCAAGCGGGTGCATCTAATTGCAATGGTTACTCACTCAAATAGATGGAAAAATAGTTGTGATTTTTTTTTTTTTTTGCCTCAATGTCCAGTTTTCCTTTCCTCACAGAACCCCACAGCTCACAGCAGACCTTTCTGGTTTGCATTAAAAAATAGGGTCTTTTGCTTTGTTAGAGCCTCTGTTGCTCAGTGAGCTTTTGGGCATGGTTTTTGGGCAGGGGAGGCAGCCTGTGAGGCAGTGGCAGTGGGCACAGGTGAGGAGGGGGGGTGGGCTGGACCCCTGGTGCCAGCCAGTGCTCAAGTTGACACGGTCCTCCCTGGGACTTCGCCTTCAGCACACTGAGCTCTCTGTCCTCTCGAGACCACTCAGATGAAAAATGCTTTAGTGGGAACTTGACCTTTTCTTCCCTGGTCACCAGGAGTCTGGGAAAAACAATAAACTTTTATCAAAATTGTTATTTTCTTGAGAAAAGGTCACCATTGTTTAAAAAAGAGGGTTTTTTTTGTTTTTTATTGGCTGATTTTATTGTTCAGATATTTCAGAAGGGGAGTGCAAAGAATCTGGCTGTTCCAAGGCACAAGTCAATGTGTTATAAATCAAAGGGATATGAGGGTGTGCTGGGCATTCCACAGGATTCCTAAGCTTTGATTAATGAACAGATTTCTTTGTTTCCATTAAACCAGCTGGGATGCAGTTCAAATATTCCACATTGTCTTCAATAAACTGTCAGCAAATGCTCCCCCAAAATAATATTTGGTATTCTAGAAAGAAAGCTCAGCAGGGTTTATTTTTCCCTCCTTCACTTTGGTGGCAGGGAGCCTTAGTGAGGGTCCTGTGTGAGCAGGTCACATCATGCTTCTCTCTTGATTTGGTTAAGATGGTTTGTCATTTTGTGTTGAAGAATGGGAGGTGACAAAAATTTGGTTTTCTGTTGGTTGACTGTTGAAAGTCTGAATTTTGAAGCTTGATATTAGTGAGTAAAAGCCCAGAGCCACTGAGAAGCTACCAAATGTTCAGTATTTGCATGTTTTCTCCTCCTCTGTTTTGACCTTGCCAATGAAGAAGGGCTTCAGAAAATTACAAAACTCAAAACATGTGCTTTTTTTGACTAATTCTTAATTACCTAGTACTTAGACTCCAAGTTACTGGTTTTCATTAAATACCTCCTAAATAGCAGATGTTAAAAAGTGACTATGTACTAAATGTTTGAGGGTGATAACACATGTTTCACATGTGAAGAGACAGGGTAAAATAATAATGTAGCTCAACTATGGCATGGCAACTATGGCATAGGTCTTCCAAAATTAACTGTGCTAGTTGCAAATGAATCTCACTGATTTATTTCAAACCAATATGGAACATGAATATTCGTGTTTCTTAACCAAACCCCTGAGAAGGGAACGACTCTTATGTGAATTATTAATATGTAAGAAAAACGTATGATGGTAAAATAGCTACTAAATTTTTTTAAAAACTTTCTTTTTCTTCTCTCCAGTTGTCTATTAACAGCTGTGTGCCTGTTCATATGACCATTTCATCTCATCAGAGGGATCTTTACCAACACGAATACCATTTCAGAAGCAATACCAAACAACTGCAGAGCACTGCCATTATTCAAACCTTTGTAAAAATGTCCTGGGTTTATGAGTGAAAATAGTGAATCCTGTAGATGAAAAATGAATTAGAGAGTGACAAAGCAAATTCAAAGTCAGATGGATCTTTTGGATGGATCACGGTTCTTATTTAGATAAACTCTTCTATTCTTGTGGACTAGTGCTGTATGGTAGTAAAGCTGAAATAATGATGGTGCTTCCAAGGGGATGAGAAGAACAGGCAGCCCAAAGTATTTAATAGCACCAGCGTTTACTATAAATTAAGTGTGCAGCTTTACATTTAATTAGAAGGAAATAGCTAATTTGTCTCAAGACATCTGGCTCTTGATTTTATTAACCTGCAGGATGCCTAAACAAAGAAGCATATATATAACAGTGTGTCAGAAAGATAGTTATTTCCAGAATGGCATCACTTAGATATGAGACACTTCAGCGTTTCATATCACAAGCAGTGGAATACTTGTCAATGCTGTGTTTCATCAGAAAGTAACTATCTCAGAAAGGGATAAAACCCAATAATTTTTCATTGGTTTCTTGAGAAAAATTTTTATATATACTTGCATATATATGTATGTAAAATATATATGCAATATATAATTATATATATATAAAAATTAATTTCAGACTCTCTTAATTGTTTTTGTGCATCTAATAATAGCAGTTCATACTTTGTCAACTTCCATCCAAGCAGTTAGCTGATATTAATTGGGATCCCTGGTCTCACACCTGTCACTGAGATGAGAGATCATGCAGTGGAAATGGAAGGAAAGGGAAGGGCTGATGGGCAGAGAGGCAGCCAGCTCTCAGTGAACAGTGTGCTGAGAGCCTGCCTCTGATGTCTGCCTGGTGCTGCCAGCTCTGGGAGCTTTCCTGCAGGAATTGTAGCATTTGGTGTTTTCCTTGAAGCTCCCCTATCCCAAGTCACATTATTGTCTTGTGTTATTTCGGGGCTTTCATAGTCAGAGACCAGTTTGGATGAGGGCACTCCAAAGGTTCAGAAATCAGAGTCTAAAAGAAGATGTGTACTTTCTATTTTAAAAATCCTCTAATTCTGAAGGATAATCTTACGTGGTATGTTATGTGATATCTGAAAGGCTTTTTGGGATGGTTCCTCTGAGCCGAATGGGCAGCCATGAATCTCAGGAGAGCATGGGCAGCACCAGATGCCATTTCTCCACCTTCCATCAATGTTGGGGCTGGAGGTGGCTGCAGGCACCAAAACCTTGTGGATCCGGCCAGGGTATGTGGGACACGCTTCTGAGTCCATGGTTGGTCTTTGGCTCTGCTACCACAATTGTGACAATGTTCTCCTCTCCCTTGCCATCCTCAGGAAGGTGGCAAAGCTGGGGCTGGCCACCATTAGGGGGGATGTGTATTCACTGCATACAGTAAGCACAGATGAGGTGCTTTTTCTATTAGTAGTTAGCTCTGTGGCTGCTACATTAGTCATTCAGGGTAATATGAACTGTGAATTTGCCCTGAATTTTTGAGCAGGCTCCTTTTCTCATTGAATTGGCCAATGTGGGCCACAGACCCAAGCATGTGGGTCTTTGCTGGGTGGGTGAAGCCTTCAAGCTCCTGCTGCACCAGCTCCAGTAGTGACACACAAGGAGTTTGAAATTTCTCCTTCAATATTGTTCCTGCAGTGCTGGGACACCAAACATCAGCCATGAGCAAACTTGAGGCACAGGGGATCTATCATTTGAAAGAGTTTGAAGCTGTTTAAGAAGTTTGAGACATTTCAGAGATTGTCGTGGCATCTCAGGTGAGAGGGAGCTCTGTTCAGACAGCAGCTCCTTCAACTTCTTCAGTGTTATTTTTGTGAGTAAACATTTGCCTCACCCAAACCATTTTTCCAAAGCTTCTCTTGTGCTGCTGGAGGCAACCTGGAGCTGCTGGCACATGGGGTCCAGATGGAGCACTGGCTCTTCTGAAGCTGGTTGGGTGCTGGATACAGCCATCACCAACCAGTAGTTTGGCTGTGACAGCAACAGGGCAGGTTGGGACCTTTGCCAGACTGGCTTCTGGTCCCAGACCTCAGGCTTGGGCCTAAATGGCAATCTAAATTTGGCACAGAAAGCCAGGTCTGCCTGTGTTTGAAAGCTGAAGCTTCAGCCCTGTTGGGTGTCAGTGATCAGGCAGCGTGGTTACCTGGCACTTTGTATCCAGCTGCAGTAATGGAGTCACTTGGAATTGGGATAGCATCCTGTCTTCATTGGATGACAAAACTCCTTATAAAAATACATGGAGTGTGTCCACACAAACTTTCTCCCCTTCCCAAGGCCATCTGTGACCTCTATAGCACCCATGGTATCAGACAAAAAGTACCAGGTAGCCTATAGTTGTTCCATACTTCTGTATACACCTAAACCTGTAATTGGATTAACAGAAAATAAATTTAATTATATAAATAAATAAATAAACACAACACATATTTTACTATTATGTTGCGATAATGTATAAGTAATTAATTATAAACAAACAAAAACGCATACCTAGAAAGGAGATTACATAAATAAATAGTGTGCAGTTGGCCTAACATTATAAAAATAATACTTGTCAGGGGGCTGTAACTGCTTTTAGGTGTGGGTAGCAGGCATGATGTTTTTAGAACAGATGATGTTTGTGTTAAGTGAAGCTGTCTGTAAGTCCCTCTTTTACAGTACAGACAAGCACAATCATCTGGTTCAGTTGGTCTGTGTAATTGAGAATAGTAGAGAGAAATAAAAAGATTTTGGAGAGGGTGCTACCTGTTACTGGAAAGTGCTGCTAAAAAGCTCTGGGTTTTACTTTTGGATACAGAGAAAGGACAATATTGAGAGAATTTACCCCAGAATCTGGCTAACAGTGGATTGGCTACCTGATGGAGAAAATGACACTAAATAGTGCAGTCATTTAGTTGCTGTTTTGTCAGATGAGATTATCAGATTATCCAGAGCCCAAATGCATATCCTTTCTGTCTGTAAAAGTTTTCCTTAAATACTGCAGCCAGGTAATCACACCTCATTCTAAGACAGAGCAATATTAATATTATTGGTTTTCTCAGTTTTGTAACTTTGCCCAAATTTAAGAGTTTATATTTAGAACTTTCACTGTCAAAATGTATGCTCAGTTTCTATTCTCTGAAAAAATAAAGCTGTTTTCTAGAAAGAGATGACAACCTTGGCTGAGGGAAAAAGCTCCAAACAACTGAGCACAGGTGGAGCTCTAGAGTAGGGCTGGAAGGCTGGGTGAGGAGCTGGGCTTGGTGTCAGGGTTTGTCCCTTACTCTCCCTGTGAAAATGTCCCTGAAAAGCACAGCTTCTGCAATCTTATTTCATTCTGTGTGCATGGGTCTGTGGGGAAGAGGGAAGTATAAGGGGGTAAGAGATGGGTGGGAATGAGGATCCAGGAGCAGGAGGCAGGACTGAGCCCCATGGGCTGGGTACAGGCTGAGGTGGGACCAAGCCAGAGGCATCAGAAGTCACAAGCTGGTTGAACCTGGCCTGAGGAAGAGAAGTGATCTGAGTAAGGGGTGCAAGGGTGAAAATTCACTTGCTGCCATGTCTGAGCTTAATTTCTATGGCTAAAAAAACCAAGGTGGCATTTTCCCATTGGCATCTTTGTGACTCCTGAGCAAGGGATTATTCCCGCTTCATTGAGCAGTTTGGGACAACAAGTATGCAATCCAAGAATTTCCTAGCTGCTTCCTCACCAAGAAAAAAAAAATTCTTTTCAAGTTGCCTGGGCAAACCTGAACTCCTCCTCAATAATAGCGTGTGGTCTTGGGTTACCTGCTCACACACACCATATTCCACAGACCTGAAAATGATTCAGGGTACATGGGCTGAGGGATGTATCATAGCTATGGGGAGAGAGAGGCTGTCACCTCCAGAACCTCTGCATTATCTGCTGAAGAAACTGAGAAAGTGTGCAGTGAAGAAGATGAAGCAAGGGGAAGTCTCCTGGGATGGGCTGTTAAATACTACCCTGAAGAACTTGATTGTCTTCCTGACATTGCTTGAATTCCACAGGGATTTAAATCACATTGCTTAACTGACATTTTTCACAGTTAATGCCTGTGTGTTCCTCAATTTTTATATTTCTTATCTGAGCCCTTCAGTCTGACTTGTTGAAATGAAACGAAGAGCGTTTGGAATTTCCAATGGACACTAGGAGAACTCTGCATTGCTCCAGAGAAATATAGTGCAATAAAATGCCAGGTTCCTTTAAAAAAGTCAGACTGTAAACGTTTCAAATGAACTATCCCTGTCAATGTTCATAACTCTGTGCCTCAAGCCTCTGTTTGCAAAATGTATGTAAGAAAGTCTCCTTATCTCACAGGACATTTGGGAGAACAAAGTAATAATTTCTGAAACAATGCTCTTATGCTGAGGACTACGTACAGAGATGGATAATTCTGTGTCTACAACAACTTGTAATAAGGGAGGCAGCAATGGAACACATAATAAAGATGGGAACAATACAGAGAATTAATTCTAGCTGTGTTCGATGCTCGTTTGCCACTCCTCCAGTGAGGAATATCTGTGTGCAGAGAGGAAGGAGAGGAGCATTGCAGAGAGGACAGTGCATGACCAGGCTCCAACAACCTTGTGATGGAGCAAAGCTGGGTCTGCAAAGGCAACCATACCTTGGGAGCCCTGTGCTTGGCACTACCTGGCTCATGTGTGTGCTGCACAATGCAGTGCTGAGCTAAAGGCACAGAAAGGAAGCTCAAGGAGGACAACAGGTAGCGGCACAGCAGTGACAAGCATCCTCCCCCACAGGTCTTCTCTGCAAGGGAATGCACTTACCCAAAGGTACTTGTGAACCTTAGAGAAAGCAGCCAGAGAGAGCTCGGGACACTGGTAGGTAGGCACATAGGCAGAAGGGCTGAGTTGGAGAGTTAATTTGCAATTCAAATGTGGTTACTGAGGTAGATAAATTTAATTATTTAGAGACGTTCAAGCCAGATTTCTGAGTGCCACAGTCATGTGTATTTGTCAAAAACGATCATTTGCTTCATTTACTCTGCAATGATTTTCATATTTTGAATTGTCACCTCAGCTCTTAAAGTTGTGATGTATGGCTGGCACCAAAATATCTGAGGAACTCCAGACAAAGAGTAAATACTTGGGAACGTGGCCGAGGCTGCTCCTGCTTCAGAATGACAACAAGCAGGCTTTATGGCTGGGTGCTCACCATCAGATCTAATGCAAACCACCATCTGGTGGGTGTACACCAAGAGAAAGAGCATCAGAAAGTCAGGATATCATCATGCCTCTGTGCAGAGGAGCCCAGCAGCAGCAGCCGTACATTTCAGGGGATGAAGTCTCAGCAGATGAAATCTCTGCAAAGTAATGAGAAAATCTTGCTCGCCTCATTCACCTCAGTAATTTCACTGAGATGAACGTGGATGGAAAGGGCAGGTGGGACTCACGAAGATCTGGTGAAAGATACAGGAGGAGCACTCCTAAGACAGAGATAGAAATTACAGTGCTTTGATAGGGCAGAAATGGGAAAGAAATTGGGAGTGGACATTCAGCAGATTTTCTGAGAGCATACAACTCATTTTACTCTTTTCAGACCCAACATTATGAACAATACATAACATGGAGCCCAAGCAGGTCTGGTACTGGCATATTTTAGAGGTTTTTCATGTGGAGTGGCACACTGCAGCTCCAGGCCATCCATCCCTCATGATTAATGTATCCTGCTTTCTGTGTACAAGAAACCTCGAGCTGCACAGGTACCTAACCGACAAGTAAGTGGGAAGAATTTAGAAGCAGTTTTTCTCACAACCCCAGTGACTGAAAGATCCAGAGAATTTTGCTTATTCATTTGCTGACCTCATAGCTTTGTTGAACTCTATACCTTTCTAAATAAGAAATCTACTTATTCTGCTTTACTACCTGGCATTTTACAACTAATTAAGTATTTCTGGAAAGGCTTATGTAGAGTAAATTAAAGATGTGCTTTTGCGTCATAACCAAAAATATTACAGGACAATGTCCTTAAAAATTCTTATTCAGTATTTTTGTTCTATCAAATTTGTTTTTCTTGCCCTACCTGTCATGGTGACACATCCTTTTGCTAAAAGACTAAAAGAGGGAAATACTACATTTTCTTTCCTTCAATATTGCATGCTTGGAGACCTTGATTTTTAAAAGGGAGACAAGTCTTCTCCTGTTTTAGGGCCTTTCGACTGTATAGGCCACTCAGCAACATACCTGAATTTGTTCCCTTGCTGAACTGGTCAGAATTCAAAGCACACAGTACACGAGACTGTAAGTCACTGCTTCTGGCTAATTAACATGATTGTATATTATCTGTCTTCCCATCCCAAATGAGACATATAAAGAAGTCTACAAGCCTGATGGCTCCCTATGGATTGTCGTGGCTCTGGTACCTAGACTAACATTGAAATGAGGATTCATTAGGCCTTTGTACTGACAAGATGGTCTTGAAGACCCAAGACTATTACATTTTAGGGCGTGCTCTCAAACATTAGTATTTCTCACTTATGCTGCTGCATGAGGTGCAAAAGCACTTACCTCCTCATCTGCCAGCAGACAGGCAGGCTGATCCAGCAGCCTGCCAGAAACAGTGTCTGCAATGCCCATTCCTGTTCCCTTCTTGGCACGGAGCAGCTGAGCTGATTTGGTGGAAACCAAATGTCTGGGAGAAATGGGAGAAAGCCCCATAGCAATGATGGCATCGGATGGGGCAGTGCAAGGGCAGCCCGGCAGCTGAATCTCCTCCACTGGAGGGCACGGGTTTGGGGTTCCTGAGAGAGCAGGGATGAGAGGTTGGTGCCTCTCTGGTGGGCCTCAGGGAGATAAAATCAGCTGGCAGGTTGTGCACCTGTGTTTGCAAGATCCCTGAGAAGGTGGAGAACGGGCATCCCCAAAAATTCCAGGAACCCTCTGGCCACCTGTCAGCCCCTCCAGATTTGCTTTGACCTCATTGATTCCCTGCCTGTAGCACCCTGACCCTGTTCATCCCTATGCCTACCCACAGCCCTCCACCACCACCATCTGAATTTCACCACTGTCTGAAAGGAGACCTGCTAGCCCGTTGCTCTTAGAATAGCAGTGTTCAGCTTTTGTCTAAACTGCCAAGAAACCTTTGAACTGGTGCCACTATTGAAGCATTTCTCTAACTCTTATGTGACTCTTGCTACCTCTCCTGGCCCCTGTTTGCAGGGCATCTTACCAGACCCATCAGGTAGATGGATGGAAACATCAAGAGTCAAAGAAATGTGGTCCTGGCATGGTGATTCCTGTGTTTGAATACTCACTTTATGCAGTGTGCTGTAAGGCTGTGGAGAATGAAATGACTGAATGAGTTTTGGTTACTCATAAATTTTCCAGTGTCCTTTGCAAAAAGGCAGGGGAGAGGCTGGGCAGGCTTGGGTAGCAGTTAGAAGAAACAGCAAACAAAGAACTATGGATGGGTAGTGGAGAGGTGTCAGTTTACTCATTTATTTGATTTTCCTGTACCATTTCCTGGATTCTTGTACCATTTCCAGTGTGAATTCATGAATTTTGAATGAGTTTACAATATTTTTCAGATAAGAGCAGTCCTTGTTCAGAAAAGAAAAAAGGTAAGATGTAATGTTCAATTATGTAAGAATAGGGAGAAAGTACAGAGCAGCTGACTCAAGGCAAATACAGTAAGTGTTGGAGAACACGGTGGTGCTGCTGTTCTAATTTTTAATGATTATTTATTAAGAACAGACTTAAGAAGAGCTCTCTGTTTCTGGAGTCTCTTCAGCTGGATGCCATCAATAAAGGAAGGCTGGCAACAGTGTTTTGGGATAGGTTTATATTAGGAGTACCTTAGAGGTTACAAAGAGGTAGAAAACTGATGGTGAAATGGAGGCAATGTTGTGTTTACATCTTCTGCAATGAAAAAAACATAGATTTGAATGTTGCTGATGCTATTGATTCTCATTAAGCTCATTGAGAAATATATGCAGAGAAATAGAGTTTGATTTTATGTGGCTAAGCATTTAAGCAAAGCTGTCACTGGTTTTTCAAGGCAAAAATTCAGTTACTAGGATTTTGACATTGCTTTGTATTTTCTCAGAATTATTTTAATATCTGCTATCAGCTCTGCTTTTTCCCTCTGTCCTTTCTCTTCTTCACTTCTGTCACTTTTTTTTCTTTCTTCATATCTATTGTTTTCTTTTTTTCCTTTATATGGAGGGCATCAATAGGGTGTATGCTGTGTTGGGTTTTATTTTTTTTTTTCTAAATTCTCTTTATTTCTTTGCCTTTCTTTTTTCTTCTTCTGTTAATCTCCTTTCTCTCCTTGCATGCTTTCTGTTCTTTCATTTGCCCCTTTTTATCTCCACCATGCAAGCCATCCCTCTTTTACGTTATTAGGTCAGCCACAAGCAGTCAGCAACATCAGATGGCCTATCTTTTGCAGTAAAGCGAATGATCCTTTTTGTGTTTGTGAATAAAAACGTTTTTGACAGCTCTGAATTACTTTTTCTAGCAGTTTGAAATAGTGAAAGAAGAAGTCTGAGGTGGCCTTCTGAGGAAGATGATTCTGCGGAGGCAAATGCTGTGGTGTATATGACATCCTCCAGTCTGAAAAAGTTGAGGGAGATGTGCTTAAAGAAGTCATTTGATGTAGTTGGGTATCTTAGACATCTAATGCAGTGGGTCTTGCTATCAAGTGCTCCACCTGTGGATGGATGAGGAGCTGACAGATCCTATGGATCAGGATTAAAGGGAAGTCAGGGGCAAGAGGTATCATAGTAGGGGTTTACTACAGGCCACTCAGACCAGATGACCAAGGCTCTCTTTAGGCAGATAGGAGCTGCTTCACACTCATGTACTACGGTCCTCATGGGGGACTTTAATCAACCTGACATCTGCTGGAGGGACAACATAACAAAGCTCCATCACTCTTAAGTCCCTCAAGTACATTGATGACAGCTTCCTCCTCCAAATGGTAGAGGAACCAACCAGAAAAGGAGCTTTGCTGGATCTTCTTCTCACCAACAGAGTTGGGTTGGTGAGTGATGCAAAACTCAATGGGAGACCAGGCTGCAGTGACCATGAGACCATAGAATTCAAGATCCTTAGGGCATAGAGAAAAGTGCAAGGTAAGCTGACAGCACTTGATTTTAAAAGGGCAGTCCGTGGTTTCCTCAAGGATCTGCTTGGTAGGGTAGAATGGGAGAAAGTCTTGGATGGAAGAGGAGCCCAGGAAAGCCGTTCCATATTCAAGGATCATCTTCTGCATGCCTGGAACCAATGTGTCCCAATGTAGGGGAAGGCAGGCAGGAGTGCCAGGAGGCTGGCATGGATGAGCAAGGAACTCCTGGGCACACTGTTTACAGAGGATGGAAACAAGGACAGCTACCCTGGGAGAAGTACAGAGAAGTAGTCAGAAAAGCAAGAGATCAGGTTAGGAAACCAAAAGCACAGAGAGAATTGGATCTGGCAAGAGGTGTGAAGGACAACAAGAAAAATTCCTATAGGTATGTCGATAATAAGAGGAATATCAGGGAAAATGTGGGCCCACTCCATAAGGAAATGAGAGAGCTTGTCACCCAAAGTGTAGAGAAGGCTGAGGTACTCAATGACTGCTTTGCCTCTGTCTTCACTGGCAAGGACTCTGGTCACACTCTTCATGTCACAGAAGCCAAAGGTGGGGACTGGGAAAAGGAAGATTCTCACACTGTAAATGAAGAGCAAGTCTGAGACTTCCTGAAGAACCTGAAGGTGAACAAGTCCATGGGACTTGATGGGATTCACCCATGGCTCCTGAAAGAACTGGTGGATGAAGTAGCAAAGCCACTGTCCATCATATTTGAAAAGTCATGGCAGTGACTGGAATGGCCAGCAGGCCAAGGGAGGTGATTCTCCCCCTCTACTCTGCTCTTGTGAGACCCCACCTGGAGCACTGTGTCCAGTTCTGGAGTCCCCAACATAAGAAGGACACAGAGCTCCTGGAACGTCTCCAGAGGAGAGACTGAAATGATCAGAGGGCTGGAGGACCTCCTCTGTGAAAAGAGGCTGAGGAAGTTGGGGTTGTTCAGACTGGAGAAGAGGAGGCTCTGAGGTGACCAAATAGCAACCTTCCAATATCTGAAGGGGCCTACAGGAAAGCTGGGGTAGGGCTTTTTGCATGAGTGTGTAGGGAGTGAACATGGGGCAATGGTTTAAAACTTGAAGAGGTGAGATTTAGATTGGACATAAGGAAAAAATTCTTTCATGTGAGGGCGGTGAGACACTGGCACAGGTTGCCCAGGGAAGCTGTGGCTGCCCCCTCCCTGGCAGTGTTCAAGGCCAGGCTGGATGGGGCTCTCAGCAACCTGGTCTGGTGGGAGGTGTCCCTGCCCATGCAGGGGGGTTGGAATGAAGTGATCTTTAAGGTCCCCTCCAACCCAACCCATTCTGTGATTCTGTGATTCTATGATTCTATGAAAATGATAAATGATAAGAGCTCAGCCAAAACTATGGAAGATACTGGGGACGTAAGTGGCAGAAATAGGATGCCTGGAGGAAGGATGCTTCTCTTTCTCTGGTTAATCTTGCTTCTCTTCAGCCAGGTAGTTTGGAAAGTGGGGATCCAGGAGTGTCCCAAGTTTGGCACTGGCAGTGTTTTCCCACTGGTCAGCTTCATCCAGACACCCTCATCTAAATCAAATTCTCAAGTGAGGGGGCAACCCCCCTCCACTGTTTAGGAGAGAGAGAGAGATATCTTGCAGAGACTGTTGAAAGTAGAACCTTAATTCTTTGCAACAGGGGTAAAAGGAAACTGGTGGGATGCTTGTCTCAGGTAAGTGGTGCGAATACTTAATTGTGCAGCTAACTACACTCACCTAAAGCTGTGCTAAGGTAATTTTGAATAATGAATAAGTGATAGGAAACCAATTTGCTTTTAAATATCCCACAAACAGAAAGCAGTAATCAGATAAATTATTCATTGTGAATTGTTAACATAGGCTGGTAGAAATTCATTAAACAACCAACAACTGATTTGCAAGAAGCAAATGGAGAAATTCTTTAGTCTAGTCTTTCTCCAGCAATTTCCAACAAATGAGTTTGTCTCTTTCTTCTGATGGTATTCTGTACTTCCTGAACTATCCTTGTTGAATGTCTTATGGCAGAACTTTTCTGTGGGGCCAAGAGCTTGAATTTCACATATTAAAGTACGTCAGAAAACAGTAGAAGACATCAATTTTTTTTCCACTCCCTTGTGGCTGAATTCCTACAAATTTTTAAATTGCCATACTTAAAAGTATTAGCTACAGATACATTAATCTCAGTTTGGATTTTTTGATTTTTTTTCCTCTTTTTTTAACACATCCCAGCTTCTACAGGCCAAGAATCCTTCTTTTACATTAAGTAATATAATAAGCTAGTCTAGGTGCCTCTGTTTCTGAATGCCCAAGCTGAGCCAATTTAAAAGGATGTATCTTGGGCAACCCTTGGCGTACCAATCAAGGTGGAAAAGACTGGATTCTTGTAGCAAAAGGGCTGAGCCAGTATTTAGGTTGTTTCAGGTGGTTTTTTGTGTAACCTGTTCCTTAAACCATGCTGAAGATGGTTCCACAGCTACCCTAGACAGCATATTCCCAGTGCCTGCCGATTCTTGCAAGTAGGTTATGCAAATTGAATTATATTTGCTGCAAATGAAACTGATTTTATCTTGTCCCTCCTTCAAGGGACATGAGAAGCATTTGATACCTCTCCTTCCTATATATCCTTTTCATATAGTAAAATATTATAGTGATTCTCCTCCTCCTAGAATCAGAAGGCTTTCCTACAGAAGGCATATTTTCCTGACTCCTCCTTTCACTCAATTCACTTTCTAAGTCTCATGCTCACAGTATTCAGCCGAAGACTCATCAGCTCCAAGGAGAACAACAACAACAACAAAAAAACCTAGAAATGCCTTCCATCTTTTCTGCATGTTATTCTTTTAATACATTGGGTAAGGATTAGATGTGGTGACTGCAGCTTTGCCACAGGTCTTGGTCATGGTGAAACAGTGACCAAGTGCAATCTCAGGAACTCTTCTGCAGAATTTCTGTTTAATCAGTTTCTTCCACCTCTCCTGTTTACACAACACAAGATTCTTTCTTTCCCCTGTGAATGTGCCTTTTCTGAATTTCTTATTGTTGTTTTCACACCATTCTTCTGATGGGCAAGTGCATTTTGGTTTCTGGACTCAATCTTTCAAATTCTCCAGTTCTTCCAATTTCTCCTGTTTACACAACACAAGATTCTTTCTTTCCCCTGTGAATGTGCCTTTTCTGAATTTCTTATTGTTGTTTTCACACCATTCTTCTGATGGGCAAGTGCATTTTGGTTTCTGGACTCAATCTTTCAAATTCTCCAGTTCTTCCTGACTTATAGAGTGTTTTAATAATATACTCTCGCTCCCACTGGCCATGCTGGTAGTAGTGAAAACACTGAATAAACCTGGCCCTGGCCAGCCCATGTGGGATCTCTCTTTCATGTATCTGCTCAAGGTAACTTTGAGTGTGCAAAATATATGCATACGCACATATACAGTGCAAATGTATAGTGATAAGGTCCAGAGATGGAGCTGGGAATTGACATACTAACTATTATTGTGCCACAAAAACTCTGGGACTTGAATAGAATTACATTTCGCAGCCTTTTTTTTTTTTTTTTTTTTTTTTTTCCATTTGACACAGTGATTGCTTTGTGTACAAAGCATGGATCAAAACTGCTACCACAAAAAATACTCTGATTCCATAACCATTGGAAAAAATTATGATATCGTCTCCCCACATAGGATTTCATTCTAGCACTCACTGGACTAACATTAGGCTCACTGTATATTGCTTGTAAAAATCAGTATCTTGCTTGCCTATTGCTCCCTCAGATGTATTTTGGGTAGCAGTAGTTAGACTGTCTTTCTCTGTTTCTGCAGTTTAGTGGGGAAGGCAGAAAGTTGTTCATTTTGCCAAGGATTGCAGACTGCTTTCCTTTGCCAGCGTAAGTTGTGTTGGCTTAAACTGGAGGGGAATGGGCTGAGCTCACCCTTCTGCACTGGAATATCTTTGTGTGCCTGTGCGTGAGATGAATGAGGACAGAGAAGAAAGATGGCAGTGCAGGAGGGCAAGGTGCCCAAGTAATCTTCAGGGAAAGAAAGGCAGATCTGTGAGTTGTCCCTCTCAGAGGAGAGGGAGGCAGAGCTGCCAAAGCAGTCCCTTTGCATGCCATGGGGACTTCGGTGGGGCCATCCATGGGTCCTTGGGCAGGCTGGCAGGAGCCTGGCTTTCTGCAGAGCTGTGCATCAACTCTCTGTTGAGGAAGCACTGGAGGCTGACTTGTTCTCCATTCCTAGCTGGAAGAACTTTTTCCCTCTCCTTTTCCCAAAGGATTCGTGGTGGAGGAGAGAGCTGAGGCATTAGAAACCCTTTGGTGTTTCATTACTGGCACAAAGGCCTGTAAACACATTGCTGAACAAGTGCAGTCCTTCAAGCAAAGACCTAGACAAAGTTTTCCTTTCTTTCCCTGCAGAAATGTGGTTCCCCCCCGAAGGCATCTCCTATCTAGCCCCTGGAAAGTTGTTCCCTTTTTCTCCTACTCTCTCTGGAAGGTTGTAGCTCTCTTGTTGCAGGTATAATCCAAGCAGGCATTGCATATTCCTCTCTAGTCATCCCCTTTTCCCCTGGGCCCTGACCTTGGCAGTCATTGCCTACCCATTGGCCTTGAATTGGCCAGTTGCATCATGCTGCAGAGATACAATGAAAGAAAGGAATATTTTTAAATGTGTGCTTTATTTTTTTTAAACCTGTATAAATAAATACAAAATGACAAAGAGGTTCATGTTTACTAAACATTGCATTTGATTGTATGACATTACACAGTGTGTGTCACAATAGTTCACCTTGTAATTGTGTCCTTTTAGCTGTTGGTGCATAATTCTATAACTCACAGGATACAATTAGTCCTGAAGCTGCATCCAGCCACCTTTTTAGTGGAACCCCTGAGTGCTTACAATTGCAAGAGTGTATTAGGGGAGCGCTTGAGCCAGTTGGCCAAAATTGGGGAATTTCATAAGAGAGCTCTGGCACAGCAAAAGAAGAAGCTAATGGGAGTGGTGGGATAGATTCTCCAGAAAAGAAAAAGTGTTTAAGCTTTGGAGCGTTTTTATTTCTCATTTTCTTCCCCTTAGTAGCTAACAGAAATACATATATCTGAAGTAATAAAAATCAGCAGAGAGCACAGGTTTGTTTAGGAATATGATCTTTTTCCACGCTCACTGAGAGCAGGCAAATGGACAAACCTTGCATGATCAGTTTTTGCCTGAAGAGCTGGTTCATATTTTGATAAGGGTAAAAATACAATCAACCACTTGATGAAACACTAGTTCTCCAAACCACTTACCATCCTCACCCAGTGAAGGTCAACTGCCAAGGTTTTATACGCATACTCTGGCCATGATTTGTTTGCTTGATTCTTTAAATTGCACTCCATGTGCTTTTTCACATTTTACTCACTAATTCTTATTAGAAGGCTTGTATAGAAACACTTCATCTTCACATTCAGTGCTTATAAAAGTATTTGCTGGAAAGAGTTTTAGTATTCTATTTTCCTATTTAAAACAAATTGCTGTTTTCAGGTAGATTTGAATTTTGTACAGATTTCCTCCATTATTCTGTGAATTACATATTATATCCATGCTTCATACGCATTTTAGCAATGGCAGCAATGGTAAGGGATGGCCCTTGGCTACCTGAGATCTGTGACTGGCCACCTATGCATGGTTTATATTTGCTTACTGGCTGACTTAATGTCTGTTAATGGGAACTGTGTCTAGAGAACACAGATTTATGGATCTGAATGGAGTGTGAGCATGAGGGAACTGGTGACATTAGACACAACAAGAAGCTAAGAACTGTAAAGAGATTTGGGGCTTTGGCGATCTTTCCCTGGCTTGATTTTTTCATGGTTGAGGGAATTTACTTTTAGCAGATTCTGCATTCAAATCTCTGTTTCACGTGTCTACTGGATTTGCCATTCTCTGCATTTGCTGTTGCCTTCCCAAGTGCTGCTCACTTGTGGCCAGTAGAATTAGAGCTCAATAATTTCCTTCCCTTTGGAATGAGCTTGGTGGGTATATGCCTTACCAGGGAACTATTCACCACTTAATTCTTTGACAAAATGATTGTATTTAAGCACAGGTACCTCACTGCTTTGATACTGGATATTCTGCTGTTACCTGGGTCTGTGACAAGGCTGAAACATGGAAATAAATCAGAAAAGTATGTCTTTTCTCAGCTCACTTTCTGCCTCTCCCATCCTGCACAGACGTTTTCATAAATTGTTTAGTATGCTTAGAATTTATCAGACTCTGTAAGACTTTCCCATCAGAGAAAAACAAAGAGGAAAATGTGAACTTCTTTTTAAAAAAGAAAGCCCAATATTTTCTGCTGAAAATATGAACTCTGTGCTCCTCCCCTTTCTAATGCCTTATTTCCACTGGTCAACATGCTTTGAAGGCAGCTGTTACACTCTGGTTGGAGCACACTGAAAACCCACAGTTCTTCGGGACTTAGGAGTAGAATATTAAACACCTTTTGAAAACTTGGTAATGGAAAGTGAGGCTCAAAATCAATAGTAATTGAGCCTCATAGAGTCAGCTGCTGTTTTGCAAAAATAATGGGACTTGCTTTTCAATGCTCTTCCCACTGTGGCCACCTTCTTTTCCAAATGTACTGAGAGAGGATAGGGATGCCAGGTACCGTGAACCTTCTGGGGCGAATAAAGCATTTCATATTAAAAAAGACTGATCTAAATGAAGTCTCTTTCACCAAACAGTTATCTCAATAAAACCTCCAATGTGAGTCTCAGATGGGCTGCGTGGCATCAAGCCAAAGGTTGAGGGATACCAAGCACAGGAACAGCACAAGCACGAGGATGCCAGGATTGCATCCACAGCACATGCACATCTTTGTGCACCTACAGAGTTCCACAGAGGCCAGTTTTTCTTAGAAGCTTCTGAAGAACATGAAAAATATGACTTCCCTTTTTTCACAGCTCTTTGCTGAAGGAGTAAGACAGCTTTGCCCTTCAGTGGCTCAGGGCATTGGTTTCTCATTACACCTGTGGTGGTCCATGCTCACCTCTGTGTCCAGGGTCCTTGGTCACCTGGGCAGCATCAGAGGGAGTATCTGCTTTAGAAAGTGGGCTGACAAAAGGAAACTCAGCCTTTGGCTTTCCTCTTCAAGGAGAAGAGGAAAACAGTCATATGGAAAGTGACAGGCCCTGTTTTAAAAAGGTATTCTCAGCTATACCTCCTGTGAAATCTGTGGAGAGGTGTTGGTGTACAAGGGAAGTTCACAATTAAAGTATTTTTCCCATAATTATGTCCATTTTCCCCTTACCCAAGATCACAGCTTAGAGTTCTGTTGGTTGCAGTTGTCAATAATTTAGAACTCTTACCTTATTTTCAGCCTGGTGCTGGAACAGACCACCTGAAGAGTTCTCAAGGGCTGGGAGTACTTCTGGGAGCTTTTCCAGTACAAGTTATAATGGACTTTTCTACAGTAAATTTAGACACTTCTCATCTGAGTTGACTTTTTGTCTCCCTTGACTTTCCTGTTTCCAGTCTCTGTCATTTCTACCTGTGAAATGTTCTCCATGAATTTATTATTTGCTTCTCACTTCAAACATTTTGTATTCTGAGATCTTGGTTTTTGAAGCACACACTGGGAAAAAAGGGAACTCAACAATGTTAGTACTCCTTACCATAATTCTGAGGTCACACACCTCGCTTCCAAATTTCCCCTTTCTAATCCCAGTTCTTTTAACCTTTTCCTGCAAATTAGATTCTTCAGGCTTGGTGTCACCACTGACTGTGGGGCAATAACTCTTCCTTTGACAGAGAGGTTTGGAGAGAGCTGAATGAGTAGCATAAATGATATTCTCTCTCTCTCTTTACTCTCTTCATTTCTGCAGCTCCTATATAATAAATCTGATGTCTAGCATCCACACAGATGGCGATATTAAATATAATATGATGTTCTGACACAGAGCTTTGAATGTTTCTCATTTCTAGCTCTAATAATATGTCATGTCACTGGTATATATCAGAGGTCTGTCAGAGCAGCGAAATGTTGTTGGCTTCACTTTTTTTGGTGCTGTTCTAGCCACCCTCCCAGCAAGTTTCTGGCAGAAACAGATCCCATCAGAGGGGCTAATTAGAATGTGGTCACTGCCTCTGGAGGCAACACCAGGAGAGGCTCAGCAGAATCCCACCTCACTTGCAGCCACGAGTGTGTTATATAGATTGGTAAAAGTGTCAATAGGTAAGTCTGGAGCAACTTGCAATAGCATGCTGAGAGGAGAGAAAAAAGAAAAATTCAATTGCAGGTGTTCTTGTCTCAGGAATCACCTTAAGAGAAAGGGAATTTCCCTTTCCCACTGTAGGTAATGTGCCCCAGGGCTCACTTCATCAACAAAGAAACTTGATCATGTCTTCAAAAGAAAAGAAAAAAATCCTTCCAACACTTGAGTATTTTATCAGGATGGTATGGCTATTTCAGAACCATTAAAAGTCAGCTGTGCTCTTCTCTGGGAACTGTATTAAAAAGAGTGAGGCTCCATTTTTTACTGTTCAGTAAGTTATGAGGCAGAATCTGACTGATCTCTTTTTCTGGATGATATTGTATATATATCAGGCTAAAGTCTCCAGCTCTGGGCTCCAGATTAGATTATGAAAGATATCTACCTTTTATTCCAAAGAAATGAGGTACTGAATCTATATTTGAACTGATATAATTAGGCAGCTGTGAATTTTTATTTTCCATACAAAGACAGGTCTTGTCTTTTATTGGACAACCTCAATACACATTACAGCTGCAAATCTTACATACACTCATATAAGGATGCTCACTCCTCATTCTGCCTTAGATTTTCCTTCCTTTCCTTTGCAACTCAGTTTTTGTATCAGTTGTCTCTCATCCACCTGACAAAATAAAACCAGACTATTTTCCCTTCTCAGCACCTCTGTATTTCTGTTGTTAGTTTCATTGTTCCTGAATCCCTTACCAACATCTCTGTTGCTCCCACCTTGCTGGTTCACTTCTAATTTCAGGACAGCTAAACCATTCTTCCTCCTAGCTTTCAACTACTTTTCTGGGTTGGCTTTCCCAACTCTTGGTGCCAACTGGAGATGGGCGTGTAAAAATACATAATTAGTATGGGGGTGTATGAACTATATATATGTATTTGTGGAGCATTAATTTTTCTAACTATAGCTGACAAACATAAAATAATTTTTACTTGCAGCATCAGTGAACAGATTGCTTATTATGAAATATAATCAGTATGCAAAGGCATATTTTTTTGCAAATTGTGTTTCCTGGCATCAGTTTGTATACATTTAAAATTTTGTTTCAAGCAAGCTTCACCTGTGCAACTCAGTAATTTCAAGGAAGGTGTCAGTCTTGCTCGAAAGAATTTCTGTTCACAGAACAGATCCTATTTAGAGGGACTGATTGTGGCTAAAGACAATCAGAATAGAATATTCCACAATCATTCATAACAAACTCTGCTGTGTCTAGTCCAAATACCCTGCTACCAGGGTCTTCAAAATGATTCTTACTTTGCCCATATCTATAAATTTTCAACTGGGTTTTTATTTCCACTGATGAACTGTTAGATATCTGACTCCCTGGTTCTTTCTAGCTAGGTGCTTGGCTTACACTTCAGTTATTCTCTTCCAGTAAACTGAAATTAGCAAACCAAATTCAGTTCTCTACAGTAAGTTCTACATTGCCATTAACCTTTGCATGTTTATGGGACGTGTAACAGGATGCATGTGTGAGCACACTTCACTCTTTTCAGTTTGTAATTGTGTGTAGTTCTGTGTGCAAACTAGTTGTAAAAATAAGGAGCTGTGGAACTTTGGAGTTACAATACTGATTTTTATGCAACAGTGCAAGGATTGCACATGGAACTGGTGTACTGTTTGGGAACATTCGCTGGGCTCAATGTATTCCTGGATAACCTAAAAATCAGGCTTAACATGCCTCTGTTCTGAAGGTATACATACAGCTTAATGTTTTCAGCATAAAATGTACTGATTACACATTTGGAAAGCTTGATTTTTGGAAATCAGAGTTGCATGAGCAGCCCTTGCTGAGACAGACAAATCTTGCTGACACCAGCCTTGAACGGGAGTTTTGCTCTTGAGTCCTGTGCCATCAATGCTTAGACATAGCCTTACATTAGATTAGCAATTAGAAAACTGACATAATATGATTTATGTTTCAGCCAGGACTTCTGCCAACAGTGTTTGTGGATCCCAAATTTAAGGCTATGGGAAAAAAAATTATGTTTGAAAGAGACAAGGCCAGGAGCCATGGCCAGGAGCCTTGACAGAAGTCACTTCTAAATGTCAGACCCAAACTTGCCATCAAGTGGCCAAAAGCCCTTAGCAGCCAAAAGCCCAACAGCTCTCAGGGCTGCTGCTCTTTGCTGTGACCATCCTGGATCTGGCTCACCTGGTTTTTAGAGAAAATAGATTTTTATCTCATTGCTTCTACCAGGTGTAACTATCACTCTTGTCACTCAGTGTTGTGGTTTGCTTCTTCATCAGAGCAGTTGGTCCAGGTGGGCCTACAGTGGTGCTCCTCCCCCAAAACATTAGGAAAAGGTGTGAATGGGTGGTCTACCAAAGTGTGGGAGGAGGAGGATGGACCAGAGTTATTGGAAGATCCAGGGGCAGTGGCTGCCATTCTGCTGGGGAGGGAGGGAAATTAATCCCTCAGGTCAGGTCTTCCTGACCTTTAGATGCCAAGGTGATGGTAAGAACAATTTTAATAGTAATGATTCTGTTCAGTAGTGATACTTCTTCAGGTCTGCTCGCCAGATCTTGGTAGGTCTAGTTCTTGTCTGAACAGATGATACTAGTTTTTGGTCAAGTTGAGATTTTTAGCTTAGCTGTTGCTTTGCTGCTTGGGCCAGGGCTCTGCTGCTGGATTAGCTCAGACTAGACTTGAATCTCAGTAACATGGAAATTAATAGATGTGAAGTGAATGCATTTCCCCTGTGCTTGCTGCAGAGCAATATACAGCCCAGGACATGAGGCTACTGGAGAAGTGGTGTGCCCTTCACCTTTGGGATGTTGCTGGCTCTGTGCTGCAGCAAATGCCCCTGAAATGCTCCACCACTGCTCTCTGATTGGAGTTGGAGAGGATGCACAGCCTGATTACTTGGTAAATTGGTTTGTTAGGCTGGTGATGGCACATGACTTCTGTAGCAGTTTGGGAGCACAGGAAGCAAAGAAAGAGACAGCCATTTTATTTTAGGCTTATGCTATACATTGAGATTCATTATACAATTTTTTTCCCCTAAATTAATACAAAAATAGTAAAAATAGGTTAAAAAAGCCCAAATGAAACCCCCTGACATCTTGCAAGCCATTTGTTTGACGCACAGATTAAGACACCTTGGAGCTTAAATAACCTAGAATTGTTTATGCTGTTTGTTTTTTTTTCCTCTTTTCCCAATTTAAAAAAGGTGATAACTTGCAGAACGCCAGCTACATCACATTGATTCATGCCTGAGAAGTGGCTGCCCCAGGCAGCTCCAGGTGATGCTGAGGTGCCCTCTCTCCAAGCAGGGAGGTGTGCCAGGATCATGATAGGGTGAGTGGTGACACGTTGTGTTAAGCTGCTGTCCCAACCCATGTGCCATGGGTAGGAATACATCTTAGAATTCCTCCCTGGGATGCCTCTGACATGTTTTTTCTTTTTTTTTAAAAACCCAGCTTCAACGTTCTCCTTTCAGTTCTTCTGGCAGCGGACAGGTTTCCAAGGGCCAACACAATTAGGAGTTAAAGCTTCCCTCTGTTCTCTAATGAGACTGGGGAGGGGTGGGGGGGTTAAGATTTCCCCCTGGGTTGGGTTCCCTGGGTTTGCCCTGTACAAACGGAGTGGTGCCCGTCTGTGGGTGGAGGATGCTGACTGCTTTTGGGCAGGGAAAGGGGCTCTTCTCCCCTCTGTGTCCTTCTCATCAGAGCTCCATGTACCCTGGGAAGGCTTACTTATTTCAAAATATTTATAAGTAAATAACTGACAAGTAGTTTTAGTGATAAAGATAGGGATAAAACCATGGAAGAAATACTTTGCCCCTACATAGCTAATTGTACAATTTTATTTGTATGGACTGGGTTTTTAATACCCACAAAAGCAGGGGAGGCAAAGGCTCGGGGTAATCCTTTTAATCAGTCTCCCCAGGCCAGCAAAAGTGGCTTCATGCCTCACCCACCACAGGAGCTTTGGTTCAGCAAACCTCATCAGTGTTGCCATAGGATGAGGCAGCTGAGGGGCTCAGGGTGCACACATGGGCACTCATGCACACTGCAGGATTCACACTGCCCCAGAAGCCAGCAGGATGGTGATGCATCCCTGACACAGTGCCCAGCCTGCCATGCCCAACACCCGGGCAGCAGCTGTCCTCCTGCCCCTGCTCCCCACCACCCAGAGTATCTGCAGCTCTTAGAGGTCCAGAGCCAACACACAGCTGGCTCCTGTTAACCCTGTGCCCCCCATCCCCACATCTCCTCCAACACGCTGTCTGCTGCCAAAGTTAACAAAGAGGAGAAAGACCAGTATGCTAAGTTTTGGATTAGCTGGTGCTTCTCCCACAAAAGACATTTGCTAAAGAGCTGTTTGGGGTTTTCTCATTTGTTTTAAGTGGTGGTCATCCTTTTGACTCTCCTAAACTCTGCCTGGCCCTGCAGCCACTCTCTTTTCTCTTTGGATAACAACAAACAAGTTGTTGGATGAAGTGGAATTTGGTAGGAAAAAGCATTTTTTCCTACCTTCCAATTTACAATACACATTTTACCTGAATTCAGCGCTGGCTCAGAAAGCTGAGAGCAGATGTGAATCCTCAAGTGGCTCAGCACAACCTCAGGCCACTTCGGTACAGTTTTCACTCCAGACTCATGCAGCTGATCATGGGAAGTGTGTTTGCTTGTCTTTGGAAAAGAAGCTCTTCCTGTTTGCCTGTTTTTCTCAGGCTTCATAGTTGTAATTTTAATCCAACTAGAACATTTCACTTGAACCTTTGGGCAGAAAATTCTGGCTTCATCAATTAATTTCTATAGTGTAGTTCAACATTAGGAATTATGTTGAAAAAAAACTTGATCTCCACGGTCATACGCACTTAGGTTGGTTCTTTTCCCCCATGCTTGCCTCATAGTAAAAATATACTGTACACTATACCTTACTGTATGGAAATTTTAATGTTTGTAGAAGATATATGTGCTCAGTGAGCCACAGTCCTATATAGTCTTGTTAGCCTTAGTTAAAATTCTTGCTGTTAGATTTTAGTCAGTGCCTGACAGCATTATAATACTGTTACATTCACTGAATTTATACAAAAATTGGGTCATCAATATTGCAAACAAAACCACAGTGATACCTGGGCTAAAAAGCCACTTAAGAGTATGACAAAAAACTGCTTAAGCCTGGGTAGTCTTCCAAAATGGAGGTTCACCAGTAAAGGTAAAATCTTAAAATTGCACAGTGAGCAATTGGGAATGCTTTGGACTGGGAACAGAGCACAGCATCCACACCTATTAATCAACTGGTGCAGTGAGAACCCATTGACTTTGGTGAAATTAATCACTCCAGAGGAAAAAAGTCAAAGGGGAGGAAGGCCAAAGTGGGTTAGCATAGTCTGAAACCTTGAGATCATGCTGTTTCTGGTTCACATTGAGGTATTCAAGCTACCTGTAGAGAAGGAGCATTTGGTGCATCTCTCAGACACACTAAGATTCAGGCAGAAATCTCATGGAACCTGGACGTTTTCATGGCTTTACCTTACCATGCCTGGAAGTGGGGAGCAGAGTGGTGACTTGAGGTGAAACATGGTGAAAAATGTATGTAAGTTGGTTTTGTCTCTGCTTTTCTCTCTTTTGGGGATGCTTCAAAGACTGTCTCCTGCCTGGCCTGTTCTTCCCTGTGCGGAGAGGGGCCTGGCTCCTCTTGCACCCACTGGGTGACCAGTTACTGGTGGGGTAATACAGCCCCGGGGGAACCTGCGAGGGGAGGAATCTGCCCTTAAAAAGATTTTTAAGAGTGGGCTGGACAAACATCCTTCAGAAACAATTTAAATATTGTTTGCTCTGTGTTGGGGCAAGGGGTTGGGCTGCATAACTACTCATCCTGTCTTCTGTGGACACTCAAGCATGTCTGGCAGCACTCTGCCTGAGCAGTGCCTCCACATCCTTTCCCTGACAGCTCTGGAGACAGAGGTGTAATTTTATCACTGTTTTTATCACCTTCCTTGAAGATCTCCGAAGGCCTCACATGCTGAGATTTAATGAGAGATCTATGAAGCTACAAGCTTGTCTTTGGACATCTCTTTAAAGATGCTTCTACCTATGCATTTCAATTAGATGTGAGGAGGTTTATGGTAGCCACCTTTGCCTTTGGTACTTGCAAATGATAGCATCAGAGATAGCAGAGGTGTAAAAATAAGTGTTTGCCGTGTATTCCTCCCTGCACTGTACACCCTCCATCACACATCTCCCATTTCCAGGTGTCCCACAAGCCAGCAGCCTGCTGCTGCCAAAGTGTTTTGCAATTCCTCAGTAACTTTCAACTAATTTGCCAGTGCCCTCAGAAGTTAAAAAGCCATGGCAGCTGCCTGTTGAAGAGCCAGGGGCTAGGGTGACCATTATTTAAATGACATCACTGACAATCTACAGTGAAGTAGATTTAAGGATAGTTCTTTGGCTGGAAAGACATAGCTCCAAGCCTGTGTTTGAAGAAAGCAGGGGAAACAGATCTTCCCCCTAGCCTCACATTCCTTTGTCTTCAAGGTGTCTGCCTGATTTCTGCCAATGTTGAAGCTGTTAGAGCTTTCTAGCTGCTACCCCAGCAAATGGTGTTTGTTCAAGCAAAGAGCTGGAGCATTCCTGGATACAGATTCCTCTCCTTCTGGTCAGAGAAGGGACTTACCTAGGGAAAAGTAAACATTGCCAGCTGCAGTGCTGACTTGTTTTGCTAGTCAGTATGTAAAATTTTGCTTTAGGGCAAAATACCTGGCTATTTTATTTGCTGCTAGGGAGGAAGCTCCAGAAGTACCTCTTTGCTTAATACTCAGTAGGTGGCATGTGTGTGTTTTGCACAGGGCATCTGGAGAGTCACTGGGATTTGATGCTTAAGAGGAGTTCCATCGAATTCAGAATACCCTAGGTTCGTGACCACAGATGTGCTCATCACCTCATGGGTAACACAGGCAGACTGCAGTCCAAGACCTGTGGCTCCTGCCATATTCCTTCCTCCTCCAGATTCTGTGATTGAGGCAAACACATTGTCAACTGCTGAGAACTTTTCAAGTACTCTTATTTTCTGGACAAGCTGTAAAAACGCCAGTCCAGTTGCAACGCTTTCGCTTTGCACCAATAGTCCATATGTTCACAAGAGCACCCGACACACCAGCCAGCTTCCTGCAAGTGGGTATTTGCAGGCAATGTAGAGTTGGAATTCTCTCAGCAGAACCTACAGAATCTGCTTACATACCCCACTGGGGTTCAACTGCATGATAGAACCTTACAGTAATGAGCCTGTCACTCTTACAGGTGGAGGAGGAAAGAGATGGTTCTGTAACTGCATTACTCCACATCACAGATGCTGACAGAATTGTTGATTTAGAACTCACAGCTTCAAAAAGCCTTGGTGAAGCAATCTTTTTAGGTTTTTTTTTCTTTTTTCTTCCCTCAGATGTGGTGTTTTCAATAGACCCCTTAGGCGTGGGCTCTTTGGGGACATGGTTCAACTTGCTGCTGATAAACTGCAGTCCCAACCTTTGGTTTGCTCCATACAACTCTCAGAGTCTACTGCCTTTTGGAAGAGCCCACAGCTGCAAGGTCTATTGCTTTACAGGTATTCTAGGAACACTGAGGGATTAAGTTATACCTTAGGTAAAACTACCAACTAATCCTCTTAGGGTGCATTACCAGTGAATGGCCTGAAATAGGCTCTCGCTAAAGGAGCCCTAACATTCACTTTCTTGATGACATTTTAGTATTTGAGGTTTGTGTCATGGATTTTGGTGCTGAAATATTCAGTACACCATCTTATATCTGCTGTTAGATGCACTTGCATGTGTTAGTAGAGTGCCAACAAAATTACAGTTGGTAAAGCAGATATGTGTTTAACTAGTAGTGAGACATGTAAAAAATAGAATTCTATATTTTCTCGAGTGACAAAGTCACTGGAATTTTTTTTTCTTTCTTTCTTTTTATAAGAAAAAGAAATAACTATAAAACCATGATCAAAAATGTTACAGAGGATGATTTACATTTTCAAATGATATTTTTTAGGAAAAAAAAGAGTGATTTATAACATACAAGTGTTTGGTTGCTGTGTACTGCCTCCTTCCCCAGTACGGTTTGCTATCTGTTACACAGTCTTGCATAAATGTTTAGATTAGGGGAGAAAAGAAAAATTAAATGTGATGGCTAAGACCTAGAAGAGCTGACTCACTGACTTGAGTTATTGCTGTGCAGAAAGTTTGTAAAGCCTTTACATCCAGCAAACATTTAGTGCTACTTCAGCCTTGACAGTTGACCTTTCAGTCTGATTGGGTTTAACAACAATAATTGCAGCATCCGCAGTACGGGCGATGCAGACGGCTGCTTAGGAACCTAACTTCTCTCATTAGATCTGACTTCATGTGTCTAACATTCAACCTCTCTTTGCATGTGTGTGCAAATTCTCTCGTAATATCTATTACAGGAGCTGAGCAAGGTGCAATCCCTCAGCTCCTTTAAAAAAAAAATAATTTAAAATTTCTCCCATAATTTTGAATATTCCTGGATTTAGCTTAGAGGGGGGAGGGGAAACCTCCAAACCCTTTCCTCTCTCCAGATATTTAGTCAGTACTGTTTTGTTTTGGTTTTTTTTTCCCCCTTAGTAAGACCTAGTGTAAAAAAGCAACAAACAAACAAGTTAGACTGTTGTAATTTGGTCAACCACTCGGGTGCTATCCATATCCACCATTTCAACGCATTCTATTTCCTCACGGTTTTCAGGATTCTTCTTGTCTTTCCTCTTCTTCTTGGATGGTGGCAGGAAAGTCAGTATCACAGGTAAAATGGCAAAGCAGTGAAAGAAGGTGACTAATGCTATTAAAAACAAGCACCTGAACAGTGTACGGGTCAGATTTGAAGGCACAGCTGCAAGAGGAATCAGACCAACAATATAGCAGAGGTAGCTCTGCAAAATAGCTACCCCATGCACTTCCAGGGCATTTTTCACCCATTTAGTTCTTGTGAACTCTTTGCCCAGGACAAAGGTTGATAACAGTGGAGCACAGTTGTCAATTGTATAATTAATTCCGTAAATTAAGCACAACACAGAAATACAATCTAGTTCCACTTTCCACAAGGTCATAAAACCTATAACTCCAAACTCAACCGAGGCAACAGTTAGAGTTAGCCAGACATTGATCAGAGAATCTGCCACCAGGAATGCAGAGAAGAAGAGCAGAAATAAAGCACTAATGCAGGAGTTTTGTAAGGGGGCTCCCACTGAAGAGGCATAGCGATCCATGTACACAAATGATGGATTGAAAACAATGAATTTCACCTTGGAGGTGAGAGAGAGCTTCCTCAGGGTCTCCAGGAGGTCATAAAGTTCTTCCCTCTTGGTTTCCATTGTCTTAGCCACCAAGAACATCCTGGAGGCCACGACATCAACTTCGTTGTTGTATTTCTTTGAAAAGATGATATCCTCTGAAAAATGGGCAAACTGAGGGGCCTTCAGGAAGGAGTTCCTCAACATATCAGTGAAGTTCTTCTTGGGCAATCCTGTAGATATGTTGAGTTTCCTAAGGTAATTTAAGTAGCTTTCAAACCAAGATATCCTCACAAAGCCCTTGGTATACTCCAGCACATCCTCCTGGACACTGGTGTTCCAGTACTCAATGGACTCGTAGATGTAAAACCCAATCACGGGGCTGTAGTTACTGAAATACTTCTGCTGGGCAGTCGTATACTCAATGGTCCGCGTCGCGGTCGCTACGATGTTGCTCAGGTCTGACCCTTCACTGACCTGCAGGTAGCCCATTAAGGCAAAGGAAATATAAACAAGGTAAAAGAGAACTACAAAAGGCTTGACGTAAGTGTTTGTTATCCAGTCACAATAATAGCGTTTCAGGAACCACACCAAAAGATGACTCTCGTAAGTGTTTGTTTCCTCTGAATCTGCCGTGTCCTCGCTGAATCTGGCTGTCAGAAGAAACCTATACCATGCAGGCTTCTCTTGCAACACCTCTGGCTTTGGTACCTTTCTGCAGAAGATACTATGCTGGTAGTTGTTTTCTATGTAGCCAGTAAACACCAGGCTGGAACCATAAAAGGAGAGTACATAGAGGTAGTTGAAGAAAATTGCAATACAGGAATTGCAGCAGAAAATCCTGGCTGCTTCAATGTTAGTGAAGGGACTGGCACCTATCCCAAAAGTGACCAGGTACATGGCAGTGGTGAGAGAAAACGAGAGCATGGAGTCTGCAAATACAGCTGCAGTCCTCTCTTTTACGTGTTGGTCTTCTCTAGTTTTTCTCCAGGAGGACAACATTTCAAAAGTCCCATATAACCCATGACCTACAATAGAGAACAAAGCCAGTGTTTAAAGTATTCAAATTAACATGTGGAAAAAACTTAACGTGGATATGCTAAAAGACTCAAAGTAGACAGAGCCAGCGATTACCAATGCTTGAAGTAAATGTCCTGCATAAGAGAGAAATGATTATGGACACCTAAGCCACAGAAGTGCATTTGCTACTTGACCAGCAAACCTTACTGCCAGAGCTTGAGAAGAGTTCTGCATCGCTGGCGCACGGTTGATGGGTTAAAGAAAAAGAATTTTTTTTCTGGTTGCCCATTTCGTTTCATTATTTCAGAGTGCCTGTGATGGAAGATGCTTTGAAATTAGTTTTTCCTGGTGATGGGATCTGACCTGTGGTGAAAACAAAGAAATTCGACCTTGAAGTGCCAATGCTGGAGGCAGAGTACTGGCCGGCTGCTTTGTAGGACATCTGTAAAAAAATGAAACCTTCATATAAACTGAACATTGTCAAGTGAATCAGTCACTGATTTCTCCACTTCCCTTACAAATTTTCCATCAGGTAAAAGAAGTCCTAGAAGTGGAACAGAAAAAGCACAAATAAATTTTAGAGATGCAAGAATGGTAGAACTGATACAGGACTGCTTAAGGCTTCGGTCTTTAATATACCTAGGGGCTTGTAAAACCAGCCTTATTTTTCTCAGAAGTTCCTACATTTTGTACTGTATTTAACTAACTCTTAAACCAGATAGAGTATTCATGAAAGGAGATAAAACCCGCAGACCTAAATTCCTGTGTTTAACCCCCAAATGCAGATAAATCAGGAACGGTGCATGCTTTTATCTTAATTCCTGGTTGGTTGTCATCCTCCTATGGTTCCTTTTTTGTGATTGATAACCAAGGCACATTTGGAAGACACACTGCTCTCTCATAGTAGATCTGAGCTGGGAAAGCAGCCATCAACCAGTGGTCAGATGAGAGTGGCTGAGATAAAAGTACAGAGACAAATGTAAAAATACAGTCTTGGTCGCACAACTGAATTGTAAAACCTAAACTTTTTCTCATTATACTTTGTATTATGTTTATCTTTACTTAATAGATCCTTCCATCTAATCCCACCCTCTCTGCTGCTTTTTGATTACTTTTTGATTACTCCTCCTTATTATTTTGCTGGATTTGCTGTCCCATATCCACTTCTCTGGTCTGGTTGTAAATTATCTCTAGAAATTCCCATAAACCGGTTCACAGCGTTTTGCTCTTACCCATTCCCTGGTAACATTAGATAAAACAATCAGTGCTGAATAAGCTGATGATGATACTGAAGAGCAATCACTGGATTTTAGAAGCTGATGCTCCAGTCAGGCAGGTCAGGGCAATTCAGAGATCTCTGTTAGGATTTTCAGGATGACTGCAGAATTCCAAAATTGCTGTTTCAGCTTTCCACCTGTAGATTATTATCATTTCTGCCACAAGGGTTGCAAGTATGGGTCAAGAAATTTCATCCTCCTCCTCCCCCCAAATGGACGTATGCTGAAGAACCAGAAAATATGTTAGGGGGGTTGGACCTAGGTGGTCTTTATGGTCCCTTCTAACTCAAACCATTATATGATTCTACGATCCTGTTTACACTTAAATGCCTCATGTAGGCTAAATACTTAATTAACTTGACAAAATAGACCTTTTGTTGTCAGTACCTTTTAGTGTAGGGGCAGCTGTAGTTGATTCACTCCACTCCTCCTGCACGGAACATCCTATCTACATTTTAACAGATGGCAGAGCTGACCACATTGTTAATGCTGAAAGGAAAAAGAATTCAAAATACAGAGCTCCTAAGATGAGATAATAGGACAGGTCACAGAACCACAGAATCGCCCGGGTTGGAAAGGACCTATGAGATCATCAAGTCCAACCTTTAATCCGCTACCACTGTGGTTACCAGACCATGGCACTGAGTGGTAGGTATCTCCCTGAGTGTATGGTTTATCTCCTTACCACGCTCACCTGGTATTTAGAGCAACAAAGTCCATGCTTTCATATGAATCAGACACCTTACCTACATCGTTATCTGAAGTCATGGCATGGACCACGACTGTCCAATTTGTAGCACTACGATCCCGCTTTTGGTATGGCATTTGGCATTCATCCTAATTTCCCCAAACAATGTTTTACAGCTGCTTTCAGAGGCCAGGTCAAGACTGTCAATTTGATAACTAGCACCGTGCCCCCTCTTAACGCTAATGGGGAATACTGGAACTCCCCAGACATAAAATCAAGCAAAAAGGACAATCAGTGACTGGCACCCCGTTGCTAATTATGCTTCAAATAGTTATGTTCTAGGCTCAGTAGGGAAAGCTATTAAGCTTGCTTTCACTGTGTTCTTTGTAAAGACAGACTGACCTTTATTTAAATGTAACTGATCACTTGCCAAAGCAAGGAGTGAGAGGTTTAATCCATTTATGGCTCCCATAAGTCCTGCAGACAGGCTCGTCTGAGAATTTCACATGGCATCATATGCATTAGTGTCGAGTGAGCAAAACAGTATAAAATGAGGTCACTGAATATTATAAATTACTTCCATTGTGAGCTGTACCTATGGCATGTTTTTTTTTTTTTTTTTAAATAGGCTCTAAATAATAGACTCTTGCCTAAAAATACTCAAATAGCTGCATTAATTTGGAAAGCCTTTGACTTTGTGATGATTGAAAAAAATTTAGAGCTAATTAAATATGATGCTGAGCATGACTTTTTAACAGGTATACAATTTTGGATAATGTCTGAAAGTGTGACTCCTGACACCGCATATTTTCTTGGAGGGGGAAGTATGAAAACACAATTTCCTCTTACATAATCTTCAAGTCTACCTTAAAATGAAATTTGATTTAGAGAACTGCTCAAGTAAATGTACGAAGAGGCGTCACCATATGTGCTCCACGAAGCCAACAGAAAAACATTTAGATACCGTTCTATTTTAGGATAGGTTCCTTTTGTTGTTTGCTGCACAATCTATGTGCTAGGAGTTGGTATTTTCCTTCCATTCTGCAATCTGTGATTCCTCTGTTCATTTGTATAATAGCTACAAAATTGTCATTTACCTTTATGAAGACGAACCTAAGTGACAAACCCGCACACTTTTTCACACCAGGGGCACTACTGACCTGATCCAGTATCCTCTGAGAAAAAGATTTAGTCCAAACTCATGCACAAATCAGGCATGGCAGTCCAATGATCTGCCAAGGCGTGGGATTTACCTAATCTACTTTATTCCTCTAAATATTGACTGCAAGCACAACTTGGAGTGACAATCTCCAAAGTTGTCTAACTTGCTGATGCTTGCGTAAATATAGTCCACACAGAATAGGGCAGGTAGCTCCATGTAAGCATTTTGTAAGAATTTCCTTCACAATTCTGTTATTTCAGCTTCCATTTTTGTGTATCCCTAATTGATTTGCACGAATTACCTCTTAATTCTCTTGCTGGTCTTCTCTACATAATACCAATGCAAAGGCAAATTTTCCCCTGCAAATAAGTTCTGTAATTGCTTTAACTGACTTCTCCCTTTTACTAGAGATTTGGCCACAAATCTGCAATGATTTAGAGTAATTTGTTCATTATTCACATCATTCAGTAAATAGCAGATATGAACTCAAACACCTAATGGGCTCCAGGAGATCTTTTCCTGTTGACACTTGCTATTATGATCTGCTGGTCGTGCCCTACAGTCAGGCTGTGTAACCATGATGAAATTTTTTTTTTAAGGAAAAAATGTTCTGAATGGGAACAGTAAAATCTTAGGGGAGTAGTAGAAGGGTATTGGATAAAATGGGGACCATTTATTTACCTTATTATCTTTTCCTACTGATTCTATCACATATTTTGGGTGGCCGAGGACTGGAATTATGGCTTATGTCACCAAAGAAAATGAAGTAGACAGTCACTGTGATTTCTGAGAAGCTTAGATATTTTTTTATGCACTGAGGTGGGTTAACTTTAATTTTAGAAGCTAATAATAATATCAGCAATAAAATAAATAAATCATGCCTGGCTTAAATACAGTGCTTTTATGAGTGGCCTGAAAATGCTATAAAACGTTTAAACTGCCTCCTTCAGGATCAAGTCTTGCAATTAAACATGCTCTGAAAATCAATACAGAGTATGCATGAGGGAAAAAAAAAGGAGTTGTAGGAAGTTGTAAAAACTAAGGTAAAATTTCTGTTTCTTAAAATGATCAAATTACTTCTCTCATTTTAAACACTACTTATGTGCAAGCACTGAAACTGTTCTTATAGTACCATATTAAGAGCTTAAAAAAAGCAACACATCCTTTCTCCTGCTAAGTGTTTGTTCAAGCAAGAGGCCTTTACATCAGCAGCCTAGGCTTAAAGTTGGCTCTGCTCCTGCCTGGCAAATGGCGGGACTGAAGCACAGAGGTGTTCAGGGATTTAAAGAAGCTCCAGAGCCTGTGGGAGGGCAGCGAAGTGACCTCCAGGTCACCAGAGTCACAGAGCAGCTCTGCATTTGCTTGGCTTGCTTCCCTAAAACAAAGGCTGCTGCCTGCTTTTATTTTTGAATGATTAAGGGATACGTTCAATTTTGCACTAAAATCATGTAAAGTTTCAATCTTGTCATAATAGGATGAGGTTTGGTATTCAAATGGACTGCTGTTAGAGAAAGTAAGGGGAATGACCAAGATGAAGATTTTGTTTCCTCTTGCAGTTTTACCCATTTATGAAAACAGAATAACAGTACACTGTGACTCTGACTTTTTTTGTTCTTACTGTTTTGAAGGGTTTTTGTGTGTGTGTTTTATAGTTAAGTGCAGTCTCTCTGAATAAAGTCTCACTTACAGGTTGTGAAGCTTCAGCCTTCTGTGTGGAAGGTCAAATTTCAGGAGTAATTAGTTTTATTCATCTCATTTTAATGCAGTGGCACACAAAACACTAATAATGATTGATTTCCACCTTAGTGAGGCTGAATGCTGCACCAGTACGTATGTTGCCCATTAACTGCCAGAATTAAGATGAGTAAAGCACCAAACTGTCTTTCAAAGGAGGCAGAATCTTCCAGCAGCAAAGCTAAGAACTTTTTGCCACATTCTTAGGCACTCCCCTACCAAATTTTACGGCTCCCTCATTGCTACTAATTCACCTGTTTCTAGTCTAAAGTGGGCTAAAGGAATGGTGGGATTAGACGCAACAGCAACCTTTTTTGGTTTTGTGGGTTTTTTTTTTTGGTTTTTTTTTTTTGAGAGCTACTTTTTAATTTGAACTCTTTTCCTGACACTGATGGCACAAAAGACTGGCTGAAAATGGGGATGAATCATAGCGAAATGTACGGAAGCCTTCTGAATTGAGTAGGAAAAAACCTGAACTGGAAGCATGCTCCTCAGACTTGCTGAGGTTAAGTCTAGATTTTGATTTAAGGTTTTTGCTTGTATTGTAATGGCTGCATCCCTCTAGCACTCCGATCAGCTAGATGAATGGTGTCTCACTTAGATTGATTTAGGCCTGGAACCATCCCACTGAATAGGAATACTTGTCTGCAACAGGAATTTAGTGTGCTGTGACTTTACAGAGGGCTAGCTGTGTTGCACCAGCTTTCCTTGTGGAAATCTGTGAAGGACAGCTTGCTTCACCTTCTCAGTGGAGTGAAATAGCATCTGCAGAGTCACACATTGGACGAATTAACACGGTGTGTGAGCCTGACCTCACCGATTTGCAACTGTCTCAAAAAAGCAACTTTAAAATGAATAGCCCTGGCTAGGGTGGAGGAGCTGGCTGGCCAGAGCTGAGCAGGGGTGACCCCTCGGGATGTGATAAGAACTATTGGGTGGAGGCTATTCCTCTTCTGAGCGCCAGCTTTCAGTGCTGGGACATCCCTCCAGGCACGCTAATGGGGCTGGAGCAGAGCATTGATGGCATCAGGAAGAAAAGACCTGTTGAATGGGTGGAGACTACTCCCCTTTCCTGAGGGCCAACCTTCAATGCTGGGACACCCCTGGAGGCACGATGTACCTGGTTAAGTGGCTGGAAGAGAGGAGGAATGGCATCTGGAAGAACTGATGACTGGGTGGAGGGCTACACCCTTCTGCTCCCCTCCAGGCACCCTGCCTGCTAACGACCCTGGCTGACTGCTGCCCCTTGGGAACAAAAGGACTCAGGGGAATGTATGGCTGTCCATGCTCTGACTGTTTGGTCGGCTCTTGACCCACCTCCATTACTGCACCGGACCCTGCACAGGATCAGCGCCATCCTGAAGAACCTCGCTGGACAGCTGGACCCCTGGTGGTGACTCTCTCTCTCTCTCTCTCTCTCTCATTCTTCCCACTTTCTTACCCTTTATTTCTCCTCTCTTCTCTCTCGTTCTTTCTTACCATTTTCTTACTCATTCTTTTCTCTCTCTTTCTTATATCTTCTTTTCCTCTCTACCTCTTTGCCTGGCTCTACATTTTTGCCTGTGTGAATTGTCAAATAAAATCTGCTTGCACTCGACCATTTTCTATGGTTGGACTTGTTTCGCGCATCCAAAACAAAAATAAATTTTAATGTTACCTCGGATCGTAACACACGGAATACCTAGGATGCAACAAATTCACATGCCAGCTTGCTGCCAATGTAGGCAAGGTCTCAAGTACTGCACTTGGGCAAAATTAGTACACGGGAAACCAGAATCACACCACAGGAACTGTTCTTTTCAAAACCATACCTGTAATAACATGATACAATGAAGGTGCAATGAGTTTTCCTAGCTGACAGTATTAAAAATAACAATGTACACTGTTCAACTCCGGGATTGCTTTCCACAGTAATCTCAACACAGAGGGTGAGATAATTTCCCCCTGCTGACTTATTTTTTCCAGCTAGGTCAGTGAGTTCATCAGCTCCCATCTTCTGAAAAGCCAAGTGAAACTGCTAATCTGGACTCCTTCTGCCACAGGCGATGGAATCACTCAGTTGTTGACTAAATACATGACCTGCCTCACTGTGGCCTCTTCCAGCAAGAGTACTTTTACCTTGGAACATACAGTACGTTCCAAATGCTATTCAATATTCAGACAGAGCATGAGAATTTGCATCCAGTTGAAACAAGCATTTGGCTTCATACTCTGTTCTCAATAAAATAGTAAAATACTCTATATAATGGAGATCCTTCAGCACACAGGCAGAATTAGCACCAATCCCAGCTTGTATGTCAGTTCTCACTGCATATATTGTAACTTAGTGGCATGGGTTGAGCCCAGCAGGTTGGCATGCTGTTTACTGTTTGTTAGCTAGCAAATCATGGGCTACTCTAACTGATCTCTACCTTTGTGGTCCAGAAACAGTGCTGCAGTGTTAGTTTTGCTGTGTGAATGTCAGACCTCAGAGGGTGCTCACTGTTGGACATCCCATCACCTGCAGATGTGCCCATACCACGTGTTTCTGCAGGGTAAAGAGTATGCACTGCAAATCCTACTTGCTTAACCTACATGTGCCTGAGTATTTCTAGGGGGAGCCCAATTCACAGTGGAGAGGAAAATCCTACAGGATGATAACATCCTATAATGCACTCATCTGATCAGCTGTGTTTCCAAGAGGCAGTATTTCTATCAGGAGAACTGCGGCAAGGGCACTGAGGGCTGCATGCAGTTGTGTAGTCTTAAAATACATCCTCTTTTGGAAAGTGAGTGAAGTGCCAGACACCCAAGCACAGCCTGACTTCATTTCATACCTCCCAGCACCAGAATCAAAGGGGAAGTAAGCATGAAGGCTACGCACTGGAGTGGTAGCTGAATTAAAAAGAACACTTGAAGAGCAGGACGGGGCTTACTAGTATAAGCACAGCCTCTACATATTGCAGTGTCTTCTTTATCTCCAGTCACATAGACCCTACGTGCCTGTATTGTAGCTGGATTATGGTTGGAAACATACCTCAAAAATGTGACTACAGTGTTGTTCTGTTCAGTATTTACAATTATTGCTTTAAAGACTACTAAAGTTTACACGTCTCCATAAGGTGTACTATGCCTCAGATGTTAACATCTGACTTGGGATTTTCCCAAAAGAGAAGTATACTGAAATTAGATATATCATCTAGGATTAATACCAACAGATCAATCTCTGGGATTGCTCTACATATGAATATTAGCCATTCACCCTCAGTTGTCAGGCTGATCTCTCCAGCTATGTTTACAACATTACCAGCCATTCCAGTCAGAAAGTCCCAGGCCTGCCCAACTACTCCCCAACTTACTCCTGGGTCAAAGCCACTATCATCTTGGCACATTCACACCAGATAAAAATCTGCCTCAGTCTCCAGAGAGGGAGTTGTGTTTTATGCAGTATCTGCTTGGCAACAAAATAAGAGAAACTGAAGTGTTTATAATAATATGCTCCCAGTATCTGCTGTGCTTCACAGCTGTGGGTGGTTGTGCCCACAGAAGCACCACTGAAAAGAAAGTGTCCCCATACAACACACCCTATTGCTTGGAGAAATCTTCAGCTGGTGCTCAGTGCTTCATGCTAGGAGACTATGATGTTATTTTTAATTGTCAATCCTGCAGAAAGGCTCTCTGGGCTGCTACGCCTCTGCCCAAATTACTCAATCAATGCACCAGCAGGAAACCAGGGTGCATCTGGAAGCTCAGGACAGGGTTTATGCCTCATCTGGGTTGGGTATAGCCCCACCAAGTACAGCTTGGGGGGCTAGGCTCCTCATAAGACTTACACAGATCTGCTGCACTGAAGTAATTTTGATCCCAGTCTGCTGGCAATGAATGTCTGCTGTAATACCCTACCTTTCTACGATTCTAAACTTGACTTTGAGAAGTGCAGCATGGGATTAACTCTGTTCTTCTGTGAAACAGTCTGCTTTGGTCAGGCATAGCCCTTTCTGAGTGAAAAAGTACACATTTGCACAAAGAATGCACTGACAAAACCAAGACACCTTCACTCCCTTGGCCTCACCCTAAATGGTCAAGATACAGTCAGTGATGCTTGGGGTACACCATGCATCCCTATTATAAACTCCCCAGTACTATCTTTTATCATGGCAAAGCAGAAACAGTGAGCTGATGTTTTAGAAAACGGTGCAAATCACAAGCTATTTTTAAGAGCATGATCTACATTTTACTATTGAAATGAAAATCATTCTGTACATAAATTTCTAGTTCTGAAGAAATACCCACATATATACAAGACACACGTAGACACTGCAACTACTTTTCTACCTGTATAAAGGAAAAAGAAACTAAGAGAAGAATAATTTTATATAAGTAGGATTAAACAATGCCTCAGTATTCATAGTCCTAGTCTTCACCACGATCCCTAATCAGCAATGGCAGTAACATAGTTTTCCACTGTTTATTTTTGGAGTATGTGTATTTTAAAGCTATTTATTATAAAAAAGGCATCTCATTTAATGCATTTTCAAATTAATTTTTTAAAACCATACTGAATTCAGTTCAAATCAGTAGCCTCTTATTATTATGATTACATGGGTAATTCAGCAAGTACATGATGGTTAATCTTTAATAGTCCCATTGATTTCAACAGAGGAAAAATTAAGGATTTAGGCTATAGGAGAATGCTGGGGTTTTGCTTGGGTCACCCTTTTTAGTACTGAACCCATGTAACACTTGCAGTTTTGTTATAGTGATAGCGAGAATGTAGATAAACTTATTTTAAAAACAGAAACACATTTGAGAGAAAACTTTGTGGCTCTTTTATTTTGAGGAGGACAGATAAAGTAAAGCAAGTTCTGGTTCAAAATCTACTCATACAGTAAGTGCGTATTTAATTCCACTTACGAACCAGTAAAGGTTTGTTTTGGCATTCAAATAGTAGGCTGTCAGATCTGTTTAAATGCATGCCTTGCTTTAGTCTGTCTTCATGAGAGACCTGGCAAAAGGTAAAAGAAAAGTTGCTTTTTTTTTTTCTTTTTCTTTTCTCCTTTTTTTTTTTCCTTTTCTTTTTTCTTTTTTTTTCTTTTTTCCCCACAACAGAAGGAGCTGAGCATTAGGGAAATTTGGTTTTAGCTGCCGAACTATTGATGTCTGCACACTGTGCTCATTCTCCAAACCCAGACCCTGTGCAGATCTGAACCGAAAGCGTTTGAATCAAAGCGGTGCCCTAAGTGCAAGGCGGCAGCGCCGGGGTAGCAGCAGGGCAGCATCTCATCCTTGCTGGTCTTCCACCAGCTTCCCTGCCTGGGAGTCCCCTCCTGCTCCTCCCAGCAACACCTCTTCGGAAACCACAGAAAATCCCCCAGGAAGCCGAGCGCTAAGCTGTTACTCCAAGTGAGCCGGGGAAAGGCTGAGTTTTGCAGCACGGAGGATGAGAGGAGGAGGGCACCGGGATGCAGCCGGATGGGGGAACCGGGACCACCCTCGGCACCAGGGGAGAGGCACAGGGCAGTGAGGTCCGGTGCCAGCACAGTGAAGCAATGAGAGGTGAGGCTGGAAAAAGGAATTTCCCTTTGTGAATTTGTGTGATTTGTGTACCTAAAGCCTCACTTGCCAAAGAGGTGGTTAGATGCAGAATTTTAGATGTTCAGTACCACTGGGCTCATCTTGCATATGACATTCATACCCGCAGACAAAATTGCCAACTCTTTTCCCCACAAAGTGAGTTTTGGAAAGATTTTATACATGCTGTGTAAAAAAAAAAAAAAAAAAAAAAAAAAAAAAAAAAAAAAAGAGTAAAATAAATTACTTAAAGGTAAATGAAAGCTACCTGCAACCATCTGTGCAAAGTGAATGCTTACCCTGTTACAGAATAGCCAAGTGGCATACAGTACATGATGGTTCCTGAAGACAGAGTAAGACACAGGGAGTATGTTTGGGGTAAAATAATGTTTGAAATCTGTTTTAAATTTCTAAGCCCACAAGCCTAAATAGCACTTGCTTTTAGGAGTATTTTCCTAGTGGAATACGAATTAGCTTACAACAACTCAAGTTCCTCTTTTCTGCTGAGAAAGCTGCAACCAAAACATCTCAGGCATACCCTTAAATTCTCCTGTTTAATTGACATGTCATTATTCTTATTATATAAAGATCAACCGTATGTGAAACACAGTATTCCAAAACTTGCAAAACCATTGCAGATTTGGAACTCATCTTGGGCTTTTCACCAAGCACCCAGACTTTACTTATTCCAATTTTACTTAATCCATCTATCTCTGTCAGTGTTCTCTGCCAGAATGCAGAGGTCTCATGACCTTAAAATGGCAGGCCCCCTCCCTGCTACATGGGTCTCTTGGCTATTGCCTATTTTGGGAATATCATTTATCAGCTGCACAAAACATCCAGGAGGACCTAAAATGAAAAGTCGCCATCAGTTCTGGCCCTCCCTTCCCAGATCTTCATTGACCATCCAAGTCTAGTATGCAAAGCATACCACAAACACACACACACATATATTTCCTATATGCATATGCAGAGATAGTTGAAGGTCCCTTTTCTCTAACTGGTGAGCTTCCAATGTATTTTCATATACTGGGGGGGGGGACTTCACTACCTGAATAAAATCTGAATAAACTACCTGAATAAAATCAGGGTGTTTTCTGGACTGTTTTCTTTTAAACTGTTCTCTAGAGTGACTTTCTTTAGATTCAACTCTTCTTTTCCAAAAAACCCCCATTATATTTACTGAAGAATCGACACCATCTCATGAAGCCAAGAACCACACCTGTGTGCAATGATTTCACTGGAGTTTGTGGTGGTGAGGGGGAAACATGGACACATCTGCTGTGTCACCACTACACATGTTCAGCTGCATGCTCTACTTGCCACTTCTGAACTGCACTGAAAGGGCTGCTACACGTGTCTAAAATACTCTGCCACCATTTGTATTTTAAACCTATTTCATGTTTAGCTGTACGTATTTAAGCCTATTAGTGGCATCTTGGTGCCCAGGCTCCTCTCAAGGAGCCCGGGGCACATTTTAGGAGACCTGGAGAGAGGGAGATCAGCAGGTGGAACAGGTAGTTAAACACCTTGGCTTCAGGTGGAAAACACTGATTTTGCTAAGAGGATTCATTGGTACATTGAGAGAGCAAGGGTGGCCTGGGATTCTACTTCTGCTCTTCCCCATAAGGAACAGGGACTGCAGAAGATGCACAGCTGCTTAGAGAGCACAGAAAGAGCAAGACAGAGGGACCAAGGAGAGAAAAAGTAGAGCAAGAGGAATGACTAGGAAAATGACATGTCTGGGATCGTGCTCAAGGAAGATAAAACCAGATAATTTTATTTATGTATTAGAAGGGGAATGTTTCAGAGTGTAAGTGAGCTGTGCAGGGTTGAACTGGGAAAGCTGAGCAGATGGAGTGACAAAAAACCAAGTGTACTTCCAGGGCACTCTTGGAGTCCTTTGACAGCATGAAAAAAAGAAAAGGATAAATGGTGGAAATCTGAAGCAGCTGAGATATGATGGCAGAGTATGCTGGGGACCTATTTGGGAGCTGTGAAAGTTATTCAACATAAGGAAAATGGTAGGAGCAATGGGCCCTGCTGTGGCTGAGAAGAGCAGAGGATGGAAAAAAAATTAAAAAAAAACCAAAAAAATCAACACAACAAAATGGCAGAGGTGTCATGATGGTAGGAGTGGGGAAGAGAGGAGAAGAGCTGAAGGAAGGTCTCAGGGAGACCACAAGATGCTGAGAGCTGTGCAGGCACTAGGAAAGAGATGCCACGGCCTGGAGACCTGATGTAGGTCTCCAGAGACTGATCATTTATCTATCAGTCCAGAGACCTGTAGCCAGAGACTGTAAATGAGATGGATGAGAGGGGAGAAAGGGGCAGTGGGGCATCAAGCTGGGGCAGGGCACGCTTCTCCCTAGCACAAAGGGACAGGAGAGGGGTAGCAGGACAGGGAGAGCAAGAAAGTTTAGCTTGGGGAAGAGAGACCCGGTAAGCTCCATATTTTTATTAACTGATGACAGGAAAATTGGTGGAAAAGTACTATATAAAGTCAAACACTCATGTGTGTGTTACCTTTATGTGTAGACTGAAGGACACCGGGGACACCTGTGCAGTGGCTGCTTTTTTTCTCTTTGAAACTCTCTCTCTATAACCAGTGTTGACAATTCAGGTTTATTAAATACAGAGAACACTTGGGTGCTTGATAGGGAGGATAATGAATGCTTTTAGGGCATACAAATCTGGCATATGGTGCAGTTCCTTACCAGCATTCTTCCAGAAATCCGAAGAAGCTGGGCTAGGTGCCTTGTTGACACTGAGGTGCAGCTCCAGTGAGCTGCATGTGCTGGCTTGTGCTGGCCCAAGCACCCTCACCCTCTTGGAGTTTTCATGATGCTTCTTTGCTACCCTGATTGGTTTTGCTACCTTCACAGTCCCTAACCTTCAGCAATCCTCTCTCTGTCCTCTTGGGCTTTTCAGTCCAATAATCAAAACCAAAGTCCCCTCTTCTTCTTCCTAACATTTTCCGTCCGATTTTCTTTCCCAGATGTCTTCAACCTCAGATCCCACCTCTGTCACTCCAGCTTTTTGTATCCACAAAGTCCCTGGGCTGACATTTCAGCTCACTCCACCACCAGCACGGCTCTCCCTAGGAAAGCTGTGTGGAAGGTGTGCATCCAACAAACTGGTGTTGCTGAGGGGTGATCAGCACTTCTCTTCATCTGAGAGGAGCTCCAAGTGCCCTGGTACCTCCCAAAGCATTTAATTCCTCTGCTGCTCCTGTGCCCCCTCCTGCCAGATGCAGTCCTGTGCAGTCTCTTTCTCCCCCAGACTTTTGCCCCATGACTGAACCTCAGGAGGACCCTCTGTGGGTTCTGCCAAACACTTCCATCAACTCCTTCCCAGCTGTCCCTGCTCTGTTGACCATTTCCCCCTTCTTTATTCCCAAGAAAGGTGCACCTACAGGGCAGGATGCGATGGGAGGATGGAGGGAGGTGGTAAAAAGAGGTACTCACATTTATCCCTGTTTTGCTGACTTTCACACAAGGCTGGCTATCATTTCTGTTTACAGCAAGCTGCAAGCTCGAGCTGCACTTGTAACTGCTAGCTGGTTTTCCCCTGCCAGCATGGGAGGCTAAATATAAGCCCCTGGAGCTGGCCCTGCATCCTTGCCCGTATCTGGCAGTGCCTGGCAAACCACCGCGATTTCACAGAGCTGATGCTTTCCACTTGGCAGCTGAAGAGAGCTGCCTCTCCCTAAATAAGCCCTACGAGTTTCTAGAGGAATAGGAAACAGATTGCTAGTTTTCTCTTCAGTGCAAAGGGCAATACTGCAATTTTCTTTTGAGTCTCGGAGTTAAACGCTGCGCTTCACCTCTGGGAGGTAAAAAAAAAAAAATCAACCCAAAAATGTGTTCAGCCACTGCTGCTTGTTGTCCGTTGGTTTGTTTGGTAACACTGCGGGGGGGTTTTGAGGAGACTGGCATTTTTAAAGGATTGGCAGTTATTAAACAACATTTAATGCGTAAGGGAAACTTGTGATGAATACATTAGCATCTGTGCCAGACCAAACATCTGTAGTTTTTAGTGGAACAGGCAATAAAGAGATCAGAATTCTAATTCTGCTTTCCAGCTGACATTATAAGCCAGCTATTTTAAATTCAGTCAAATTAAAGAATTTATTTTTTTGGTTCTGAGGGTCAAAAATGAATAGCCCTAATTCAGCAAAGAATTCCACATGAACTAAGCATGTGAGTAATCTTGTCCTTAAATTACTTGTTTGCACACTGATAAATGCAGATGATAGTTTTAAAAAATCACAGAGGCATATGCTAATTCAAAACATGCCCAGATGAAGGGTGGGAGACTGCCAAGTTTCACAGGTTTTAGGCTTAATTTTCACATAAGAAGTACCTGTATAAATCCAGACGTCAAGAAGAAAAGTTCCCAGTTTGACAAGATATCCCCAGAGCAGAGAGAGGCTGCAGTCTGCCTGCTCTCTGCTATCTTGCCCCCAGTGCAGCCCCTCTGTGGGGGCTTGGACACATCCTGGCCTCGATTTTTTGCCATTCAGTTAGCAACCAGCAAGGGCTAAAAAGAAACCTGCCACAACATAAAACCTGTCAGAGTAGTGACATACTCAGGCTATGAGCAGTCATCAACTACTGAGTTATTCTGAATTAATGAGTTACCTTTTGTGAGCTGAGTTACAGTAACCTGCCTTAATTAAAGAGTAAAGTGAATTAGAATAAACTACCATGAGGGTGATTAAACCCAAAGCACGAGTTGTTTAAACCAGTTTGTCAGATTTAACAAGTGGGGTGGGCAAAAGATGTCCTTGCTTAATTTCCACAGCGTAAGCTTAGGTGTGCAATTTAGTAAACCATACCAATTTAATAAGTTAATTGTCCTAGCAAAAGCTAGGGATTCAGCACTTACAGAGGCTGATAGCCTTCACTGCTCTTGTTTGCTCTTGGAAATGGCTGGTGCAGAAGAGATGTCACAGAAAACAGGATGAATGAAATTAGGTATTACGGAGCACACTGAAGGGAGTATTTAGCAGTCATACTGCCTAAGTTATTAGGATGGGCTTGTGACTGGACAAACTACTGAAACTATTCAGGAAGTAATGCTTGAAAACACAAAAAAGTTGATAAAACCATTGATGACCAACTTCAGTAACTGCATGTTGGAAGGGCAGTGATGGTCTCAAGAAAAACTTAGTGAAGAAGAGAAAGAGTGTGAGACAAACAAGTTAAAATTCAACAAGGACAAGGGCAAACTTCTACATGCTGGTTGGAATAACTGATTGTGCAAAGAGTAGAAAGTAACATGAAGGATCTGTCAATTACCATGTGCCACCAACCAAATGCCAAACATTTTGTGCTGCTGAGAAAAAAAATAACGTCATATGGGGATGTATGAACAGGAGTGTCATGTGCAAGATGTGTGAAATCATTCTCCTACTCAACTTGCTGCTGAAAGCTTCAGCCTGAATCTTGTGCCCAGATTTAGGCACTGCACTCCATGGAAGATGTTGAGTGGCCAAAAGCAAGAACACTGCTGGAACTGTGGTAAGTATAGTCTGAAGAAACCTGGTTTGAAAGGGAAGAGGACTGGGAAAGTAAGAGTGGTCCCAGATATGCAAAGAAAAAGAAAAGAAACTTGTTTTCCAGATGCAGCAGGGAAATAAAGACAGAAGATGAGTTGTAAAAGGGGAATTTAGATTAGACATGATGTTAATGCCATAGCAGTACTGCAGTGCAACACAGGGGGATGAGGCCCAAGAAGACAAAATGCAGGGTGAGAACTACCTGTTAGGAAAGATGCAATCCTGTCCTGTGGCAGAGGGCAGATGATGTCTGGAAAGCGTCTCCCCCCTCCCTGCCCATTGAGATGCTGATGAAAAAGTCCTCAGCTGCTATAAACTAGGGAAACTTCATTAATTATACCAGTGAAGGGGCCTCGCCTGAAATGTGTCCAGTGTAATATTTCTTTCTTTCTAATTTTTGCTTTTAGCCAGCAGATTATGTGTAATAGCTACAGGGATACACTGTTAGCAAGAAATCCATTGGCTTTCTAAAGGTCAGTTAATCTATGATCTCATCAGATGGTCTCTGAAATTAAGTGGAAGTAGTCCAGTGGGCTATAACGGAGGGTGGTTTCTGTCTCTAGCCTTCAGTTACCTTGAGTTAAAGCACCCTTTCTTGCTGACAGCCAACACAGCTTCACTAAGGGCAAGTCCTGCCTGACTAATTTGGTGGCCTTTGACAATGGGGTCACAGCCTCAGCTGACAAAGACAGAGCAACAGAGGTCATCTACCTGGACCTGTGCAAAGCATTCGACACCATCCTGCATGACACTCTGATCTCTGAACTGGAACCATACAGATTCTATGGATGGAGCACTCATTGGATAAGAAACGGGCTGGATGGTCATACCCAAAGAATCATAGTCATAGAATTGGCTGGGTTGGAAGGCTCCCCCCTCACATGACGTATGACATTCATGCTACCCTTGGGTGTGATCAAGGGCTCAGTGTCCAAATGGAGTTGTGTTCATCAAGGGTCAGTACTGGGACCAGTGCTGTTGAACACCTTTTTGGTGACATGGACAATGGAATCAAATGTACATTCAGCAAGTTTGCTGACACCACCACCTGTGTGGTGAAGTCAGCACACTATAGGGAAGGGATGGTATCCAGAGGGACCTTGGCAGGCTTGAGAACTGGATTTGTGCAAAGTGCATGAAGTTCAACAAAGCCAAGTGCGAGGTTCTGCACCTGGGTCAGGGAAATCCCATACACGAATACAGGTTGGGAGGAGAAAGGATTGAGGACAGCCCTGAGGAGAAGGATGTGGGGGTGGCAGTGGACCAGAAGCTCAACATGAGCCATCAGTATGTGCTTGCAGATCAAGAGAGCCAACTGGATGCTGGGCTGCATCAAAAGAAGCACAGACAGGCGGTCAAGGGAGGTGATTCTCCCCCTCTGCTCTGCTCTTGTGAGACCCCACCTGGAGCACTGTGTCCAGTTCTGGAGTCCCCAGCATAAGAAGGACACAGAGCTCCTGGAACATGTCCAGAGGAGAAACACTGAAATGATCAGAGGGCTGGAGCACCTCCCCTGTGAAGACAGACTGAGGAAGTTGGGGTTGTTTGGCCTGGAGAAAAGGAGGCTCTGAGGTGACCTTGTAGCAACCTTCCAATATTTGAGGGGGCCTACAAGAAAGCTGGGGTAGGGCTTTTTACATAGGTGTGTAGTGAGAGGATAAGGGACAATGGTTTATAACTTGAAGAGAGGAGATTTAGGCTAGACATTAGGAAGAAATTCTTTAATTTGAGTGTGTGAGACACTGGCACAGGTTGCCCAGGGAAGCTGTGGCTGCCTCATCCCTGCCAGTGTTCAAGGCCAGGTTAGATGGGGCTCTGAGCAACCTGGTCTGGTGGGAGGTGTCCCTGCCCATGCAGGGGGGTTGGAACTAGATAATCCTTAAGGTCCTGTCCCTTCCAGCCCAAACCATTCTATGATTTTATGATTCCATAAGCAAAACAACACATAGAAATGAAATAAATTTTGAAACACATAGTCAATCTTTCTGTTGAGCTGCAGGGAAAAAAAAGAGGAAACCCTGCCATTCTATCTATCTGCTGCTTTAAAACAGTTCTCATTAAAAACTCCAGAATGTCTTCAGCACCACCTGTTCACCTGTTGATATTCCTGTCCCATGGGAGATGTTATGCAGCTGGGGAAGCAGGCAAGACTCACATGAATTTGACTGCTCTGTCGTGACTTGTTCACATTGAGAGCTGAGCTGCATATTTGAAACTTACTTCTTTCAAGAGTGGGAACACTTCAACTAAGCAAGTGCAGAGAAAAAAAACAAAAAAAACAAACCCAGAAGGAAAAAGAAGAAAAAAAAAGAGGACCTGACTATACGGCTCGGCAGTTGGAGCGCTAAAATAAGAGTGTGAAACTTTTCATAGTTATCTGTAAGTCTTCAAGGATTTAAAGTCTCAGCATAGTCACTATTAGTGAATTAAAGATCTGAAAGGCTGTTGCAGTGAGCAGATGCTTTGATCTCTAAACAGAGCTAGTATTTCATATTTTTAAGTCGCTTTTCCCAGGTACTTTCAATTCACATAGCTGGACTTCAGACTGCTTTTTTACTACTCTTGCAACATATCTGGAAATCCCCTCCTATGTAATATACATTACCTAGTCTGAGGAATTAAATTGTATAGCACATGCACAGGCATAAAATCCCACAAAAGAAACCAAAAGACTCAGGTCAGAACGCTAGCTTTCTTTTGCCTCTGATTTTCTCGTACTGCATTTCCCCTGGATTGTGATACGGTTTAATTTTCATAGAAGTCATCTGAAAACAAGAGACGATGCAATGTAGCTGAATTCTCTTTGTCACAGAGAATACATTCTCTACGTTAACTGGTGGTGCAATGCACTGAAGCATAGTCTTTAATTAAAGTGCAACAATACCACAGCTACCATACAGGCACGGCATAGGAACCTGGCGCTGGATATAAAATTAGCTGTGCTGAAATGTGTCGTATCACTACATGATGTGAGTAAGTCAGCAGAGACACTCTTACACTTGAAACCTGAAGTATTACTGAGCACTGATTTTCAGATGGGGAAAGCTGTGAGCAAATCAATGTATGTATTATTCTCCCCAAATGAATAATGTTGCAAACAAGGACGTATTGAACACCTACAGTGCACAAAGCTTTTCACACTGGTTATGAACCAAACACAAAAAAAGAGGCTGTGATCTCTCCAGAGCTCTTGTTTTCTCTCCCATGAAGTCCTCCTGCCTGTGTGGATACAACACAGAGCATCCCCTCAAACTCCCTGGTGCCAGGAGGAGAGGGCACTGATTTCAGGTCAGGACCAAGCTGATGACCCTTCTCCCCTCCTCTTTCCTACTCTCGAGGGAAACAAAATGAAATGAAACCGCCTCAGCGGTAGCCCACAGCGAGTGATGGTGGCATGAAAACCAGGGGGATGAAGATGCCTCTGCCAGCACCATTCCTGCTTTCTCTGTAGCCCTCCTCAGCGGGATACTCTGGCACTAACCAGGAAGGGTCCGTCCCTGATGGGGTGAGGGAAGGCAAAGCTCTCACTCCACCAGGGCTGTGAAACCCTCCTTGCTCTTGCTCAGCCAACACAGATGCTTCAGGAGAAACACAACACAGAACCAACAGCCACTGACCTTATCCCACAGAGAGATGCCTGCCAAGCACTGCCCTGCTCCCCAAAGGAGCCAGCGCTCTCCCAGTGCCCCATGCGGGCAGCCCCTTGGATCTGCCAGCACTGTGCCTGCTGCCATTGTGGCACAGGGACTTCTGCAAAGGCTTCCCTCCAACCCTGGCCACCAAAATAAAGCAAACATCCACAGAAAAGCAGCCATCGGGCTCCCCCCCTCACATGACGTATGACATTCATGCTGCCCTTGCTCCTCACTACCAGATGGGCACAACATCACACCACACCAGAGCCCCTGGCATGACTTTAACATCCTGGTGGGGTACAAAGATTATAAGGAAAGAGGCCCTGTGGGTTTGGCACAGCATAGTGCTGCAGGGAGGAGGCACTGGGAGCCATGCAGTGATGCTTCTCTGCTTGCTGGGCAATGTATCAGGGAGGCACAGACAAACAAAAGAGAGAGGAGATAGTTACCTAACATGACGAAGGGGATTCCCAGGAAGGTGGAATTGTATTTCCCACCAGTGAGATTGATGATCCCAGCAGCAGTCAGGGTGGCAAGGGTCACAGTCAGCAATCCCAGCAGGCCAAGCCAGGGTTTGCTGCGGACACAATCCTGCATGGAGCAGCAGAGAATGGCCAAGGTGACCACAAGGGCCAAGCTTGTGATCAGGTAGCGTTCTGACACCCTGCTCGTCTTCTGGAAATCCTCCTTCAGCGAAGAAGAAGTGAAAGGATACATTTTCACTTTCCTGTTGGATTTCTGGAAAAGTTCAACAGTGTCACAAAAAATGGATTCCCACTTCTCTGCCACCATGTCATTCAAGGAGTTGATTGCCTGCAAGTAGTAGGTGAGCTGAATGGCTTCTGCAGACTTCACCTGGTCTTTGCTGTGCACAGTAACCCCACCAAGCTGATGCCCATTATACACTTCCCTGCCATCCTTTAAGTGAGTAATCGGGTAAGTGATTGCAAAATTAGTTCGATTAGAAGAACGAGCAGCCTTTAATTCCTCCAGTACATGCACTATGTCGTCCACTATGCATGTCTTGTCATTGTTCAGGATACATATATGGGCAAACGTGTAATTGAAACCAGGTCTTTGAACTTGGATCCTGGTCACAGCAGAGTGCAGCTACAAGGGAAAGAGAAATCACACACGTTATTCACCTGTTCATCTCGCATGGTAGCAGCCAGAACAACAGCGGCTCCTCACCTCCGTCCCTTTCCTACTCAATCTATGCAATAACAATGAAAGTTCTGGTGACTGCAGTATTAATAGCACGCTCATTGCCAAAAACAAACAAAAAAAAAAAAAAAAAAAAAAAAGAAAAAAAAAAGAAACATGCATTAAAATAGCAGCATTCATTATTCCCTTCTCCTTTGCTGGTAGCTCAGGTATGTTGAAGCTTTCATCTGTGCCATGCACATCTGTTGTCGCTCAGCCTCCCTAAACCAGCAAACCCAAAAATCTGGGACCTCTGATTTCAAGTGATTTGGGTGAATGTAAAAGGGACTGCTACAACCCAACTGTGTCTGGGGACACTGTCATGCTAAGGATTGCTTAATTACTCTCTGGACAGATAAACTTCAGGTAGAGAAGGCAGAAGAGTAACGTGACTAGGTGGGACATGCCAGCAGTGGCAGGGCACAAGCACTTGCTCCAAAGAGAGGCCACAGCAGTACGTCCCAAGTGAGTGCAGAGATTTTTGGCATAGCAGGAATAAGGTAGCTGGCATTAATTAATTTGCCCTCTTTCCCCCATCAAATCTTCAGAAAGTCTGAGAGAAGGACTCTCAGACAGGTAACACCACTGGTTTTCTTTCCTCTCTCCCGAAGGTTGTGATAATCAGAGAAGGCCCAAATTTATGTTCTGTAGGTTATTACTATTTCTTGTTTGGTCCAGCAGCTCTTAGTACAGCCTCCTTGGTAAGTTGTTCTGCAGCTTTCTGAAATTTGCCATACCTGAGCTCTGACCTGAACACTCAGTTATTTTTAAATACCAGAAAGGCAGAAAAACTGCCCTCTTCTTGAAAAAAATAAAGAAAACTCTTGCAACCTTTTCTGAATCCATTTTAGTCAACACAGAAGAAGCAGGAAATCTAGAAGACAGTAAGGAAATAGCCCTAATGGGCTGAGGTTAAAATATTTTTCAAAAGTAGAATATTGAGTTTGCTAACATTCAGAGCCTTAGCAAAGTGCAAGCTGGTTTTTTGCACAAATTTCCTTGCCCAATGTGCAGCTCTCACCCACCACCACTTAACTCTTCCTGTGCTGCTCTTATTTTGCAGAGTACCAAGACCTTCCGTGAGGATGCTGCTGAGGCCAAGAAAACGTCACCCACCGCCGGAAGCCTGAGCAGCCTCTCCCTGTGGCCACGGATGTCCTTTGTCATGGGTAGCCAAAAAAAATTCTGCAGCTCCCAAGGTGGCACAGGGGCTACCTGATATCTCAGAAGCTGGGGGGCATTGCACGATGCTGCTTACGTGCTCCATGCAGGGCACAGTGAGATACATGCATTCTCCTGAGGTGTCCGCAGGACGATGCAGAGGAGCACCTTGTGCTTCAGGGTCTCAGTAACCCTGTGGACATGGTAGCCTGCACAGCCTGGTGGCTTGGGTGGACGTGTCTGCTGCTGTGGAGGGAGAAATCACCAGATCTTTTTTGTGGAACCCCAAGGATTTATTCCTTCTGTGCCTTCTAGACCGTGGAAGCATTGCAAAGGTGCGGTGACACAACCAGGGTTGATAAAGCAGAAAGCCCTCTTTCACCTGCAACAGCTCTTCCAGGGAGCTGAGAAGCCAAATTAAGAATGACTATAAATTCTTCTCCTTAAAGGGGGAATTGTTATTTTCTGCCTTCAGATTTTGAGCAAGACAATGAAAACTGGCTACGAGGAGATGATTCCTTTTTCTTCCTGCTTGTGTATGCTGGTTTCCATTGCAATGCAAAGAAGGCAGAAGGCTCCTATTCCCACTAAAGTGGCTGGGGTTAGGTGATATTTATGGAACTAGCTCCTTCTGAAGACAAGCACTGGTTAGAAACACAGAAGATGCAGTACACAAAAGCAGAAGAGATTATATACTCATTGGTGACAATGGACAAAATGTCTAATAATCATGGCTAAAATCCTGTGTCTGTTGAAGTTAATAGTCATAGTGATTTCTGATTGTTTCTTTCAGACCTATTTGCAGAAAAAACCCCCACAGTTACAGGATACTATAAGCCTAACTGTTTTGTGATGGGTATAAATTTAGTTACGCTGCCTCTGTTCCTCAGGATGATATGACATCACGCAGGGAAATTCTAAAAAATCCCTATATTCTCAACTTGTTTCTCCAGCAGTGCAGGGGTGTATTTTTCCACATTTGAGTGTTTTTTACTTTTGATAGAACAAGAGTTCAATATTGACATTAGAAAGATAGATTTGGGAAATGAACTCAACTAACAAATCTTTTCACAGCACTGTGAGAACACAACATGGTGAGAAGCAGAATTCTCCATTGTGATGGAATAACAAGTAACTGCCTGTGCAACATATTAGGGTCCCTTGCACAACTTTTTTCTAAAACAACAACAACAACAACAACAACAACAACAAAACCCCCAAAAAAAACCCAAAAAAAAAGATCTGCAGGACCATGCCAAAGCAATGAGTCTCTATGGAGAATTCTTCTAATCTTTCCCATTTGTTTCTGCAAAGTTCTGCTTTGCAAGAGCTGTTCTGGGGTATGAATTCAAATGTACGTCATTATAGCTTGGGAAAAATGTCCTGATCTACTAAATCAAAGACAGATATCTGATTTTAATTTTTTTACAATGGCAGCTACTGTATGGTTTTCATCAACAATGGTAGTAAAGTCAGATGTTGTATAAAGAAGCACAGCTGAAAACAACTAGGAGGAACAGAAGGAATTTCCTGCCTGTACTGGATCCACAATACAACTTTTTTAGAGAGGATCCATCCAGTGACACAATGCAGAAGAAACTAAACCTTCATGCAACTTTTATCAGTGTTGTTATTTACCTACCCTACCTCACGGCTGCATTTGCTTCCTTTTGCATCTGAAGCACTTTCTTTTAATATTCAGCTTATAAAATAAGCTCATCTGTCACAGCTGTTACTTCACCTTTAGCAAAAAGCTAGAAGCTAAATGTCATACCTAAAATACTCATTTCTTCTCAGAAACAATCATTTCAGACTCAGGAGCCTGTTCTGCAGTGACGGCCTGGTCCTCCAACTGAGCCTGTGCTGGGCTGGACTGGACACCATGTGGGGAGGACCTGTCCATTGCACCTCCCAGCACTGGAACTTTAGGAAGGAGAGGGGAGCAGGCAGCCAGCTCTGGGTCCTGGTGTGTCCCAGCTGCCAAGCAGCCCCCAGAGCCTGCTCCAAGCTCCTGCTGCTCAGAGCAGCTCTGCAACACACTCTGAGCTTTTCAAGTGGCCACAATGCTTGGTCCTGGAGTGGAGGCAAACAGATGAGGAGGTCAAAAACCTGTCATTCCCTCCATCCCAGCAAAGTATGCTGAGCACTGCCCCAACACACCCGAGGAATCACCTCTCTGAAGCCTGACTCAGACTTTCATCCTCAGGACAAACATATTGCTACACCTGCACTTTGCTTTTTCAGACCAAACCCTAAAATCCAAACCTCTGTTGTCTCAGCACCAGTAGGGGTGTGCTGCAGGGTGGCTCTTTGTCCCTTTGCTTGTCCGTGGCATCCCTGTGCACCGTGGGCTGCTGCCTCTTCCCTGCCCAGAGAGCTGCAGTCCCATGGCACTCTTCTCTCTGCTGCCATCCTGGGGCTTTAACTGTGGCCTCACAATGTTTTTTTCACTCATGTCCAGAGCCCAAACCCACAGCCCTGAGTGAAGGGCTTCCACAGAGAACAGTCCATGAGGTTACAAGGACACATCCTATGAAGTTCAAGGGATTACAGTCTTGACTGTGATAAACTGGGAGGCCCTCCCAAAAACTTCAGGTTGTTAACAGGATATGGTAAAGGCTGCTGTGTGATGTGGACAATATTAGCAATATGCTAATACATAATGCATATTGCACTCCTCAGGGCAGCAGATCTTAATAGCAAGTAACCATATTCTGAATAAACCTGGCACCTGGTACTGGGACAAATGACTGACCACTGGATTCTCATTTACTCCACTGTTTTCTTATCCTCACCAATCCTATTAGGAGAAATGAAGGTTTAAAGGACTATCAAAAGCTCAATGAATATTTTCTTCTTGAAGGGAGACATGCACTGCTTGCTCACTGCTCACAGCCTTTTCAGCTAGCTCAAGCAACCACGAAGTGGTTTACTGCTGAGGTGCCAGAGCACTGCAGCACGAGCTACACAGCACTCCCAAAGCTCCCTTGCCATGGTGGCACAATGTCCCTCAGAGCGCTCAGGCACAACACAGTAACTTCCACCTCTCCTTTCCACTGCTGCTTAAACAGCAACTGCCACTTTCAATTCCCTTCTCCTTTCCAAAAACGGTGTTTATGTGTGTCCTGTACCACGCCAGAGTTTTCTAGAACAGAATTTTATCTTCCTCCAGACTTTAGCCATTTGTATTTGGTTAACATCTTGACCCTGGTCTTTGCTTACCCAATGAGTCCCATGCTCACTCAGTTATTTCTTTTAGACAGAGAGGAAAGATGGCTTCAGCTGGGAGAGAAGTCCCTTTCTGCAAATACCTCCAGGTGACGGCTGTTCTGGTCTCACCTCTCCACACCAAGCCACGTTTCAGCCTGTGGCACAACTGACAGATGAGATGTGACAAAATTGCACTGCCCTGCCAGATGGTTTTGCCTGCTGACCCAGAAGAGGATGCCAGGAGGTGAAACCTGAGATACCTTCATTTATCCTGGGCTAAAGCATTTGCTCCAGGGCCTCAGAGTCTATCGGCTGCAAAGATTTCTTCAAGCTGTTTTTGGCTGCTGGTCCTTCTACCTCTGCCACGGGCACAGTGGGGCAGGTGCTGCAAACCACAGGCCCTGAATAGGCTCAGTTTGCCCGTCCTGGGATGGCCAAGCTCTGTGCGATGGCCCTTCCCTATGCAGAGCTTGGCACAGCTTTCAGCAGCAGTAGCAAAGCTGAACCTGAATGCAAAGGGGTTGTACTTAGGGATGTATATTCACGACAGAAAGGAAAGCTTTATTATATCCTTAAGTATGTGCGAAAGATGCAGAGAGACAAAAGAAGGGGTGAGGAAAACCTCTAGCCCCTTTGTGTTGCTGAGGAGTCCTTTCTTTAATTCAGAAGTGAGCAAGTGTTTTGTCAGTTTAATCAGGTAACAAAAAAGTCTGCAGCCTCCCTGCAAAGCAAACAGATCCCATCCCAGCAGGGAGGGGTTAGAAACTGCTGATTCATTTGCAAAACGGTCCAATCCCAGAAATCCTTCAAGCCCATATTACATAATCTGCTACCCTTATCAAAGCTATGGGCAAAAGAGATGAGGCACAAGGATGTGGTGACGGCCACTGGTCCTCCCAAGTCTCACCTAACTGGTGGAATGGCTTTGCTCCAAGGCAAACTCAGTGATGAGAGCAACAGCAACATGCAATGGGACAGTTCAGCCTTGCCAAATTCCTAGTCCCAGCTCATGGAAAGACATCCTGACTCCCACAGGAGCTGCATCAGTCACAGCCACATTTCTAACGTTAAGGATGTGTACAATTACCTTCTGCTTATCTTATATCCCACAAATATGTGTTTGGTTTTGCTGCTGAGCGGTGACGTGTGGCATTTTATAGAGGACATTACTCATTGTAAGGACTTAGCTAAGCTTTGCTACTTGACATATAGCCAATGAATGGCCAAGTAGACAAAAACCAGCTAGATATACGGACATCCTCCTGTACTGTGAATGATCTGGCACACAGAGACACGTTTTACTCTCAGGAATAAGATCTTTGCAATGCCATATTACATTTTGTTGGTAGTGGTGCTATTATGTGACTCCACTTAGTATTTCAGTCTACATCTGATGATTCAAATTAAAAATGAGGGCTTCACTCATGCTACTGTTCCCAATTCCTACAATTTTTTACTGTCAGTTTCAGCATGTCTGGTTTTTCTTTGATCCCTGGAGCCTGAAGTATTGTGATTTTTTACTTATTGAAGTATTCTTTTAAAAAAATCCTCAGCTTTCATTAAAAAAAAAAAAAAAAAAAAGTCTGGTCTCATGGTTAGAAGGAGGAAAGCTCCACAGAGAAGGCTCAAAAATAAAGTGAAGAATGAACTCATTATCTATTACTGCTTAAAACCTCATCACTGTTTTGGGTTAAAGACTAAAAAGCTAGTAAGCAAGATGAAGACAACGATTTTAAAAATAGGCTTCATTTCATGCGAAGCTGGTTTATTCTTCTGGTATTTTTTACCGGTCATTTGTGCCAAGGAAAAAGAGGAAAAGCCTTTAATGTATTGCTATAAATTTCTCCATGTTTTCTATGATCTCAGTAATCCCTGGCATTTCATATCTTTCTGGAATGCTTTTTTATTCACTTCAAGAGGTGGCCTCAGTCAAAATGTGAAAGGGTTATGAGAGAGAAGAGACTTGGACCACTCGCAGCTTAATTCACAAAAGAAAATACTGTGGGTTCTGCAGACATGGGCAGAATAAACTCCTAAGAATGGATTTTCACCAGAAGAAGGTACAGAGAGGGAAGGCAAGGGAGCCCCCAAACAGGGACATGCCTTGCCTGAGACCATGGATTTATGGTGGAGGTTCAAAAAGAGGCTGGTAGACAACAACCTCCTAACCAAACCAGTTTGCCCCAGGGATGGAGAGTGTGAACACAACTGATGGAGGAAGCCAAGAAATTGTAATGGCTCAAGGTAAACATCAGAAGTTGCAGCTGGAAAGTGTGCAGCAAGGAACACTGCGGGTAACTGTGCTCTTTTTCTAGCAGTCCTACAGTCAGGTTTCCTGAAGAGATGCTAATATATTAATTATGCAAGCTATGTATTTTTGCAGCTAAGTTTTTCAGATGTCCAAAAGACACGAGTTATATTTTCTCCAAACATTTTTCATGTAAATGAAATCTCAGCATTTTCAAACTATATGTCATTGACTGAGGGAAAACTGTTAGTGCTCAAACTGGCAGATGTGCATGAATTTGCATTCACATCTGCCTTTTTGGTAGCTACAGAAAATTACTAGATATGATTTTTCTTTTTTAATATCAAGTGGAGAAGCTTTTCTCATCAATACCATCTTAATTCTGACCACCACCCTGATAATTCTGCCTAAATTTTTTCCACTGAGAGAAGCCCACTCTGGGTTTTGGGCCAACTCTGTCAGAGGACAGGATGCCTGGGCAACAAAAACCCGTCTGTGCAGCCTGGGACATGGCTCTGAGATGGATTTTTCCCATTTTTTTCATGGTGGGGAAGAAGATGAGAACTTTGCTCCTGCTAGTGGTCTCACATCAGCTCTATGGTGACCTTCTCCATGCACTCCAGAACTCTCCATAAAGACCTCTCCGTCATTGCAGTACTCCTCAGCGAGACGGAGATACAGTGTTGGCTTTTTGGACGTGCTCCTCCAGCAGAAGTGGGACAAAACATCCCTTGCTCCTGCAGAAAACTGAACAAGTTCACAGCCCATCGTGTTAATTAACGACTGTGCTCCTCCTTCTCCCTTCCAACAGCAGGGAGAGGCTTCTCCTGCTCTTAAACCCCAACTTAAACCCCAGTTACAGCTTGCAGGAACCCCACATGTGGTAACTAGGGAACCCTGGCAGCTCCCTTCAAGCCACCACCTGGGACACTGGTAGCCAGGCCTTGGTGGCTGTGACTCACCAAAGTCCCCCCGACACTCGTGCTGCCAGCTTGCCGCGCTCTCCTGGAGGCTCACCCGGAGGGAAGATGACGTGCATCAGACGCAGCCAAAAATCCGCCCGCCGCGTACTCCATCAGATGTGAGGTCTGAGCCTGACCTTCCTGGGCAGGAAAGGTGATGCCACAGAGAGATGGGGCACAGGGGCCTAGGGGAGCATCGCACCACAGCATGAGGCAGGAGGGAGGAGAGAGGGAACCCATCCGGGACGGCGTGGCTGGTGCTGCTGGAGTCGGTCAGGGGGGTGGTGGGAAGCGCCGGAATGTGGCTGTTCTCTCAGGAACAGGCAACTTCAGGACTTCTGCTCCAAGCCCTGGCTGGTGCTGCAGGAGAGAAGAAACCCTCCTGCCCGCAGGAACCACGCCGAGGAGCTGCTGCTGCTGACACCGGGAGCTTAGGGGGGTTCCTGCACATGCTTCCACGCTGCCCTTGCCGTGTGCTATTTATCTTCTCCCTTCCCTGGCTGTGCCCGGATCTTACCTGCGTATCTTAATTCTCATCTGTTTTCGCATAAGATACATTTTAGCCCCTGCAGCATTGTGCTGCTATGACAACAGGCTTGCACTTCTGCTGCTTTCACACCCTTGTTTTTCTTGTATTAGGACTCTTCCCCTCATGTTACAGCCTTGCTCTGAAGACATGACTTCATCCTTCGCTCTTTCTAAATAGCAGAATTCACTATTTGGTCTGTTGACTGTTTCCCTAGAAGTGTTTTTAGTGCCAGATCTACCTAGAGAAGGTGGAGATCTACTGTTATCAATTGCTAGATCCACAGATGACTGCCTGTCTCCAGGCATTCAGAAGTAGAGGAAGTTTTAAAATAAAGGGTACCTTGCATTGGCCAGGATCATGACAGACCCAGCTTTTCGCTCTGCTGAACAACCTGAACCCATTCCCACTGACCTTGAAAATAATGGCTTAAGTGTGCCATGTTTGTACAGCAAAGCAATTGGAAACAACTCAGGCACGGGAACATAAATATGGTTATTTCCTCCACGAGTTTCCTCTCACGTAGAAAATAAGTGAGGGAATCTGGGAAGACCACAGAGAGAGCGTGCAGACACACACATTAATAGGGACATAATAATTAAAGAGTGAGGAACTAAACCCCAGTAAGCATGAGGTCTAGAAAATTCTGAAGTTAAACTGTTTTCTTCTGCAGTAATTAGAAGTTATGCGGTTCTAAGATAAATGCGTCCTTAAGCAGAAATACATAATTTTAGATATTTGCTTACAATGTACAAATAGATATTTAATCAGTTACCTCGATATATTGATGGTCAGTTCATATGAGAAGGGCAATATATAAGCACTGTCTGAAAATACGTTGTTAAGAAAGATTTCTTTAAAAAGTAACCCCCCATCTATAGACTTTCATAGATGCAAACTGCAAATGCTATCTCCTTTGGTACGTTACATTTCATTCCCTTTTCATCTTTACATCTTGTCATCTTAAGAAGAGTTTTTGCCAAGAAAATATTAATACTCTGTTATTGTTATTAACACATAACTTAAGTGGAAGAGAGGATATCCTTCTTAAAAAAAAAAAAAAAAGGAAACCTTTCATTTAAAAAAATAATTTTTTTTGGTGTAACACAGTTAACTCACTCTAAGTATAGAACTATAGAGGAATGAACGGGTTCAAAACTATGGTTGTCTCAAATTCTGGCTAAATCAGAATATATCTTGCGGGATTCAAAAATTCTGATTAGGTCCATATGCTTTCAACCTATCAGGTGTTTATCTGCAAGTGGAAATACCACCACAGAATTGGAGGGGGGCTGCTCTTGCTATTTTTAGGAGGGATTCTAGACTTAGGCAACTTGTATAGACATTACATAATCATCTGAACTTCTACATGATGATCCACATCAAACACCCCAATCATTTTTGTTTCTCCAAGCACTTCTTGGAAATACAGGGGTAAAAGCACACTTTCTTCAGTTATGCCTTTTTACTTCATACCTCTCTCAAATCAGTCAAATCTTAGGGAACATCCTGCACAGTGACAGCACAGGACACCAGTGCCCTGTGCTCAGCTGTAGAGGAGGTACAGCAGCAGGTAAAATTTCATGATTGCCCTCCCACAGTACCTCAGTCTCAGGATGCCTCTCTTGCACATCGGAGACTCTACCAAGGATTTTTGTTGGATCACCTATTCAAGGCCAGAAGTTCAAGGTATGTTTAGGCTTCACCCTTTCTTCTGCAAACGACTATGCTAGCTGTAAATGCAACATAAGGATGGCAGGCACAGGATGGTTTAAGTATTTGTGGAGAGTTACGAGAACTATGGATGGAGAGTTATACATTTTTTTTTATTTATTTATTTTTTAAAAAAGGTACTCGGCATCAAGTCTGAGTCAAACAAAACTATTATGTAAGGCAGCCACACGCCTCCCTTGTGTGGAGCAGCTTGTACATTCAGCAAGCCCTGCCACTGTGGTGTGAGCAGCCAACACTGTGCTGGCATATGTATGCTGTCAGCGGGGAGTCCTACGGCAGCTCCTGCGCCGGGAGTGCCGCTCGAGATCTGGGCCTGAAGCAGTCATGAGGCCAAGCTCTTCCCTCATCTCTTGCCAGCCAACAGGGTATTGCGCAGTGGTGGTCATGGTGAGCTGCTCAGGCTGATAACGTGCCCGCAAAGAACTACACCAAGTCAACCAGAGCATTTTAGAGAAGCCACCAAACAAGTTATTTCAATACCTAATTACTTGATTAGGATGTTGAAGTGATGAGCTTCTGACAGCGTCAGCTATGTTGCAGTTTCAACTACTCAGACCCCAAAACTTTCTGTCCCTTTACTAAGGGGACAAGGGAAGCTGTGTTCTCCTTCCCTTGCCGCATGACTAGGGGAGCTGTAGCAGTTCAAGGCTCATTCCCTTCCCTCCTCGCACGATTAAGTGGGATATGGAACATAAAGAAACCAAGATGAGGTGCTGCAAGAGCATCTGGTGCCTGCCTGGGGCAACCATCCTCCTGGGTCTCCCATCCTCCTGCTAGTGGGTGGAGATGCAGCAACAACCACGCAGGAGGAGCCAGCATCCAACCTGCCTCTGCTAAAGCAAAACCTCTCCCTTGGGGCGGTCATCCTTCTCCAGAAAAGAAAAAAATATGCTATATAGGTTCTCCATCCTGACTATGCCTACATAGCAGCATTTTCAGGAACGTAGGTGGGATTACTTCTTGGTTTCATCCAGGATACTTGTTTACAAGCACGACACTTTGAATTGGTTGGCTCTTGGTGGAGGCTAGGGGGTTAACTTCAGATGCCTTTGCTCTCTTCTCCCCCATGCAACTGGATGTATATAGGAAAACCTTGATGGTCATCTCTTTCCCCATCCCTTGATGAGCCCGCTTCACACAAAATGTAGCCCTGCATCACTACGGATATAACACTACTGGGCACCCTCCCTCCTGCTTTGCTGTGCTCTGACCCACAGGTCCTTCCAGAGGGTTGGGCAGGCAGCTGCCTGAGCTCTGCCCACAAACAGAAGAATAATTAGGACAAAGGATGTAATCTATTCTACATAAGACACACTGGCATCAATTAGATAAGTAAAGAGTTGGAAATAACGCATCAGATATGCCTGACAATGTCAGATTAACAGTAAGAGTAAACAGCCAAATGACAATGGTGTTCATTATCTCACTAAATGAAAAATAATTGTTTTGTTGGCAAATTTTGTCTGTTAAAAATGAGGCAGTGTTAAATACTGACAGAACTTTCTAAGTTATAGCTCTTTTACTAGCATGATAAATCTCATGCAGAAGTTTCCTTGTGGAAAGATTCTGAGTGCCATTTATTTCTGTGTCACTATGCTATCGATAAAACTACAGATCTCTAGAGGAAGCAGTATGGAGAAAAAAAATCATTATCATTATTATCCTATGACTGAGTAAATGTACACATACTGGATGTGAATGCAATTCATGATACAAGAAAATGATGGAAACTCTCTGGAGTTTCCTTGTTTGCCAGTAACATTCCAGTTACTGTACTCAGTCAGTCGATATTCATTAAATCTGTTTGCTGATTACTGTCAACAGAAAAAAAAAAAAAAAGGAAAATACTGAGTGGTTCTGTAGTCTAGTTCTGTATGTGGCTGCAGTGGAAACAAAATATAAATAAATCCAATGCAACAGTTAATTCCTTGCTTAGTGAAGAGTGAGGTCTCCCCAAATACAATAGGTATGCATCTATTTTCTCATCACAGAAGAGACACTCCCTGAAGCTATTAAGAAGAATTAACACTGGCTGTTGTATGGCTGACAGTTTGACATTCATGGAAAAGAAGAAAAAAAGCAATGCTGAGCCTCTGGGATTTCCACAAGGCAACAGCAAAAAACGTGCAGAATGGAGCGAGCCACACCTCTGGTTATTTGTAAATGTACCTTTCCTTTGGTGAACTTGACCGTCCTAACATACCAGGGTTTTTTTCCATCTGTTCCCCCTGTTTTTTCCTTTCAAGATTGTCTGAAACTACTGGCATGTAAACTAGAGTACCAGCTTCAATAAATGCAGATTTCTGACATGGTATGATATACAGTGCAGTGCGATGTCCTGTTAGATGCTGACTCGCACGCTCCATGCCACTCAAGTGACAGGGAAGGATGCTGCTGCCCGCTTCAACTTGAACCGGCAGCACAGGCTGCACCACGCCTGCAACCTACAGCTGAGCCGGATTTTTCTTAATCTATGAAACCAGCGTTTTCGGTGATGGTGGGATGGGGGCGGAAGGGGGAAAAATACTACTCGCTAAAAATAATCAGCCGAGTTATTTCATTTCGCCTTCGGGAGCCGCGAGAAGGAGGTTTTGTGCTACCTCGCTCCGGGCAGAAGTGCAACCAAGACACAGCAGCAGCCCCCAAAAGCGTTTTCGGCAGCTCGGTACCTGACTGTTTTTGAAGTTTGAGTTTATCAACACCCGAGCCGCCTTCACTCGGGAGCACGAGTACAGAGACACCGAAAAAATTACTTAAGCAAGCAGCCTGCACTTCTCGCTCACCCAAAGCAAACAAAGCCAAAACAGGGAGGAGAAAAAAGGAAAAGAAAATAAAAAGAAACAGGGAGGGGGAGGGGGAAAGAGGGGAGCCGCGGGGCAGGCGGGATGGCGGTGCCGGTCCCCGCGGCGTTCAAGCATCCCAACTGTTGCCGGGAGGTGACCGGGCGGCTGCGGTGGCAGCGCTGGTGTCGGGCGGGCACGCGGGGGTGGTTCTGTGCGGGCGGACAGGTGCGGGGAACGGGGCTCAGGGCCGGCGGGAAGCGGGGCGGGATGCGGAGAGCCGGGACAGGCGGGAGGAGGGCGGGGGGCGGTGACCGGGGCCCCGCCGTGGTTACCTTGAGGATGAGATCGGTGTGGTGCTGGTCCAGCATGTTGGCCTTACGGAAAGAGGTGATGATCACCCTGCCGTACCTCCCCGGCGTCTGCAGGTCGGAGTAGAGCCGGTGCTTGGAGCGGTTCACCGGGAAGAGGCTGTCCACCAGGTTCCTCTCGATCTTAGCCAGGCTGTGCGTGGGGGCCAGGAGGTGCTCCACGCTCTCCTCCACCTGGTAGCGGCTGAAGCTGGCGCCCAGCAGGATGGAGATGAGCACGGGCGCCGAGGCGAAGAACACCGGGTGGCTGGCGACGAAGTGGCCGAGCCGGGAGAAGGACGTCCCCAGCCCCCTGTGTAAGACCTGCCGCAACATCCTAGTGCGGAGGGCGCGCAGGAGGGCAAGCGCCGCGCCGGGGCCCCCGCAGCTTCCCCACGGCCCCCGCAAGACCATGGGGTGGCCCCGCCGGGCGCCGCCTCCCCGCCGGCCGCGGCTGCGGGGGGCCGGGGGCCGCCGGGGCCGCCGCTGGGGCCGTGCGTGTGTGCGGTGTGTGCGGTGTGTGCGGGCTCCTGCCCGCCGCTGGGCGTGCGCGGGGCGGCTCGGGCGCTCGTCCTCCTGCGACGCCGCCGCCGCCGCTGTGCCCGAGAGGACTTTCCCTGCGCCTCGTTGCCTCACTTGCCAACCCGCCGCCCCTCGCCGCGGCCGCGGAGCGGCGGCACGGACCGCCGGGGGAGGGGGCGGGGGGGGGGGCGGGGGGGCAGCCCCGCCGCCGCCGCGGCCCCTCGCCGCGGGAAGGGGAAGGGGCAGGCGCCGCTCGCCGCTCCCCGCCCCCGCCGCGGAGTTTGCGCGGGAGCGGGGCTACCCGCAGACTGCTGACTAATCCCCCGGCCGCCGCAGGCGGGGCGGGCGCGGAAAACCCTCCGCGGCGGCCCCCGCCGCCGGCGCCCTCCGCCCAGGGGCGCGGGGCCACGCCGGGCGGCGCCTACCACGGGGCGGCGGGGCGCAGCGCCGCGCCTCCCGCCGGGGCCGCCCCGCGGGCCGCGCTTGGGACGCCACGGCCCGCCCCTCCCCGCCCGGCTGCCGGCCGGCTCCGCCCGCCGCCGCCGGCACAGCCGCGCCGCTACATCCCCGCCCCGCCCGGCCGGCGGGGTTTAGCGCAGGCTGGCTCCGACCCCGACGGGCGGGCGGGAGTGGCCGCCCCCTGCAGAGGGGGAGTTGGATGTGTTTCGTGGGGGGCTTTGGCTCGGGGACCCGCTGGCCGAAACAGCCGGGTGCTACCCCCCGGGCGGTGGCCGGACGCGTCCCGGGGTGCCCGACGGTTCGCCCCCCGGTCCCGCCGCGCAGCCTACGGCGGCGGCCGCGGTAACGCGACAGAGCTCGCCGGCCCCGCGCCGCATGAGTGGGCATGTGCGGCTCCTCTCGCACATGCCCATTAAGAAAGGCCCCTGCCCGCATCGCTGTCCCCGGTCACCCGGCGTCGTCCGTGGGCCACCTGCTGCCACCCCGACAGCCCCTCACCGCCCATGAGGTACCGGGGCAGCACGCTCCCGCTCCCCTGATCACAACCCGGCAACTCCGATAGCGTGCCCCAGGCAGCGTGTGGCTGAGGTGCCCACGTGTGCGTGGGTACGACCACATCCCCGCGGGGTGTGATCATGCAGGACGGCCTCGTTTGTAAACACAAACTGCACTTAAATAACAGGAACGAGGAAGAAGTTTTTGTGTTGGTCATATCTGGCTGACATACTGGCCAGCTGGCCTTAGCTGGTATTCCTCAAACGCATGGTGCTGGTGTTTGGAGTCCAGTTACTACTCAGGCCAGTGGTTCTACATATTGGCGAAAAGGAAGATTCTGTTGGACAGCTGTTACACCTGTTGCTGTAGCAGCACTCCCTGTTTTGGTTATTGATAGACAGACAGTCATCCGTCCTTTTACATTTCAGTAGCGTCTGACCTAAGCTAATGTTTTGTCACGGACGCTCCTTGCACAAAACCTCCTTGACATCATTCCTGTCTCCTCACTTGCAGCTAGGTCACACGGCTTGAATGCTAAACTCTTCCCATGTTTGGTGCTTCTGATGTGGTGAGTTAGCAAACAGCTTGATTGAGCAGTGATGAGTTACAGCCAGTGAGATCCCCAACTCTCCCAATTCTTTTGGGGTTTGTGCCCAAGTCCGGGCAGTGCTCCCGGCAGGACCCTGCCTGCAGGGCCAGTGTGCCTGATCCACAGATGCTGAGGCTTGTATAGCAATCATGCTGCTGCTCGGTTCTGTTCCCGTGGAGGTGGGTTTCTACTGCTTCTATCAGCTCTACATCACTTAAAGTAAAAAAAGATGGGAATAGAAGGAGAAGTGCAGACATGGGAGAAGATTTGGTCCAAGTTTTGGGTGAAGTTCGGTATTGGTCAGGATGCAGAGCCCAGGTCTCCTGTCTCCCAGTGCAGAATTCTTCCCTTGCTGCCCTTTTCCAGCTGTAGAGCATTGCATGGGCTTAGTCACAGCAGTGCATAGTAGGGGGAAATATCAGGATGTGCCCAGTGCTTCATGACATTAGCAATAAGCAAAGAGCTTTTGCCATTGCTGCTGACAGTATCGTCTGTGGTGATTTTTTTTCTCCATTAAAAATATTTTATCATTATTAAAATTGAAGGAGGTTATTATTTTAGTAAGCATCCAGTGGCTGATTCACAGTTCTCTAGAGTACTTCAGGAAAACTAGCTTGAGGGCCTTATACCCAGCCCCAGTTCTCAGCACATTTGAGCACCCCAGGTGGCCCCCATAGTGTGGGGGCAGAGGGGAAAACTGATGTATCAGAGATTCTGTAGGATGTTCCTCTGTCTTCCCAGACTAGCAACTGCATTATTGCCTATTGAAACCAGCTTCAGACTGCACTGTTAGCTGTGGTAGAAATGATGTTTTTCCAAAGGTAGTTGTGGGTTTTCACCCCACAAAGTTCTGCGTCACTTTTGGTCAAGGAATTGGCCTTTGACTGAGGGGTTTCCTGCAGGGGAGGGCCATAAAGGGGTGGGATGTGAGGCAGCTTGACATGTGCTGCTGGCAACTCAGATGAGCTCTGTGTGCTGTAGCTACACTGAACAGGAATATTGGAATGCTGAATGCTGTAAGTATCTTGTGGATGTTACTAAACCAGAGGGGAAAGTTCTGTGTACTGCTGATTCTGCAGATAGTGAAAGCACCTTGTTACTGACTGTCACTGCTCTGGCACTCCAAAAACTGCCATCAAAATATTTTGTGGTAATATGGTTGTTGGGAGCAGAGCATCTGGAGGCATCCCACAGTACTCTGTAAGGAGCAAAGCACAGTTGAGCTCTTGCTTCTGTTGTAGGAGAATGCTCTGGTAACCAGAGCTCTTGGTGATAACATGTGCTGGGCAGTGCACATTAACTTGCTAAGCACTGACCTGCTCCACCTGTCTTTCAGAGGAAATGGAAGGGTAGGATTTCTGTCACAAAAACGTGCTACTCTGCTACAGCCCTGAATGGCGCTTTATAAAACAGATAACGATGTCTCATTGCTCTAGAGAGTTTCCAAACTAAATTAAGAAGAGAACGATGGGAAGAGATGGCCATACAATGAGGTGCAGCTGCTGGGAAGAGGGATAATGAGGACAATATGATTATGTCCTTTCAAAGCAAATGCCTCAGGGTAGCTACTTGTGGGGACAGAATATAAAAGGGATATGGGGAAGATGTGACTCATAAAGATGGCATCTGCTTGGGGTTCAAGTCTGCTCTCAAGAGCAGGCCTGTCCACCCTGAAACATTTGTTGAGTCTCAGACCTGTGCAAGGAGACTGCCTTGACCCATGCTTAGGAGCTCTCAAGGCCAGACAAGTCTGGCTGCCATTCCCAGGATCTGCAGGTCCTGGGTAGGTCAAGCACCTGACAACCCAGATCAGAGGGCTTTAGCTTTTTGTGAGTGCGAGCAGGGTGCTTTCAACATCCAGAAACAAACATCTCTCTATGGATCTGCTCAAATCCTGTTAAAATGGCAAATTTTAAAACTAATGTGAGAGGAAGAAGTGGACAAGGTTTTATATAAAATAAGCTCTTCCTCCCACCTCCAGAACAAGGGTTCCAATGAAAGAAAAAATTGAGAGAAGTGTTGGAGGAGAGGATTCCTGATGAGTAACTTCAGATGAGTGAAGAGGGCCTAGGGGAAGGGAAAGGTGGCAGGAGCAGCTGGGATGGCTGTGGGAGGTATGCAGAGAATCAGGATTTTGTGTTGTTTAGTTAGGCATGAGGAACCAGAGAAGATATTTTAGGAGTGTGTGCAGGGGATTTAGTGCTGCGAATGGGGAATGATTTTTGCAACAGAGCACTGAGCAATGTGTGATGCAAGTTCCAGCTGGAGCTTGGAGAGAATGAGGTTACCAACAGTGAGGAGATGGGTAACAAAAGATCTTTTTTTTTTTTTTTTTTTTTTTAAAGGGAATGAAAAAGAAAATGTTCAAGGAGAGTTTAATAATTATGGCTAGATTCTTACGGAATGCAAAACCTTTTTCACTGAAGTTCTCTGTGTTATGCTCATTTACACCTGCTGAACATCTGGCTGGTGACGTGCAAACACATTGTGCTTTGTTCCAAGGGCTCGAAACAACATGTAACCAGCCCAGGATGCCTGGGGAGAGCAGTAACTCTCATTGCATCACCTGATCGAGCCCTGCTCTGTATTGGGTCTGGGACCTGGGCCAGTGCCAGTTGTATTGGTGAGGGCACAGACAAAGTTAACAACAAAGTTAATCTCCCATTGCTGACTGGGGAGGGAATCTCGTGACTCGTAGCTTTTGTCCATTTGCAGTTAACAGAAAGTTAAAGCAGAAAGAGGCCACCTCCTCCTCCTTTCCAGCTTGGGTTCCAACACAGTAGGAAGACTACGCAATAGTACATCACTGTTTTCACTCACACAGGCAAAACTTCTCCCACAAGGATAGCAATTTGCTAATACTGAAAAGGGCTTTCTAGAAGCAACCATGGGAAATTGTAAGCCAGATTCAGTGCAGTTATTGGTTTATATTTAGTCAATAAAGATGCTAAATTTTCCCTTTTTGTCTCCTCAGTCCCATTTTCTCTCAGCTCACACCAAAGAGTGGGGGCATCATGGGTCCAAACAGCATGATCACAGTTTGAGAACCCTAAAACTAAGGTGATTTTTTAAACTCTTAACCCGATGTACAAACCATGAAGCACCACCCTGCCAAGGGATGGCCACATATTTTGCAGTCTGCATCCACAGATTTCATTGCCAGAATTGAAGATGGCTGATTTCTTACCTCCTGAAGCAGGCTACTGACAAAGTCAATTATGTTGACATTTTTCCTTCAGCATGTGTAAGCCCCTAGTGTTCACGGAACGGAATGGAAGGGAGAGGTAAAGAAGACAAGCTATGGCTCTGCATGCACTTTGGCACTGCACTCCCCAGTGCCTTGAAGTTCTGCCACCCGTGACAGGACATACATACACTAATTGGACTTGCTAATGCAGATCCTGGGAGAAGTCACAGGAACTGGAATATCTTTTTGCATCAGCTAAAAGGAAAGAAATCCACTCCCCTTACTCCTGCATGACAACATCTCTCTTTTTTTTGCAGCCTATCTTGTAAAATGCAAATGCATAAATGCTCCTTGCTGGCCTGTTCCTCCTCCTGGATACAGAGATGTATAAAAAGAATGTAAATCACCAAGAAATACTTTGACAGCTGGCACCTGATTCTTTCCCAAATGCCCTGATGGTCAGTCTTTGGCAGCTCTTTGCTGATTCATGAGGACTGCTAAGAGAAAGCGTGTGTGACTTATCTTTTATAGAGTATAATAAAAAGAGGGAAGTGCCCTGTGTGGCTGAAACTGCAGTTCTGTGGTCTGTCTCTGAGATGCTCCATTAGCCTGCTGCTGGCAGTGATGACACAAAAACTGGAGATCCCCGATTGTACCATTAACATGAACAGATTGAAAAAACAAACTGGGATGTAACAGGGAGACTGTATTATTTTTTTTTTCTCTGCTTGTATGAAAACTCAGCAGAGGGGAAGGATGGTTGTTCCCTTGCATATTGGCATAGGTTGCACTAGAACACAGCTCTGCTTTTGTTAGGGTTCTCCTGTATTTTGTTACATCTCGATCTGCTTTTTAAGCTGGAGCCCTTGAACCATCATTCTCTGGCTGAAGTTCTGGCTAGGCCATCTGACACTTGTGATTGACTGGATTATTAATCACAGCCTCCTACCTGTTTATTTTAAACTGGTGACCGCTAACACTTCTGTCAGCCTCAGGGAAGGGTCTTTCCTTTGCCACAAATAATAATGGCTTGAAAAAAAAAGTCCTCCCTTGCAGAAAGATAGACTAAGTTCTTATTTTGAAATGCGGTCTAAATGGTCCTGATGTACTGAAATGTTACAGCTAATATAAGCAGACGAGTCAATTTACAGCTTTCATACCACATTTTAAGAAACAAAACAAGCAGACAAAGCAGCACAATAAATCTGCCTGGTGTCCCAGGCTGGTTGTTAATTGAACGGTTTTATCAGATAACTGGATGATGCAGCTTCCTAAAAAAATAGGAAATGTACAAATTTTGTCAATATCATGAATTTGTCCAAAGAAGTGGAGGACAGACTTAAACAATACATTCTTTTGGAAAAAAAATCTGTCAGCCAATGAGGAAGCATCGCTGTAGATGTGCTATCCTTTGTACCCAATAAAAAGTTCATGTTGGAATAACCCTGAGGATACTCGTAAAACAATTAAATTATTCAGCATTCAAGGGAGCAAAAGAAAAGAAGAGGTATAGTGTGTGGATAAATTATTTTAGAAAAATAGGAAGTTATTGTTTAACGATCATAGTTGAATGTATAAAATGTATGGCTTCTCTGCTTTAAGGGCAAAGCACTGCTGTAAGAGACAAGCAAGTTTTAAGATCAAGCAAAACATTAAGTGGAAGTTCAGCAAATACATCTGTAGATATTGGGATTTTGGCAGAGTGTTTCTCGTAGAATAGTGTGAATAGTTTGTTGGTTTTTTTGGGGTTTTTTTCCTGTTTATGTGTCTCTAGACAAACTGGGCAAAACAAGCAAGTTGCAAGTGAAAGCAGAAGAAAACACATGGACCTACTGAAATAAGTTAGCATCTGATTTCACATTTAGGATAAAGGCATACATATGCAGACATATATTAACATACATCTGTGTAGGCACACATGCTTATCACCATATATATATATATATATATATAGGACATATGTAAATGCGTATTAAATATGTTTACATAAACATGCTTAAATGAAAGAAAGGGACATTCAAAATGGATACTAGCAAAACTTTCTAACAGTAATATCTTTCTAATACTACCATGGAGCACTAGGGTCACCTGGGAAGGGGTTAGGCTTTCCAGTATTGAGGGATTTTAAAAGCAAGATGGATAAATGTGCAAGGTATGATGTAAGTATGACTAATCCCATCCTGGGGTAATAAAATGGACTAGATGTCCTTGAGGTCAATGTCAGCCAGCTATATTTCCTATGCCTTTAGGGTAGAGACAAAGGATAGGCTAGGTGTTACACATCCACATGTGATGGAGTGTAAGAAAAATAGCCAGTGAGTTGCAGATGCAGAGACACTTAGCGCTGAGCACAGAGGACAGCCACCCCCCTGGCTCACCTACAAGAACAGAAAACACTGGCTTGGTGGTAGTCACAGAATTGTCATGGTTGGAAATGACCTCTGAGATTACTGAATCCAACCACGCACACACTCAACCAGCAAAAAGCAAAAACCAAACAACAACCTGAGCCACTTGAGCACACCCATAAGTGGCACATCTACACGTTTCTTAAAAACCTTCAGGGATGGTGACTCAACCACCTCCCTGGGCAGGCTGCTCCAGTGCCTGACCACTCTTTCAGTAAAGAAATTCTTCCTATTATCTAACCTAAACCTCCCCTGCTGCAACTTCAGACCATTTCCTCTGGTTCTGTCATTATTCACTTGGGAGAAGAGGCCAACACCCACCTCCCTACAACCTGCTTTCAGGTATCTGTAGAGGGCAATGAGGTCTCTCCTCAGCCTCTTCCTGCTGGCCACGCTATTCCTGATTCAAGCCAGTCCCAGGCACAGCAGCCAAACTGCATAGGCAGGGCTGATCAGCCTATTTCTCCCCCACCTTCCTGCTTCACATTCTGACTTATGTCCCCTTTATAGCCTTTGGCTAGGCTTCGTGTCTCTAAAGCTGTTAGTAAAGACAATTACCTAAATATAAATTACAGATGTTCAGCTTTGGGACAGCACGCTCTGACTCAGAATTGTCTTCGTACTGCTCTGTCACGTTCTTCCACCTGCATCTAGATTGCATATTGAGTCATATTGACAGTGCAGTTGGCTATAAAGTAAAAGACCTTCAGAAAAGGACATTTGAAAAAAAAAAAAAAATCTTAATTTATCTCCAGTCTTTCAGAATGTCTGCATCAACTGGTATCAGGCAGTTTAAAATCTAGATTAACTAGATTTTCGACAATATCACAGAGGTTTTGCCTCATTTACAGGATTAACCACAATGGACCAAGTCCTGAAAGCTGCAGGAATCAGGTTCTACCACTGCTGTATGGTCACAGTCAGTTCACTGTTAATCTCCTCTTTGCCTCAGTTTCCCCATCTTTAAAGCTGGAACGAGAGAGGCTGTCTGCCTCTCAAGGGGAGTGGAATGAGTATAATGAGCAATTAAGAGCACATAGCAAATACATTATAGTATAAAAAGTTGAGCTGTATTCAGACCAGAGAACCCTAATTAGTAAGGCCATTCTTAATCTTAATTTTTTTGTTATGCTTTATCAATTGTTATGAAAAATCGAAATGAGCCACAGAATACAATGAAAAGTAAAGGGGAACCGTGTTTTAATCACTTTTTAACCTTCCCATTTTCAGCTTCCTCAAAAATCATGGATACCATATGGCCATTGTCAGAGTCCTGCCCCAGTGCTTTCTCAACATACAACAGAATGTTGCACCAGGTACATGCTTGACAACATTTTGGATGTACCTCCATGCTGTTCCTCTGCTGTGCCTTGAGCTGCTGCTGTGCTTACTGTCATAAACATGTCTTTCCCCTGCATTGCTGTAAGTACCCATGAATGAAATCAGGGACTGGCTACAATCAGGAGAAAATAGTAAAAGAGGACTAATTAGGACCTTTAAGTAACAAAAGAAACAAAAGAAAACAGACACATTTTTTTAAACCAGGGATTGGTCATTCATAACATCCCTTATGTTACATGTGATCACTAAAAATGTACAATACTTGAAAAGCCCTTAAAAAAGTCCTGTTACATGCTTGCCCCATGTCGCCACATAAAGAATATGGAGGATGAAAGCAGAAGATTTCTTTGAGGATCGTGTTTTGGTAAGGCAACAGCCTGTCTGATTTTATTTTTAAGCACTAGAAGTCTCCCATGACAAAGCACAGAATGCACAATGCTGGAAGAAACCCAGGGCAGTAAGTCACAGGTGTACATTTTCTGAGCAGGTGAAATGCATACAGAATTTGATAGAGAGCACTTACTCCTAGAGCATACATTTTCAGTTCAGCAGCATTAGCTATTTAGGCAGGGGTATATTCAGAGTAAGAAAACATCAGATTCCTTTTTCTCTTACATGCTTTTCATAAGAGTGTCTCGATGTTCTTTGTGTTTCTGATGTTCCTCAGATAAAACAGAAGCAGGGAATTACCCTGCTGAACGACTTGTATTTGATCTTTATGGGGTTTTTAGGTTTGGTTTCTATGAAAGCTGCATTCCAAACAGCACTTTCTGCTCACGAATATAGAATTCTATTATTACTGTAAATGTAACATGCTATTTTACATTCTAATTGAGGAGCTGGTGTTTTACCCGGGTAAGTGCCCATCAGCATTAGATGGCACACAATTAAAGTAGAGTGTCAGAACCTAATTTTCTAAGGCAAATGTTTAAAATCTCCTATGTGCCTATTTTTGGATCAAAAACCCTTATCAAGCTGTACACTGGCTTTCCTAGCAAATATGAACGTGCAGACCATGGCAGTATGAATCATCAGCTTGCCTCTGATCAGAATTCAGGGTGTATTCTGCTTTGTGTATAGTAATAATTAAGTTGGGCTTTGCACCTGAAAGCACACACTTTATTTTGACTGTATGGGAATATCGTGTGGAGAAAGACTGTTTTATATGTCTATGAAATTTACTGTACATTTTAGAAAATCATGAAAAGTATTTTTTTTCCTCAAGGCTGCTGCAAGCTTACATTTTGGTTCATGAGAAAGGAATGTTATTCCTTAGACTAAAACCAGTATTTCATTATTCTGTAATATTTACATCACAGTAGTACTTAAAGCCTCTTCTTGCTGTTCCTCTAAAATTCTTCCCAAATTCACTAAATCATAATAATCTCTCAAGTCACTATTTGCTCATGCTTAGCAGATGGTTCCTAAGAGATGGCTGCTTAAATCACACTGTATTTAGCATGCTCAATTTGGGGGTTTGCAATTGCTTTTTTTGGAAGCCAGGGGCTGCTCTGGTCCCTGGCAATTCTGCTAAGTTCAGGGAGATTGTTTTCCTGTTAAGCTTTATTTTTTTTTTAAATGCATCCTCCTCTGATATCATGGAGGGTGAATTAGTCTGTTTGGAAGGATAACTGACTTAGGAAGCTGATGGAGAGTAATGGTGCAGAGGGGAACTGGGACCAGCAGGTGGGACACAACAGTAAGAGTGGATCCCAGGCTTGGGAAACAGTTCTTACAGGAGTGGAAAATGAACAGAGAGATGTGTCTGTAACCACCACTATACAGCCCCCTCTTTGTATTCCTGGGTTTCTTTGTTGCCAGAGAAGAGACAGTTACAGTAAAGGGAGTGTTTCATCCTGCCTTGGAAAGTTTCTGTCTTGGCTTGTGAAGTCAAAGCCTGTATATTAAGAGTTCAGATCTACCAGTGGGTCCTCTGAGATGATACTCTATGCAGGAATTCATGTGGGGGAGGGAAAGCATTTTGTTTAAATCACTCCTCCTTCTAGAATTTATATACAGATATATATTTAAAGAGCATCCAGGTTGCAGAGTCAAGCAATGAAATGTTCAGAAACACTTAGAGACGCCAATACAACCTTACCTTGGCATCAGTGTGCACCTACTTTTTTCTTACATGGTAACCCATTACGTGTTTGTTTTTTTTTTTTTTGTTTTTTTTTTTTTTTTTTTTTTTTTTTTAGGATTAAGCCCTTCCTTTTTAGGTGTCCAGTATCAATTAAGGAAGGAGTCAGAGTTGCATATGGAATGAGTCTGTTCCCTGGAGGCCAGATCCTGCGTCATTTGCTGTAGGTGCTGGAAGGAAGATGTGACTGGAATGAAGAGGAAAAAAGAAGAGGAAAGATTCCTAAATTACGTAGCTGTATACCCTCTTGCAAATCAGATTTTGCCCTCGCTTCTCACTGCAATGGCTGACTGTCAGGCGACTCTGATACTTGAGAGCTGGGAAGCACATTTTTGTCTGGGTTAAAGTATGAGAGGAAAGGGCTTGAGTGGGGAAGAGCTGCAGTGAGGTGGGTGAACTCAGCTTTGGCTTCTGAAATTTGTTACCTGTCTTCCTGTCAGACTGGGAGATCCTCTGAGTGAAAGAGAAAATCAAGATAAGTGATGCTAATCCCTGGGTCACTGATCTGTAGCCAGGGGTCCAGGTGGCTGGGAATAGCCTGGACAAAGGTGAAACTGGCTGCAGCTCAAGGAAGGAGGACAAGGGGCAGGGTAGGAAGAGTGGCCAGGCTTTGGCACAATCAAGCTCTCACATGCGAAGAAAAAAGTAATGGGAAAGGGAAACTTTCAGAAACCTCCACTGTCTCTTAGTAAAGCGTGGTAAAGCTTTTAAATTCCTTCTCAATTGCCACTGCTGAAGGCTCTGCTGCTTTCGGTGGTCATTGGGGATGCCACCAGCCTGCCATCGGCCTGGAAACACAGAGGCTGGAAACACAGAGGATTCCCTGGGAGGGGAAAAAAAAAAGCAACGCCTTCCATTTAAGCTGGCTGCGACCACATGGATTCTCCTCGCCTTCAGTTCTTGGAAAGAGCCTACGAAGAAGCTCGCTGGCTCTCACCACCGCCGTCCGCGTCCGCGCCTTCTCCAGACAGCGGGGGATCCTGCGCCCTCCCGCCGGGAATCGGATGAAATAAACCGGCAGAAAGGGAAGGGAACTGTGGGTTCCGAAGAGGCTGTGTGTGTGTGTGAGGGGGGAGAGCCGGCCGCGCATCGGCGGCCACGGGGCGGCGGTGTTGCGCAGCGCTCCCGCGGGTTTGGCGGTGCCGGGCGGGGGGCCGGGCTGCTGCTCGGGGGTGCAGGGCCCGAGAGCCCAGGGCCTGCCCGCTTCCACCCCTCTATGCCGGCTCCGGGGAGAGTTCGGAGACCTGAGGGAGCCGGGGCGCCATTTCGTGGCGGCGGGGACAAGTGGCGCCTCCTGAGGTGGCCCGGCCCCGCTGCGTGGGACCAAACCGTGCGGCTGTAGCCCGGTCACGGACGCGTTCAGCCTGGCTCCCAGTCTGGCTTTGAACTGTCGGGCCTGGAGGTTGTTCCCTTGCTGCAGCCGGCGCTGGCTGCTGGGCAGTGTCCCCGGCCTGCTGCGGGGGAAGAAGTGCGGCTTCGGCGGTGCCGGAGCCCAGCGGTGGGGCTTCGTGTTGTCATTTTAGGGAAAAGTGCCGGAATTTCCGAACCGGACGGTTCAGCTCCTCGGCTGAAAAAGCAGCTGGGGTTGTTGGCGTGAGGCTGCCTCAAGCATGTGGGTGTTACCCAGCCAGCACACCCTGTGCGAAGCAATACAATAGGTCTACCCAAAAGCAATGGTTGGGCTCAGTTATATATTTCTTTAATTAAAAAAAAATTTTTAAATCTTTTTATTTATGATTATTAATACTTTTTTTTTTTTTTTTTTTTTTTTTTTTTGACCTTCCAGATACAGGTGTATTCTGCGGCAGAGAAGAAAGGCAAACCCAATGCCATGGAAAAGCAAACCCGAAGGTAGAAGCAGCTGGGGACAGCCCCGGTACGGCACTGAAGTGGAAGTCGAAGCGTTTGTGAGCAGCAGCAGCAGCAGCAGCAGCGGCGGCAGCAGACGGGTGTCTCTGAGCAAGTGTCAGAGTGTCTTGGCAACAGTACAAGATGTCTGCAACTTTCCTTCACTTATGCAGAGAACACGTCATGTAGGCAGTGCAGTGGTGCGTGAACACAGCAGTGTAGGCTCGGTCTTGAAATATTTGCATCGAGAGCAAAGGCTTGTTTGTTCGGAGTAGGGAGACTGAAAATTTTGTGACAGAGGCTATGGCATTTCACTCTCTGGCCATTAATTGGTTGTTACAAATCTGCAGTGCAGTCATGTTCCAAGCCACCCCCACCTCCCTCCTTCCTCTCCTTCAAATTGTTTATTCTAATAGTAATATTAGTTTTAAGTGGTGTAGAATATGAACTAGTTTCTTTGGTAACCAAGTCGGTTACACACCCACACAAAGTTAGAATCTGCTAGGTGCAGACATTTTCCCTTTTAGAAAAGATGTGGGTTTTGAAAACCGCAGCAGTAGGGCAGCAGTATATGTTCTCAGGAGTCATTCCAGATAAAGTTTCATGTACCATATGCAAATTTATGTCTAAGTCCTGATCTTTTGCTTATACACACATATGGAACTTGAATATATTACCTATATATTGATTTCTCCAGCAACTTCAGCATTATACACTTCTTTCTCATCCCAGTATTTCAGCCTTCTCACTTTCCCCCTCACTCCTCCCCACTTTCAGAGAATAGGTGGCTGTGAAAGAGCATGCAGTAGGAGTACAGTGCAGGTGAATAAGCTTGTGGATACATGCTGCATTGCTTCTTTATTTGGTATAAGTAAAAAAAAATGTGCTGTTCCTTAATTTGGCTCCTGAAATTACAGAGGTGAACTGCAGTTCCTTTTGTGGATAGCTTCTTTTTACGGATTTAAATATAAAAGTGGAATTGTGCTCTTGGGTAGTTTTTGAAAGCGAATAGGTACATACAGGATTAAAATTAATTGTGAATATAAATTGTAACAATTAGTAGGACTAAAATCTCTGTCAAATTGCCTTGATCACAATCAGTAGTTTAGTCTATAGCAGAAGCAGAAGCCTAGAGATTTCTATTTCACTTTCTCTAGTGACCCGTCAAATCCCTACAAAATTAAATTTTTCAGCATGCTCCCGGTGTTGCTCTAAAACCTCTAAAATTTTCAACATGCTTCCCTTGTTCCTGTGTATGAGGCAAGATGGCACTATTACCTGAGAACTGACAGGTAGCCATAAACAGAGTCTGAGCCTGACAAGGCCATTCCATTGTTCTTGTCTGAACAATAAATAGGGAAGAATGAATTAGAAGGTTTTATGTCCTTTCTTTTCCTGTTCTGAATCATCAGCTGTAAAACAGAACAGTAGGTATGTTTTAGTTAAATATGATTTTATGCTAATGTGATTCCTTTTAACTGCAGTTTTTTTCCAGGGTGGCAAAAGCCTGACTCGAATAAGGAGAGCACCTGAAAATACTCTTACACAGTTATCTGTTATTCTGTAACACCCCTTCCTGTGCCACAGCAAAGTAGGTAAGGTGCAATTCTGCAGTAGAAAGCTGGAAAGGTTGTGTTACCTAGTTTATGGGTGCCTGACAGAGATTCAGCTGGGTGACGAGCAGTAAGCACTTTTTAAAGTACTGCATAGTTAAAATTTGATCCATTAGAAATGGAAGGTAATGAAAATGTTAGTTGGAAGAAAAGTCTGACTTGTAGAAAACAGACACATATTACTATCCTCCTCATGGTCACTTATGTCATTCTATGGCCACATCACTTCTTTAAGTCTGCAGGGAACATTTCCCTCCGGGCTTCTGCACATTCTGTTGTCTCCTTCTGGTGCCAGACACAGCCCTTTCTGCAGCACCTTTCTCGGGCACTTGCTGTCTCTCATTGCCATAGAGACAGTGTATACCTATTAGAGACACTGCAGAGATGTGCTCAGTCAAACCCAGGGATGGCTGGTGAAGGCAGACCATGAGCAGACCTGTAGGCTTAAGGTGCTGCAGAGAGGATTTTGTGGCCAGGTTCTGATCTGCATAATTTTTTCAGCACAGAAGGGCAATAGGCTCCAGAAATCCTCAGCAGGTCAAATGAACTATGGGATGCAGCCAGAAGGCTTGAGGAACTCATTCCTAATGCCCTGGGTTATCTGAACCATGCCCCAACACTATTTCTTTTAAAGATGATGCACAACGTTATTTAATATTCCCAATTATAACCAAAATGCTGCATGGAGAAGAAAGGCTGGGCATGTAATATAAGAACTAGGGAAGGACTCAAGTCAGCCTTGATCCCTACCTCTGGACCTGTGTTTCTGTGTGGTCCTCATCAAATTGTCTTCCTTGGTTTCTGTCCTTCAGCACATGGGTATTATTTTGTTTTTCCCTTTTTGTAGGTTAAGTGGGAACCTATGGCCATCATCCAACCTTATGTCTATGTACATACACACTGTCTGGCCACTTATACAATTGTTCCAGAACAGATCTATTGCAGCTCCTGAGCAAGTTGATAAGCTTGAGCACACTGGGTGCCTTGCCATGGGCTTGTAGCCCCCTGCATGCAGGTTGGAGGGGCAGGCTCCAGGCAAGGTGCCTCAAAGCATGGTCCATCACCAGGTATCCTAAGTCCTGCTTGTAGTAAGTAACATTGGCACTTAGAGGCTAAACAGCCCTTGAAGTAACAGGAATATAGGTGCAAAATACATGGTGACAGTGTTTACTGGGTCTGTGCCTCTGCTTAGGCTCAAACTTGAAGGAGAGCCACTATTGCAATGGTGAGGAGCTTCTGCTAGGCTGGTGCACGCCCTCTCCCAGGCTTGCACGTGAGAGCAGTGGGAGAGAAATGAGGAGCAGAGTGAATCCTGCTCCACTCTCCTTTCCCCCAGCTGGCCACATCACTGGGGAAACTGGGGCAGCAAACTGCATCAGAGACAGACCCAGAACGTGTGGCAGGCGCCTGGTGCAGAGACCCTTGGTTCTGTGCTGGCCAAGTGGTGTCCCCAGATGGTAAGACAAGGTTAACAAACATGCACTCAGGCTAATAAAGCTTGACTCTCAATGGGGCTAATTAGCTTCTGTACAGCAACACGGCAAAATTGAGTGGCAGCTCTGCAGCTTAATCACTGGGCACAGTCCCATGCAGAGCTGTTGTGCTTTCCTTGTCTGCTTGGGAGAATCTTCTGCTCCTCCAGAGGCAGTAAAGGCACAAGGGCAAGGGATGCAGCTGCCAGTAAGATCAAGGTACAAAGGTGGTATCCATCATTACTGTTGTTTCTGTAATGATAGCTGAAAATAGCAAAAGCCATCATTTACAGATATGGTTGTGTATCGATGCTCTAACACTTCCAGCCCTGGTTAGCCCCATTTTTCTGCTCTTCTTTTCTGTATCTCTTCACAAAACATCTTAGTCCACAGCAGCCCTTAAAAATGTGTAAGAATATGTTAGCACGTGGGCCACAGTAAGCAGCACTGTTACCAACTGTAAAGAGAAAACAGCTCTTAAGAAAACTTGGTGTTAGCTTTACAAAGAAGCTCAAGAAAACCTGTGCCTACAAGATGAACGAGTATGCAAACAGAGAAGGGGTATCTGGGGAAGGAATAAGTCATCCAAAAAAGGAATGGGGGGTAGCTGGCCAGTTTTTATGCTCCCAGCCTTTTATTGTGAATTAGGAACTGAAACTCATCATACGGCCCTCATTTAGAAAAGCTCCATCGTGAACTTTTATTACTTGTGGGTTTATGTGTACATGCTTAGGTTTGCTCATTTACTCAAGCCACAGCTGTTTTCCCCATCTTGAATGGAAAGGATGAAGGGTGTGGCTTACCTACCTTCATGGTGTGGAGATCTTGGGTCAGGCCTGGGTTTCCTTTTGCTTGTCTCTTGGTGTTTAGGTTGCCAAACAACACAAACTCTGAAGTAAAGGTGTCTCATGTTGCAAAAGCCTTATAAGAGCTTTACATGGTTTTCATCAAAACTTGATTTAAGCTCATAATAATGGCCTTCGTATGCTGTGAGTACATTAACACTCTTCTCTGAGACAGAGCCTGCTTCCATTACTCTGGTTCCTGGGGCACACAGGAATTATTGCCTACCAGAGAAGTGTTAAGTGAAATGTCACCAGGGGATTATCACATCCCTTTCCTGTGTGGTTTTGCTAAACTGAACTGGAAAAGAGGAGCTCCCACTGCTCTGGTAGGAAGCCTTGAGGAGGAACCCTGGTTTGTGCTTTTTTAAATTTTATTTTATTTTATTTTATTTTATTTTATTTTATTTTATTTTATTTTATTTTATTTTATTTTATTTTATTTTATTTTATTTATTTTTTTTAATCATATTTTATTTTATTTTATTTTATTTTATTTTATTTTATTTATTTTATTTTATCGTATTTTATTTTATTTTATTTTACTTTATTTTATTTCATTTATTTATTTATTGATTTTAAATTTTTTTTTTTTTTAGTAAGGTGGAAGAAACACTGTTTTGCTGTATGTTATTCTGGTATGAAGACCTGGCCTTCCACAGCTCAATTCTGACACTTCTATCCGTCTTTGTGGAAAACATGGAATGGCCCAGGAAGAGTCACACATAATGTGGGGTTCTCCCCTCTCCCCATTTCCCAGTGTAGTCCAAACACATCTCCAATGGGATTTTACTGTCCGTGTGTTTCTTAAAAAAACAACTCTAAGCTTAGTTGCTACCTTTTGAGTTCTTTGCCTCTTTGCCAGTCAGCCTTTGCTGCTAGCACAAACCAAGTTTTTTTGACCTTAGTGTCTTTTTCTTACCCTGGCCACTCTTATCTTTCCTAAGATTAATGTGCTGTGCTGTGAACTCTGGTTATTGTTCATTCTGCTTATTGTGCAATTGTGATTTATGCAAACTGGTGTCACCTCAGACGAGGTGTAAGCTCTTCCTAGCTTGTGTACACATGTATTTGACAGCAAGATGAAAATTGCTTGACATCTTGATATTTTATGATGTTATATTGGTACATCCTGGAACATATTTTAGCTGTGTAATGCTGTAGTAGCAGGCAATCATGAGACATTTTTACAGCAAGTGTAATGCCTGGGACAAAGATGCGTGGATTTGGGTAGTGATAGATTAAAAACTAATTGTGGTGCAATGCTGATTCTTGTTTAAAAGGTTAAACACTGAAAATAGCATTTGAGGTTTTCAAGCTTCTGTCACAGCAGCCCTATCTTTGCTAAGCTGAAGGGCTCACCTCTTTCTTTTGCATTTTTTGAGTGCTCCCAAACACAGAAGGCACCTGATGTACAGAAACAAAGGTGCAGCCCCTGCCTGGGCAGGGGCTTCGTGAGAGAAATAAGTCTTTGTGAGAGAAATAAAAGTCATAACCAGGAAAATAGATACGAGGAAGGAGAGAAAGAGAGGTGGGGGTAGCAAGGATAACACCATTTCTCACTGTAGCATGAATGTATCTCAGCCCATTTAATAGCAGACTTTCCTCCTCCTTGTCTTTACCCTTCCATTCCCTCTCCAGACAACTTCTGTGGGAACTGGAGTGAGGTGAGGGAGGTGCTTTGGGAACAAACTGAATAGAAAGAAGAATGTGGAGCAAAACACAAGAGATTGGGAAGAAACGCCAGGTGTAGGGACACAAACAGGCAGATGTCCTGGGGTTGGTCCTGCTGCTCAAGGTGACTAAAATACAGTGCATCAAATCCTCAGTCTAAACTTTCCATACTTCATTATATGTTCAAGAAAAGATTGGATGGGATTTCCAGCAACCTGGTCTAGTGGGAGGTGTCCCTGCCCATGCAGAGGGCTTGGAACTAAATGATCTTTAAGGTCCCTTCCAACCCAACCCATTCTGTGATTTTATTATTCTGTGATTATAGTAAGGAAAAATTAAGGATATTTAGGTTGTAGATGTTGATAAAGCAGTGGGTATGGTGCTGCAAAAAATGTCCATGTTGCAGAGGTGTCAAGGAGGTGATTTGTGGGACCCACATTGCTGAAGGTACAGCTGGTGAGGTTAAATTTGACACTCACAGGGTGGAGAAAATTGCCTTCTTGTCAAGTTGCAGAACCAATACATAGAAAACTTTGGCTTCTGTAAGGCCTCCTGTGAGAGACTTTATTTTCTGTGACTCAGCTTCCATAACTGCTAAGGAGAACAGCAGTGTATTTGTCAATGTCATGGGAGTCAGCGCATCAGTGCTGGAAAATTGCTGTGAGGTCTTTGGATGGGCAGTACCATAAAAAGCACTTTAGTCAAAGGATCGTCATAAAAACACTTAGCCTGGTATCTCACCACTTACGTTTTAACAAAAGCTATTTTTAATACCATGTTCTGACGAATGAGCTAGTTTTGCTGTTAATTTAAAAGTGACACGCAATGTCTTTTCTGATTTTGGAATTTAAGAAAAAAAGCCTGCTTTGTTTTGCTTGCTGGATTCTTTTTATTTTTTTTTTTTAAAGACTAATTTGTCTTTCTTTTTTTGATATGTTTGGGAGGAAATGTAAGGTTAGAACTAGATGAAAATTGGAGGAGTTTTTTGTTTGGTGTTTTGTTTGTTTTTTGTTTTTTTACCCTATCATTAACTTCTATCCAGCCAAGAAAAAAAATGTTGAATTATCAAAATTAAAAAAAAAATCTGATAAGAAAAGAGTAAAATGGGCGTATAAAACAGTTGCTGAATTACAGCTTTCCTAGATTTTATAGGGTACTGAAAACTGCTGCCACTAGCTTTTTTTGCCCCAGTTGGAACCAAATGTGGTGGAAGCACTGGGAGAAGGCCATTTTTTAAAAAAGGAAAATGAGTCTGCTCAGGCAAACTGGCTCAGTCAAAGGTGGGGTGTGGAGCTATAGCTTACAGTAGGGAAATGGGCTATCACAGGGAAATCAACCAAAATTGCTTCAAAACACAAACATTTTGTGTCAAAATAATTTTTTTTACATCTGGATGGGACTACCTGAAATAAGATACTTTTAGAAGTTTTTGTGGTTAGTGAAAACAAAAAGTAATATCAGATGTTCTCCTCCCTATTAGTATTATAGTATATGAGCTAAAAAATATTTTCAATATAAAATTTCTAGTCCAATTCTTTCTAGGATGACTACAAAACCAGTGGGTGTAGTGACTGTTTCTTAACCCCTCCCATACATTAATGTATTTGTTAGTTGCTACTGAGGTGAGACTATCTGATAACAAGGAAGGATAATGCTATGAGAAGCATTTTGCTAAGTCAGTAACTGTATTTCAGTGGGAATTATTTTAATATGTTACCTTACTCTTCCTACAATTTATTCAAATTAAATTATGTTTTAACATTATCTGGCATGTTGCAACAAGACCTGAAAGTTCAGATACATATGTGTATGATATGCTTCTATATTTAATGGAGGTCTGTGAAATTTGACCCCACCAGATCTGATACAACACACTAAAACAATCTGAGTTCTAATACTACCTATATGCTGGTGTTGAAAAACTGGAAGGAAAAAGTGGTATGACACCCAGAGTACACCTATAATGATTTCATTTGTTGTAGTCATCCATCAGCAAAATGATAACTAGCCAACCCTTTTGTCATCAGAGCACTGTTAAATTTATCATTTAAGTTTGTAGGTAAACAAGAGAGTTAATGAACCAGAGACAAGTTCGTTATGATGGGCAAAAAATGTAGGGATTTTGCATTGCCTCCTCCCTTGCTCATCCTTTCATTTCTAAGCTGTTTTGATTTGGCATCAATTTTACTCCCGTTTTACACTTGTCTTGCATTGCAGTAAATAATTAAACAAAGATGAAGACAATTGCAAATCAGCCTTGACATATTTTGCCAAGCAAATTGCAGGAACCATAGTTAAGGCTTCTTAAGTGGTTGCCCTGGTTTTGCAAATTACCTGTTACATGACCTTGGACAATTAACCTTTCTATGTTTCTGTTTATCTAAGTGTACTACCCTCTCCCCCCTCTGGTGTTATTAGGCTTAATTTATTGATCATTCAATATACTCATAAAATATTTTGGTATCTCTGCTAGAAGAGACCAGGTAAGTGAAGAACAGTATTCAGAAGGATTATTCACCTTTAAACTTGGTTTGCAGCTTCTCTGATTTACTAGGTTTTATCAGCAGAATTTGATCTAAAATATTTAGCAAGTAGAGATGGAGAAAAGTAGGAGAGGGTTATCAAGGGCATGGATATTTAAAAAGATGAAAAATTGCAAGAAGTAGTTAATGGGTCTCTTTAGACATGATATGACAGGGCGTCTTTCCAACAAGCTTAAATAAATTAATATCTGCATTAGTATGAATTAGTCCACAAGGTATTCTCAAAGTTTTAATCTCACAAGCCAATCATGAAAAAGAAGAAAGATTTGAAAATAAAAGATCTATAAATAAAATAAGTGAGAAAAGACAATTTCCAAGTTTTCTTATCTTTTAAATGAAAGTTTCTATCACCTTCAAGAGAACCAAAGTTTGCAAGGTACTTTTGTGAGACTGTAAGGCTTAGGATTGCAAGTCCGCATCTGAAGTTGGCGGATTTTTTTTTTTTTTTTTTTTTTTTGCCAGAAATTCTTTCTTGGATGAAGAAAATTGCCTTTATAGAAAGAATTTTCTAATGAAAAATTTTTTTTTTGGTCATAAGAATTCCTTTCTGGACTACTCTGTAAAAATAATAAACTATGAACTCCATTTGAAGTTTCATCCACTGTAGACTTTCCTTTACTCCCTTTTCACGAGCACTAGCTGTGAGGTTTTTGAAATGGTTGCTTCAAGATTTTGCACCAGTAAGAGTAAGAAGTAAGACAAGCTGGAAAATTAGCCCCAAATTCACAGGTGTCAAGGGAAAACACAGCAGAAATTAGAGACATGATGACAATATGGACAAAGATGCATTTTAGAATGAAGAATGGTTCTGAGAGGTGTGTATTGTACACTCAAGACATGATGTTAAGATTGCGTATTGTTTTATTTTGAAATCAATCCTGCATGCTAAATAGATTTGGTAACATCATTTCTTTCCTGATTAACAGGGCATTTATCCCTCTTCTGAAGGCACAACACTGAAGAAAACCCAAACCAAACCCTTATTTTGCTTTTTGCAATGTATATTCTAGGAGATGAAGAACTTGCTTCTTCACCCAGAGAGCATAGCTAGGAGCCCAGCTCTATGCCAGGCTCAGGCTGCTGACTTAGCTTTTCATCAGCGAGCACTGCAGCCCTTTTTGCCTCCTATTTCCATCCTGAGCTGCTAAATAATAAGGCTTTTTTTCTCCCGCAGGCTGCAAAGAAAAAAAGATAAAATGAAAGAGTGTCCTACCTATGTTGAAATACTTGGAAAGGGCTGGCATATTATGGGATAGGAGCGTTGTAATAGTGCACAGCTATTAGACAATAATTGAATTGATATCACAGTGATTTTTGCAGTGTGCTCACTCTTAAGCTAAAGACACATCTTTGTCTTTGCATCTGTTCTGGAAACACTGTGCTTTATTTGGAGCTTAATATGGCCAACTTCAAGTGAATGTTTTCAAGCCCAGAAGATTAATGTCTGATCCTCCACCGTCTTGCACCCTTGAGTAGGACTCACATTTGCAGAAAGCACCCTTTTGTGCTGCTAAACCTAACCCTGCTGTTCACCTTTGTGGCAGCATTTTTGTCTGGAGAGTGGGAAACACCTTGTTTTTCATTCTGCAAGGCAAAGAAGGCTCAGACCATGTCACAGTTCCCGGCTGCCCTATCCTCAGGATGGCATATCAGTATCAGTTTCAGTGTTTTCCCCTAAGCTGGGGGTTCAAAGCTGAGTGGACTTCTGTTCCAACATGGAATCATAGAATTAGTTTGGTTTGAAAAGACCTTTCAGATCATTAAGTCCAACTGTTCAACCAAGTCTGCCAAGTCAACAAATAAAACATGTGCCGAAGCACCACATCTACATGTCTTTTAAATATCTCCAGTGATATCCCAATCACTTCCATGGGCAGTCTATTACACTGTCTGACAACCCTTTCAGTGAAGAAATTTTTCCTAATATCCAATCTAAACCTTTCCTGACACAAATTGAGGCCATTTCCTCCTGTTCTATCACTCCTTACTTAGGAGAAGAGACCAAAACTCACCTGCCTACAGCCTCCTTTCAGGTAGCTGTAGAGAGTGATAAGGTTTCCCCTCAGCCTCCTTTCCTCCAAACTGCAGTTTCCTCAGCCACTCCTTGTAAGATTTGTGCTCTGGACCCTTCACCAGCTTCAACATCACGAGGTCTGGTTTAGGGGGTACAAGTTAAAGCCTCTCATTCTTTCTTTGCAAGTGCAAGCTTGTTAGGGACAGGCACTGATAGAGAGATGGAGGTCTTTACAAGTTAGAAGCTTCTGAGTGTTGTTGCTTTTGGACTGCCACAATCATCTTCCTGGAGCACCTGGTATTACCATACTAGGTGACTGATTATCATATCTTCAGGGATCAGCATATCTTGAGTAGCTGACCACACACTTTCTTTTTTTAATGTTTCAACTCAATATAGGAGATTGTGGAGGCCTGAATTTCCACTGAACAAATGCACTGTTACCTCTGTTAGCAGCCACAGGAGGAGGTAACGTGGCCAGCAGAGCCTGAAAGCACAGCATTAGGGCAAGTTGTCCTCTTGCTGGGCTAACACTCCCCTTTCTGTTTGGGACTAGGCTCATCATTCTGCCAGGTTTTTTTATACACCAAGAAGTTGTAGGAGGCAAAACCCGTTGAAAACCAAAAATTATTCATCAATAGCTTATGCATCAGTTATTGAATAAATTATCTGTGAGCAATATCTTCTGTGTGGAGGAATTATAAGGTTGACTTTGCTTACTAAGTCCTGGCCAAGCTTTCTTTGGTTGTTTCCACTCTCTCTGCCATTTCCTTTTTCCATTGCTTTATTCATAAGGTGGTGATTTTTATTGCTCTCTGCTCAGCAATAATGTGGTTCCTACCCTTCCTGCAAGAAGAAATTTCTTACTCTTTTTATTACATATAATCATTCTTTTCTTAATTTATAGCATGTCATGTATTATTCAGTAACATCTCTTGGCTCTGATTACAGGTTCTATATAATCTTACACACTTCAAAAATGATTGTTTAAATTACAATAAAATGATATCCAGCTCATTTATCTGGTGAATTTGTCTTCCATTTGCAATTATCAGGGTCAATGTTTTATACAAAAGAGCTTTCTCCAAAAGCCTTGCAGAGGCTAACGTGCTGGGATTCTTTGAGAAAGAGAAAGGAGCAGCCCTGGGGAACACTCCCTGCTTTGGGGTAAAGATGTTGAGGTTTGAAGGGAAATGGTACAGATTCTGTAAGTCCCGGAGGCCTGAATCAGAGTGCACTGAAAACAATGTGAACAATGGATGCAATGGAAAGCAATGTAAACTGATGGCAAATTGTGGTTTCAGCAATTTTTTACATTCCTCCAAAGGTGGAAAACTGCATAAATCTTTCTTCTCCTCATCATCACCTACAGAAAGAGCTCATCCTAAGGGATGTATGAACACTGAGACCCTTGTGTCTCCACCCCTCCGCTCTCCTGTGCTGGTCTGAACCAGCAAGAGCAAAGGGAGGTTTGGATTTATGCGAGGTAGGAAGAAGGCTCACACAGGAGGTAGGGTCAATGCAGGGCACCTGCTTTTAGGAGGTGGAGAAATGAGGAGTGACTTGAGAAGCTGCTTTTCCTTGACCCTGGTGAAATTTTCACACTATTTGTCAAGATCAATTAGATAACCTATGCTTTGGCATGTTCCCATCAATTCAGATATAGATTGCTTCTATTAGTAGTTAAGCATTGTGATAATGTAATGCAAACCCTGTTGGAAATGGGGTTTCTGTTGTTTTTAGCAGTGGACACACAAAGCTGACAGTATACCTGCTCCTCTTAACTGCAAGCTTCAGCCAAAACATGTCACTCCATCTAATTGCCTTCTTTTCTTATATATTCAGAATATCTCTGGTCCTCTCCTTGATCTCAGCTATCTTCTCTTTGTCTGAGAGAAAGAGTTTCCTGCTGTTGAACAAACAGTAAATTGCAGTGCAGTCAGTTGTAGGCTAAACCCTGGAATAAAGATACTAGAAATATCCAGGCTTTTCCTGTGCTTGGTGAAGATCCAGTGACTCAAGGGAGGAGACCTTTGAAAGGGTTTTCAGAGTGCTGTCAGGTCTGAGTGTGATTGATGGGTTTTATTGGTCTAATCTGGCTAGGCCTTCAGCTCCTTGGTCCTTATGAAATAGCGCGCAATGTCCTTCTGAACTCACCTTATTTCCCAGAAATTTCTATTTTTTTTCTGGCTCCTTCAGTCTACCTTTACTTCAGAAGAGGCTGCTGGATGCTCCTGTAGCTGGTGCAGCTCCTTTGGCCACCATTATGTTTGGCAGGAGCCGATTCACACCTCAGCCCTCCTCCCAGCCAGCTCCAAGTCCAGATGCTTTGAAGGGAACACAAATCACTCCCAGGAATTTATTTGTCCAACTGAATCTTCTCAAGATAGGCATACATCCAGGTCCTGACCTACTGGGCAGGCCAAAGATATCAAGAGTTTGTTTCTTGGACCTATTTCTAGCCCATCTTGTTAAAGCAGAATGGTACATACCAAGGTGTGGTGGGCATGTCTCTTCCAGGGCTGCTTCTGGCCAGACATCCAGATTTCAACTTCAGCTTTCTCACTTTTGAAGGAAAGGGAAGATGCTGGGTATCTATGCCTAGCCTGAGCCACTTAGCTTATCCTTTTTTGCACCTTTGGGCTAAGTGGGGCATCAGCTGCAGTGGGTGACTCCTCCTCAGCTAACATTCATGGCATAGAAACCACTTCTAACATGAATCAGTTCCTCTTAGCAAAACTGCCCACTGGAAGATTTCCTTTATAACTCCCAATGCCAGGAAAAATAATAAATTTCTTACCTTCCTCACACAGGCTCTATTCCTATAAGCTCTTTTATCAAATGAAAGCAAGAGAGGTATTTTTATTGTCACTTTTGTTGAAGATTCCTGACTGAAAATCTGCAGTACCCACTCTTCTCTCTGGTTAGGATCCAGCACTGCAGAATCTCATTTTCACTGTAGTTCAGCTGAAAACTTTGAAGACTGCAGACAGGAGTTGGAGCAGTGTCTGGGTGCTGATTCTTGTCAGGTTTATAGATGTATTCCTAAGCAAGTTGTTTCTGTTCTGTGCAGGATGTTGCTTCTATCACTAAGGGCTATGTTATGTAAAAATAATGGCAGAAGCCTGCCCTAACCTGGCAAAAACTGGGAATCTTGATTGTTCAGTGAAATGCTGCCTTTTCAATCAATCCTCCTCCCTAATTAGTGCTTCATGGTGGAGCTGATCTTTTAATAATAATGAAAAAACCCAAAAACCCAGAGAGTAATTTGCTTGATGATTGATGGTAGAAAACCTGAATGCAATATTAAAAGTACCAATCAGCTGCGTTAGAGGTTTAATAAAAAACATATTTGACAAAAAAACATGAGACAGATTTTTCAATATGAATCACTGGAGCGCCTTCCCCCTGTAGGCATTATATCTAATGTAGTCTTGTGTGACCTGAGGGGAGAGGCTGCCCCACCAGCTTTAGTTCATGCATGCACTAGGAAAAGTTACTGTAAACCTCAGCAGGGCTTACTGGAATAGAACCATAGAATCATTGAACCATCAAGGTTGGAAAAGACCATCAACTTCAAGATCATCAAGTCTAACCATCAGTCCTACACCACCACAACCCCTAAACCATCTCCTGAAGCACCACATCTACTCTTTTTTGAATACCCCCAGGGATGGTGACTCCAGCACCTCCCTGGGCAACCTGTTCCAATTCCTCACCAATCTTTCAGTGAAGAAATTTTTTCCTAATATACAATCTGAACCTACCCTGGTGCAACTTGAACCTATTTCCTCTTGTCTTATTGCTAAGAGGCCAACATCCACCTCTCCACACCGTCCTTTCAGTTAGCTATAAAGAGCAATAAGGTCTCCCCTCAGCCTCCACTTCTCCAGGCTGAACAGCCCCAGCTCTCTCAGCCTTTTCTCACCAGACCTGTTCTCCAGACCCCTAATCAGCCCAGTCACCCTTCTCTGCACCCTCCTCAGCACCTCTGTGTCCTTCCTGTACTGTGGTGCCCCAAACTCCACACAGTACTCGAGGTACAGCCTCACCAAGGCTGAGTACTGGGTTAAGATCACCTCCCTACTCCTGCTGGTCACACAGTTCCTGGTACAAGCCAGGATTCTGTTGGCCTCCTTGGCCACCTGGGCACACTGCTGGTTCATGTTCAACTGGTGTTTAAGCAGGACCCCCAGATCCCCCTCTGCCAGGCAGCTCTCCAGCCACTGTAGCACTGCCTGGGGTTGTTGTGGCCTAAGTGCAGGACCTGACATTTGGCCTTGTTGAAACTCATACTATTGGCCTTGGCTCAGGTATCAAGCCTGTCCAGATCCCTCTTCAGAGCCTCCCTAACCTCAGGCAGATCGACACTTCCACTCAGTCAAGTGTCACCTGCAAACTTGCTGAGGGTGTACTCTATCCACTCATCCAAATCATCAGAAAAGATGTTAAACAGGAGCAGCCCCAGCACTGAGCTCTGGGGAACATCACTTGTGACTGTTTAGCACAACTCTTTGTACCTTGCCATCCAGCCAATATTTTATCCAGTGAAGGGAACATGCATCCAAGGGGTGAGCATCCACCTTCTCTAGGTAAAAAAAATGCATTTCACTGGGGTAATCTGAGTGTGCAGAAGAATAGAATGGGCCAAGTCAGCCACAAGATGTAGTTTTACAACACTAGGAATGAACACAAAGTTGAGCTGATACACCTTAATATGAAGACTGGATGTTCTGTTTTGAGGATTGCTAGTAACTAGTCTGAATTTGTAGGCCTAAAATGTTATGTTAGCTTGATGTGGGAATTATTTCCTAGGTTAAAATTTTCTTACTTTACTGTAATATTAACTCAGGCAAGTAGCCTGAAGGGATATGGTCTTTTGCTACTGACCTGCATTTGAGGAAATAGAGCTAATAAAACTCATGCAGTTATATCTCACATCCCTGGTATAGAAATATACAAGGAGCCAGAAAAATATATTAATTTCATCGAGAAGAAAAAGGCAAGAAAAATAAGAAAGGCTTTTCTTAGATGGGTAGATAGCTTCAGTCTTAAAATGTCTTAGGAAACACAGCACAGTATGAAAATAATCCTACAGAAGTATAAACTTACGCTCTCTTATAGGATAGCCTCCTTTATTAGGAGGTAGTACAGGTTCCCTAAAAAACCCAGATCAAGCCTGCAAAGTCCAGATTTCATTGCTGTGGTAAGGCCTGGCCAGTTAGCGGTGGCAGCTGGAATACTGGGAGCAAGGATCAAGAGGAAATGAACCTGAATCATGTGGGAAAAGGATTGCATTAAAGACAGAAACTGTGTTCTACCAGTTCTCAGGCACAAAGTGGCCTTTGGCACTAGTGTCTGTGAGATAGGAGGTATTGACTCCATGCAGCTTTAATTTTTTTAACACAAGTGTCCAAGTGATGGGGGGGTCAGATTCCCTGTTGAGGACAGGCTCCTTCAGTGGGTATGCCCAAAATAAACTGTGAACCCTCTGGGGCACCTTTGCATCTCTCCATGGACAATATAAGGAGTCCAGCCTCTTGTTTTAGGTAGGTGAGTTGGTTGATGTAAGTACCCATGTAGTGCTGTTTGTATAATCTCCCATCACAGCTGTGGTTCCTTGCAGTGTAAGCCAGGGCAAGAAGCTAGCTGATTGCAACCAGGCTTTAAAAAGAAATGTAATTAGATGTAAGTCATCATTTCAGAGCAGTTGTGCTGACAGCTAGGGGATTAATTCTGCTCTTACTTATTAAGCATATGCACCGTATTTTTGATATAATTTAAGTTGAAAAGAATATTACATGACAGGCAACCCTTTAAACTTTTACAACTTCTTGGATCTCCTTCCAATGCTAATTGTAATCCCAAGTGATGAGACTACCCGTTTAATACAAGCTCAGTAATGTGTTCTGCCACTGGCCAAGTGGTTGCTTGGTATGGGGAAACCTTCTGCTGCTTCTCTCCCTGTATGCAGTCAAGGATGGTTAAGGGACTCAGTCCTGTGATGGCCACAAGGAAAACAAATTCTCCCACCTGCTAGACTACTAGCCCTTCTTGACTCTGCTCTGCTGTTCCTGACTCTTCTTCAATTATTGTGGAAGAAACTTTGATGATTCCTTGTCCCCCGTGGCAGTGGTACCCATCACCCTGACACAAGTTACAGACTGTACTTATGAACTGTAATAATAAAGCACATCTTTTAAATATGACAAACAAGTGTTAATGCAACATGCTGCTGAAGCCCTTAGGCATGGGTTTCCAAAGCCTTAGAGACCCAGAAAACTCTTGAAAGCAGATGATTTTCAGCAAAGCATTCTCTGTAGTGCTCCTGGGACCAGAACAAGCTGGGCTAGCAGGAGAGGCAAGAACATGGGGTGGTTTTGGCTCAGAGCATCTGTTTGTCTGTTTTTCTGTTTATCTGTTTATCTACCAACATAAGTGGTAGTTACCCTGCTGAGGGAGACTGGACTGGTGGCACCCAAGCCCTGAGTAGTTCACTGGAGGTTGAGAGATGCCAGTGCTGTCAGAGCCAGGACAAGTGAGCAGTCACCTCTCTGCAGGCAGAGCGGTCTCTCCTGTGAACAGTTCTGCAACTGTTTCCCCAGTCAGGCAGCTGCCCCACATTTGTAAATAGTCAAAAACGATGGCCATGCTGCTGGCTGAGATAAGTGTAATAAGGGACTTGAAGCAGGCAGAACTGCATTAGGAAAAGAAGGCTTGTTTTTTCACCACAGCAAAATACTCAGCCCAGTAATGCTAGTATAGCTGAATCTGAGCTGTGTCACCCACTTTGATATTGTATTATTAATTCTATAACAATTGTGTTGCTGTTCTGTGCCCTGGATGGGGAGTTTAACCATTTCATTAGCTCAGTGGGAAGGGTACACAGGAACAGTTTAATTCTGTAGGTTTATACTGAGTCACAACGCTCAAAAGAGCAAATTCCAGCATACCAGAACAAATTTGGACACCGCCAGCCTCCTCACAGCACAGACTTCAGCTAAGATCACTCTGACTAAAATATACAGCTAAAGCACAGCTGAACGTGACTCATAGGAAATGTTATGCTGACCTGAATACACATGCTGAGCGCATGCTGTAGGTGGGCAGCTTAAATACTCTGGAAAGCCATTCCCATTAGGCCTATTGCCCAGCCTCTTGATGGATGGTGAAAGCCAAACTCGAACAAACTGAGTTTCCCGTTGGCCCTGCAAAAGCAATAAATGTACTGCCCCCTCCCTCCCTCTGGACATCACAGATACATGAAGAAAAGCTTGATGACAAACATGGCATGAGGCTTGCTGATGAGTAGTGGGAAGGATTTGCAGCTGGGAAAGATGTGGGAGGCTGCGAGAGGCAAGGGAGCGTGTTTAGGTGAGGTGACAGGCTGCTAGGGTGATCTGCAGGGGCTGCTGTAGCTGGATGGAGGCACAGGCAGGGCCCTGTACAGGCACACATGCTGTGCTGGCTGAATGCTGGGTTTTGGTGTGTTGTCTAAGGTAGATACAGACTTGGTGAAGGCACTTATCAGTATGGTAAAATCATAGAGTAGTTTGGGTTGGAAGGGGCCTTAAAGATCACCTCATTCCAACCCCCCTGCATGGGCAGGGACACCTCCCACCAGACCAGGTTGCTCAAAGCCCCATCCAACCTGGCCTTGAACACTGACAGGGAGGGGGCAGCCACAACTTCCTTGGGCAACCTGTGCCAGTGTCTCACCACCACCCCCCTATAGAATTTCTTTCTAATGTCTAACCTAAATCTCTGCTCTTCTGGTTTTGACCCATTACCCCTTGTCCTTATAAAAAGTGCCTCCCCAGCTTTCCTGTAGTCTGCCTTCAGGTACTGGAAGGCCACTATTAGGTGTCCTTGAAGCCTCCCCTTCTCCAGGCTGAGCAACCCGCACTGTCTCAGCCTGTCTCCATAAGAGAGGTGCTCCAGCCCTCTGAGCATCTTTGTGGCCCTCCTCAGGACTTGCTCCAGGAGCTCTATATCCTCCTTATGCTGAGGGACACTACTCCAGGTGGGGTCTCACAGGAATGGAGTGATAGGATTATTCATTTACAAAGGAAAAAAGTTTGCAATTCCTAATCCCTACCTAGAACTGGAAAAAGGAAAAACAGTGATGAAACTTCGTTTCTTTATCCACTCATTCCTTAAATAGAATGAGCATTAAGCAGTTGGTGTGGTTACAGTCCCACGTGGCAATTCCCACAGCCTGCCTTTGGGCACACATTCCACCACAGGCAAAACTTGCCTTTGTAAAGGGAATTCGGGGAAAAAGAGGAGCTTATGTTTTCTTGATATTAATGAGAAGAATCTGGCATTAGCTGAAAGTAATTGACAACACTGGGGCAGTGATAAGGGACTGGATTTGTTGCCAGAAAGACAGATTAGAGGGAGAAGCAGTTTTTGAGTCCAAGAATTATTCCAGAGGTGAGGAAGTACATCTTCTCTAAATCCATAGGGGTATATAATGGATCTACTTAAATTTTTATATTGCTGCACAAGTACTTCCAGTCATTGAAAGAGCAAACCCATTTTTTTTCCCCACTGTGGAAAAATATAAATCAGGATTGTACTGGTCTAATGGTAACCATTCCATGTCTGCAGCTGAGCTCTTTCTAAAGAAAGTGAATCCATGAACGTGTTACCATGACACTGTAAATTACTCTGTGCCAGCTGAAATATGCTAACTGGGAGAGAAGATTACACCAATGGATTTTTTTTTTTTCCGGATGTTTTTTCTTATATGTGCTCTTGTGCTAAATACTTACAGGGGATGACAGTACTGTATGAACTGTAATTCACTGGTGTTCACCCACAGCAGCATTTCTGCTGCATTTGGGCATTTGATTGAACTGAACTACCCTAAATGTATGTTGGACTGTAGATAATTGGGTGCAGATAATTGGGTGCCATGGGCAGGACTAGGCAGCTGAGACTTCATCACTCTTTGTGGTGTGTCTGTATAACCACAGATCTATGTGAATGGATACTTTAATTTATACAATATTTATATCTATGGACATGGTGTAGCTCATCTAAAGACATCATGTTCATAAGTTTTCCACTTCTTACAAGTAAGAATGAAACATTTAAACAGCTTTAGAATATAATTTGCTTTGCACGTAGCTCAACTTTGAACTTTAGAGTCACCAAAAATGTGTGACTGATTTTGACAAAATGGATTAGAACAAAATAAGGAAAATATGCAGAATTCTGTGTGGGAAAAAAATATTGATCCAACTCCAGTCTTTTTGGCATCAGTATTAAAACCCACACTGACTTCAGTGCAAGCTGAATTTAGATGAGTATCTGTGATAGTTTTGGAACAAAGAGACAAAACGAACACCAGTGAGTTATCGGGTGAGGTGGTATTCACCCTGGCATCCCAGAGGAACATAAAGCAGCTGAGCTGCCAGCTGTGGTGTAAAGCTTCTCTTGCAGAACTCCTTGATTTCTGTGGTTTGTAGGAAGTAAAGAGGATGCTGATTTTGAAGGGGACTGGGGAAAATCTGATAAGAGGCAGACAACTGTACTGAGCAGATCTGCAGAAATAATGAAGAATCTGGAAAGGATGAGTATTATATGTAGAGGAAGAGGCTCTGTGTCTTTTGTCATGGTAAGGTGTGCCTCATGTTGGTCATCTTCACATGTAGCTGCGGCAGACCAGGTTGATACCATCCACATGAATTTACCAGTCTTAAAGTTTAGAATAGAACAGATCAGAGGACAGAAAAGAATAGAATATTTCGGTTGGAAAGAACTTACAATGATCATCTAGTCCAACAGCACTGGAGCACTTAAGGACAGACCACAAGTTAAAGCACATGCTTAAGGACAATGTTCACTGACAGGCCTGGGGCACTCTCTTGGTAAAGAAATGCTTACTAATGTCCAGTCTAACCTCCCCTGGTGCAGCTTTGAACCATTCCCACACATCCTGTCCCTGAATACCAGAGAGAAGAGATCAGCACTGCCCTTTGCTGATTTCCTTCAACAAAAGTCCTTGTAGGAAACCAGCCGAGGATAAGAGGGAAGGTCCTCAAAAGAGTAAGTAGTTGTTTATAAGGTAGGTAACATAGAAAAAAAATAGTCAGTTCTAGGGGGGAGAGGTCCAGAATGCTTTGTGCTGAGACCTGTGCAATCCAACATAAGAATTTATGAATTCATTTATGAATCATGCTCTGTAAAAGTGAGAGAATATAGACCTTTGTCAAACTTGTACCAATGATACTAAAGTTTTCAGATTAGTAAAGATGAGAGCCAATTGTGCAGAACTGCAGAGAGAGATTGCATGGCTGAGGGACTGGGCAGTAAAATAGTAAAAAAAGGAAATCTAATCTAAAATGATGCATATTGGAAATCAGCAGTCCTGACTTCTTAAGTAAGAATGATGGACTGACCTGGCCATTAGCACTCACCATTGTGGAGGTTACTGACTATTTAAAAAGCACCTCAAGCTCAGAAAGTCCTTGAGCAGCAAACTGACGGAGGGTGGAGGAGTGTTCAGGGTAAGTACCTCGTATGCCTCCTTGTTACACACTTCTTTAGATACCTTCTCCTGGCTGCTGTTGATGGCAGGATCCTTGCATCACTGGACCATCAGTCAGAGAAAGGACTGCGGTATTCTTACTTTCTTATGCTTTTAAAAAAAAAATTCTCTTTTTATATCTGAGCCACTAGGAAGTGCGTCGCACTTTGGGCAAAATGTTCACAGGAAACAGAAAAAAAAGGTCTCTGAACTGTCCAAATTCAAAATGCTTAAGGAATTTTTTCCATGTGTCTTTAGAAAAAAAAGAGGATATTTTGAACCTGTGATACTTAGAAATGTACCACTTTTCTGAACAAGTTAATGCATTCTTAGGTCAAGATACATGAAGCTTAGTTATGGGTTTATTATAATCTGGCTGTGGAAACAAAAGGATTTATTGTTAATTATGTTCTTGAACTGTCCGGCAGAATGCTTGCTTATATTTTTCTTTTCTATGGTTTTAGAAGTGTAGTTGTGTATGAACATATATTCGGACTTAGTGGTTTTGTGTAAAAGATATACTTCTTTTAAGGGAAAACACAGTTCTGCATCTCAGCATCAATAAAAGGAAATGTTTGCTTTGTCAGCTGTTATTTCTCATTTTGATGATAGAAAATACAGTTAAAATAGAAAAAAGACATTTTAGAACCTGCATGCTACTTAAGACTCAGGAATTTCTGTATATGCAAATACAAACATCCATATGCAAATGTCACCAGGAAATGCCTCGACACATTATGAAAAAAATTATGTGCATTTAAATGCTTGTGCAGAGAGAATCATGGATTCATGGATGCTTCTGAAAGTAACTTCTGGAGAGTGTCTGCTCTTACCTCCCTGCTCAAAAAGGGCCAGGTTCAAAGTAACACTAAGCTGCTCATGGCCTTGTTCAGAGGGGTTTTGAATCTCTCCAAGGCTGGAGATCCCGTGAGCTTTCTGACCACTTCCAGGGACAAGTGCCCATTGCCTCTTGTCCTGTAGCTGTGCATCCCTGAGGAAAGCCTGGATCCATCTTCTCTGTAACCACCAGCAGTGGACAATGAGCACATTCCCTCTGAGCATTCCCTTCCCAGGCTGAACAGCCCCAACTCTCCCAGCCTCTCCTCAAATGTCCTACTCTGCAACCCTCCATTGGATTTGATCCAATGGATGTTTCTTCCACCCCAAACCAAAGCCCTCCCCACCACCCCATCTACAAATCCACTGGGCATGAAAACCTGAGGATAAGCCAAAGTAGGCAATTCATGTCAAATTTACCGAGTACCAATCAAGCCTTGAAATTTTTGCCCTGTCTACCTTGACATGTAATTTTTAGCACTTACACAATATCTGAAAGATTGGTCACACATCATGTTTGCAATTTAAACATAAGAACGTGTGAATATTGTGGGAAGAATATCTGGTCACCTGAAAGCAGTAGTCCAAAAGTACACACAGATGTGGCATATTTTAAAACTAGCGTGGCATTCACACGGCCACCTTTTCAGAACTGTGGTAATACTTTAAGAGTAGCAGTAAGGAGCTGGCTTCTGAGCCCTTTTCCAAAAAAAAAAAAAAAAAAAAAAGAGTCCTCCTCCTTCACCCTCTACTTTGGGAGACAATCTGTTTTTTAGGTCCAAAAGATAGAAAGCAATGAGGGCTTTCTTTGAATATTTATTTCCCATATCCCTTTTATTGCTGTTTGCTTTCATGATAAAATTGTTTGAAAAATCAGCCTTGGGCTTACTGAGGTGCTTTAACACATGGCTAATGTAAAAGGTATCCTACTGAAGCCATCTACTTACAGTCAGGAATGTATTTGTACTCTGGGAAGAGCTGGTCTTCATCCTTCATATTTAACAAGGATAGGGAGGTGTGCAGAAAAGACAGCCCTTTGCTTTTAAAAAATTTGGGCTTCTTGTCCCTTGATATAGCCATTTCCTCAATCTGAGAGGGATTTTCCGTTCCAGAAATAAAATAGTGACATGTTTTTGAACAAATATTCAAGTAAGATTTCTTGTTTCAAATGCCATTTAATTTGTCAACTTTATTGTGGAATGGGGAAATCGTGCTGAATGCATCTGCCACCCTCAGTGCTTGGCCTTGGCAGGTTTTCCAGCACAAATCTTACAGCTTCTCTACCCTCCAGCCTTTAGTTAGCTGGAACTGCTTTTTACCATTATAGTTGCTCAGCTGCAATTAAGAGGGCATCTGAGTATTTGGGAATTCCATGGACCATTACTCTGAGCAACTCTAATTATGCTAAGAAAGGTTTTTTTTTTTCTTTTTTCTTTTTTTTTAGTTGCCTAGAAGCAGTTTATTTGAAAGGGAAAATATTTGGATTTTTAAGGTTTGCTATTTTGTAAACCCACTATGTCAATAACATGACAGTAGCATTGTAGCATTTACCTGGAGTTGTACAAAACCCATCATTTTTTTCAAGAGGACCATCTGTTTCTTCCATGAATTTTCACCATTTCATGCAACCTTCAATGTTTCTATTTCCTTTTCTTATTTTTTTTCCTTTTACAGTTACCACGTAATACCCATATTTACATCAAAATAGTGGCAGAAAATGACAAATCCACAAGGCAAAGGCTTCCTGTGACCCAGCTCTATGTACCAAAGGATTATTTCTTTTGATTATTTGCATACAGCCCAAAAACATGTTGCTGGCCACAAACTCTAGCTCTCCTCACCCATTCAAGGCTACACAAATTTAAAGGAAATTCCTGCTGCTCAGAAAAGACCACCTTGCTTTTAATTTTTATTACATGATTTTTGTATTCTGCCAAGCTGATTCTGTCCAAAAGCAAGACTTTCCCTTTGATTCTAATGATTGTAAAGAGTTTTTAAACCCCCAAACAACTACTTAGAGAAGCCTTCCCATTGGTATTAAATAGCTTTAAATCTGGGAAGGCTCATTCTGAAGACACTGAAAATAATTCTGAATTTTTTTCAATCTCTACATTGTAACATTGATGTTTGCAATTTATCTGCTCCATCCCAGCTGTTTTTCCCCTGTTGAGTTTAGAATTAGTAGATTCTTCAGATATACTATGAGGATGTATGTGTTCATGTGTGTGTATATGTATATAAATTTGTGCTCTAGAATCACTTGTGGGAACACTGTCTTACAAGGTTTTTTGTCAACGAAAATTCTTGTAAATAATAAAACTATGATTTAGATTGCATTTGTCTTGAATACTATTTATTATCTGTTTTGAGTTATAAAATCACAGGTTTCTATTTAAAGTCCTTAGCCTTCTCATAGAATGGCTTTTTCTGACAGTAGAATTTCCTGCAAGTCCTGAGTCATTTATCACTCTTTTGGTGATAACAGAATTTGCAAAAGCATTTCATTCTCTGCTTTTTCAATATACAGGTGTCAGCCAGATGTTATCTTAACAAAATACTAAATAAGCAGCATGATGAAAAAGAAAGTAAACTTTGAGAGGAATTCCAAGTAGCCTCAGCGTATCGGTCTGGGTGCAGCAGGGCAGTCGGCATCCACAGCTGCTGCCTACCTGGTCACTGAGTAACCACACCAGTGGAAAACACTGGGGCTGGCAAAAGATAAGCCAGACAGGCTTTGCTGGCCCTACCCAAACAGCTTTTCATTGCTCCAGTTCTTCGTCTCTCCTGGATGAGTCTATCTTCTTTATCAGTGTACAAGTGGAGATGAGGGCTCCTAGCTTGAAACTGGAATGCAGTGATTTAGGACAGATGTTTGCATGTTCCCAGGTGACCGTAGAACTTGATGCTCGTGATCCCTCAAATTTATACCAAGTATGATGTGTTTAGGACAGAATACTCTGCTTGGTCAATTTTGGTCACCTGTGTGCTCTCTCTGCTCCTCCCTAAAGGAGAGTTGCGGGTGTGACCCCCTTACTGCCTTTCTCTTTCTGGAGCATAAGATGTTTCTCAGAACTGAGCAGTGGCCTTGACTCTGCAAACCATTCTTTAGCTGTAACTATAAACATCGAGTGTTATCAGTCCTAGGAGCAGACACTGACTGAGAAACTTGCTGTTAATTTCAGCAAGTGCAGCCACGTAGAAGAGACTTAGCTGAAAGTAAAGTTACAAGAAAGAAAATTAGTGCTATCCAAGCCCAAACCAGGACATAGGGACAGTCCTAGCCCTCAATAATGATAGAAGATGTGAAAGGCAGACAGCAGTTTGTCATTAAATTTGGCCCTACAATGCTGCCATATGTGTCAAGGAAACTCATGTCATGGACTGTTGCAGTGAGTCCAGAGGAGGGCCATGAAGATGCTCAGAGGGCTGGAGCACCACTCTTATAGAGACAGGTTGAGACAGTGGGGATTGCTCATCCTGAAGAAGAGGAGGCTCAAAGGAGACCTAACAGTGGCCTTCCAGAACCTGAAGGAAGCCTACAGGAAAGCTGGGGAGGCACTTTTTATGAAGGCAGGTAGTGATAGGACAAGGGGTAGTGGGTCAAAACCAGAAGAGTGGAGATTCAGGTTAGATATTTGTAAGAAATTCTGTAGGGGGGTGGTGGTGAAACACCGACACAGGTTGCCCAGGGACCTTGTGGCTGCCCCCTCTCTGGCAGTGTTCAAGGCCAGGTTGGACGGGGCTGTGACCAACCTGGTCTAGTGGGAGGTGTCCCTGCCCATGCAGGGGGGTTGGAATGAGATGAGCTTTAAGGGTCTTTCCACCTCAAACTGTTCTATGATTCTATGACACATTGCTGGTGGAAGAGATTGGTCCTTTTTCTACCTGATTGGCAAGTTAGAAGGTAGAAAACAGTCATATTGCATCTTAGCGACACATCAATGATCAGTTTTTGAAGCGTGAAGAAAAGTCCTGAGTCATACTTGTCTTGGCAAGGGAAATCTAAAATGCACGTTCATGGTTACCTGGTCACTGGTGAAACAGTGTACCATAATCAGAAGATGATCTGGGTATGGCCATGTACCAAGCAGTGGCATCTCCTGGGCTGCATCAGTATGTGACCACCTTGCATCCTTGACATTAGTATCGCCACAATCTATGTGGTATGTTGTGCTGCTCAGTTACTGCTCAAGTACTGCTCACAGTACTGACTGTCAAACTTCACATAAAGCCAGGTCTTTGCTTGGAAAAAAAGGAAACTTTTTCAATGCATATAATTTTTGTAGTTAAAGCTAAATCATGGCAAAGTTAGATGTGTAATCTAAAACAGACATTTGTGGAACCATTTCATGTATTTCCATCAAGACAAAACGTGTTGCCCTTGAGTGTGCCTGCCTATCTATCTATCTATCTATCTATCTATCTATCTATCTATCTATCTATCTATCCACCTACCTACCTACCTACCTACCTACCTACCTACCTACCTACCCCAGTTTGACTGCCCAGGGACAAAACCTTCTGAGTTGAGACTAGACTTTTAGACAACTTCATGTGACAAATTTTATTTTTATTCTGCTGGCTCTCAGTTTGAAGAAAAAGGTGATACGGCAAGCAGGGACAGGAAAATGTCTAATATCTTCTGAGTTCATCCACAACCTAACACACAAAAATAATTATCCCTGCGACCTTTTCCTTTTTAAGAAGGACTCACTCTTGCAGAGAACTAACTCTCCCTAGCTGCTGAATGCTTTCAGCAGCAGGTGGTTTTCTGTGCAGCTGATGGGAAGTGTTCATCTCTTTCTAGGATTAGGACTTTGGTGAGCTCATTCTGTTTCTGACAGCTTAAAGCATGCCTTGAAACAAAAGGCCAGAAAAGTCTGGAATTGATGTATGAGCAGACGGAGCATGTAGGCACACTTCTGAGAGCAAGGACTGTTGTTATGGCTGTAAACTAGCCAATTAAATGTTAATCCTAACCACCAGGGACCTGGCTCACCAGAGGTGTAATTATTTAATCTGGAAAAGTAATGGCTTTGGATGTGCAGAGAACTGCACATTTAGTTATAGACAGATTATGCAAATGGAGATGACAAATTTATGCTGTGAGTGCACCCTGTGTCTCATTACAACACACTGCTTTTATTTGTACATCTTGCATTGTCCCTGCTAGATGGCACGGGTGTCCTTCAAATTAAGGAGAGTAAACCAGTGACAAACCTCTATGCATCTAAATAGCATGACCCCTCTAAATACCATCTACAAGTTGGGTCAACAAGACAAAAAAACTATTCAATTAACTACTAAAAGTGAAACAATGGGGAAAATTTTATGGTGAAAATGGGCCTCTTTTTTATGTGAAGAGGTGGATTTTGCAATTTTCAGTGAGCTCTTTCAATTTCTGCTCACAAATATAACTTCTGCTGCCACTTTATAACTATATTATAAAACATAATTTAATTCATTTGAAGAAAGAGAAGAAATCGTCTTATTTTCTTCCTTGCATTGTAGCTTGATCTCTTTATTCTGGAGTTAAAAATATAAAAGTGGTCTGTCAATAGGAATGAGTTCTTTGCTTCTGTTGTATTTAGGGCAATTTTTAAATAGGTCTCTGTCTTTGTCTCTCTCCTTTTCTTCTAGCTTTAACTTAATTTTACCTATCTTAACCAACTTACTGACACTGGTTTTAATCTACAGGCAGCCTTGTGCTATCTAAGTCTGTGTTTTTTCCTTCATACGTAAGGGAAATGCAACTAAAAACCCCACACTGTTTGAATCATGAGAAGAGAGACTGGAGGGGGAAGAGGGCAGCAGCCTTCAGAGGTGCAAAAGGCTACTGTGGAGAGAAGGGAGCAGTCTCTTTTCCACGTGTGTGGCGGACAAGACAAGAAGAAATGATCTTAGCTTGTAAGAAGATGGTAAGAAACATTTTTAAACAGACAAAGTGAAAGACTGGGATACATTGAGGATGATATTATTGGAGATCTATAAGAAGAAACTAGATGGGCACCTTAAAATGATGAGGTAGGGGTGCTTAATCGGATATTAGGGGTTTAGATCCCTTCCGGCTTAGTTCTTTAGGTTCTGTGATGCAGAACTCCTTCATCATTGCTAGGAGGATAGGGCCATAAAAGTGAAACTTATTGATTGAACTTGCCTTTATGGTTCAGTGGCCTCTTTGGGAACAGACAATGGGGAGTAGGATGATGGAGATATGCTGGGCAGCCCTTTGGCACTGCAGGAGGAGTTTGCTCTCAGGGCTCCAGGTGTGGCTGCAGCTTCTTTTGGTCTCTACAGCACCTTCTGAGCCCTGTGCCCGAGGGTTAGTGGATGAAGAATTACATGTTACTGTATGGGTAGGTCTCCATTTATCAAGCAGAGCGTTCACTATCAGCAAGCAGATCACAAAAATGTTTATTTTTTCTGAGGCAGCCTGCTTGTGAATTTTCTGCAGCTTAGATCTTATATTGCTCAATAAGCAGATCTGATAGGGGAAATCTGTCCAATTAAGATGATTAATTTTCTGTGCCACCTGTCTTAAAGTATATAAAGTATACCTGTTCTGCCATGAATGATCACTACAGATGATGAATGGGCAAAGATGGGCCCATGTTTAATACTTTGGTTTGTGATTTTTGTTATAATCTCTGACATGACTGATTATGCTGTGGCCTGAAGTAATTTATTGAATTAATGAATTACTTACTAATACATGAGTGTGATTAATTGAGATGCCTGTTTGTATCCTATTCTGTGTAATGAAGCTCGAGCACTGACAGGTGCAGCCTGTGGGCCTGATTCTGTCTTCCAGGAAACAATGGGGAGTCACAGAGAGAATCCACACCAGCAAAGGCTGCAGGACTGTGCTGAGTAAAATCCCATGGAGATTTCCAGCCAGTTCCCATAAATACAAACATGTTGTCCCTTCCTACCACATTCGCTGCCTTTTCCTCCTTCAGCTCTTACTTTTCTATCTGGTTACTGTGATTTATTGCCACCACCTGCAATGTCAAGTCAACAGTGGCAGGAGCTGGCTTGCCTCTGGAAAGCTGGTGTGAAATTAGGAGCTGCTTTCCTGATCATTTCAGTTGTTATAAATGCTCTGCTAGGGTTTGTCCTTGGATGTGGGTATTTTCAAGGTTGGACGCACTAAGTATAAACAACACCCAGTCATCTGCTGGATGGTGGCTCCATTTGAGGTCGGTTTAAGTAGTGACAAATAGAAATGAAACCCAAATATCAAGTCCTCTTGTCCTCACTCCTGGCAGCAGGTAGGAGAGAAAAGGAAATTTCAGTTGGTTTTGTCTGAAACATTGCTCACCCTGAGTGTTCAGCAGCAGACCTGAAGGTGGGATGGGGCTGAGGTGATGGCAAGGCGTTGAGTCCTACAACAGTCCCCGCTGCCTTCCTCCTTCTCAGCCTGACCTCCTGAGTCCAGATTTTGCCTCTGTGTGTGTGGCAGGTGGCTGTGAATGAGAGGCCTTTGTCCAGCTAAATTGTTCCCTGCATCGTTCACATGAACTGTGGAGGAGCTAATCCAAGAAGGTCAGCAAACCAGACTTTATGATAGGAAAATTATAGGCTTGATACCCTCCCTCTCAGAGTGGTAATTTAGGCCTGTGGTGGCTGAGGTGAATGGGCTAAAGCTGCTTGAAGGAGGAACTGAGTATCTGCATGCCTTGCTTGTGTGGGTTCTGGGGAGTGAGGAAGGGGGACAAAAGGCTCCCTGGCCTGATTTTTTTGCCAGTGAGGAGGATGTCTGTATGCATCACTGCTGTTTTGCTGAGGAGCCAAGTTCTGATAATGACTAGAAAGCCAAAGAGCTTATTGCTCCACAGAGCAGTATACCTTTTTCTACAAAATGGGCTATTAACGCTTGTGGCACAAAACAATGATTGTCTTTTTTAGTGCCTCATAATGATGGCTTAACTTCAGTTTTACTCTTTTCAGAGTTATCAAGCTAACTCTAGTAGAACTAACTCTAATTGAAGGCAAGGATGTCAATAGGGCTTCTGGAGAGGCTATACAGAGTGAGGCGGCAAGGTATGTTTGGGGTGTCAGGGCACTTTCAGTGGACATGTGGGTTTTGACCTGAGAAAACTGCTCTCCTACTAAACACACTTTCTTAGGGTGCTTCTGGTGATCCATTTCCATGGCAGAGACATTTTAATCCCTCCAGAGGCTCTGGGCTTGGTGCTCCAGCTGTAGCTTTTGGGTGCAGTAGTGCTTGTCTTGCTTTACCCCAACACAGACCTACAAATGCCTCTGTCATACCTGAAACACATTTTGGCATTTTGGTCTGACACATTTTGGCACTACAGCTTATGCAGAGTGGATGTGAAGGCCCTTTCAGACCAGTAGCCCTAAACTGAGCACCCCAGTGAATTACACCAGGGGTTACTTCTCAGCACCCATTTCTTTCTCTTATTCTGGCTGAATCTGAAGCCACAGCTCTGTAGGACTGAGCAGTCTCCTGGTTCATTTGGCCTTCAAAGGTAAAGTTTGGAGAAATAGGATTGGAAATGTCGGGGTCAGCATGCTGAGTACCTCAGTGAGGAGACCTCCAAATAGTTCCTCAGGGCAGCTGGGATTCCCTGAGGATAACATAAGTCCAAGAAATCCACAGGACTCCCAGTGGCTGTTTGAGTTCCTGTCTGGACCAAAAAATTCAGCCTGTGAAGCTGTTAATGAAACGATCTCTTGAGAGCTACTTTGCATGTGAGGGATGCTTATTTTCTGTGTATAATTTGTCAGGCACTGATGAGCTTTTTTTCTTGACCCTATTCCCAGGATGGTGAAAAAGAATTTCATTTGCAAATAGTAGATTTCAAGGTCTACGTTTTGAAAAATCTTGAAACAGTAATGCACATACAGTGGTCTGTCTGTGTGTATCAGGGCTTGCACAGTAGTTTTCTTATTGTATTACTGCCTTTGAGTATTCTCCTCTTGTATTGATTCCCTGCATTAGAGATATTGACAGAAGGATCCCTTTGAGTCCTAAGTTTGCCTGACTGTGGGAAAGAGTAGAGAAAAGTATTTGGACAAGAAGAGTGGGAATAATAGTATTTTTTCTATTGGTGCAATGTATTGAACAACAGAACTTTTTCTCTCTTACCTGTGTGAAATAGACATTCTGTAAACTTTTGGGCTGAACAAAAGATCCAGCTAGTTTGAGGAAAGCAAGCCCCAAGGGAATACTTGGGATACAAAGGAACAGAAAATGGTAATGAGAGGTGTGCAGTAGGGTAGGATGGCAGTCAGCTGCATAAAATGCGTGGCTGTCTGTGTTTGAAATGGATATGTGGCTAAGTGTGGTCACTTAGTCAGTGTGGGTGACCAAAGGACTTGGTCCAAAATTTTCAAACTCTTAACATCCCTCAGCTCAAATAAAATACTCTATTTTGTTATTAAGATTTTTTAAGTTCTGTAGTACTTTGAATAGAAGTGTTTTGTGTAAATAATGCCACATATCTATGACTTGGGGGGTTTGCTCATTGGACCAAGCCATAAATGGGTTGACTTCTCATTGAGTAAGATATTTTAAAATTTTGCCAAGCTCAAGCATAGAAGAGATTTTGGGGATGGAGCTCAAGGGACAAAGTATAAGGTGGAGAAAATTGAAAAGGAAAAAAGAAAATATTTACAGGCAAGTAGTTCTCTAAACTTTATTTACACCTGAAAGACCAGGCCAAGCATGGCTGGGCCTGGGGTTTGAAGGAGGCTAGAAGGAGCCATTTTGGGATTTCTGGGAGGAAGCTGTGAGACAAGGGATACGGAGTTGGTCTGAGTGAAGATCATGATTTCTGGATCGTGTTTCTGAAGAACAGTTGTGGTAGGATCTAGGCTGCACTAAGACAGTTTCAAAATGCGTTGTGCATCAGAAATTCTGAGAAAACAATGGTTCAGAAACCAAGTGATTCTAAGACGAGTGATATTCTGTCATTCTGTGAGCTGCTCAGAGTGGGTGACATCCTTGTCAGATTTATTGCTGTCACCCAACAGCTGCTGGGGACTCTAGTTAGAGCTTGTCTCCCTGGGATTTGGGGCTCCTGAGTCCACAGCAAAAAGCCTGAAATTCTGATCTGACTTATTACTCCAGAACAAGAGAGCCTGGAAAGCAAAACTTGTCCTCTCCGATGCCTGTCCACCTCTTGGGCTTATCTCAAGCCCTTTGGTGGGAGCCCTGATTTGGATTTGCCAAAAATCCATCATCCTAAGATATTGCAGCTCAGTGGGATGGCATTTACATTTTGAAACCTCTCTAGAGAGCAGTCTGTGTAAGTGCCATGCTACTACCTTCTGAAGGACATTGAGTATTTGATGGCATTGTGGAGCCCCAGTGGCACAGGAAAGATGAATGAGACAAAAACTTTTTATTTCTTCTGCTTGGTTATGGAAAAACATTAAATACATGAATAAGAAGATACAAATGATGATTTCTGGTGCAATATCTGTCATTCTGCTGCACCTCTTGTACTTTAGGTGCAGATTCAAAGCATACTCTGTGTTACAGCTTGCACTAGGAACTGTTGTATCCTCATCTCACTGAAACAGTTGATAAACTGCAAAAAAGCCACTGAAACATGTGACTTGACCTACCTTGGATAAAGTCAGCAAAAATGGCAAGAGAGAAAGAGAGCGCAAGCTGAGACCTCTCCAAAGTTGATTCTGAGGTTCTGCTCTCTCTGCTCTCCTGAGACTTCCTCCAGCATTGAGCTTTTTTCCAAGCTCAGAAGTGCAGCTATGCTTTTAAAGCCCTACAGAGCCAGAGGCATTTTCCCCCACTCGCTTTTAGTGATTTTACTTGACATGCTGATGTTTCTTTGCAGAAGGATGTCCTCTGTTGTGGTCTGTATCAGAAAGAGGAGAGAAAGGCAGTGTCAGCATCTGGACTGCATGCTCAAGAATCAAATTCCCTCTGTTTTCACGAGTGGTCCTGCTGCATGGGCAGCTGGGATATATTGCTCCCAGTGGTCGCAGGTTATACACACCAGAGCCAGGCAACAAGAAACTGTGAAATAGATTTCTGTATGATGCATGCTGTTAAAGACCAGGAAAAACAATGGGTACCAGGGTGTTCAGGCATACAGTCAGATTTCTCCTTTCAACCGTGCCTACCCCCTGTGGTGCTCAGAAGCCTAATGGATCTCTGAGCAGCAGAACACTTCCTTCCCTTTCCCTCTAGTCTTGTGATCCGTAGAGGGGTACACTGTGCGTGTCTCTCTGTTTCAGCCCTGCATGGCCCCTGCCCTAGCAGGGGAGGTTAAGAAGAGAACTCCTCACTGCCTGAGAGAGGCCAGGGGAGGACACCTGGCTGAGATGCTGAACGATGTCCACTTGTCATCTGCACTGTGACATGCATTCGCAGAGCTCAGGACACCTGACTGAGAGAAATCCAGACCAGGATCTGCCCTGCCAGCCCCATTTGACTCTCACAAAGTTGTGAGCCCCTCTGTCCTATCAGGGATTAATGAGAACCCTATTTGGTGAGAAAAGAGCATCTCATCACAGAACCTGATTGTGCTGCATAATGAAACTATCTTATGCTGCAGGGAACTCCCTTTTTCCTAAATGTCTGCAAAATGACTCAAAGATGAGACGTGAAGGGTTGTATTGCAATCAGCTGGGGATTGCTGCCATCTGATAGCTCTGTAGCATTTGCTCTGATTTTCTGTAGCACCCTTGATCTCTGCAGGTGGGCATGGGAGGATAGTAACAGGAGAGGAAATACCCTCAGCAGAAGAGGTAGCTTTCTGTGATGATGGATAAAACCCAAATGTGAACAGTTAGGACAAGGGGGGAGTCGAGACCTTTCCTTTTCTCCTCCTAGACACAGGCCCTGTTTCAGGGGTGGGAGGTGGTCCTTCAGCCAGAGAATGATGCAAATCTGGCTACACTGACTGAAAGTATGCTGCAGAATAACAGAGTGTATCCATGAGTGCTGGCTCTCTGATTGCCCATGCTGCTTAAATATCAGCACATTCCTGAGAGGTTTGGCCCATGCCATTCAGTGGTTTCTAAGATGCTGCTCTGTCAGTTTGTGGGGTAGCTTGTAGCAGTGGCCATGCCCCAAAATCAGCAGGGTACTGATTGCACAAAGGCTTTTTCTCTGCACTTTAAGCATCCCTCCTCTGTTATCCCAGAGGGCTTTGAATGTCCAGGCACCCTGCTATTTGCACTGTCTCCCAGACATCCAGGAAGTACTTTTGGCTTCCTGGCATGGAAGAAGCAATCAGATTTCACACCAAACTTCACACCCGCATTACGCACAAATGTCTGTGTTCCCAGTGCACTGCTCTGGCTTTTAATTCTTCTCATCTCAGTACTTCTCAGTCTCCTCTGTTTTTAGAGTGATGATGGTCCAATTCAGTTGTGTGCTCTCTTACAGACCTATCTTTAGAGACTGGAAAAAGTGGAACAGTTTTGAACTGATGGATGGTAGTCCTCTCATACTTTTCATCAGTCTTTTCATCCTAGAGACCTTTCACTCCATCCTCACTGGAGCAAATGAAACATTTCATTTTTCCCCTATGAGTGCCGAGTAAGTATAGTGCCTCTTCCTGGATCTATAAGTTGGACAAAGAAAAGGAAACGTTAGCTGTTCTACAATTCATGGCATCCTTGCAGTATTGCGCTCTCTCTCTCTCTGTGATACTTTTATCACATTTACATTAAAGATTTTCTTGGGATCTTCTTTCTGGTGCTATTGTAGGTTACAGGTGAGTAAAATGCTATTGCAGAACATAAACACACCAGATAAAGCAGTGATGAGTTTTTGTAGGTGCTTCTTTTAGAGATGCCTCACCAGGTACAGGGGAATTCAGAAATACAAGTGTTCTCTTGAGTGTGATTTTTTTAGACTTAGGTTAACCTAAAGTCTTAATTTCCAATTGTCATCATTCCTGGCTAACAGAGCAATGCATGAAAAGGGGAGCCTTTCTCAATAGCCAGCTATCATGTTTATTTGTGAAACTTTTGTCCTCTTTGGCTGTCGGTGCTATAGAGACACATGTGGTACCCCAGATCATTTTCTGAGAGCTACCACTGTGTCCCACTGGCTCTGGCTCTGCAAGGTACCTGTCCTTCTGTGGTGATAGCAGCAGGCACTGGGGATCTGTCTGCCCCTCTCCCTGCTGGATCTGAGGGTCTGATTCAACATTTGACTCAGAAATTTCCTTTCATGCTGAGATATACTTTGACTTGCAAGTACAATTCATTGAGAAGGGACAGATGAGCATTAGCAGGGACATGTTTTTTTTTAAGATCATAAGCAGCAAGAACAGTTTTGCTATTTAATCCCTGTTCTTTTAGAAAGCACAGTATAGTTTCTGTGTGGCAATACCCCACGTGTTATTCTCTTCTTCCAGAGGATAGCTTAATTTTGGAAAGATGCATCCGCAAGGACTAATAAATCAGTCCAAAATGCACCAACTGCTTCACCCATTAGTTGCAGCACCAAGAGGTCCTCTTGCAGCATCTCCACCTGAAGCGTGTCCAAGCTACTGAGCTCAACTTGTTACCAGCTCCTCCTTCACTTGAAGTTCCCCTTCTGACCTTTTAATCACCTTTTACTAGCAGACATTTAGCTGCTCGCTGCTGACTCAGAAGCTGCTGTCTCAGCTGAGAGTACCCTGCTTTGTGAGTCATGCTCTGTCTCTACAGGCAAACTGCTTAAAGGGCAGGGTTGAATGTTGGCTGTTTTTGTGCTCCTTGAGCATCATGCTGCCAAGAAGATTGGAAAGTGTCAGCAAATGTTGCATTGTATATAATTATTTTTCTGGATATCCTTCTAATGCCACTCCAGCTCCATAAATAAATTAATGTTATTGTGATTTCAGTTTGCAGATGTGGTTGAAGAAGAGGTGGGTAAGTCCTGCTTCCCAGCTAATCTTGTGACCGATGCCACTGATGTCAGACAGTGAATCATCAAAAATCTGCTGGATTTTGTTCACTTAGGCTTCATTTTTCTAAGCCCTCCAAGTGGCCATAGCTGCTTCCTTGAGTGTCTGACTTCAGAGAAATATCAAGATTCATAAGTAGGCATTACAGATGAGCAGCACATAAGTAGTGCCTACCTATTCTGTGTGTTAACACCTAAGTTCTGCTGCTCATTATTAGTCAAAATACAATAGCATTCAGTAATGGAAAAGGTCACATCTCTGTCAAATTGTTAGAAGAAATGTTTTTACCTAGAAATATATACCCCTCTATAATTTTTTTCTTTCCTGTTATGATGAACTGATGTCCATGGCAAAGGTAGGTGTTGCATCTACCATACTGAAAACAAATACCTTAGAAAGTCTGATAAAGCAAACAGCTTTTAACACAGTGATGCAATTTTCCAAAACTAGGTAGAGGAAACAGTGAAGGATCATATCATCAAGTAAATGTGTGTGCTTCTTGGAGTTAGCTCCCGTTGAATAAAGTGCAGCTTTTTCTATCTTGTAATTGCCAGGCACCTAATTTTTCAGCACTTCATGTGTAATTACAAAAATTAGTCTGCTGTAACCTCTGTGTACAAGCAAGGTGATTAGTCTGATGCCAGTCACAGTGGTCTTTGTTATAGAACTATGCACGACAGATTAGAAACCTAAAATATTTTGTGTTTCTGCCAGGAAAGATTGGCCCTTACTTCAGGATATGATTTGCTCACCCAGATTTCACAGAGATCTGGTTGGGAATCAGGCTATGATTGTTTTCTGGTTTGTTAAAATTTTTAAGTCTGATGTTTGTTTCTGGAGAAGGATTTTTCTCTTTTTTTTCAAATGTGTCCAAAATTATGACAGTTCATTCCTTACATTTCAAACAGAAACTGGCAGTAGCTGTTGGGAGAGCAAGTATTAACAGCACAGAAAAAGGCAAATATTTGTAAAGACATATACAGAATAGCTATGAAAAAAATATGAAGGATTTGTAGGAATTCTTACCACTGAAGACACGTGAGGATACTTTCCACAGTGGTACCTGAAAGAGGTCCTCTTCTATGTTTATTTGAGATCCAGCTGATTCTTGCTATTCCTTTAAATATTCCTGGTAAGCCCTGGCTTTGGATACAAGAAACTCCTCTGTCCTCCAGCAGAAGCAGCTAGAAAGCAGCATTGTTTTCTTCAGCTATAGGACTGAGGATATGAAATTGATGTTCTTCCCCACTGGTGAGGGCAATCTGGCCCAAAGCTGGGTGAGGAGCAGAGTTGGGTAGGACTTGTCTGGTGATTCTCCAGTGCTGCCAGAGTCTGGAGGTAGGGTGGGTAGTAGGGTGCTGCTCCTCTACTGGTTTGCTGCCTTCCTTCCATGACTCTCTCCACCTCCAAGGAGGGAGCTGAAAAGAGAGGAGAAGGCTTTTCTGTTTATCTAATTATAAGCCTATCTTCAGTTTTCTGGAGTTTAATTTTGGTTACATATGACCTTAGTTCTGCAAAGTGGCTGTTCAGAGCATGCAAGTTTGGCCCCTGCTGTATGTGACCCTTTGGAGATGCCTCATTGCCTCCTTCAGTTCTAGAGGGAGGACAGCCATATCTAAGGTTAGGTGGTATGAATATTCTCCAGAGATGTTTAAGATGGAGAGTGAATTATGGTTATGAAGCCTGTGTTGTGCAGTAGGGGCAGAGCCAGTAACACTGCACTGAGCCCCTGAATTTTGCTTGAGACCTGGCATGTCTTACTTTAAAAAGAAATCCAGCATCTATTTAAAGTCTGCAAGCGATGAAGAATACCCCACATCCCTGAGTAAGCTGTTTCAGTGATTAATTACCTGCTCTGTTAAAAATTCACACCTCATTTCTAATCTGAATCTGTCGAGCTTCAGCTTCCCGGTCTTGGATCTTTAATAGCTGGGAGAAAAAAAGACATAAGATCCATCTGTGTCTCAGTGCAGCCCCTTGTAAATTGTGATCAAGCCACCTTTTAACCTTCTCTCAGATGAACTGCAGATATAAATATGCTTCTTGCTTCAAGGATTTTTTTTTCATAGCTTCAGTCTTTTTTGACTTTTTTTTTTTTTGACTTTTTTTTTTTTGACTTTTTTTTTTTCTCTCCACAAGTTGACTTGGATGTATGCGGTAGCTCTCCCAAAGGAAGTGGGAGTCGGGTGCATGCAGGATCCCTTTTGGATCAAAGAGCCCAGCCCCTCAGGCTCCTCAGAAGAATATCTTAGAGCTGGGCAATCCCATGGAGTTGGACAGTTTTTCCCTTTGCCATGTGAGAATGAAGAATATTTCCCTTTTTTTCCCTCCAGGGTAGCTTTTTATGGAGAGTTTATAAAATATTTTTGTTCCATTTGACAGAGCTGTCTTTGATGGGTTCATGCAGACATTTTCTCCACTGTATTCTTTACTTGCAGGTGGGAGAAACCACCTCACAGGCTTTCTGGATTTTTTTCAGGATAAATACTGGAAGACCTTAATGTGCTTTTCAAAAATGTGTATGTTGTGGAGAGACAGATAGATCTATGAGCAAATGGGGAAAATGGGAACATTTATCCTTTTCACACTCAGGCTTATCAAGTAATTGAATGTCCTCAAGCAGACACCGTCAACATAAAGATGCAAATTACCTTCATTTTGTTCTGACAGACATTTAGGTGGGCTGATAGCTTCCCCAGGGATGTGTGACTGTGACTATAGTTGAAAAGAGCCAGATGATAATTTTCTCTAATACATTTTGAATAAAGCACACTAGAATCTTGTAGGCAACAGTGAGGGTTGCCCCATGCTGCAGAGGTGTGCATGTTAGCACTGTACAGGGGTTTGGTCTGTTCTTCATTTGGCTTTGCCAGCAGTGGCCTGGAAGAAGGAGGTTGCTATGCAGGTTTCAGCCATTGCATGCTTGTCCTGGACTGTGCAGGGCTATGTCAGGCTGCATTTTTAATGCTGTTTTGACCTGACCTCAGTAGCTCCAAAGTACTGGGGCATGGCTGCAGGATCCTGACAGGTCTGTGGTGAGCACACACATGTCTCAAGCAGAAAGTGAGTGGTATTGAGTGCAATTTTGGAGCTGACTCCTGTATGAGATACATACAGTGGACAGGGTATGCACTGATATTAGCACTTCTTCAGCTCCTAGGAGTAGTAGGTACATAGTTATGTTACCCTTAGCTTCATGTCACTGATTATGCAAATCACGCCTGCATTAGCTCATATTTGGCAAGAAATTTGCACAGATTGATGAACTTCATCTGAGACACCCGTGTGTTTTAGTGCAGGTGGAAAGCTGTCAGCCCCATTGAAAGTCTTTATGATTGCTCCCAGGCTTAGCATATGCTGACCTCAGTGGCTGCTCTGCTTCAAGTAAACCAGGTAAAACTTTAGCCATCCCTACCCCCTTGCATTTTGGTCCTTCCAGTTTATTGGTCACTGCCAAGTGTCTTGATGGATATAGGAAAGAGATGTGTGGACTTAGACTGATAAAACTGACTTCATGTTAGGGCTCTAAGCATGAACTGTTTGGAAGGTAGTGGGATTTAAATCAGTGATTTGTAGTTGTTAAACTGATTGACTTCCTGGCAGTGTTCTGTTATTAGAGGTGCTTAGCTCTGCTTGTAAATTCTCTGGTTTGAGGTGGTTCCTTCCCCTTCCCCTTCCCCTTCCCCTTCCTCTTCCTCTTTCCTATTTCTTAGAGATGAGATATCCAGCATTTCAGTAAGTGCTACTTAAAACTAGATCATTAGCAGAGCTCTATTTTGCAGTCCAGGAATAAGTAACCTGTAGGCAGAAACATCCACTACCTATTGACCTATTGCTTCCTGTACCACTGAGTTCTATAGGACTTTTAAAACAGCATTAGATATTGGCTCAATTTCTCTTGATTTGTTGAGCAGGCTGTGGGTGAAACATTGATTTTATATAGCAGGGAGAAGCATAGGCTGGATACTTTTGCTCTGAAAGTCATTGTGACAGAGGGCATTAGATTCGACCTGCCATGATGAAGCCCTGACTTCTGTTCCCAGGCAGGTGTGAAAAGCCCTCTGGTAATGCTTGCAAATTGCAAAATATCAAGAGCTGCCTGGGGAAGAGGGGAACACAGAAGTAATGTTCTTCTGACTGGCAATTTGGTACCTAAGCCAAATGGTTTTCATTCCCTTGTCAGTGCCTGAGATTGTGTCTGAGCCTTGAGGAGAGGTGACATGCCTGTCAAATGCACAAATCATGGAAGGTATGTGAAGTCTGATGGCCTTGCAAGGGCTGCACTTGGAGGACCAGGAGCTGATCATGTAATTGCTGAGTTCACCCTGGGGTGAGGGAGGAAGAACCCCTGGGAACGTTTGGTCAGCCCCTTTCTGTTGTTTGTTAACACTGTGTCTCAGTGTCAGCACGCTGCACGTGGCTGTCTTCTGCAAATCCCCCTGGATTTCCTTTCCATGTGGTAAGTGGGAACCAAATGAACAGGCTGATCTTTTTGTCAGAGTTTGGCTGAATTGATTTTTGCATCGACTGCAAACTGGGGTGTGCAAACACAGCACATTTTGTGTGCTGTGATGAAATGGCTTTATCTATACATTCTCAGATGCATGTGGAGAGATGATAAACTAAGTTTTAGACTACTTACCTAGAAAATTGTGTTTGTGACTGGAGACAGAGCTTCCTAAATGACACTGGGAAGTTCGTGATGAACAAAGATCAAGGATTTAGGATATTGCTCCTTATGGATATTTCCACAGCTTGCCTCTTCACCCCTGATCTCTATAGCATGTCAATCTTCCTTTCTTGCTCAGATCCACCAGTGCACAGCCCAGGGTCAAACATTTCAGAGATCAGAGGTATAAGTATGGGGTAGAGATTTATGGGGTTGAGACCCAGCTGCAGAGCACAGGTACTTGGCCTGCTTAAATTTGCTGCTGTACACCTCAGAGCTGGGTGAAGGCACTGCAGAGTCATCTCAAGGGGAAATGTGTTTACATGGAAAAGGCTGACTGTGAAAGTAGTGGTGTGATGGGGATCAGGTGTGGCTTGAGTCCTTCAAAGCTCTTCCTTGCTGCCTTGCTCTTCAGTGTGCACAGGGAGCACTGTGGTGAGGGCTCACCCGATGCATCCTCTTGCTGGCTGCACATAGCAGGTAAATCCCCACCATGGATCTTTGGCTCTGAGCTCACCATTCTTCTTTATGTATTCCTGTCAGTGTCTCCCCAGTGTCTCCTCTTGGCTCACTGAGTTGTCTACCATGACAGACAGTGGTGTCTCAGTTTGGAGACAGTATTATTGCCACTGTCCCTCTGGCTGCAATGCCAGGAGAGTGTCCTGTTTAATGGAGCCAAAATGCTGAGTGGCTGAAGGAGCTGCTCTTGTATGCATCTTTGCTCCTTGCTGCCCATTGTGTTTGGGCATCTTTCTTTTGGTTTTGGAGCTAAGCCTCATTGATGTCTCTGAAAGTAAGTGTAAGGGATGAAAAACAGGCTCTTCCTTTTTTTAATCTTTTCCACTAAACATGTAGAAGAAGGGAGGTGGTACTGACTACAACTCATAAGTTGTTGACTTGATGAAAATGAAGAGACTGCCAGTAACTGAGGAAGAGATGTTAGCCATTCCCATTTCAAACTCTTTGTTCATTTCATACTCATTTCATCCTGGTGACCAATGTCTGCTGCCAAAAGAGAGCAACCTGGTTAAAAGTCAGTGTTGCCACTCGTCTTCTGGTGTCCTGTGTCCAAAACTGTTCTCATCCTGAACTGCTGAGGCAGAACTAGGACAAGGCTTATTCCTCATCTCCTCTTCTTTACCTATCTTAAAATGCTTTCAGGTTCATTGGTCATCATGAAGAAGGACACACACTCATACAGTTGTAAGGTAAGAGGAAAAAAGAAAGGAAGGAAATGCCTTTCCAAGCTGGGACTTGACAGTGGCAGACAGCAACATAGAGCAGAGGAGGTGTATTTTGGTCAACTAAGCCATTTTTCTGTGAATCACCTTCCCTTTTTCATTCAATCCCATTCTTCTCCAAGAATCTATCAACAAACTCAATAACTCAACAAAAACAAACCATATATCTGCTTGAGAGCAGACCATTAAGTCTGTAGCATCCTGCTTGCGAGCTGTATAGCTATGGATTGGTTCCATGTAGTTAGGGATCCTGCCAAAGACTTTTCAGTAGTGACTAATGATTCTGTGTGCATCAGTTTTTGGCACCTGAACACCCACCCCCTGAAAGTCTCATTCATTATACATACTGTTATAGAACAGGCAGCCTAGTCCTGTCTCATCAGGGCAGAACTCTGGTTTTCAGGGGGAACAGACTGAGGTTTCTCCTTGCTTGTGTTTGCCGAAAGCCTTCCATAAATAGCATTTCCCTGATGCACAAACCCTCAGAATTCATTTGGATAACTGTATAGTCCTTATGGTAAATTCAGTGTTAGGAATGTGGAGCATTAGAACAGATTTTTTTTTTTTTTTTTTTTTTTTTTCAGCAGAACTGGCAAAATTTTATCCAAATGCCACTTCATTTTAAAAATATCCTTTCATCTGAGTTGTTTGAGATATGTTTCTCTGGGTTGTTTGCATAAACGTAGCTATTAAGAATAAAGCAGGGTGGGTTGGAGAAAACCAAAACAATCTTTCTTGCTCATCCCTCTCTTACCAGCAAGACAACATTATTTTGCACAGCTCTTTGCCACGTATTTTTCTAAATACCAGCACTGCTGGAATGCTTGGGAAATCCAGTACTTTATTCATCAGAGCCAGGAACATAACTCAGGTGATTTGAGTCCGCTTCTGCAGAGGCAAATATTCTGGTGTGATAGAAACAAAGAAGAATCTGACCCATCTTCCTATGTTTCAGCTTTACTACCAAACCGAGATGTATGTCTAGAAAGTTGGTGGCTTCATGTAACATAAAAGAGTACGAGCCTGAGAGGTGGCTGGGGAAGGCTCTTCTGTTGAGTCACCTTGCTCTCTAAACTCCTCAGAGAGAAGTGTAGATGAGACAGGATCCAATTCCAGCCCCAGATTTGGTGAATGGTTTATGTTTAAAGGACTATCTGTGTGCAGCCACCTATTAGAGTCAATGTTTTTGCCTGCTCAGAACCCCAAAAGGACTTGCACTGAGGCAGTTGTGCAAAGCGGAAAGCTACATTGCCTGCTTTCAGAGCCCCACCAAGGGCTTGCACTGAGACAGATGCACAAAGTTGTAACACAAGAGAATTTATTAAGGCAACAGATATAACAGGTCCAGAATTGCTGTTGATAAACGCACTTACTGCACATATTTGAGCTTGAGTTACTAATGCCCAGGTAAATATCTGACCAAATCAGAAGCACAAGTCTTACCAAAGAGGCATCCCTGTTTGGGGGTGGGGGTAAGAGGGATTCTAGCCTGTTGACCCATCAGATAGTTGGAATTTTCTTCCTTCCCAAAACAGAGGATGCTAAAGGATAATTGTATACCTATTAAGGAGGTGGGACTAGGTTGTATGTTGTGTGCTAGTTGGTTCTTAGCAGGCTAACGATTCTTAATAAAGAAGGGGTACGAAGAGCCAGCATTGGCTACAGATGCAAACTCCTTCCTCCTTCTCTGGTTTTGATGCAGCCTCTGGATCTGGATCCTTCAGCCTTGTTAATGAAACCTCAGGCCATGGAGCTTTCAGTCCCTTCTAGCAGTCATACTAATTGCCTATGTCAAAATTTGCAGCTGTGGTAATTGTCTGGTCCAGTTGCTGGCTCTGTCAGATCATAAAGCTTTCAACATCTGTGCTGTGTCTTGACCAGACAAGCAAGTTGTTCATTCCTCCACCCCTGCTCCCTGCCAGGTAAAAGATAAGTGCACTAAATTAACCTGCAGTCTTGTCCAAGGCTGGTGTAAGACGAACACACTAATTGGCTTGAATGGACAAAGAAATTTTTGTTCCTACACTTCAGCAGACCTTCTGCATGCCGGGAAGCCCATGGCTTTGGGTTGCCTGCTGGCCAGCCTGGACAAGGCCTGTGGGTGTGAGAGGGAAGGTGGTGCCTCCAAGCAGTATCTGTTATTAATAACAAAAAATGTTTCCCTGTGATCCACAAGATCAAGGTCCGGGGTAATATTAAAATTTATTTTGTTTTGGACCCGCAAGACAAAGTCCAACCCTAGAAGAGTCGGGTGCAATCAGACTTTATTTGACAATTGACACAGGCAAAATGATAGAGCCCGGCAAAAGGCGAAAGAGGAAAAGAAGATATGAGAGAGAGAGAGAGAGAAGTGAGAGAAATGGTAGAGAAAAAGGGTAAGAAAGTGGGAAGAAAGAAGGGGAGAGAGAGAGAGAGAGAGAGAGTCACCAGCAGGGGCCCAGCTGCTCATTGAGTTTCTTCAAGATGTCACTGATCCTGGGCAGGGCCCGATGCAGACGGGGCTGGGTCAAGAGATGACCAGACAGCCACAGCCTGGACAGCCCCATATATACCCCTGAGTGCCTTTTGTTCCCAAGGGGCAGCAGTCAGTCAGCTGGCACAGCAGCAGGGGCACTGGCATCAGAGCCATAGCAGACAGGCTGCCTGGAGGGGGGGGGGAGCTCCCGCAGAAGGGTGCAGCCCCCCACCCACCCATCAGTTCTCATCTCCTTACAGGCACCACTCCCCGCTCCCTCACAGCCCCCTCAGCCAGGTCCATCAGCATCAGGACAACCAAGGTGCTTCTCCACCCTGGCCAGGGTAATCCTGCCTGGAGGGACGTCCCAGCATTGAAGGCCTCTCAGAAAAGGGGCTTTCCAGGTGTCACCCCCTGCTCAGCTCTGGCCAGGCCAGGTACATCAGCATCTTCCTCCACCCCAGCCAGGACTATTCACTTTAGAATTGTCCTTTTGAGGCAAATTCCAACCAGTTGTGAGATCAGCAGACTCCCACCAGGTCTCAAGGCCCTCTGCCTGGCTTACATCCATGTATCTCCTGGAGTTTTCATAGTGGATGTAAACTTGTGGTAAGTCCTTCTTCCCTAGGGTGGTGTCATTGTGGTTTTGTTCAATTGCTGAGGTGGCCCCAGGCCCCTCTGCCTGGTGTGGGACTGTAGAGCCTGAAAGTCACGGTCCATTTTGCAGGGAAACCATGCTGCAAGAACATTGCTACATTAGGTGAAAGATCCTCAGACAGCTCGGAATGAAATTCGCTAGCTAGGTCTCTTACATAAGTTTAGTGAGGAATAGCCAGTGTTTTTGCAAAGCTGGTTGATAATTATCAGCTGAGCTTGACATTTCTGCTAATGGATTGAAACAATTTATTGTACTGTGGAGGGGACCTTCTGTGCAGAGAAGCCAATTTCACTTTCAGTTCCAGGTGGAAGATAATACCCAGCAGTATTTCTAGAGACATCTTCATTTAAAGTCAAAGATAATTTAAAACATATTTCAAGTTCTTGCAAATCTTTGGTCTGCTGCCTGGCCAAAAATATAGTTATTTACTTAACTCTGTGATTAAGCTGGAAGCATCTCTTACTCTCTGTACAAGAGTTGTTGCTCTTTAGGGAGATAAGGTTTGAGTTTTTGAGTCCTCACCATCATTAATTCTTTTTATAAACTCCCTTCAACGAAATGCACTTTGAAACTGCACACATTGCACTTCTTTTTCTTCACCTCAAATCCTACATGCTCTGGTCTGAAGATCATGTCTGGTGTCTCATTCCCCATACAGAACTCTGGTGTTTGGCTGAGGGCTTAATTTTGATCCTTCCTGTAGTGGGAGGGGAAGAAAAGTCTTCTAAAATGTTAGATTATTGCCATGGAATGATTTTTTGTTTGTTTTGTTACTGTTAATGATATTCGGAAAGACCCCAAGCCTGATGGCTACAAGGGAATTTTAAAGTTTAGCTTAAGCAAAATAAATGTTCCAGTGGGAGGAATGTTTTGATTTGAAGTGGATGTAAACCTATTGGATAATTGTGGAATAAATGTCTGTTCCGTATTCCTGCCAAGCTACTATCTATTTTTACCAACTGGTGAACTGCCTTGCTGGGATCTCAAGGCTATTGAAAAGCAAAAACCAAGGAGTCTTGGCAAAACATTAGGTGTATAGTATATTTTAAATGAAAGTATTACTTTTTTAAAAAGTATTACTATTTTTAAAAACTCCATTGACTTTTGATACACCAAGTTATCTTTACTAGACAGTTAACAGTAGAAGATTTTCCTGTGTTTGGGTAGTTGATTTTGCATGAATTTTCATTGCTGCCATGTTCAAGCATCATGCCTAACTTTAAAAAATACTATTATTTCCTTGAAATTCTTGCTGTCCCCAACTCTTACAAGCTTTGCTGTACAATATTTATGCCTAAGGGCAAATTTGATTTATGATCCTTTGGAGCAACATAAGCAGTCCTTTTCTGTTCACACACTGCTTATTATTGCCTGAGTATGTCTACTACATGGGCAGATTTAATTGACGTTTCATGAAGGAAGGCAACTGGGCAGAAAATGTCATTCTTGGCTTCACATGAAAAAAACCCTTTTCTTTCTCTCTTGAAATGCCTACAAAGCAAAGACTTGAACCAAACCTCTTGTCTTTTTCTGTGTGAGGATACGTCTTTGACTCTACCTGGGCAGTTCTGGCTCCCTCCTGTGAAGGTCTGTGACGAAGCAGCACTGTCTTTTTGAATGTGAATTACATAAAACAGTTGCACAATGTTGGCAGAAGAGTTGGGCCAAAAGAATTACCTGTATCATTCAAATTAAGGTTCTCTTCCAGATGTGGCTAGTTGGTCAGATCTCAAAAAGCTTGCTGCTTGTCCAAAAGAAGGTATCTTTTTTTTTTTCTTTTTTTTTCCAAGATATTTTGTCACAGAACCATCCTTAACATCTAGCTTCCAGGAGTTCAATTTCATATTTCTGGTGGTGACAGATTATAAGGAACTCAGATGTGAAGCCCATTTTTATTTTTTTTTCAGTAAAGAGGATTAGCTAGACAAATCAATGACCAAAGGAGATGATGGATTCACTGTCCCTTGAGATCTTCATAGCCAATCTGAGTGCCTTTCAGAATGGTAATCAAAGATGGGTTCCTTGGCTCTGTGCAGGGGTAACTGGGTGACACTTGCATTATGAATGGGCTGAGCACAGTTGCTCCAAGTTCTGGCAGTGAGATCTAGGAGCTAAGGAGAAGGCTCCCAAGGGAGGTATACCTTGTCCCCTGTCTGGAGCATCACTTTGCTGTCATAGGGCCGCCAATGCCTGTCAATGCCACCAAAACCTGTTGGTACATGGGGAGAAGGTGCCCAGATGCTGGGAACAGCACTGGAGGCTTTTGGGCCAGGGAAGAGCCAAAGGACTGTGCAGCTGGGACTGATCTCCTTCTGCCTTGTGTGGATGTGTTGGTTCCCTCCCTTCCTGAGAAATCGTGTCCCCCATCTTCATTCCCTGACAGCTGTTCTTACTACCTCTGCTTCATGTTGTCCCCACCTGAGCTTTTTTGTCTTCTCTCTTTCCAGTTTTTCTGTGTTCTGTCCTAAATCATCCCACTTTCCAAACTGATATACCTTTTCCTTCCTCCATGTATTCCACACTGCTCTTGTGTCCCACCACTTCCCTCATTCTGTTTCTGTCTTACCTACCTAGACAGTAAACTCCCTGGGGTCCTGCTGCCCTGTAGGTATTTGGTAGAGCTGGCTTTTAGGTTAATGGCATAAGGAATCACAGAAATATACATTATCTGACCTGTTTGTTCCAGCAGAGGTAGCTGGATTCCATTTATCTACATTAGCACTTGGATACATGCTCATTAATCCTTGGTCCTGTAGGTCCCACTGAAGAAAGTGTGATTAATAACAACAGCAATTTACAACGATTTTTATTTTATAGCAAAAAATCAGAATATAAAAGTTACAAAACTTATTGTTTAGATCATAAGGCTGAAACTAAAGTTGTAAAAAGTTCTTAATTTTCTACAGTTCTGTCCTTGCCTTGAACAAAGGTTTGTTTTTCGGGTCACAGTTTACACCTGGAGCCACCAACAAAACCAGACCATTCTTCTCAACACCATCTGCTACCCTGTTCATCTATCAACGGGGAAGGGAACAATTTTGAATATGCTGTTGCATTCTGCAGAATTTCCTTGATGAAGCAGAAAGACAGAACAAGTACTGCAGCATGGCTAGCTGGAGTCCAGCTCTCCTTTCCTCTGACCATGAGGAATATTGACCATATTTTCTCCATCAAGTAGATGGAGAAAGCAAAACATTGTCATAGGATCTCAGCACCCCTGGGAGTAAAAATAGTAAGGCCATGCATCTTTGTTGCACCTCTTAACCACCCCTCTTTATTGCCTCCTGGCTGCAAAGATGTGTGTTATCTCCCACTGGGGGGGACAAGGGACCTGCATTAGTCAGTTTGGAAAAATAGTTGACTTTGAGCTGATGATTGGCACTGTGATAATCACGTTTGTTAATTAATTTTCCTAGGCAGGAAATGAACTGTTTTAGCCTTGCAAAATGTGGGCTAGAAAGAGAAAGAAAAGGAATTGCAGCAGGAAAAAGAGAGAAAGAAAGGGAGAAAGAAAGGAAGAAAGAGAGAGAGAGAAAGAAAGAGAGAGAGAAAGAAAGAAATTACTACCCTCAAAATGTGTCTGTTTTCTCTTGTAATGTTTGAATGTTTGCAATGTGCTTTGGAAATGGGGAAAATAATTTTCTTTTCCCAAATCCTATTAGCCACAGTGTCACAAACTGCCTGTTTTTTCTCCTGTGTTTCAGTGTCACAGGAGTTCTCCAGCATTTGCTGTGCATTCAGGATTTTTGATAATGTTAAGAAAGATGTATGGAAATCTGGAATACTGTTTAACTGCAGCAGGTAGGAGAGCTCATGTCTTCTGGGGGAACTTGACTACAGATTTATTTTTAGAGCTTTTAGAAAAGACCTTATCACAGTGTAGTGTTAATATATATTTTTTTAATGGCAAATTTTTAAAAGTAGATTTGGTTCAGATTTCCAGCCAAATGTAGTTCTGATCCTGATATTTAAATGCACGTGTACCCTGTCTGGCATGCTACAATTATAAATATTTTGACATCTTTAAAAATATTTTCAGACCATGTTTCTGACATCAGTGAAACTTTCTCTGCACACTCAATTTCAAATTAAGTAAATGGGTTTTGATCCTCAGCAGATTTTTGGGGCATCGTACTTTTAAGCCTAAATGTAAGCAGGCTACATGAACTGTACAGGAAACAGGAATACACACCAGCTAACTACAGTCACCTATATTCAGATGGAGACTGGTGTCTTTAGAGTCTCTCTATGGTCATTGGAGATAGACTTACTACTCCAGAGATGATTCAAAGCATCTTGCTTAATTTAGGCACTTTGCAAGACTAGTCTTATAATTTAGGTGCAATTTATAATTTATAATCAGATGGTGTTTTAATTCCTGTGTGCGGGGTCCCCAGAAAATGGTTGCTGCCATGTAAAGAAACATGTAAAGAAACAACAGGAGTACTAACAGTATCAGTGGCTCCAACAAGGGCTTTCTGCACCACCCAACAAGCTAAGTAACCTCCCCATCCCCATCCTGTGCCATGAGCACACCTGGCTCTGCCGGGCTTTCATGAGCTGCTCTCGTTAATATTTCCAGGACACCCTCAGACTCCAGGAGGAAAGGTGGAAGAGAAGAGGAAATATTTTTACAGCAGACAGCTGCTTGATTTCTCCCCTCTTACAGGAGGTGATGAGCACGGTTTGTAAGGGCTGGGCAGGAGGAGAGATGTGTGTAAGCTCAGCTGCTGCTTTCCTCTCTGCCAACAGGCAGGACCTTGACTCTGGGAGGTGCCAGAGGTGGTTGTGGCTGCCCTACATGAGGCTTTTCTCGAGTAGGAAAACACATCTTGGGCACACCATGAGCCAGACAAGATCCATCTGTGAATCCCTGCTCCACAGTGCTGCTGTGCATGGGCTGTATGCCCTGGGAGCCCTTTAGCACTCTGCATTTGAGAGGTGCCAGGGGAAAAGGATGAATGCTGTGCAACTGCATCCCTCATCCTCACAGGGACAATGCTAATGAGTTTGGTGTCTCTGATCCAGTTTCTAGCAGAAAAAGATGGTGGCTGCTCTTGAGCTGCATCTGCACTGACACTGGGGACTAAAACATGCCGGGTGAGGGGCACATTGAAATTAATCTTTTAGTGCCTCAGGCTTGTAATTAAGTCTATTACTCTTGGAAATCCCCTGAGCAGAGGAGACAGGACTCTGCACCCAGCAGCAATCCTTGCCGCAGAGTAGAAGGTGAGTTTGTATTTTTTTTTTTTTTTTCTGTTTTCAGCCTCCCAAACTTTCATTTTTATCAGCTGACTGTGAAAGGTATTGCTTGTCTCTGAAGCAGCATGGGCAGACTCATGCTGAAAGACTTAGCTCTCCTCTGAAAGGGTGAGTGGGAGGACTGGCACAGAGTTGAGCTTGATTAGTATTGAGCGTAAGTTTTTCCTTGACAAGTCTTTGGCACATTTCTGATTACTTACCTCTTCTCTCTGCCAAGTCCTTGCAAGACTTGTACTGAATGTCCAGTGCCAAACAATCTTTTTAAATATTAATCACTAAGAAAGCACATAAATTCTGTGGTTCAAAAACTGTGTATGTGTCATTTGATCCATACCAAAACAACTTGGGGGCAGGCTCATTTTCTTGTTTTCTGTGGTTTAGAGGTTTTCCCTCTCTCTGTAAAACACTTATCCATGCAGACCACATTATGGCTGGCCCTATCCTGTGTGTATAAACAGGTGTAATTCTGCCATTAACCTTGTGCTCTGGCCAGCTTAACTCACAGTCTTACTGCTAGTATGGATGCAAGAATGACAGAGTTGGAAAAGCCTTCTTGGATGTGGCTTTTCATGGTTCACACGATATCGGTGTCAATGGTAACTTCTTGCTCTCACTTTACTCCTGAAGAAAATGACCCCAGATGGCAAAGGACTTTTCTTTGTGTTGGTATCAGAAAACAAGAAGCAAGGGTGACATGAATGTCCACAGTCTTTATTTTGGTGTCGCTCTTCTTAGGAGTGAGTTTTTATCAGATACCTGAGCCTGAGAAAAGGTTTGAAAGTGGCAAAAAATGAGACATCTTCAGTCCTTTCTTTTCTCAAACAATCAGCCTTCCTGATTCACCTGCTCTGGCCCTGACTCTCACCAGGTCTGTTGGTGAATAGGTTTGTATTCCTATACTGGTTTATCAAAGAAAAAGACTTTTTTTTTTTTTTCTGTTGGTTTTATATGAGAGGGAAGAGCCATCTTGTGAAATTTCACTGTGGTCATTATAGCTGAGCAAGGTTTACTCTGGTCAAGCTGCATCATTTGTTCTTCCAGTCTTGGGAACTTTGTAAAAATAAATAAATAAATAAATAAATAAAAGGGTGAAGTGGGTAAACTGATTCTTCCTTCACTGGATAGGAATGTATTCACTGCACACAGCTGGTAAACAGAAGACAATAGTATTTTTGCCTTTTCCTCTTTTAATTCAGATCTGTCAGCTCTGAGTCTCTGGTACTCCTGGATGATGAGATCTGAAGGCAGAGATGCAGCTGACCTGAAGCACTTACAACCATACCAGAGCAGGAAGGGGGAACCTGCAAGTAACTGGCCCAATTCTGTGAGTGACTCCTGCATCTTGTCATGAGCCATTAAAAACAAGGTCAGTTACTCTGACACCTTCTCAGATCTGGGTGGCAGGCTCTGAGGCTTGAAAATTTTGGGGCCATGGTGTGCCACTTGCACAGACAGTGAGCAGTGCGATGTAGATCAGGGGTTCTTATATCACTTTTCATGTCTTCCTATTTCAAGGACAATATTCAAATATATTTCAAAAAGTTCCTCTGAGGACACAACAGAAATCTCTAGCCTATTCCCTTTATTTCTGGGATTCTTTTTCCCATAGATAATAAAGTTTTTTGCTTCTCTGTGTGGGCAATTTCTGTCACAAGATGTGGAGCCATTTCAGCCTAGTTTTGCAAGACAAGTGCAAATTATATAACTGAATAAGAGAACATGGATTCCCCTGCCTATGTCATCAGCCAGTGTCAGAAATCTGCCAAAAAGTACAAGAATTTCCTGTCAGGTTTGTCACTGTTGAGCACTGGATGGGCAATTAAATGACTTACAGATCCTCTCTATTAGCCCCTCTCCCCTTGTAGGAAAAGGAGAGAGAATAATGGAGAGAGACTTATGGGTTGGAAACTAAACCACACAGCTTTAATGAAACAGTAATGGTGAAAAAAGAAAATAATGAAATGGGTACAAATATATACCAAACTCCATACAATGCACTCCAGTCCATTAATGCTCACATCACCATCCTGGCTGCAGGGCAGCCCTGGGAAAGTCCTGGGATGGGCTCCTGGAGCCAGTGGCAGATGTGAGCTGGGGGCAGGAACACACAGATTCAGGAGGGCATGGACCAGGATCAAAAGCAGACAAAAGGACAGAATCCTCCCAGGAAGCCAGCCATGGATGAAGAGAGCTTGGTGGTTGTGATCCTTCAGATTTATATGGACCATGATGCATATGGGATGGAACAGTTCTTTTGGTCAATTTTGGAAACCTGGCTGGTCTGGTCCTCCTTGTAGAAAGGTTGCAGGTGTGATCCCTTTAGTCCTTTTTTCTTTCTGGAGCATGTTTTTCAGAACTGATCAATGGCCTTGGTTCTGCATACCATTCTCCAGCAATAGCTATAAACATCAAGTGCTATCAGTCTTAGAAGCAGACACTGACTCAAAAACATGCTGTTGATTTCAGAAAGTGCAGTTATGTAGAAGAGACTTAACTGAAAAGTAAATATACTAAAAAGAAAATTGGTTGTCTCCTGGCTCAAGCCAGGGCAAAATCAGAGAAGTCATCTTGATTAAAACTTGCCTTTCTCCCACTGGCCTGTGAAACCTCAGGTTCTCTTCCCATTTTTCAAACATTCATTTCAGTTCACACTGATGATGTAGCAGAAGCTACTACTTTCAGGGAAAGTACCTTGTTACCCACTTTCAAAATATATGCATTTTGAAATTAATTTTTGTTTGGCTTAAGAACAAAATCCAGGGTTTTCTAAATGTCGCCTTTCCAAAAATATTTAGGTGGGGCAAAATTTATACATTTTTATTTTCAAAGCCCAGAAATGTGTTAGGTCTTTTCCTTTCCTTGTACTTGGTTTTGATAATTTTCACTATTTTGTGACTGGCCCGTAGTGGTACTCAAGTCATACGTGTTGCTCTTGTTAATTTATTGTAATGTTCTATTGTAGAATTGTAGATTGTATGTAGAAATGTTCTATTCTTTTTACATTTTGTCTAGGAATAACTTATCACAGGGGTAGCTATGTGGGACTGAGAATGTGTAATAAACTTTTCAACTAGAATTTTAAATATTTAATTTTAAAATATTACATGGAAAGGCAAATAAAACCAAGCATATTTTATGTATTACCAATTTTAAACCAATGTCCTTTCTAATGACAAAATGCTGCAATCTGACATTTTGGTGAATTTTGGTTCCTTGGTATCTTTTTAGAAGCTGCAGTGCAAAGACATAGGAAGGCATTATGGTACTTTAGAATTTAATAGTTTTTTCTTTTTGTTGTTTTTTGCTTTTTTTTTTTTTGGTGCTAGGCATCTAGTTTTGCTTAAGAATCACTGATGTAGTTAAAGCAAAGGGCATAGAAGTAGAGATAATGCACATCTATTTTTATCCTGACTTCTGTGTCTATGTTGTCAGGTCAGTTTACATTCTGATTGTAAAGCAAACTTCAGGCTGCCAAGGGTGATGGAGTCAACTAATACTGTGGTTCAGCTCTGGGATACAGCTATTCACTTTATCTGGAAACTTGGGAGCATATCATGTCATCCCATATTTAGGTCTGCTTTAGGACTTGTGCTTTCCTTTGGGACTAACTTTGACACAGTACAAAAAACCACAGAATCATTTAGGTTGGAGAAGACTCTTAAGATCAATCAACTCCAACTCTTAAGTTGAGCACACTGAAAAGTCCACCACTAAACTGTGTCCCTGAGCACCACATCTGCACATCACATCTTTCAAACACATCCAGGGATGGTGACTCTACCACATCCCTGGGCAGTCTGTCTTAGTGCCTGACAACTCTTTCGGTAAAGAAATTATTCCTAATATCCAATCTCAGCCTCCCTTGGTGCAACTTGAGGCCATTTCCTCTTGTTCTATCACTTGTTACTTGGGACACCAACCCCCACCTCGCTACAATCTCCTACCAGGCAGTTGCAGAGAGCTACAAGGTTTCTCCTCAGCCTTCTTTTCTGCAGATTGAACCACCCCAGTTCTCTCAGCACCTCCTTGTAAGACTTATTCTCCAAAGCCCTCACCAGCTTTGTTGCTCCTCTTGGGACACAGCTCCAGCTTGTCAATATCCCTCTGATAGTGCAGGGCCCAAAACTGAACACTGGGTCCAAGATGCTGCCTTACCAGTGCCAAGTACAGGGGCACTATTAACTCCTTAGTCCTGCTGGCCACACTATTTCTGATATGAGCCAGGATGTTGTTGGCCTCCTTGGCCACCTGGGCCCACTGCTGGCTCATACTCAGCAGGCTGTTGATCACACACTGTCCCCCTCCCCCAGGGTCCTTTTCCAAAGTGCAGTTTTCCAGCTGCTCCTCCCCAAGCCTGTAGCTTTGCCTCAGGTTTGTGACCCAAGTGCAGGACCCAGCACTTGGCCTTGTCAAGTCTCATACAAGTGGCCTTGGCCCATCAACCCAGCCTGTCCAAGTCCCTCTGTAGATCTTCCTACCCTCAGGAAGATCAACACTCCCTTCCAGCTTACTGTCATCTGCAAACTTGCTGAGGGTGTTCTTGATCCCTCATCCAGATCATTTATATCATAAAGATATTTAAGAAAACTGGCCCAAATACTGAGCCTGGGGAAACACCACTGGACGAATGAATGGAATAATGATTTAAAAAACTTCAGAGAACCTTGCTGAGACTAAGGAGTATGACTGTATTTCTAAAATTAGCCGTGTCTGAGGGTATAAAGAGAGGAGGGGAGAAAGGAGTGGAATTAGTCACAGTAATGTCAGCTTTGGGTTAAATCCAAGCCAAATCCAGTGAAGCATTTCTGTAGCTTTGTGTTTTCCAAGGGCTGTACATTACTCTTTTGGATAAATTAAGTCCTGTAATTTTTTGACATCTCCAAGATCCCCATATAAATTTAAAGGATCCAACATCCAGTCACCTCCATTGCCCAGCTGAGACATTTTGCTCTCTGATATCCTTCCAGTGGCTTGACCTGCGTGTCTCAAATAGGGGCTGATTACAGATGGAGTAACTTGCCTGGCAGGAGTGGTGGAATTTCAAGTCCCTGGCAGGAGGAGAGGACCTTGGAAGACTTGAGAGTAAGGGGCATCTGAGGCTGGCCATGGCTTTCAGAGGGCTGAAGTGCTCTGGCTGCTGGGTACACAGCCCCAGCCTCAAACATCCTAACAGTGCAGTTCTGGCTTTTGAAAGCTGGGACCCTTCCAGGCCTCGAAAGCTTCTCACTTCACCCAGCAACATGATGTCAAGGAAGAGAGAAAGAACCACCTCCCCTCTCCACCCCCTCCAAGTAGGCTAAGTGTTGATCTCCTTAATGTCTCTGGTGTCTTGTCACATTTCAGATGCTGTCTCTACACCCGGCTGGGATATTTTCAGTGGAAATACCTAAGGAGAAATAAGAACGGTTTTGGTAAAAATAAATATCTAGATCTCAGCCTTCTTTGCATTGCAATGTGATAGCATTTGGAAAAAGGTGTGAAAGAAAGAGCTTGTTTATACAGGAAGCTGCTGTGAAGCAGGACAAACTGGGCTTTACGTATCTGTGCTGCTGTGCCTGAGCTGTTTCCAGGGTTGGAGTTAGTCATTCGGAAACCACCTGCAGCATAAAAAAACATCCTTTCTGCTAGGACTTTCTCTGCAAATCTCTCACCAGCGCTGCCACAAGACAGGCAGCACCTTTCCCTTGACCCTCCATGGTATAGTGCAGACTTCCTCATCCCTTAAGCCAACACCTACTTCAGGCAATTAAAAATTATCCCCACTACATGGTTGGAGTTGCACGTGTGTGCACATACTCTGCAAGTCACAGCATATAGTGCCTTACAGACTGCTGCTGCTGCTAGGCATATAGTCCCTGAGAAACAAGTGAAATGGAGCTAGGGCTCAAGTAAATGAAAGCTTGATTTGTCCTCTTGCTGCACATATATTCCTCAGAAGCATCCACCATTTGAAAAGGGTCTGATAACCACAGGTGGGCATGTTGGCTGTTAACAGGAGCTTGTTTCAAGAAAAAAAGTTGAATTGTTTTGGTTGGAGAAGACCTCTAAGATAAATCAAGTCAAACAGTTAACCTAGCACACTGAAGAGTATACCACTAAATCACGTCCCTAAGCACCACATCTACATTATTTTTTAATACCTTCAGAGGTGTTGACTCAACCACTTCCTGGGCAGCCTGTTCCAGTACCTGACAATGCTTTCAGTAAAGAATTGTTTCCTAATATCCAATCAAAACCTTCTCTGGTGCAACTTGAGGCCATTTTCTCTGGTGAAGATCTGTGATCAACTTGCAGTGGCCAGGAGATGGTGAGCCAGGCCATGCCAGCTGCTCTGATTACTGCATGGCAATGTCCTCCCAGATTGCTGCCTTTAGATACTGAGTTACCACTGCTGAGATGCCAGCCAGGAGGTTGTTACATCAGAGAGCTCATACACATCAGCTGGACCAAGGACACTCTCTTTGGAAAGAGCAGCCAAACAAATAATATATGTTTCTTTTATATAAAATGGCTTCCTTTCTCCAAGTGGTTGAGTGTCTTTCAGGATGCAGACCAGAGAAGCTTTGGCCTTTGACTAAGTCCTGGAAACCTGATAGAAAACAGAACAAAGTCTTGTGTTGTACTCCAGAAACAAAGCAGCAGCAGCAGCAGCACCTGAATCTCCCCTCCTACTGCAGCAGTTTCTCTACAAAGCTGAATAATATTTACTGGATTTGTATGTGTGTCTCTAAGGAATTCTGAAAACACTTTTAGAAATACCTTTCCCTGTTTCAATTATCTCTGTTCAGCAAGTAGCACGATTGCTACTCAGTAGGGTCTGAAACATTAATGACATTTCCCAGCAGGGGCCCAGATGGATGAGGCAAAGTAGAAAGAATTGGTTTAGCCATGGAAAAAAGCATTGAAATCAGAAATCTCAAAGTTATGCTAAGTTTTATAATTTTATTAGTTAATTTAACACTTCATTTAACAACTGTTAATCAGTTTTTTCAAAAATAATTCTTCTCTCTAATTTGAAACACTTAACACTATATTGGTATTTTTATTTAAACTCCTAGTTCTCTTTCAGTTGTGAAAACTGTAAATTTAACCCTAAATGTTCAACTAAGACCCTCATAATTTTCAATGTACTTTTATAATATGGCTATTACATATGTTGTGTAATGAATATTCTTAAATGAACACGGCCCTAGTGAAGGAGTGAATTGACACCTATCAATCCAAGGAAGCTCTTTCCCATACATAGCTGAGACAAGTTAAGTCATCCCATGTTTTCTGAACTTGAGTGAGCTTCCTAGACTTTCCGAAGTTTCAGATAATGTTAATAATCAAAAACTTTGGAAGGGAAGATAATTGTCTTCCTTCTCAACCATTATCCTATCTCACCCTACTCTACCATACTCTGCCTTATTTTCTGGTCCCAGGGTGTAATAAGGGAGTGTTTTACAGAAGTCTGTGGAATGTACTCTGTTTACTAACACTGAACTAACACTTGCTCGTGGAAGTTTTTTTTTTGCTCTTACCATCTCTCCCCAAGGCGAGGATTGTTTCAGTTGTTCAGTTTCTAAATTATAGTAGTTGTTTTGGTTTTGTTTTTGTTTTTTTTCTCCTTCTCTCTGTATACCTGTCACAAGGTGTTTATTTAGGGAAAGTAAAAATGGTGATTGCAGAATTGCACCTTGCAGTAGGAGACTAATTTGCTGAGGTATGCAAGGGTCAAAAATCCCCAGGAGTTTACTTGCACGTCTAACCAAACTGAAACAAATTTTCCCTTCCTACATAGGTCAGTTTCTGTCCTTGTGTGATTGACTTCTGCTGTGCACAGGAGCTGTATTTGCCAACCTAACAGGAGCAACTAGGTTTTTAAGAACCTGGTTGTGTTGGACTACTGGTTGTGCTCAGCTTGTAGGGAATGGGGTGAGTTGTTAATGCTCAGTGTTTAACAGGGTGCATTTTTTACTGCTTTTAATGCACCCACCCATGAGGTTGAGTGGTTTTGTTTTTATGTTTTTTTTTTCCCTCCCCATAGATTCTAAGGCTTTCTATCTCAGTATGTTGTAAATACATTATTAATAAAGTCAAGCACATTATTGTCACTGAATTCTGACAGATCACTGCAGAAAACAAAATATACTTCTTTACTACTGCTGCACAGAGCTGTGGGTCTGGAGGCATCTGATCCTACTGTGTCTTTCACCTCCTTATAGTGGGACAAGAAAGCAGAGGTGGGAGTACAGGCTCTTGCAATTCTGTTCTGAGCAAGGGAGCTGGAGGAAAGGAGTGTCTGGCAGCAGCAGCCTGTGATGTGCAGAGCAATTGCTTGCCAGCTATTTTGTTCTTATCTAAAGAGTAAACCAGTCCTGAAATTACTTAGGCTTGGCACCAAATTCTTAATGAGCTTGGCGACAAGAACTTAAAAAGGTGACATAAGGATACAGATGTGATAAGAAGAGGATGCCTCTCCCTCACAGAAATACCGTGTGGTATTTATAATTCCCAGGGATGATAATAAGTTTCTTGGAAAAATGTCTTGTCTTTTCACCTCCTGCTTCTCTGCAAGGGTGGTGGGGGTGTGTGTATAGGATGGGACCTTCAAGAGGGACTGTGCTTTCCATCCTGCTGTTTCACAAAAACAACCACAAAAGAAGGTGGTTGGAAACAGGCCAGCTCTTGGAAGTCCAAAGTTGTCATGGTTCCCAGATATCTGGAAGACTGCTTTACTTAGGTTTGATAACTCCATGGAAGTAAAAACACCCCATTTTTTTAGTATGCTCTGAGTAATTTTGAGCACTAGACATGCTTTCAGAGAAAAATTAGATAAGTGAAGAGCTAAAGGTTCTTGATTATTTACTGGGAACAAAGTTACAATACAGAAATATGGAAAAATAAATAAGTGCACACTTCAAATATATCTCACAGCTAGAGACTGATCCATCTGTCACATGGGATTTCTTTCTGAAAGCCAAAGAGAGATTTCTATCCCTTTCAGAAATGCACCTCAGAGGGGATTTCTCTTTGTTCTTTCCCCTTTACATTGCAGGTGAAGATGTTTGTTGTCTTTGTTGCTGAATATGGGTGAGGGGGCAAATAATTTTGAAAAACTTCTAACCCTTATTCACTTATCCAACCACTGATTTTTTTTCTTTTGACCTATGTTTTAGCTTAATCTGGTCTGCATTTAAGATGTCAAGAGAATCTTTGCATTGCTTATTTTTCATACTTTCTTCTTCCTCAGGTGAAATGTTGCTACACTTCTGTAATGTAACATTTGTCATAAGGCTTGTCAGAAAAAATTTTCTTGGGAAAAAAAGTGTGCTTCTTTTGTTTTGGTTTGGTTTGGTTTTTTGCTAACCTTTCATGAAAACTAGGTATAAGAGATACAAGGGGTATGGAACACGAAATAATCACCTCTCTCCAGTGTTATTCATTTTAGGAGATTTATTTTATTCAAATGTAGTGGTCCACTCTCACATACGCATGTCTTGATGACATTTGGAGCTTGCAGGTAAGTTTTGTGTTTATGACAATGCTGGGTCTTAGTACCTTCATGCCATTATCCTAGAATTACTGATATTTATGGCCAAAAAAGCACATTTAAGATTACACTCTGAACACTTTAGGAAGCAAAATAATGTTCTGAACTTAAACCAGAAATCCTGATTACCAGTAGAGCTTTCATCTGGTTTTCTTGCCTCTGCCTATATGGCTCCTTACAATACTCTATCTCTACTATGTCCTTCTGTAAATAGAAGTTCACCAATGATGTCAATACAACTTTGCTAATTAGTATATATTTACACCATCTTTAAGAGCTGCTAGTAAATTTTGATGCTTCCAGCACACAAATCTGCCACATGCTGTGTAGTTATTTTCCAAAATGGGAGCAGTATCTCGCTTACAACTTACAGTCACCCTTCCAGGCTAGTTAAGGTAAGAAGTTTCAAGATATGATTCATCATGATATATATAAGATTATGCCTTCATATCCATCTTTGGCTCTGTCTCTTAACATTTTCACTAAATGCTGAGCTGACAGCTGGTGTCAATACACAAGCTTTGCATTTTGCTTTACTGTTATGAGACTCTGCAAAACCTTTGCAATAGTAGTAGTATTTTCCTTAGCAAATAACTAATTTTTAAAAATAGTGTTGTATGAGGGAAGATATTAGAAAAATATGTTTCAGAGAGGTCAAAAAATGAATAGTAGTAGAAATAGAGTCTAATCTACCATGAAGAACATTCTGTACAAATTAGCTGTTAGGTATCTGTCAGAAATAATCCTACCCATTAACAAATGAAGCCATGATTTGGGAAAAGGTGGAGAGACAGGTTATCTAATTAAGTAGGTATGGATTTAATTCCTTGCTGCAGAAAGTAAGCAGCAAATTTTAGCACATGTGGTCTTAGAACTTTGACCTTGATAATAGCATATTTAAAAATGGACAAACATAAAAAGGGAAAGAAAATAATTTGGAGATAAAATACCTTTTAGGATAGCAGTTCTGGTATTATTAATAAGTGATTACATCTTGGCAAGGGACAAATATATTGAAAAATCAATACTATTCATTTGGAGCACACAACAACATTAAATATGATGGAACTGCAAATCCACACTGGGTTGCTGGTGGCTCTTCTAGGGGTAGATACTTCTGTGCTTTGCTTACTCCATTGCACCCTTGAAACCTTACAAAAAATAATCCAAAGCAAATGAGGATTTTGGTCTGATCTTTTTGTGTTAAAGAAGGCAGGATTCTCTGTGCTCTGCCTGGCAGGGGTATTTCTTACCTTTCCTGGTCTTGGGATATTTCTGTATGACACTATGCAATGGGTAGAAGTTCATCACATCATTAGGGATGTTGGAAAGATTTTGAAAAGCAGTAAAGAACATAGAAAGGACAGAAGATTTCAGGTCTTTCTGTTCATGTAGATTGGAGTCCTCCTTTGTGGGACTGTTCATGGTTTCCAGATGCATTCTGAGGTAGCCCCGAGTCTCTTCATTGACACATGGGCCCACACGTGGTGTTTATTTTATTATTTTATTTTATTTTTTTTACTTTTATTTTCTTTCCTATGCTGTCTTTTCTGTTGTTAGCTGTATGTCAGTAATCTTCCAAAGACTGGACAACACCATAAGTAGCACTAGAGAAGGCTTAGAAGAGGGATGTCTTTCGTTGACTTTTTTTTCCCTAGCAGCAATAGGAGGCATAGAAGGTCTTCACTTGAAAATCAAAGTGGAAAACAAAACCAGTATCTTGAACTGGGTGGTAGAAATATGTGGCTACTGATGCAGAGATAGCAGAGAAGGAGAAAGCTGCAAAGTGCTTTGAATTTCTAATGGATTTGAGAAGGCTGCTGTTAAGCAAGACCTAGAAATAGTAGCTGCCTGAACTCAGGGGCTAGGTGTACAAACACAGTTATGAATCATATTTTTTAAATCCAGCTAGCTCTGTTCAGTGATAAGATTCAGGTGGGAAGTTTTTGCATTGATTCTGCTTAGAGACACCTACCTTCCAGATAGCTTTAAGACATAATTCAATGTAGTGATTTGATGCTGAACAGGATTTGAGTATTGGTGCTTGAAGAGGAGCCTCCCTCCCTTATTCCCTGCTTAGCAGGTGATATAAGGGACATTCAGCTCAGGTTTGAAGGCTAGAACTCAATGATTGAAGTGTCAGTGAGGTATAACTCTTACTGTATAAACTTCCTTCTTTGCTCTGACAGAGTTCAGATCTCACTCTAAAGGCAAAGGCTGCTCCCCTGAGGTTTTTTGTGTTCTAAGTGAGGTCTGGTTGAACTCTCAGAAATGTTTTCCATATATTGGTGTACGCCAAGTTGTTCTGGAAATGCTCTGAGTACATACTTATCACAGGCAAAGCAGCAATGAGAATTTTTGAAAATAAATGACCAAATCAGTGCCTTATGAGGGCCATTTGCATTAGACAAGTACTGACTGATCTTATGCCAAAGCACTCTCCTTTAGACATTTAGCAAAATAAAAGGTTCATAGGTTTCAATATCTATGGCCCAGTTAAAAAAACCAGCCTGAAATATGCTGGAGTTAGATATAGTCATAATATTATAATTTGGGATCCATCAGTCAGAAAGTGGATGGGCCTCAGGAAATGAAATAACAGGCTTAGCAATGGTAGGAGCTTGGAGGAAGAATATGGTTAATGTAATTAGAAAGAGTTTCAATCAAGGCACAAGTTCATCTTACAAGTGTTCTTCTGCAGAGAAAGCACTTTCCATGAATGACTTTTGGTGCCCTGGCTTCTTGATCTTCATGCAAAATTAACTAAGACTTATCAAAATTTCATGGCCTATAAACTAAGTCACTTCAGTTTAGTGTCACACAGATGAAATATTGAAGCGTGACCACGGCACTTGGTAATAAACTATAATTTTAAAAGAATGGGTGGGGAAACCTGTGGTGCTGAGGAAAGAAAAAGTAATTAAAAACTATTCATAAAAGGAACCACAAGGAGGAATGAAACTTCCAAGAAATGACAGAGAACATCAAGGAGATAACTGAAGGAAGAAATGTCATTCTAACCTTTTAAAATATTTAAAGATTAATATACCTGAAATATCATAAAAATTCAATCCTGTAAACAAATTTATATTCGTGGACCTTCATGTCTGTCTTCAGGGAGCTCTTTAAACATGCAAAGCATTGATCTGGTGCCCTAAGGAGGACCTAAGTGATGATGTGAGATGAAGTTCCAGCCACGGAGAGGAGAGCCCTGAAATTGCCACGTCTTCTTTTCCTTTTGGATTACACTTTGCATTACATATAATTTATGACCTAGGATAACACCAAGAAAATCCTTCAAGAAGCTTTCCTCTGAAGAGCCTGTTTGTAGCTGACACAAAGCTATTTAGCAGGCATAATTATCAGATTTACTTATATTCCTGCAAAACTGAAAGATGTTGATAGATGTCACATGGCTGCTAAACTCCAAAGAGCTGCTTGTTGCTCTTGTAGCATGCATGGCTGCTGACTGGTAAAATGGTAATGACTTACTGATTTAATACCAGCTTTTTCTTCAAAAATGTGAATGTTTGTGAATATATCATTAACTATAGAATCATCTTTGAACAACAGTCCCAAACCATCAAATACTGCTGATGCACGACCTCAGTCATCTGGTAATTTGCAGATTAATTCTTTTGGAACCCCTCTGAAAAGCAAGTTATAAAGCCCTAGCTGATGCTGGTAAGTGTCATGTGGCATTTACAGTAGTTATGGTTGTAAATCATTCATAATCCGATGTCAAACTGAAAAGAGCAAATGAGTTTGTCTCTTTGGTTAAAAAGGATAAGGTATTGATTAACAACAAATTATCAACATGAAACCTGATATATGTCCTCTGAGTGCTGGGAGCTGTGAACTGGAACAGTCACGTATTACACATTAGCCTCATGAGATTTAAAAGCAATCACACTGCAGGAATAGCTAGTTATTAGAAGAGTTCTGTAAAATGAATTTAATGGCAATTACCAGCCTGCAATCAAACTAATGGCTTTTCATTCATTAACATAGTTGAGCAAGACCTTGTCTTCGCAATTTTGTCGTGAGAAATGATCCTGGGTGTATTATCAATGGCAGGCAGATGGGTGACCACTATTGCTGCTTGGTGGAGGGAGCCAAAAAGCACTTGGCACTTCCAGGGGCTTCTCTGGTTGGATGTCCCAGGGACTTCTATGTCCAGGGGCTTCTGTGGTTAGCTGCTGACTAGAGACTGGATTTGTTCTATGGAGTGGAAACTTATGGGGAAAATGGACCTAGAAAATCGCTACCTTAAGGATGCTCCTCTCTGCTTTGGATTTTCTCTTCTCTCCTCCTCCCATTGTGATGATTGAGTTTTCACCAGCTAATACAACAAGATGACAATGGGAATGTGAGACAGTTTGAATCGATAGCCACCTTTAGCCAGCAAGCTGCTTTCAGGGTAGTACTTGCAATAGTGATAAACCAATAGAAGCCTGGAAGCTACAAGGGAAAAGAATGAATATTCATTCACATTTTTAAGGAACTTTGGCTGCACTCACACTCCCTGTCTTGTTTATTTAAAGATTTTTGTAAAGTGGTTTATTGGCAACAGTATTTGTGGGAATTGGAAAACAGCAAATATCACAAATGATGACAAATTTCTTATTTTCAGATCCACAGCAGGGCTTGCAAGGAGAGCAATGAATTACATCCATAGTCACAGAACAAAGAATTATTGTTTGTTTATTCTGTAAACCAAAATGATTTTAACTGAAGGTGCCCCAAACTTACAAGATACATTGTGCTGATCAGCTGAAAATAAAAATTCTCCACAGAGGTTATCGTGACAAATTTACACTGGAGATATCGTGGACAATTTGAAAACAGAAAATTGCAGATATATTTGTGATGAGCTGCTTATCTGGCCTTACACGTGATATAAATGATACCTTTTACTTGCTGGGCATTGAAAGAAACAGATGGCAGACTTAGGAAAATGGGAGGATTTAGGAAACTTCCCAGAGGCCAAATGGGAGGCTTTTTAGGTTCACAGATGAAATGAAAGCCATTTTCCCCCTCCTTTAAGCCTGCCATGGTGAGCTTTCACCAGGAGGAGGGCAATCACTCTAAGCGTTGAAGGCAAAAATTGAGGTTATTATTTGATCCATGAGGTGTTGTACTGCTGCCATTGGCAAAAACGAGTTTTGTGATGAGTTTTGTGGGAAAGTGTGACATGATGGGGCTGTGAAAGCTTGGGGATCCTCTGCTTGGTGGAATACCTCTCTCTTTCTCCTTGACAAATTTCCTAAATGCTTCATCTGGTCTCATCTTCCTTCCTGCCCAAACCAGGACAGGGTGGAACATCTAATTCTAGGGTAAATTGTTGTCATATTGAAGTGGACAATTTATGTTGATAATATTTCATATAATATGAAGATAAAAATTACACAAAACCTTACTGGGAATCCTTGAACCTGTTGAAGACCATTGTAATAATGGACAGAGATCTAGAAACACCAGGGAAAGAGGCTGCTGCGGCTTTAAGAAACTTAAATGCCCTAAAATGTTGGTGACACATGACAAATCGTTTTATGAGGGCTAGATGATTACAACTTAAAAAGAAATTAAAGCTTCTCTCTGTGTGTCCTGCTCAATTTTGATATACAACACTCTAAATAAGAGTCTTGGCTGCCTGGAATGTGCAGCATTTAAAGGACCAATTAAAATTGTAAAACTCTGGCAAAGTTTCCCATCAGCATTATTGCTTCTTCACTTTGTTACCTTGTATTTTTTACCATTCCTTGTACTTTATCCATTGTAGATCTCTTTCTCATGCTAATTAAAGTAAGCTAATTCTTGATGGGGAATTGATTAGGGTATCTGCTGGAGGGATGATGTACCAAGAACTCAGCTCCATCCTTCTCTTGTTGGCTGGACCACCACACCAGGGGTGTGGGTGTTGCATAGGAAATGGTTTCTGCCCCTCTAACTTAGATGGCCCTGTCCCATTCAGACTTCAGGAACTTTTCCAGCTGACTCCAGCTGATTTTGCTTCTGCCTCTGCACGGGCAGCATCATGTACTATCTCAGTGCATAGGGGGATAAATAATGTCATCTCATGTTACTTGGCTAATCCTCAATCAAGAATGCTGCTGAAAGTGGGTGAAATGTCCTTTTCATGATGGGCTGCAATAGGGAAATTGGGGTTTGAACAGACCAGTTCACTGGACGTTCATCTTTTATACCCAGAATTGATTTGGAACGACAATTTAAGCGAGCGAGATTTTGCCACAGCCACGTTCCCATGCATACCAATCTCATAAGCTACAAGGGAAAAGGTGGTGGTAGTGATGGGGTTGTTCTTTTTTTGTAAGGGGATCACTTTGGTTTTTTTTTTTCTCTGTATAACCTGGGGCTACTGAAGAGTGTATGAAGCTTTGGCTGTAACATTAATATCCACGTAGCGTAAAAGATCCGGTTGTGCGTGGTGAATCCCTCATTTGGTGCTGCAGCCTTTGTAGATTATGCTGCTGGCTGGTGGAGTTGCCTCCCCTGTGGGAATAGAAGCACCCACTAATTTCCACTTCTGGAGAGGAAATTAATATCCTATTCATGTAGCAGTATACTGCTTTTAATTGATTTAGTATTAAGCCATCCACTGCCTGAACGAAATGGGGGGAAGTTCTTTTCTAGAAGGCAGTTTGTCTCTGGACAATTACAGAGTGTTTATTTCTGCGTTATTGAATCACAGGAGGGAATATCTCCTGTAGAAAACTGTATTTTCAGATAAATTAATGACCCTTTAATAAAACAATGAGCAATTTTTCTTAAATAAAATGGCTTACAAGAATAGTACCACCAACTTGAGTGGTAACTTATCTGCTCAATAAAGTGGGTAAACATTTATGAATTGCAAACCAGGAGCAACCAGGGAAAGATGACAGCATAAGACAAATTATATTTTTTACTTCATAGCATCATAGAGTGGCTTGGGCTGGAAAGGACCAAAGAAAGTGTAAGGTGTCCTTGGAGCCTTGTCTTCTCCAGGTTGAACAACCCCAACTCTGCTTCCTGTCTCCATAGGAGAGGTGTCCCAGGCCTCTGATGATCTTCGTGGCCCTCCTTGCTCCAAGAGCTCCATGTTCTACTTCTGCTGGGGCCTCCAGAACTGGACACAGTACTGCTACAGGTGGGGTCTCACAAGAGAGGAGTAGAGGGAGAGAACGGGCTCCCTTGACCTGCTGGCAATGCTGCTTTTGATCCAGCCTAGGATACAGCTGGCTTTCTGGGCTGCAAAAGCACATTGTTGGCTCATGTTGAGCTTCTCATCAACCAGCACCCCCAAGTCCTTCTCCACAGGGCTGCTCTCAATTCATTCTCCCCTCAGCCTGTATTTGTGCCTGAGATGGCACAAATCACCTAGGTGCAGGACCTTGCACTTCACCTGTTGAACTTCCTTAGGTTGGCAAGGGTCCAACTCAAGCCTATCATGATCCATCTGGCTGGCTCCCATTGTCTACAACATATCAACCACACCACACAGCTTGGTGTCATCAGCAAACTTGCTGAAGGTGCACTCAGTTCTGCTGTCTATGCCTTTGAAAAACATCCAGTACCCACCCTTGAGGAACTCCGTGTGTCACTGGTCTCCATTTGGACATCAGGCTGTTGGCCATTATTCTCTGAGTGTGACCATCCAGCTAGTTCCTTATTCACTGAATAATCCACTGTCCAATACATATCTTTCCAATTTAGAAACTGGGATGTCGTGTGGGAGAGTGTCAAAATCTTTGCATAAGTCCAGGTAGATGAAGTCGTTGTCCACTCCCATTGCCCACTGACACTGTGACCCCATCATGTAAGGCCACCAAAATTTTCAGGCATGATTTTCCCTTAGTGGAAGCTATGTTTCAACTACCATCAACTACTCGCACATTTTCCATGTGCTTTAGCATAGTTTCCTGGAATCTCTGCTCTATGATCTGGACAGGCCCAGAGGTGAGACTGACAGGCCTGTAGTTCCCTAGGTCTTCCTTTTTTCCCATTTTGAAAATGGGGGTCATGTTTCCCCTTTTCCATTCAGTGGGAACTTCACCAGACTGCCATGACTTTGCAACTATGATGTAAAACAGCTGTGCAGCTTCATCCACCAGTTCCCTCCAGAGCCATGGATGGGTCTTGATAGGATTCATCCCGCCACATCTCAGTGATGCCAATAACAACATCATAGCCCTGCAGGCAAGCACACATTTTTAGCTGCACTACATTTGTAGCTGCTCCTACTTATTGCCCATGGTGCAGGCATTTTCATAGAGGTGGTTAAGTTGGGGCACCAATGAAGCTTCCTCACTGGCTGAGATTCCATTCTTCTTCATTTCAGGTGCTCTCCTGCTGGCCTGTGATCCTTCTCCAGGCCCAGGGCATCTATTACTGCCATTGGCCTCAAAGTGTTGGCAGTGGGATGAACTGAGGATTCCCTTCCCCTGCAAATCTAGTTTAAAAGCTTTATTAGCCTCTTTATTATCTTAGACCAGAGGTTCTTAGAAGCAGGAATCCCCTAGAGTTGTCTCCTCCTTGTGACCAGCTCAGAGATGTCAGCCTGCTTTTTTCCCCTGAATTTTGATTTATCTGGAGGGCCAAACCAAAATGGCTCTGCCAGGTACCCAAGAGCTCTGCTGGGGGACTGGCTTCTGTTGTCCTTATCTAATGACAGCATTGATGCAGAAGTGCCACATCCATGCACTTGGTGAGGTCTGCAGCTGACGGTCTGGATGGGCCATTGAGGTTTTGCAATACTATGCCTGAGAATGAAAAATACAGCTCCATCCCAGGATTTTTACCTCAGTACCTCCTTTCCTTCTGCCCTCCACTCAGGAGGGAATGTCTCATTTTCCTTAAATCTGTGTGGAATAATAAAAAGGCTTAAGGGACTTCCATGACACCTTGTCCATGACTCCAGCAAGGTCTCGTGAGCTAGACAGGTGCTGGGTATTACTGGCATGTGGCTGGATCAGACTGATCTATGAATGTCTCTGATGCTGCAGTAGGAATTTAGTCAATGACATTCTGGTCAGAGACTGTGTAATATTTGTCCCTCAGCATGACATCAGGATATAGTGCAGCTGAACAAGGTGTAAAGCTGCTGCTCAGACCATCTGTAAGTATTAAGGATCCCATGGCTTGTTTTGTAAAATGTGGCTTATCTTTTAATCCTTGCCACATTTCAACTTACCTAGGTACACCCTAGGAATCTAGATAGACTTAGTCTTTCTAATTCTGGTAAAGAAGAAATACGTAAATGTTACATATTTAGAAGGGACCTAGACATAATCTGTTAAGGTCTATGTATCTCAGTTTTATACTGCTATAGTGATTCCAGTTATGTGTGTTTGGCTCAATCATGTCTGCAGCAGCCAGTCTTGGTTTAAGGACCTCCAGAAACGGAGAATCCAGCACATCCTCCCTTGCCCCTTCCTCCTTCATCGTTTCCCACTGATTAATATTTTCACTGATAAAACCATGTGCCTAATTCCTGATCAGCCACAGCTTCCAACTATTACATCTTCACATGCTTTTCTACGATAGATTAAACTGTCCTCCACCACCTGGAAAAGCTTCCCCCAGAGGTCCTTAGGGTACTGTGACCCAGTGATGTCTGAGACTTCCTCCTGGCAAGTTTTTAAAATGCCTTGTGGTGCACCATTATCTCCAGCGCTGGAATAATTTTTGCAGATCTTTTCTGAGCCTTTTGCATTTTCAAAATCCATTTTCAGGACTTTTCAGGCTTGGCATGATATGCAGTGGACGGAGAGTCATACATAAACACATACTATACAGTAGGTTGGACCAATTTAATTTTAACTACTACATGGAAGAAAATGTAGGTGCAGCCTTTCACACATTAGATCATATTTAAAAATAAGACCTCTACTCATTCGTCTGAAACAAATGCTGTACCTGTATGACTTAAAAAGTTGCACTTCATCAGAAAAATGTTAATGAATGTTGCTATCATAACCAACCCACAGCATAGAGAAATTCATGTGATCTCACCCAAAATACACTTTTTTTATTTTTGGCAACACGCATTAAAAGAAACTCAAGCTGACCATGAAGTTTTCTGAAACAAACAGTTTTGTTTAAAAAATATTTGAAACAAATAACAATTTTATAGTTCTAAAGTAGTTCTGCATTTCCTACTGCAACTAACTGCAGGGCTGGACTGATCCATTTGTAAATGAACGTGCAGATCATTTGATAAAATTTCATACAGTAAATGGAGGAAGCTTTTGCAACCAAATACAGAGCCTGGTATGTAAAGCTGCTGTGAAGCCACAGCTCCCCCGAAGGAAGGTGTAGATGGGCTCCTGCCATGATAAAGTTGGGCCATCTCCCAGTGCCCATCCAGGAAAGGCAGAAGGAGCTCTCTTCAGTTTGAGTCTGAAGACAATGAAACCTAGCAAGAAGGGAGGGAAAGGGGTTGGGGACAGAAAAAGAGGGAACAAAAGGGAAAGGAAAAAAAAAACCAAAAACCACCGAGAAGCTCAGTGGTAAGAGAAGGATAAAAAACCCAAACCAACAATGAGGGATGGAAGGCTGCAGTTTGAACAGGGACTGGGAGTGCCCCCTGAGGGAGAGAGGAGGCAGAGGCCCACTGGGCAAGGAGAGAGGTTTCAGCCCAGCTTCAGGGAGGCTTTGGGTGGTTGCAGGGCTTTTGTGGGTCTCAAAAGGGCACAGAACCTGGGTAAGGGGTGGGACAAAGTTTCCCATAAAGGCCTCAGCTGTGTGGAGGGCTAAAATGGAGCAGAAGATGAAGCCAAAAAACTGAGAGGCTGAGATTCAGTAGGAATCTGTTTAGACTAGGACTGGTGTTTGGGCAGGCTGGCGTGCAGGGAAGTAGTCAGAGCCTGGCTGGAGAAAAGAAATCACAGATTTCATTAATTCAGTGTTGCAAATGCATGGCTGTTATGAATATCCAGCTGCCAGCATGTACTCTGTGGATCATAACCCACCATAATGTAGAATGCAATCCAGTTTAAGTGAATTACCTTACACTATGTCAAAACTCTGCAATGTAGGTGCACACTGACAAATTTGGTCCCTCTCTGTCCTGACTCACATGAACTCAACTGTGTTGAAGCCAGTGAGGGCCACAGGGAGGAGAAAACACATCTCAGGTTTTGTCATCACTAAAAACTCAGCAGATTGTGTTTACTCAAAGGTGTGAAGCCCCGTCACTGTGTTGGGGGTGCTTCTTGGGAACTGCCTGGGTGGCAACTGCCTCTGCTGCATTTTGTGTCATCCTGTTGCTTGTTCTCTCCTTCTCATGCTAATTTAATAGATCCAGACATTATTATTTTATGCCCTAGGCAGTGTGTGGGTTACAAAGCAAGGGACTGCTTCTTCAACTGCACTTTGCCCTGGGTTTGATAGACACTGACTCCTGGTGGGAAGAGTGGGTAGAGTGGTTTAGAGAATTGCCATCTGCCATTGCATTTTCCCCTTTCAAACCTTGCTCCACAACCCCCAGCCAGCCACTGTTGCCTAACTGGGTCCAGATGGTTTGAGCTCAGCTTGATATTATGTAGTATACATTTATAGTGCCATCGGCCCATGCAGCAGCCAAGTGTTGTGACTGGGCAATGTTACTGTCATGGGCATGCATGGTGGCTCTGTTTTGTCTCAAGATAAAATGTACATTTCTTAGTGGTTTTCCCTGTGTGATTGTAATGGGTCACTGAAATTGTGCTTCTTTTCTGCCTACAGCCTACTTGTCCATAAAGCATAGCCACACTTGGGAGACGCAGGCAGGGGCTGAGTTATTACTGTATTTGCTGTATTGTCCTCTCCCAGGAGAGCAGGGATGCCTGGGTTCAGGCTGGAGCGGGTGGGAGGTGAGTAGGAGAGGAGAAACTGCTTGCAGGTTGAGGTGGAGAAAGGTCTGTTTCATTTGAATTTTGGAAAAGCTATGTGCTTTGTGGCTTTAATCCAACCATCTCCCTCCTGTCGCTTCTTTCCACTAAAGGAGTTTCTTGCTGACACCCAGAATTCTACATGGGTGAGCTGAGGGTCTTTCACACAAAGTCTTGAACTGGATGAGGAATCCTTCTCCCCTCATTTCCCTACTCCCTCTGGGGAAGCAATGAGAAGTCAGATTTATCCTGCAGGAACACAGATGTAAGAATGTGAGGATGCCTTCTTCCTCCTTATGGGCAACCAGTGGAAGACTGTGCAGGTACACAGAAAAAGCTGTGAACTACAGCACCCTACTGAACTGGCTCTGAGCCTTCCTGCTGCAGCGATCCGAAATCAAGGAACACATTTTCTTGATTATAGCCTTGTTAATTCTTACTTTGGCACTTAGGAAAACTCTAAACTCTGCTTAGAAAATACCCAGTGATTCATGATCCCTCATTAGGGACAAAGGAAACTTGTGGGATGACTCAGTTACTGTTGGCAGAAGTAGCAGAGTGTTGTTGCCTTTTCACCAGTGTCCTGGTGAAAATAGCAGGACTTTATTTTGGACCATTTGGAGTTTATCTCAGGTAAGGAATTTTAGGGTGAGGGACTTGAGGCCCATGGCTACACCGTGTGGCTGCTCCCACTGTTCACACAGATGATTCAGCCGTATCATCAAGGGTTGCTTGAGCAATCTGGATCACTTTAACAAGTCACTGCAGCTATTTCTGTGGCTTAATCCTACATTGTATTGCACAGGTAGAGAGCTTACACTGTGCAATCAGCATTACAATACTTGTGTTACTCAAGCTGTGGCCCTTTAGTGTGCACAGATGGGAGAGGTCCCTGCTGGACTGTACTTGTAAGGCTCTCTGCCACAGGAACGTGCTTCTTCTTTTCAGAGAATTAAGTGGGCTGCTGATTTTGTTTGTGTGACCCTGCTGAGTGCTGGCAGGACAGCTATTGTAACACCCCTCATTCCCTTCACCCCGTCCTTTTGCTGAAGAAGGACACAGATGATCTTCTTATGAATGCAGATGTGTGTGGGAGCATTGCCAGGGAAAATGGTTTTCAAAGTTATCCAGGAAAATTAAAAAGTGTGACAGGATATATATACTGACATACCTTTGGTTGCACTAAAATGGGTGAGGAAACCCTCAGAACCTGGCAAAAATTGGAATATCAGACTTCATTTCCAAATAAAGGTGTGCTGTATATACACACATTTGTTGCATGTGTTTTGGGAGCACAGTGGTACAAGTTGCATTTTGCTAAATAATTGATGTTTCTCTACCATACACTGAACTGTAATATTTTGCCCATGCCACAGAGGACATTGCATGGAGGAGCAGGTATTCATTTGAGCATCACCTAGACAGAAAAATTCTCTAAAAGGAAAAACAAAGAAAAGGAAAAACTTGCTCTGCCTCAATCTTCTCATTGACAGCCAATAAACCAGCCTTCAAAGAGACTTCTGAGCCTGGCTGACAAAAGGTCACCTTTGGGCACGGTAGCTGAACAAAGCTGGCTCCTGAATGTGGCAGAGAGTTGTTGGAAACAGGTACTTTGCTTTCTGTGCAGGCAAGAGAGAGGAGTGAAAAAACAGTGGGCTGATTCTTGGGAGTGCTGAGCTATGCAGGGTTTAAGAAACTGGAGGAAGCTGAGGACAAGCATATTTTGAGTATCTCTCAGAATCACATCTGGCAATGGCTGCAGAGATTTTTTTCCTAGTCCCAGGGTGGCTGTGGGTTGGTAGAGGGTGGTCTGCCAACAGTCAGCACAGCACACCTTCTACCCCTGGTCCCCACAGCTCATGTGGCTAGAAGAGAATGGGGCTTCATGACATGTGGAGAGTTGGGCATTGTCTCCTTTTGGTTTTGTCCTCTTTTTCTTAAGTATTGTAACATCAAAGAGGCAGGTCAGGGCTATTCCCTTGACCACTGAAGCCTGTTAGTAACAGATACTTGGCAAGTTTGTAGATTGGTTGTGATGATTCTGATGCACCTCTATGAGGAGAAAGTAGCTAAATCTCACACCAAGATGAGCAAAGTAACTGTAATGCAGAGATACACATGGTATGTTTTCACCAAAATGTAAAGCCTTGTCTCATTCATGCTAACTTCCAACACCATTTCTTACAAATCCAGTGTTGCTGCAGCACCATGTTTGGTCTAATCAGTGAAGATTGAGTTCATGCTACATGGTCAGCTCTGATATTTATGTTCTTCAGCACTCCCATTCTTCACTTAACAAATGCCATATTGATTGAGGGCTTGAGACCAGTCCTGATCGGTGATGAGAACCAAAATTTTCTTACTGTGGTTTCATTCCTGACTGACTAGAGCCTGACAGAGCTGAGCCTTAAGCCTGCATTTGCAACATTCACTAAGAAATTATGTTAGCTTTTTTTATTTTGTGAGACTAGTATTTTATCTATGACTTGTTCTAGATGTTTAGAGTTACTGGAGCACTTGTTTGTCTGCAGGAAGGTCTGTGATGCCCTATACACACCTTGCATTTGCTTCCTCATGCCTTGCTGTTTCCAATAGCTTAAGGCAGGGAAAGGGACCTTGGCATAGATCAGCGAGTAACAGGGGGGCCACTGTCAGCCAGCACAGGTGGAAGCCACATCTTCTAAGTCCTAAAAAGTCTAAATTCAGCAGGACCAATGTGTGCTGGCATATTATATATACACATAAGGCATTATAGTGACAATGAGTTAGCAGCAGCATCTTCCCTCTTTCAGGAAAAGCATTTCCCAGCTCACTGTGTGTCTGTGCCACACTTAAATGATGTAAACCACTGGACTACTGGATTAAAGCAGGGAGAATCACCAGTTATTCCACTTTCTGTGAAGGCTGCTCCTACTGGTGTGCTTTGAGGCAAAACATGATGGCCTGTAATACTTCAGAAAAGGTAGAAATCAACCCATCAAAACATTTGTGTGTCAACATTGACGGACAAATCCTAAGAGCACTTCACTACTAGGTTCTTCTGGGTCTGGAGCTTGTTCCCTAGGAGTAGGGACTTAGTGGACCTGAAGTTTGGTCTTAAGATGCTCATCTTGTTCTGAGCACTTGACCTTATGATGATCATGGTCCCTGGAAGAGCATTTTCTGCAGGCCTTGATGGCTGCAGGAGCTTTTCAGGTTGTGAGGGTGAGAACAATTGTCCCAGAATTATTCTGGCATTTTGGTACCAGTCACTTTACTTAGCTAAGGATTTAACCCTGCATTCGTACAGCTGGCAACTTCAGTAGGGTATAATGAAGTTGGAACTGCCTTTTAATTTTCTGCAGTAGTTGGGCTAGAGTTACGATTGTAATTTGGACCTGATTCTGAAAAGAATCTCAGGTCTTTGTGATTGGGCACATGATTTAATTCAGTTTAATTTAATTTTGACACTGGCAAGATTCTCATTTAAAGTGAACATTTCCAAGTGTATAAATCTATAGGAATGACACTGGCTCAGAACCTTTACCAGGCACGCTGTCATAACTGACGCCTATTAGTTAATTTAATGTAACAATGTGCACTTTTATTGCTTAGGAAAGAATCTGCTCCTCAAATATAAACCAAAAAGATCTGCAAATGGCTATTTAATTAAACCCATTTTTTTCTTCCCAGGTGCTTTCTCTCTCTTTCTTTCCTCAGGTAAGATGTTCTTACAGAAGAATGTGAATTTCAAATGCTAAAATGAAGGAAAGGCCAAGTTATGGTATAAGGAGTACGTTAAGACTTATTTGATACTCTGTTCTGAGTGAATTTCTATTTCTAGTATAAACCACAGAAGACACTAAATTAGTCTGAAAAGGTTTCTGTGGTGAAAGGTGAACACAAGTCTTTGGGAGCCATCATCTGTGAGCAGCATCCGGGAAACGTGTTCTTGCAGTCACTTTCCAAATTACCTGGAAGTTTTATGAATTGCTATGTTATGTCAGAGCATCTTAGCTTTAATTTAAATGTGGGAAAGCTTTCCATTTTTCTTCACGGTGGTCTTCAAATACATTTTGTTTCTAAATGGTTAAGAAGGGCCCAGGAAAGGTGGGACATATCTGGAGCTCAGGTGACTTATTGTGGGAACTTCACTGAGACACAGCGAACAACTTCTGCTCTGTACCACTTCAATCCTGATGTGCAAGAATAAGAGCTCTATATTTCCTTGCCATGATTCTGTTTGAAGAGCAGTGTTGGAAGCTAAGCACAGCACTGTTTGATGTTAAATGAAAAAGTGCTTTTGCTGGGGAAATCAGAGAGGATACATCTACTGTAGACTTTTAGTGCCCTGGGTTATTAATAGACAATTAGCTTCAAGTATTTAGCACATTTAATAAAAGCTACTGTGGACTCTTTTCCATTTCATCAAAACAATTTTAAAAAATGATTATTTACATAAAAGATTAGAAGAACAGCTTTGGGTAAGAAGCAGAAATTCCCAACCAGAAATAAATATGTGGCTCGTCCATTGTAGACTTCACAAATGTGTTAAGTACATTGACTTAATTGGTAATTAACTCAGGGTAAAGTCTACAGATAGTCTAAACATATTGATTGCCAACTCTTCCTTTTCCTGGAACAGAATCACTGTGCAACGCTGAGCTGAATTAAAATAAAAGAGCACTACAGAATATAATTTCTACTGCAGACTAAAGACATTTTTATGGTGTGGCATGCTTGTGGAATAGGGAAGCAGCCACTATTCAGATGTGTGCAGCACATTATGTGTTCTAGAAATCAGAAAGATCTATAGGGAGTACATGTAATTAAAGAAGATATGGTCACTGTAAAACTGTGATTTTATTATAATTGCAGACTGCCATGACTGGAATAGATCCTCCACATCTGTTAAAGGACTGATTTTCACAAAGAAGAACAAACAAAGTGGCTACAGGAGCCCATGCACGCTGAACATTAGAGCTCTGGGGCATGAGAAACTGCAAAGAGAGAACAGTATGTGCTCTGGGGAACTGCAAATGCCAGAAGGTGCATAAAGGGGTCCTCCAAGAAGTTATACATTATTCTCTGAGTTGATCAGGAAGAGTGGGTGTCTGGAATTTTCCTTGCAAATGGACTTGGAACTATTTGTCCACAGCTCAATAAAAAGTAGGCTGATGAAAATTACAGTTTATTTCCTTCGTTTTACCTGAAGGTGATTCCATCCTTCATTGCATTCCCGTTGAATCATATACAAGTCTAATGCAATTGAGTCACAAAAGGTGAGACTTGTCTCACTTAATGTTGTATGTCCACAGAGCAGAAGTCTATATCTGAACTCGTTGTCTGGCCTCCTTTATGACTGTGAAGACAACAGAGAGTCTGGAGGTGCTTCTAGAGAATGATTCATCTGCTCTATTTCAGAGACGTGTCTGAGGAGGAGATGAATTATACCCAGGGAGCACCCATTTCTCCTTGACTATAAAGAGGGTTAGACAGATAGCTCAGATGAAGATGTCTGTGCTATAGCTGTCCAAGATCAAGCAAGACCAATCCCATGTGAGGTGACACAAATTAACACCATGTGCACCCTTGCCATGGCACACTTCCAAAAGCCTCTTGCTCTGCAGCTATAGCACATATGCTTCCAGAGTCAGCTGGGACTCCCCTTTGGCCAGCACCAGTGCCAAAGCTTCCTCACTTTCTACTGAAGGTTTCAAATGCAAAACCTCACAGGCATCCATGACTGTAAGGTTGCTGGCTTGGGGAGGTCTAGCCCACTCCTGAGGTTCCCAGGACCCTTTCCAACCTGCAGTGAGAGTAAGAGGCTTCCTGCATCTCTTCAGGGGATGGTACCATTGTGGGTACCACACAGTGCTTTTGGGCAGCCAAAATGTTAAGAGATACCTGCTGGACTAAATGGTCTCATCCTGAGCACCTGTCACCATTCTCAAACAGCATCTGTAAAGTGTTTTGACTGAGAAGACTTTTGGAAAAGTTTTGGGCAACAGCAAATAAGAGAACAAAAAAAAAAAGAACCTGCCTGCCCAACTTTTCAAAACATCCTGTTAAAACACCTGAAATGTCTCTTTCGCAGCCCTGCTCCTCTGAGAGATCCAAAAATGAGTTCGTTTTCAAATTTGTTGTGTACTTTTGCTGCTTGAGATATTTCTTTCTGCTTCTCATTAATGCCCTTTTCAGTCCCATTTGGGAGAGTGTTAGGTAAAATGACCAAGAAAAGCTTTCTTGATGTTCTCCCCAACTTCATGAAATATTAATGCTTATTGTATTTGAGCCTTTTGTTTATTTAACATTTGCCCAGGGACAGTAGATGCTGTCAATATTTCTTTCTATCAGAGTCACCAGTGCAGTAAAAGGGAACACTATAGCATAATATCTTGTTTATTCATATATTTGATACAACAAGGCAAACACAAATAGTCCAGTCTTGCAATATATCATTCTTGTTTACAGGTGAAGTGACGATGAAAGCAGTGAATGTTGCTCAATACAGTTTTTTTTTTTGTGGCTACTGGGAGCTGTGGACAGTATTTTTTTCAAGATAAACGCTTGAAGTTGGGTGCCTACAGTGAAAGGGCTGAAATTTTCTGATTTTATGGTCCTTTCTTCATGCAGAAAAGCACATAGGGCAATACTCCACAGTCTCCTTGCTCTCCAGGCATCTCCCCACTGTGTTATCAAAGAATTGGATGCTCTGGGAATTAGTTTGACTTTGTGTTCTGGGAAACCCCAATGGAGTCTCCTTCTCTGGAGACTTTCAAAACCCACCTTGATGCATTCCTGTGTGGCCTGCCCTAGTTTACCCTGCTTTGGCAGGGGGGTGATGATCTCTAGATGATGTCTAGACGTCCCTTCCAACCCTTAACATTCTATGATTCTATGAAAAGCCTACAGCAAAAAATCTGTTTTTCAGCTCTAGTTTCCATTTCTTGATGAAGATGGAAGATGTGAAGAAAGTCAGACTCCTGGAAATGTTGCTGGCCTCATGGAAGACTTGATTTTTGCATTTTTTTCCTGTCTACACTGATATTAACAACAAATGTTCCCCAAGTACATGTTTGTTTGGTCTACTAATGCCAGGAAGAAGCCTGGTGACATCTTTCATGAGCGGGCTGCACCTTGAGAAAATGCAAGGCCAAAGAAAGGGTGGTGTCATGGGTGTTTATCCCTTCACCAAATGTCTCTTGTAGGTGAGGATGAAGACAGAGATGGACGGTGGCAATTAAGAAGCCTGATTTTTCAGAAATCCTGAGTAAACTTTGAAGCCACTGGAAACAATGTTGTTCAGTACTTTCAGTACTGAAAAAACAGTTCAACTTATCTGGAAGCCAACATTACATTTAGATGCCTACTTTTAGTGGATGTACTGGTTTTTACCACCTTCTTTCATTCCAGTGTTATACACATCCTGATCTACTGCACTTGGAAAAATATCTGTCATTATAATTTTTTTTAATTAATTTTGAATGAATACAATGGCTGGGGTTTCCAGCTCTGGTCAATTCTTACCCCTGAAGATACTTCTGGGAAATACCTTTTTTTCTATATCCATAATTTTGAAGCTTACCATGCTTCAGATGTTACAATACTGGTGTTAATGTTAACAGTAACAGCAACAATAATAGAGTAATGCTGTCTAAGCTAAACATATCACTGAGGAAAAACCCAATGTTGCTAAGAGTGAGGCTTTCCATTATTTTTATGATGTAAATTTGCACTTAGTCCTCAGATGTTTTCACCAAATAGATGCTGAGCTCCAGTATGAGGGCCAGTAAACTTGCATGGTTTCTCCAGCTGCCTTGGCAAAAATATTACCTTTGGGAGCCAATGAAACCCTTACTACATGTTACTCCTACTGTGCCCACAATGACATTTCTCCAAGTGTGGCTATGCAGAGATTAAAAGATATACTTATTAATTCAGTTTGTCAGAGTATTATGAATTAGATTAACTTGTGCTATGTGATGTATGATAGAATCTTGTGAGTGTTTAATTCTTGAAGAGGTGCTGCATTTCTTGCATATTCCTCTATTTTCCTTGCTGTCTGTGGCCTGGACTGTTTTTCTCATCTGTCTCCCTCTAGCATACTGTGGGTGGCCCAAGACCTGCAGGTTTAGCTTTCAAGACAAGAGAAACATAAGTGGGTTTTGACACATGGACCTCCTAGAATAGTAGGTTTTTAAAATTCCTGCTATAAAGGTGTTCTAAAACATTTTCATGGTGATATATTATATGTTTTTAAAGAGTGTTTTTTATTCCTAAGCAAGTAAAACAGGAAAAAAGTAAATGCTAAGATTGTGCGAAGTCAGTGGGAAGGAACACGCACTGTATGGACAGCTGTAGTTAGGAGAGAGAGGAGAGAAAACCAAAATCTTTCCCAAAACCTCAGATTTAGGAGTCTGTGAATGGTTCATCAGTTTCAATGGTTTAGAAGTAGCAATTGACTGGGAAAAGTGAAGAAGTATCTTTGGGAGAAAATGTCAAGTGATACCACCTCAGTAGTACTCTGCTGCTAAAGCTGTCGAAAGATAGCCACAGAGATGGCTGGAAAAATAAAAAAGTTGCTAACTGTATGAATTGTACAGTTAGAAAAGCAAACACATTCCATCCAATGTGTCTGTCAGACGGCACTGTCTGTTTTGAAAAAGAACAGTGTGGGATAATATGGAAATTGCAGCAAAATGTAACAAATTCCTCGTGTTTATCTTTGTCAGAGAGGACACAGGGGAAATACCTGCTTCAGAGTTCCTTTTTTTTTGGTAGGTAATAAAGATGAGAACAATTTAAAAACGTCATTAATCACTTGGTCCAGATGGTACTCATCCAGGAGTTCTGAAAGGATTTAAAAGTGCCTCATCTGTCAGCAAAAATACATGAACTATCATTAAAGCCAGATACCATAAAGGAGGACTGGAACGTTGCCAAAGTCATCGTTGCCCTATTAAAAAGGAAAAAGCAACTTTACTTTACTACTAGTTAAATTAGTAAGGAAAATAATTAGGGATGTGTGGGATGCTTAAATGATCACCACAGGCAAAATCTGTCTTCTTCCAAATTACTTGGGGGCATTGACAAATGTGGTAGGTAAGGGTGAGATGGCACACATGAACTTTTGAGCAGCCACTGATAGGATGCTGTGCTGGCAGGTGAGAGGCCACATCTGTGGTGGTGTAGAAACTAATTGTGGCAAAGTAAATAGGCAGAGGAATGGTTCCTCAGCTTGGCAACCAGAGGGGGCTGGACTGGAACTCCAAGTTGACTTAGGAGGCTGCTTTGACTGAAAACTATGGAAGTTAAACAATTAGCCCATCCCCTGTATTCCTGTTGGCTGGAAGGTGCTTACATGGAGTCCAGGGATTTGAAACTATTTTCACTCTCCACCTGAAAATTTACTTCCGAAAAGTAAAAAATCGGAAGGAAATATGTTCCCTTGAACACATATTTGGATTTTGGGATGCAGTTTACATTTTGATTGGAAATACTTGTGCAGCCTCTGGTCTCCTACGTGGCAGAGGATATTGCCTGCCAAAATCTGTGTTCTCTTGTCCCTTTGGTTTAGCCTCCCTGCTAAGCTTTTGATGCAGGGTGTACGTAGAAAATCAGGGGCTTCTTGAATGCTTCCTCTCATGCAATCTGCACTTTCTCAGATGCATTTCCAGTTCCCTAGGAGCTTGCCTGCAAGTGATAGACCTGTGCCTTCTCTCCTCTTTGGAGTGAATGCTGAGATCCAAGCTATTTTTGACTGAGGCTTTGGCTGCACTTGCTAGACACCAGTTGTTTTTTCCTTTAGGCTGAGCAAGCTTGGTACCTGCCTATGTTTCTGTAGGGAACCTGCAGAGACCAAAACCCATCAGTGCTAGAGAAGCAGCTTCATTATGTACCAGTCAGAATAATCCACGGAATTCCTTCTGCAGGGTTACTGTGAAAGTCATTTATTTATTTTTAACCTACTTCCCATCTAATTTTTCCGTCCTTCAACTGTGCCATAAGGTTTAGAACAAAGGAGCTGTCTCTTGTGTCATCTCCTCTGTTTTATTCCCCCAGCATCACCACCTTGGTGGGATATGAGGGGCTGTAACAGAACCCCCCTTCATGAGTAACTGCTTGGATATTTTCTAGTTTCTGGAGAAGTGTTCCTTCACTAGCAAAATGGGGAAGGAGGAGTGGCAAAGCATCTCACTTCCATTTAAAGATCCACTCTGATAAATATCACTAGAGCACTGCATTTGGGTTCCCTGCCTGTGCTCAGGGGGACAGGGGAGAGTGCAGATGGCAGTGAGATGGAGGGCTTGGGCAGAGCCTGGACAAGCTGTCACAGCATGGTCTCTGGTGCATGTCCCCCAGATGGTTTGGTTCTCCATGTGCTCTTCTCATCCAGTTTGCCCTGTGCTATCTCTCTGCTCACATGCACAAAGGAGAAAGGATCTGGAATATGCAGGGAAAGTAGTCAAAGGCAGGAAGAGATATAGAATCATAGAATTGTTTTGGTTAGAAAAGACCTTTAAGATCATCAGGTCCAATTGTTAAGCTAACACTACCAACCAAGCCAAACACTAAACCACATTCCTAAGCACCACATCTACATGTCTTTAAACACCTCCAGCAATGGTGGCTCAACCACTTCCCTGGGCAGCCCGTTTCAGTGCCTAACAACCCTTTCACTGAAGAAATTTCTCCTAATATCCCATCTAAATCTCCTCTGACACAGCTTGGGGCTATTTCCTCTTGTTCTATCACTTGTTACTTGGGAGAAGAGACCAACACCCATCTTGCTACAACCTCCTTTCAGGCAGTTGTAGAGGGCTATAAGGTGTCTCCTCAACCTCCTTTTCTCCAAATTAAATAACCCCAGTTCCTTCAGATGCTTCTCATAACATTTGTTCTCCAGACCCATCACAAGCTTTGCTGGCCTTCTTTGGACATAATCCAGCACCTCAATGCCCTTCTTGTAGTGAGGGACCCAGAACTGAACACAGTATTCAAGGTTTGGCCTCATCACTGCTGAGTACAGTGCAACAATCGTTTCCCTTGTCCTTCTGGCCACACTATCTCTGATACAAGCCAGGATGCTGTTGGGTTTCTTGACCACCTGGGCACACTGATGGCTCATATTCAGCCAGCTGTCAGTCAGTATCCTCAGGTGCTGGGGTACCCGCAGATGCTGTGTTGACTTGGGGATTGTCTTCCCCCACTGTCCCTGTCCTCCTGCTGACGTCTGCTGCTGCCTCCCTTTTCCCTGGAAGCCACAGCAGTGGGACACTGCATCCAGCACCCTTCTTTGGGATGCATCTCACCTTCAATGAGATGTCTGGGGCCAGAGCCTCTTTTGCTTGATCCATGCTATGGTGCTGCAGGCTGTTGCCTACTGAGGTTGGCTGAGTGGGGTGGATCAGAGAGGCACAGCACCAGGGAGCAGAGTGCAGACCAGGGTGATGCTGTACTCTGCACAGACCTTGTCAAGCAAGTTAAACAGCACACAGGCTTCCTCAGAATGCTTTGCATACAAACAGACTTTTAGGGGTGCAGAACAATAAACAGGACAAAATTCTTTAGCTGGTTATTGTTTATGTTTCTTCACCAGGCTATGAAAATTAGTGCTTACAATATGTGATTATTGTTGACTGATCATTCTAGAAGATTTGCTGTTGCAGGGACAGGCCTCTGCATGCATTTGACTCTGGCTGTTTGTCCACATCCTAATTATACATTCTAATTATAAGCAATTCCAGGCACAGGCATAAGCTGGTTTTCTGCTGTAGGTTTTCCAACAAGATACAGACATATTGTCAGCATGGTTTAGCAGTTTAATTATAGAGCTGGAAAACAAAGAGTTGTGTTCTTAATCTTAACACATCCTTCACATCCCCCTCACCCAGCTGTATCTGTGCAAAGGAGTTGGGTCCAACCAATCATCACCCAGGCTCCCTCTGCAACCCAGGAGAAGAGGCAGGTGGCCTCTGCACCACTGATTAAGGGAGTCTGGATACCTGACTTGGGATAGGCACTGAGCTTTGAGGGAGGTGGACTGAGCGGGATTAATGTCCCCATTGGGGGACCCATGGGTCTGGAGCAATATTGTTGTGTCTGACTTGTGCATCAGTGCTGCTTACCTGCTTGTGTGTTGTGGTGGTGCCTTCCTGACATATCTCAGCTGAGGTCTGCTCCCCAGATGGTGCATTTAAAGTCTCATTTACATTAATGGCCTCTCAAGTAGCCGCTGAGAATCCTCCACACCACTCTACTCTGTCCTGTGTATATTTTTCTGAACATGGAAGAGATTTTGCTAAAGAGAGGAAGGATTTTTACACTATCCTCACTCTGCTGATGCATTTCACTAGTGTAAAAACAGCATGTCAGAATATCTGAAAATATCAGAATATCAGAAAAATTGTTGCCCAGTTTTGTCAGTGGCAGTCTGTGGTGGAGCTCCTTGTTCTCCTGTGTTCTGCATTGCTGGTGAGTGGTGCAGAGAGCTGCATTCCCAAAAGTATCTGCCTTCTTCCTGAGTTAAAATTTTAAAGTTCATTTTAATATACTTTCAAAATATATTTGTGACACAGTACAGCTCCCATCTTGCATTAACAGCAAGGTGTCCTTTTTGATTAATTTTGGGTTTTGGAGAGCTTCGTTTTGCTTTCTGACTGCTTTGTCACAAGGCATCATAGCAAATCTACCACTATCAAAATCATGGATGGCACAAGCACAGGAACCTCTTTTGTTGTGTTTGTTTACCAGTCCTCAAAGATCCTTGTTAATCTCAACAAGGTCCCAACTTCTGTGGTACTTGTGAGTTTTTCTACCAACATGCTCTACTGAAGGCTCTTCAATGTATAAATGATGCAGAGTGCTGTGATCACATAGCTGAAATAAAAGACAGTTTCTGAAAACAAACTGCACAGAACTGCACTATGCTGGTTTCACAAAGGCATAGTAAAACTTAGCAGTAATTAATTAATATTTAACATATGGCTTTCCTAACCTTGATGAAATATTTCATCCTGAAGTGATGGACACAATTTCATTTCATGACGCTCTCCCACCACCCAGAAACACAACAGGCACACCAGCATAAGCTCCTCTATTAAAGTTTAGGTTTCCACAGTCTGTGATACTTTTTCTTTCTGTCTTGATAAGATCAGTCAATGTTTTCCTGCAGGAGAGAGGGCAACACAGCTGTGTGGAGGTTATGCACTGAATCCAAATGGGAAAGGAGAGATGTAGAGTATATATAATGCATTATGTACACAGAAAGTAATCAAGTACGCAGTCGTTGCGGGCAAAGGAACAATTCCAGCTCTAACTGGGCAGACATTAAGTGCTGAACACCTGCCTATTGCTTCTATAAATAAAATCTCTGCAGTTCTTCCTTTCAGCCTGAGCAGCCTGAGCATGTGTTTTCTGGAGCAGCTGTCTGCTCAGGGAAAAGAGCAGAGAGTCACCCTGCGGTGGTAACTGTTTAATTTACATCCAGGCCATCCTCCTTGGCACCTCCCAGCATGCTGGTGAGGGAATTCAGCTGCTAAAGCTGGAGGGAGGAGATTCCTCCTTTGCTTTGTGCCATCCCCTGTGGAGCTGAGGAGAAGGTGCTGGTGCTGCCTGCAGCCCACTCGCTGCTCCTTGCTGTGTGCTCCTGCTCCCTGGAGCAATTCCTCCCAGCTGGGAAAACACATTTGCTCAGGCTCTGACCCCAAGGAGTCTCCCATAGCCACACAGTCCCAGTCCCCAGGAGTCCCTAGGGACCCCGACAGGTGAGGGGATCCTGAAGTGTGGAGTTTTTTTAATTTTTCCCTGCTCCCTCCTATTTAACTTCAGAGCTCCGTGTCTCCGAATCTAGCCTGAAGCTCTTCCTTCCCTCTGTCTTGGCACTGCAGTGCTGGAGAACTGCTGTGGCTGGCAAGTAGGAGGCTTCATCTTTTTTGTCTTTGTTTCCATCAGACACCCCTGGGAGGGCACCAAGGAAATCATGATTTCTAAATTAATCTTATTTGTCTGGAACAGTACTTACCCCTACTCCTACCCCTACCCCTACCCCTACCCCCACACCTATACCTATACCTATACCTATACCTATACCTATACCTATACCTATACCTATACCTATACCTATACCTATACCTATACCTATACCTATACCTATACCTATACCTATACCCGAGTCCATATTGTCTCCGAGGCTTCTTTCTGTAGCCTGTCAGGGAAAGAAGAGCTCCAGTTTCCAGCCTCTGACACAGTACCTAAGCACAGGAGCTTGCAGAAGACAAGAATATCCTGGCATGCCAGTGCATAGATCTGACTAATTCAGCTGTGATTATGAGGTGACATTATTGGATCTGTTCTCACACTTGAATGGCTGGAGGGAGTCACTGCAATTGTCTGTAACTATAAAAAATAAATACATTTGACATTTCTAATTCCTCATAATTTGTTACTTGCTCTTCCTCTCATTCAGCTTGGATGTCATCCAACTGAGAAACAAAATCAATCTTACCTGACTCAGATGGCCAGTTATGATCCACCAGGTTACGAATTACTAGGGGAAATGAAGAAATTAAGAGAAGCTCTGATTATTGCTGTTGACATTTTGGACAGCAAGTTATCAATAATAAAATATTTTATAACAATTGAGATTAATGGGTGCATTATTTCTGATTCCAAAGTCTGATATTCATATTGCTCATTTTACCTAGAATATTATCTTAATAAATATATACCAATTCTAAAAAATACAAGCCATGTCATATAAAATCAAATAAGCCATGGATGTTATGTGAATATCCAGGTTTATTAAATTCTTTGTTACTCTGTCTATGGGTGTTCTTCATAAAAATAAATGCATGATAAACCTCCATCACTTTAGCACATAGCCACTACATTAATCTAAATATTATTTTTTGTTTTCTTCTCAGGGAAAAATCTGCCTTCTGTGGTATATATTTTCATCCATTCTCCCTTCAGATCTGTTTTCTGAGGGAAGTTTAGAAGCCACAGAGAAAAAAAATCACATATTTTTCTATGAGAAACAGTAGTTTCATCAAAATAGAAATTTGCCATGGGAGAAAAGACTTTGATGAAATTTTGCCCATGAAAAATGAGAAATAATGGCAATTTATCCCTGTGACTGAGTCAGTGTGACACATCACGGGAACCACCTAGGCCTCAGCTCTGCAGGGAAGCCACAGGAAATACTGTCTGGCTAGGGAACAGTGCCCAGCTGGGAGAAGGATGAATAGAGGATGAGAGGAGGAGACAGCTCCCAAAAGTTTTTTTGGAAGCTGGAGTGGACATAGAGATCAATACTGACTTAGATCAAAACCAAAAGTTTCCTTTCAGGCCAGTGAAATCAAGAAAAAAAGCTTTGTTTTTGAAATGCCAAGAGCTATTTTATTTTAACCCAAAAGTTCCGAAATGCCTGAGTCATGGTTCTGCAAAACTGTTCCCTCTGTTCACACATTCCACTTTTCTGTGTCATTTTTGTAGGAAACAAATACAGGGTGATCAGCATCTCCTGCAGGATGGCAATCTTGTGTCTTTGTTCTAGTTTCTCTGTTGTTAAATGAGTTGAAACACTTTCATTTGTTGAAACACAACGCGGAAGATATGACAAATATGAAAAGTTAACAGCTCATGTTGTTTTCTTCTGCAAGTCAGAGGATGCCCTACTAGTCTGAGCTGCACAAAATTCACATTCCCAAGGCTGAGAATGCATATTTGCTGCTGCTTTATGTTGTAGATGAGCTATGGAAACTTTACAAGTGAATCAGAACCAGTGTTTTCTCCTCCATTTAGCTGCTAGTGTCTTCGGGCACACCTTTCTAGAACTGGTACATGAAGCTTTATACAATCCACACAAAATAATTGGTTGTCTTCTCAGGCAATCCATGTAGAAGAGATTAAAGACCCCACTGATATTCTTGGACTCTTCTGTTTGAGTGGATAGAGAGGTCTCTGGCATGCTGATTCTAAAAGACATGAATGGGTCCAACAGATATTATCCTCATGCCTAAGCTGGCAATTATGCTCCACAGCCGTGCACTACAAATGGAGCATACCTGAGAGATAAGGTAATGCTTGCCAGCACCATTCTAGCTCCAGCAAAGGTATTTTAACTGTCTTTATCCAGCTAAGGTGGTTATTACCGTGATACTAAGCAGTTTTCATACAATATCAGTTTACAAGTATCTGTGGGAGACACTTTCAGACATATTGCTTTCATGGGTGTCTAAAGCAAGAGGGACTTTCACCATCTGCACAGTAAAAGATGCTACTTCATCTGCTGTGTCTTGCACTGCACTGAGAAGGAACACAAGTAACATTCCTGGTGTCAGAAGAAGGACCAGCTAAAAGGACAGGAAATATATTATGGGAGATACAGATTCATCAACTGGCTTAATACAAGGTGCTGTGTCATCCTACAGAATACAAAGTCTGCAGGACTTTCACGTCTTTCAGCTACTGTGGCAACAATCACTGAAATGATTTTCAGTGTTTCAAGTGATAACCCCATGTTCCTTTATGCCTTCCTCTACTGTGATGTGAGAAGTCTGCTGTCCAAAGAGACTTCTGGCCCTGTGGATCCTGGTCTGTGGAGCTGTCTTTTTCATTAAGTATCTCAGACCAGTGGAGAGGTTATGCCCACACTGCTAATATGGCAGGAAATCAGACTCTGGCCTCAGGGTTAAGGGACACAAATTACCTTGCATCCATCCTATTTAATTCATGCTCCCTCCAGAGCAGACTGTCTGCATTTGCATAGCACAGCCTCTGGCCTTCAGGTGAGCCTTAAAATATCCTTAAAATATTGGTGTTATTCCATATGCTTAATTTTAAAATGTCTGAGATCTGATCTCTCTGAAAGGTTGGCACTGCAGGCCAGCTGAGCAGCAGTTTCATGGCACAAAATGTGTCTGTATGAATGCAGTGACCTGGGCAGTACATAAAGGCACGTGGTGGCCTGTGTGGGTGCAGAGCTTGCTGAGAGCATGTCAAGACAATGCTGATGAAGTCTCGTCCACACTCCCTTTGGGACCAGTCCTTGGCACAGGCATCCCCAGGCATGGGGATAGGAGCTAGGAGAAAGGTCCATGTGAGTCAGGAGGGGTTCAGTGCTTAAGTTCTGGTTTTCTTTAGGTGCACAGTAAAGGTTTGCTCTGCAGGCATCTCTGGTGTTTTAGACACTCCCAAACATCTGCTACAATTTGTCATCTCCATAATCATTTCTGTTAACACTGGAGGGACAACAGCAGATTGGGAATGGCATATGAGCAAATGCCAGCCCAGCCCCCATGTGCATAGCTGGGGAAGCCAATAATTTAGAGCCTCTGTTTTAAGAAATAGTTTTGAAATACTATTGGTGATAACAACATAAGCTTTATGGTTTTCACTTCTTACCCTGAACACAAGGGTTGAAGTGGTTTTTTGTGGGTTTTTTTGTTTGTTTGTTTGCTTGTTTGGTTTTTTTTGGCATGGGGGATGGTGACGGGGCTAAAGACTGAGATGTACCCACTGCCTGCCCCGGTCCTGTATTGAACAAAAGCTTTGTGTAGGTTCCCTTGAAATCCTCATTACATTCATTGTGAAAAATTAGATTATTCTCATATCAGTGAGTTTCAGCTGCAGATTTCTATATAGTTCATTAATTTGCCTTGAAGTTGGATAGAATCAGAACCATATTTCTCACTTTGGTAGTTAGGGTCGATACTTTCTTGCTTTCATGCTTCTCCTTTTAAAAGTCTTTCATCTGTATTTTTGAAAATAAAGTGAGTGAATTTATCATATTTAGACATCAGCAATCAACATATGGCAGAGACAGCTACTCTGGAATCCTAACGGGCTCTCAAGAATTATCCTCTGTGATTATCTCCCCGTCTGAAGGACCATATGTCACAGGCTCTGCAAATGGCATCTGGTTATATCACACAAAGAGGTCTCTTCTGTCTATTTTGCAAGCAGCTCAACCCAAACTGGTGAACAAGTCCCCAAATATATCGAAAGGAGCTGGATTCCTTTGAAGTGTGTTATTGAAACTGATGTGTTCTGTGAGCTGGATGCTTGTTTTCCCTAAAGACAATCCAGCTCTCTTATTTTTTCATGTTGTGTCATAAAGGACACATGATAAATCAAATGAGTAGCTAAACCAGCATACCAGAAAAATAATTATGAATGACCTTTTTCTTTTCTAGTAACAAATGTTATCCAGAAAGGGTACAACCCTTTCAGCTTCCAAATAGAGCAGAGTACTTCTAATCTGTTAGGGTAGAAATCTTGTAATAGGAAATGAGTGCTACCTCAGCAAACAATATCATAATTACTCAAATAGTTGCTATACTGATCTGAAACTTCATAGGCCAAGTGGAAGGCCTGTCTTTGGATGATAGGAGATGGTGATGCTTTTCTTGCAAGCTCCTTCTTAACTCAGTCCAGGTGATCCCATAGACTGTCTTGAGGTGCCCTGTGGCACAGAGGGGGCTGCTGTGCATTTCCTGCTGGGTGTGTGCTCTGCTCTGTGACCCTGCTTACGTGTCACCAGGTGAAAACTCTAGTGGTCTAACCACAAAACTCAAGGGATACAAAAATCTTCTTAAACCCTGATTAGGAAATACCTTGCTTCACATCCTGGCTGATGTCAGCAGCATAGGCAGCACTTCCTCATTTTCTCTCTGTGTAGCTTTTCTGCAGGCTTCCAGACATTGTGGGGGTTCTGGCAATAAGACCCAAGACTTTGGTCTGCTGAGAAGCACATTCACTGTGTTCCAGATGAAAGTGATCAGCAGGGTGGGTCTGACTCACCTTTCATGCTCAAGTACATTAACAGGAACTCAGCACAGTGAAGGTGCCAGTATCCTATATACACGTTTCAAGGTGAAGAGAATGAGATGTTGTATATCATTGTTTAAAAGAAATTATGCTTCCTGAAAAGATGCCACATTGGAAAGAAAACTGTCTCCATGTTACATTTGTGCATAGCTTCTTTCTTGGGTGGTCCTCTGAAACTGTGGTTGGGGGGCACACCCATCAGTCCTATCTTACCACACTTCATGATTTTTGTTGTACAGGTAAAATTGGAGATCTGGACACTTCCAACAGGAAACATTAGGTGCCTCAATAGTATGGAGAGGCTCTGCTGCATCCTCTCTGACCCTGCTGGTTTGGCTGCTGCACACAGGGCCACCTCTGATATAGGGCCACCAAGCATTCTGGGGTCTCCCTGCTGGGAAATCAGTGACAACCCCAGAAGGAGCTGAGGGAAGAGTCATTCCCATGCTTAGGGGCTACATTTCAGCTCCAGCCCTGGTGCTGGCTCCTGCCTGAGCTGTGACGCAGCTGTACTCATCTTTATTTATTAATTTATTTATTAATCTCTGCTGATGATTCCACCTTTGTCTCCCTGACTTGTCCCAAGAGGTGACCTGTACCCATGGCCATCTGAAGAGCTCTGTTGGTCACTGCTGGGTGGTGTGGGGGGCATGGGGATGCTGGGGAAGCTTCCTCCTCCAGGGTGCCCCACTGCTGCCCACCCTGGCCTCTCTGTGCCCTGGAAAGAGGTATGTGGGGGAAACTGAGAGTGGACAAAACTGGGTTTGAACACAGTGACTGAAGACCCAAATGAACCAGGTAAATTCGAAGGCAGAACACTGACTCTTATGACCTATAGTGTCTGCGTGAGCCAGCAGTTATGTGTTTTAAAAATAAACTTACAGTCCCAGTAGAGAGATTTTGAAATGAGGATTATTGTAGCATTTAAAATGATGTATTCATGGGAATTGACATATATTTCCATGGCTCTTTCCTGCTAGCAATAGATTTATATATATGTATAAATGTATATACTCCAGAGGGGAAATGTTTATTGTGCCCATTATTGTGAACACCTCACCATTTTTTTCCTCTGTCACTGTATCTACCACAATGCTGTACTTAACAGTAATTTTTACTTTAATTAATATAAATCTGTATGATACCTCGTATTTAATGTTAGGCTTCTGTGACTCACTGGTACAGATACATGATCTACAATTGCATAAATATCCTGTGTAATATATGGTCTGTCATCTCTAATACATTTTGATGCATTTTTCTGTGTTTTGCTATTTTGGGGATTATATCTGGTTTTACAGACAAATGGCCTAATTCTCAGTGCTATGTCATTTATTTGTGTTTCACGCCAAGTTTTTGCACAAACCTATATTGAAGTGTGGAAAAAATACACTGCAGAACCTCAGTGTCTCATAATAAAAGGCTGAATCCAGCCCTCATAACTCTCATTTCAATCAGTCACAAAGGGAAAGGTTCAGATCATTCATTTAAAAATATTTGTGTTTTTCTCTCTTGGTAATTTCCTAGTGATTTCTTATTGTCATGAGGACATTTCTTATATATATGTGTGTGTTTGCTCCACTATATACAGACCATTTTGTCATAAGGTTTCGACTTACTGGTGTTTACTGATAACTGGTCAAGCCCAGAACGTGTCCACTCTCTGAAGGGAGTTTGGGAATTTCTGGCCTTGCACTAGGATCACCTTTTAGTATAAGGAGCTTAGAGAGTCTGTTCAGAAGTTATCTCAGAGGGGCCAGAAAAGAAGATTAAACAGCTTTCAGGCTTCAGGAAAGTGCCTCATGTAGTGGGCACTGGCTCAGCCTGGGGTGGATGTATGTAGTAATTTATTTGGATAATTTTCGAAGTGAAATAGTCGATAGAGCTATGTGGAATATAAACTTTTGAGGGTTTAAAGAGTTTTAGTCATACTTGGCAACTATATTATTGCTCCTTTTGCCCTACTAGCAGTTGATTGTGGGTCTGGAGATAAGCTGTGTGTATGTATGTGAGTGCATTTGAACACACATCTAGTATTCACATGTGTGAACGTATGTTTCTGCAACAATTGTGCTGCCATGATGCACAGTAAGAAAGGTGTCCCTGAGGTTTAATTTGACCTTGAGAATCATTTAGTAGCTCTGTTTGATACTCTTCATACGGGCACTTTGTTCCCTCATGCATTCCCCTTTGCTATCATGTTGGCAACTTCCAGTTTCAACACTGCTGTAAGAACAAAATTGGTGGGAATGTGATGGGACCTTGCTACTGGGCTTCCTCAGTCCATCATATCCCTCCGCAAACTGCTCCTGAGATCTGGTGTGTCCTCTCTTGCCTCTTGGGGCTGAAAAACAGCTACTTGAATCTGGGGTTCAATCAGAGCAACAGAGGTCATCTACCTGGACTTGTGCAAAGCATTCAACACCGTCCTGTCCAATTATTCTGATCTCTAAACTGGAACCATGCAGGTTCTATGGATGGACCACTGACTGAATAAGGAACTGGCTGGATGGTTGTGATCAATGGCTCAGTGCCCAAATGGAGACATGTGACGAGTGGTGCTCTTCAAGGGTCAGTACCTGGCCCAGTGCTGTTTAATATCTTTGTCAGCGACATGGACAGTGGAATTGAATGCACCCTCAGCAAGTTTGCTGATGACACCAAACTGTGTGGTGAAGTCAACACACAAGAGGGAAGTGATGCCATCCAGAGGGAGCTTGACAGGCTTGAGAAGTGGATTTGTGCAAACTGCATGAAGTTCAACAAGGCCAAGTGCAAGGTTCTGCATCAGGGAAAATCCATGCATGAATACAGTTTGGGAAGAGAAATGATTGAGAACATCCATGAGGACAAGGACTTGGGGGTGGTAGTGGACGAGCTCAACATGAGCTATCAAAGTGTGCTTGCAGCTTAGAAAGCCAACCAAGTCCTGGGCTGCATCAAAAGAAGCACAGACAGCAGGACAAGGGAGGTGATTCTCCCCCTCTGCTCTGTTACTGTGAGACCCCACCTCGAGCACTGAAGTCCCCAGCATAAGAAGGACACAGAGCTCCTGGAATGTGTCCAGAGGAGAGACAGTAAAATGATCAGAGGGCTGGAGCACCTCCCCTGTGAAGATGGGGTTGGTCAGCCTAGAGAAAACGTAGCTCTGAGGTGTCCTTATAGCAACCTTCCAATATATGTAGGGGCCTACAAGAAAGCTGGGGTTGGGCTTTTTACATGGGTGTGTAGTGAAAGGACAAGGGGAAATGATTTCAAACTTGAAGAGGGGAGATTTAGATTAGACATTAGGAAAAAGATATTTTCTGTGAGGGTGGTGAGACACTGGCACAGATTTTCCAAGGATTTTGTGGCTGCCCCCTCCCTGGAAGTGTTCAAGGTAAGGTTGGATGGAGCAGTGAGCAACCTGACTTAGTGGGAGGTGTCTCTGCCCATGCAGGGGGTTGGAATGAGACGATCTTTAAGGTCCCTTCCAACCCAAACAATTCTGTGATTCTATGATTCTATAATTGGCTGAGGTATAAGGTAGGATATGTAGAGGAATGATAGCCACTAGATATCAATTTCTGAAAGATATTGGTTGTGCTGAATTCTAGTTAAGAACCCCAGTATGTGGTAAAACAACTCTCTTCCATTTCCAAAGCTGCTCCTTGATAGAACTGCAAAAACAAATGTCTACAGTTAAAATTCACATTCATTTTGCAACATGAGAGAATGAGAGGTGAACACATCACTAAAGACTTTGCAATCAATGAATCCTTCTCAAAAGTCCTTATGGAGAGGAGAATTTAGCCCTGAAAGTGTCATCTGTGAAAAACAGTTGGAATGTAGCTAGTAATTCTAATACATTCAATAGATCAATAATGCAAGGGTAACATGGCTGATCCAGTCAACACATTGGGTACTTACAAACACATACACGTTCTCACCACTTCTCTCATGTGTGCACATCCATAGCTCCTGTTCTGGCATATGTACATAGAAACTTAATTTTTTTAGTAACTCTGGGAAGAGTGCACACATGCTGTTGAAATCAACCTTGCCAAATTAGAACGTGCTGCTTTGGGAAAAACAAAATTTCTAGTTCAAATATAGAACCGAAGGCCTCTCTAATGTGTCACTGCTGATCTCCCCAACTCTGCATGCACCCAATATTCAGTCAATAAGTTCAGCTAGACAAAGGCTGAAAGCAAAACCAGTGGAGAAAGATGATCTGGAGGGGTCATGAGGCCAGGTGACAGACCCTGGGCCATTCAGCCAAGCACTCCTGTGAGTACAGGCTTTAAAGATAAGTTCCAGAGCTCGGCCAGCTGGGGACCAAACTACAAGCAGCAGAGCTGCTGGTGGCATTTGCAGCAACAATAAGGAGATTATCAGTCGTGAGCTTTGTAGGATCAACACTGCTCACTTTGTTTTGGGTCAAGACATGGTACTGCACATTCAGGGATTCAAAGGTAAATCCAGAGCCTGTGAGCAGAAATCTGTGTCACTTCACGTATCGCCAGCCTGTTGCCACCAACATACTTTGATGTTTACAGCTTGTTTGGGAAGGAAAAATCCCATGAGGTGTTGGGTGGTGCTGAGCCTATTCAAGGTCATTCCTTTCTGCCTTCAGCTCAAATCACCCTGCTGAGGGACTCCCTTTCTGCTTCTTACTTTTTTTCTTTCAGAGATGTGTATCAGAGCCAGAGCGTCTCTAACGTAGGATAGGAAATGATACATTCTAGGTAAAAGGTGAAATTTGTCCACGTTAACATAAATTTTTTGCTTAAGTCCAAAAAGACAATTAAAAAGTATATAAATATAAGGAGCACCAGGGCTTTGACTACTTCTGGTGAGTTTGTATTTAGGGAAAACAAGAAACAAAAACAGTCTGCTTTTGTATTAAGTGATAAACCAAATAACACTGAGGGTGGTTTAGTCTTATCTGCGTTCTCTTTTAAACTGACTATGCATCATCTTTGGAGAAGACTGATGAAAACTTTCAGCTAAGATTCTGTAACATCAATAAAACAATTGTTTCAGAGTAAGCTGCCCATTTTCTAGAAATCTTTCTCTTCAAATAATGGTAGGAAATTGACTTTTTTAGAAGTACCCTGGGAAAGACAAGTCAGTGAAACAGCCATTCAAGACTCCACAATATGGCATGATTGGGCAATTCAGATTGCTAATTAAAACAAAAGATTAGAAAATAGAAATAATTCAGATATTAAGAGTAGATGTTTCCATTTGCACTAATCAGACCCATTTTAATGGCTCAGTAGGAAATACCTATTCTTTTTTTAACTCACAGACTGCCTGGCATTTAGCATGAATAAGCTCAGGCTATGTATCTTTGCCTATGAATATGATATTGCTTTTGGAGGCTCATTTGTGAGTCAAGCCTCTTGTTAAGATACACTCCCAGGCTCCTTGGTAACATCATGACCACCATCAAGTTGTGGCATTAGTCACTGAAAATCTCTGGCTTGGTTATGATGGGTTGCTCTCTCTTTTTTGTTTTGTTTTTTTCAAATGCACTTTTAAATCTTTATATATCTATGCTGTGTTTATCCAAACTTTTATCTCTAGGAATTCCTCATTGAATGACTTCTGAGTGAAACAGACATCTCTGCAGCACATCACTTTTCTGCCCAAGTAAACTCCACAGAATTTGGTGAAATGGTTATGTTTTTAGGAAGGAATAGAGATTCGAAATCCAGTGACTACAGTATAGGGTATATTGCTGTATGACCCATTTTCAGCTGGTGTTAGAATGTACATATTGGTGCATGATGCTGATATGTTTTGAATGCTGCAGATGAACTGAAATGAAATGCAATTGACACACTTAGGCTGGTGGTGCCAGCTTGCTTGCTTGCTGTTTTTATTAACTAGTCTTTCCCTGTTTTTTTTTCTTCCTAAGGAGAAGATTGATGCTTCCTTGAATAAAAATTATGAAGCTAGCCCAGCCTTTGTGTGCTGAATTATTCATAGAGCCACCATAATTGTACGTATCAGTCAATTCCTGCAGAAAAATGCAAAGCTAGGCAAGTAATGGCTGTAGGTAAACACACATTTAGTCATACAGTGGTTATGGTAACTGAGTGTGCATTTTGTATGCACAGCTGGATGGATATTGTTATGACAGCTTTCACAGCTGAGTTGAGTGCAGTGCTGCATAGCACAAGAATGCTGCTTTTCTTCTGGGACTGGGCAAAAGGGAAAACTTCTATTTTGGTGTAATAGTTGAAGACGTATTTTTACTCAGAGATTCATAGACAATGAGAACCTTGAGCAGTTGACTGAAACTCTTAGTCAGTCTTCTCCCAGACATATTCACAATTCTTGACAAATGTTTATCCAGATCTCTCAAATCTCCATCAAGAGAGGGTCCACAGCCTGCTGAATTACCATAGCAATGACTTATGAGCTCTACTGATAGAACAGTTTTCCCTCTATTATCTGGTCAAAATCTTTCTTGACGTAATTTGGACATCCATGACTTTCCCTAGGTTCTATGAGCATGGAGAACAGGGGAATTCACCCTCTTGGCAACAAATCAAACTGCTAGTTAGTGTGACAGAGGTGGTAGGAAGCTCTGAAGTCAACAGAATAACACTCCTAAGTTGAAAAGTGTAAGTATCTAAGATGCTGCTTTGTTGGGAGATAACATTCCTTTTCTAGTGTTTTTTATCTTTCAGGATTTTAAATTGTCACTATAGAAATTTAGCAGCTAAAAACACATAGATAGATCTTATTTCTGCAAAGCGTGTGGCTACAGAACTCAGTTTTATCAGAGGCTTTGATGCTGGCTTGTATCTGTTTTGAAAAACATTTCATATATATTTCATATATTTATGTCAAGGGACAGACAGTGAGCGGGATCATTCCTTCACTGCAACAGCTACTATGGATTTCAGCTTAACAATTCTCTTTGTGGGCACCAAATTTAGAAGCCTGGTGTAAGCTATTCCTGGCTATGTTTAGACTACTAATTGAGATAGGAGCTGGAGGTCTGCTCAAGCACAAGCATCTCTCCATGAGGGGTGCTACAGGTGTTCAGTGTCTCTGCTTTTTGGATCCAAATCCTTTTGAAACACACTCCTTAGAAGACTGTTAAAAGGTAAGGAGTGTTTGAGCAGTGCTCCCTTCGTGCTGAGCATGCCAGCAGATGAGAGGCTTGGCTGAGAGCAGTGTGGTGGCAAGAGGAGATGCATCAGGGTGTCTCTGTGCTCTGGGTGAGTTGTGGGAGCCCGACAGGAGTGGAAAAGGGAAGTGCCAGGGTGGAAAGGTGGCCTCAGGCAATACTGCTGTATGATTAGAGGGGGGGAGATGTTCTTTCGCTGACTGCACAACAACAGCGTGACAGAGCAGGATCAAAACCTATGTTAGTAAATAGCTCTAAGACAGAAATAATTGAAATGCTTACATAGGATAGGTAAAGGTATACTGAGACTGGGAGGAAGAGATGCAAGTCTATGGGCAAAGAGCCAAGAAGGACAACAGGCAAGACATCTGTCCACAATATCCCATCGTTCTTGAAACAGGATATGTGGTTGTTCCCGAAGCCTGTTCTCAAGGAGAAAGATTTTTAAAAATTTGTTTCTGCTTGAGGCATTACGTTATGCTTTTCATAGCTAGTGTGAATACAAATATCAGATGAAGGACATTTATGGTCATTCTTATTACTGAATACACTATGAGGCTGGGGGTTGCCTAATTTCACACTCGTGGTCCACTCATTCAGACAACTTCTGCAAATCACACCCTCAAGTGATTTGTTGTATGCTGTATGTCAAGTCACTCACAGAGGTGGGAACAGCAGCTTTGCTCCCAAATGTGTTTCTTTAATCATCAGAGTGTATTTCTTCCCAGAGCAATGAGTTACCCCTTCATATATTTCTTGCTACATTGAATATTAATATTGCAATCATGTTTGTCTCCTTAGGGGACTTGTATTTTACAGCAGCAATTCAATACAGTTCACCATTTGGAGTTAAAATAAACACATGTGTTGAAGATATTAAAGGTCTCTTCTAGAAAAATAGGGAAAAAGCACACCAGAAATCACCACCTCAGTTCAGAAAAAAAAATCCAGAATGAATAGCATTGTTCATTATCACTTTTAAAAAAAACAAACAAACAAACAAAAAAACCAAACCCCCAAACTGAAATAACAAGCAAAAAAAAGCACCTTCTAAAATATATAAAACATTGTGATTTTCTGGGAGGGACCTGAATAAACCACACAACCCCAAAGAGTCTTGAAATGTGTGCCCAAGGCCAGCACCACAGGCTGCAGCAGAGTAACCCTGCCCGAGCTCAGGGGCAGAGCTGTGCCAGAAGTTGAAGGAAACTCAGTGGACACCTTACCACTCTCTACAACTCCCTGAAGGGAATCACAGAAAGTTAGGAGTTGGAAGGGACCTCAAAAGATCATCGAGTCCACCCCCCCCTGCCAAAGCAGGGTCACCTATAGCAGGTCACACAGGAATGCATCCGGGTGGGCTTTGAGTGACTCCAGGTAAGCTGTAGCCAGGTGGGGGTCAGACTCTTCTCAAAGGCATCTGGTGACAGGATGAGAGGGCAGGGCCTGAAGCTGCCCTGGGGGAGGTTTAGGTTGGATATCAGGAAGCATTTCCTCACAGAGAGGGTGATCAGACACTGGAATGGACTGCCCAGAGAAGTGGTGGAGTCTCCATCCCTGGAGGTGTTTAAGGAAAGTCTGGAGGTGTCACTCAGTGCCATGGTCTGGCTGGTGTGGTGGTGTCAGGTCATAGGCTGGACTTGATAACCTCAGAGTTACTTTCCAGCCTCGAGAATTCCGTGATTCTGTGAAACCTTGCTGGGGCAGGGATGTCTCCAGTGGCTTAAGCTGCATTTCAGCTCTAGCCCTTGCCCTTGGTTCCCTCCCGAGCTACACTGCAGCTCTGCTCATGCCTGTCCGTATCTTTTGCTGATCCTGAGCCCCAGCTTGGCCTCAGAGCTGCTGCATCCCCATGGCTGTGGTTGTAGTACCTGGAGCAGCTCTGCTGGATGCCTCTGGGGGAGTGGGATGGGGCCGTGGGGAGAGGTCCCTGCCCTGCTGCCCTCCCTGTGCCCTCATCCTTTCTCCCTATTGCCAAGGCTCTGCTAGTGTGGAGTGCCTTAGTCCTGAAGCTAAATTCACAACAGCTGTGTAAAATAAAGCTTGCAATTGATTTTAATCCCCTTTTCATTGTAAAATTAATGCTCAGTCAGAAAGCAAGAGAAAAAAACATTTGAAACCATTAGTGTAGTCACTGTCATGGCAGCAGTTCTATGGGTCCGTGGTACATTTAAGGCCTCGTTCTGTAAATAGTTAATATTTCTACATATCCCAAAAGTGATCCAACTGCATGGATGTAAGGATACCTGTGTGCGTATATTTATATATATTTTTATGGAAGTGGATCTTGTTTCATGGAGAATATATTGCCTACATGGTCCCAAGCTAATCTGTGCAGATATTTTAAGCTCATTTTGCTTGATGGCAGATGGAGACAAATAGCTTTTAACATTAATTTTCTTATTGGATCTCATCTGACAAAATCCCTAGTTGCTTTAGTCTCACATGAACCATTATCCTATTGTAGATATGTGCCTAATAAGCTTAGATTCTGAAAATGAGTGTTTGTACTAACTAATATCAAGGGAGAGTTAAAATCAAGCATGCTGCACAGTCTTCTGGGAAAGTCAGCAGTAAAGCACTGTTTTCAATAATCAATAAGTCAACCAAGCAAATCTCTAGACTGTTATTACAAGGGGATCTGTCATCACACAAAATGAAGACTTGTCTGAGAAACCGCTAAGTAAATGCTTCTGCCACTTAGTAGTGGGTTTGTTTTTTTGTTTTCTGTTTTTTTTGTTTTGTTTTGTTTTTTTGTATTGTGAGCTGCAGATTAAAGTGCAGTCATGCACAGATTTCTTTTGCATTCCAAACAGAGGTTGTGTCTGGATGAAAGCACCTTATGGTAGTGCTCACCAGCTTGGGTCGGTTTAAGAATGTGAAGATATCCGCTGTGTTCTCTGTCTCAGGCTCTTCTTGAACAGCTCCCTCTCCCTTTTCCTTGTGTCTTCTGTATTTCACATCTCTCTGCATTAAAATACTAGGAAAAATTTACTTGACACTTTTACAGGCTATCAAACACATAAATGATCTTATACCTCACCGATCTGTATCCACCTGTGACAATTAATACCCCCCATAAGGGATTTCACTCCCCAATAAAAGTCCAAATTCACAGCAAGAATGTGAGCTATCCACTTGCAACAGAATCATTTTCTTACAAATTTATCAGAAAACACTTACCAGAAAGTAATAAAGTCTCAATATAACACGAAGCTCAGCTTCACTGCTAAAAAAAAAAAAAAAAAAAAAAAAAAGCAAAAGAAAAAAAAGCGTTCTGTGCTGCAAAACTCTTTTTTTCTTCTAAGGCTGTACATACCCATTTCTCTATCTGTTTGAACATGAGCTCAATTGTTGGGCCCAAAAATCACTGGTAGCCAGTTAACTGCCCCAAAGGGTCGTGTCTGGAGGCTCAAACATGCATGTTACTTTTCCCTCCAATCCCTTTCTGCTGGCATTTATGTTCCTTTTGACAGCTGCTGAGATTTTCCTGTCTCTAAGGGAATATGAATGACTCATTGTTTATCATTTAAAAAATCCTTCTCCATTCTGTAAATCATTTCTCTCTTTTTGGACACCCTTCCCAGCAAAGGTGGCAGGTACTGTGGTGAGAGAATGGGGACGCAGACAGGCTGCTAATGGGAGGTTGCCCTTCTGCAGGCTGCCCCCTCTTCTTGGACACATATGAAAAATAATCAGATAAACAGGGTGGACCCCAGTGGCAAACAGAAACACTAGGATAAAAACTCTTAGTTTTTCGCCTCTGGGTTGGACCTCTGAGTAGGTGAAAACAAAGCTGCTTGTAGTTGTGGCAAATACTGTATATAGGACATGTGGTCTGTGGGTATTGTGGCAAAAATGGAACAGATTCAAAGCTGTAGGCAGTCTCTCTCCTTCCAGGAGATACAGGGGATCCAACTCTGGGCAGCAGCAAACTCATCACTATCAGGCCAGCAACACATAAGCTCTTGTGATGATGCTGGCCTGAAATGTTTTTTTTTTTTCTACTTGCTCTTAGAGCCTATCTTTTTCCCACTCATCATCTAGCTTTACCTGATGGCTTTGGAGTGTTGACATTTATCAGTGCCTACTTGTTCTCCCTTTCTGTTCTACTTTATCTAATCTTCAAGCAGGAGATACAAGTCCTCCTTTCCATGACCTTTCCATTTCCCTTGTCTTATACCCATTAGCAGTAACTACCCTCATCAGAAAAGGCTACTTCCTTTTTACTGGCAAGGCCAGGGCCTCATGAAATCAAAGGTGAAACTCCCATTGACTTCAGCTGGAGCAAAAGTGGCTCAGCTTGATCAAAGTACTTGAGAAGCAACAGAGAAGGCAGAGACTGGAAGTTCAGCCTACAATAAACTCCAAAAAGATAAAAAGCATATAAAGAGCCAAAACCTTCCTAGATATTCATGCAACACCCAGGATGATATGAATACCCTCAGGACTGAAGCCTATTACAGCTACCACCCACCTCAATAAATAATGATCATCTAGTTATAATGGTTCCTTCAGACCTGGGGTGTGTGGGCTTGTTAGCCACTGGTTGCAATATGATTTTATTTTCAGTGACTGGTATTCACCGGTTGCTGTATGAATTTCCTTCTAAAGTCATAATTTCTGGAATGTGGCACTTTTCATTAAGATGACAAATGCTGGCATTTGGCAGGCTGTGGTATGGATCATGTTGAGCTCTGCAATGGTGGCTGACAGCAGCAGAACAACATGGGAGCCAGCAGTGCCCTGATGGATCAAGCACCTTCTCTACGGTTTGTTTTCATCCTGCAAGTATAGTTCTGACTTAGTGTGAATAAAATCACTTAACAGGTAACATGCTGATTTTCTGAACTATCTGTCAAGTGAACTGTTCAAAGCAGAGAGAGGGCCAGCGGACAGAAATAATAAGTGCTGCTCTGAATGGCAGAGGTAATTCTCCACCTGTGAGAGTTTTATTGCCAACTGCTGCACAAGCAAGTTCAGGCACTGAGCAGTCTCCACTGGATGAAAGAAAGACTTTGGGGACCTTTTTGTAAGCGTGTGCTACAGGGAAACATCACATTTCACAGTTGTAACTTTTTTTGTGCTAGTCAATCTGGACATTATTTTTTAATTCCTCGCAGGTCTTTTAAGCATAGTATAATTTCAGGTGCTGATGAGGAATCCAAACAGCCATTAATCCTCTGGTACACACAGCCCTCAAAAAACTCCACGTTTTTCAAAAGCTCTGACTGTTTTATGGAGGAAATCAGAGATCACCTGCTATGCTCTAAGATATTTAACATAATGAAGATGTGAGTGATCAGACTGCCTTTTGCTCAGGACTGCTATAACAACAGTCAAGGAAGATAAATAGTTGTGGTACCTCAAATGAGGCCAATAGCCAATTTGTTTCCTTGCCCAACCACTCTTTGTCCAACTTTTACTTGCTGCTTGATAATAAATGAGAGCAAAGGTGCATGTGTATGTGGGCTCAAAAAGTCAGAAAACACTGCTAGGAAAAGATCCATTACTGTTCCTAATTAACAAGATTGCTATTTTTAATAAAAGCTTTCTGCGGTGCTGTAGCAGAGATTTCAGAAAACAAGTCCTTCTAGGGGAAATATGTCCCCTTCAGGACTGAACTTCTGAATGGTATTTTTTCATACTACTGAAAATAACTGTTGTCCTTATCTAATGAGAGTAACCTCCTATAAAAAAGTCTTCAAAATGTATTTGTTAAGACTGTCACATAAAAAATCGATGCTGACTTTTATTTATTAACTTCCTTTATGTATTTCATGCAGTTACATCTCTTTTATTACCTTTAGATTAAATGACTAGGCATCTAAATATATTGCTATAGGACTTATTTACTAACCATCTCTTATTTTTGTTGCTCTCTTCTGAATTTTTGTCATTGTCGTAGAACCATAGAATAACTTGGGTTGGAAGGGACCTCTAGTCATCTAGTCCAACCCTCCTGCAGTAAGCAGGGACACCCTCAGCTAGATCAGGTTGCTCAGAGCCTCTTCAAGCCTCACCTTGAATATCTCCAGGGATGAAGTCTCAGCTACCTCCCTGGGAAACTTGTTCCATTTTTCCACTACCCTTGTGGTAAAGAATTTTTTTCTAACATTCAATTTAAATCTACTTTTCTCTAATTTAAAACCATTGTTCCTTATCCTTTCACTACAAGTCCTTGCAAACAACCCCTCTCCAGCCTTTCTCTAGGCCCCCTGCAGGTACTGGAAGGTTGCTATTAGGTCTTCCCAGAGCCTGCTTTTCTCCAGGCTGAGCAACCCCAGCTCCCTCAGCCTTTCTTCATGTGAGAAGTGTTTCAGCCCCCTGATCATTTTTGTAGCCCTCCTCTGGATCAGATCATGCCCTTCCTGTATTGAGAGCTCCAGAGCTGGATGCAGTGCTCCAAGTGATGTCTTACCAGAGCAGAGTAAGGTAGCAGGATCACTTCTATTGACCTTGGGCCATGCTTCTTTTGATGCAGCTCAGGATGGATTGGCCTTCTGGGCTGCCAGTCTGCACTGTTGGTTCATGTCCAGCTTTCCATCTACCAGCACCCCCAAGACCTTTTCTGCAGGGCTGCTTTCTAGAAGCTTTTTCCCAAGCCTGTACTGATTGTGTGGATTGTTCCGACCCAGGTCCAGGGTCCAGGACCCTTCACTTGGCCTTGTTGAACTTCATTAGTTTCACCTGGGCCCACCTCTCCAGTTTGTCCATGTTCTTCTGGATGACATCCTTTCCCTTTGGCTTATCAACAACACTCAACTTGGTGTCATCTGCAAACTTGCTGATGGTGCACTCAATCCCATTGTCTATATTATTGATTAAAATATTAAACAGTACAGGTCCCAGTATGGAACCCTGAGGGACACCGGTTGTCACCGGTTTCCATCTGGACTTCTAGCCATTGACCTCAACCCTCTGAATGCAACCATCCAGTCTTCCTTTCTTTCTTTTAAATCATGCAGCACTCTGAAATGTAAAAAGGTCTTCTGTAGAATAAGGTAATTATCTTGCCTAAAAGGAGACAAGCACAAAGTTTGAGAATGCAAATCTCCAGAAAAATCATATGTGGAGGCCCCAAAACCATTCTGAACTCTGAAACTGTGGACCTGCCCTTTACCAAAGATTTAACTAATTCTTCTCTATAATTTCCACTTGTGTTGTTACTGATTAAAACAGTATCAGGGGAGCTTGAAGAGGCAAACACTAATGTTTTAAGCATCATAAACCACACTGAAAAAAGGATGGAGAAAACAATGTTCCTCTGTGAGAGAGTTCCTGTGCTGAGCATGGTGCCTTTGAAGCACAGCCAATAACTTTTCCCAGGAGGCTTCATTTGGCTCTTTCTCCCTTCTCTAAGTTTTGATGGCTGAGGCAGGTGGCCATGGAGGTACATGGCACTCTGGGGAGCCCAGAGCCCTGGCATGGTCCGTAGTAGGAATGGCACTTATAATGGGTAGTAGAGGGGAAGCAGCTCTGCATGGTTCTGCTCTTGGTCACAGCTGAACACACTCTGAAGGGGGGAGAGGACAAGTGAAGAGAATGAATTACAGGACAAAAAAACACCTCCAAAGCACAATCCATAAGCTGTAACAACACTCTGTGATTCTATATCATTCAAGGATGATAAAAGGACGAAGAAAGGAGAAGGAAATTTTCTTTTGAGATAAGTGTTCAGTGAAAAATTTCCAACCAGCAGGACTGGCTTTCCAACTCTGAAATGGAAAAACTTTCTAAATATTTCATGGATCTGAGGTTGCTTAGTTAATTACTTCTTTAGAAAACAAATTTGTGAATTGAACAATTGGGAATACCATGTGAAAAAATGGCCGTACTGACTTCTGAGTTGGATACCCATCAGTGAACAGGTATTGTATCACCATTTCTGCCCCTTACCACTTATGTCTCCCCAGGAACAAAATCCAGCATTAAGGAGGTACAGAACTACTTCTCAGTTGATCTAGACAAGGCCATATATGATGGATCAGTGCACGCACCCTGGTTGGATGTTCTCTCCAAATGTTCCTTTGTCCCCAGCCCTGTGTATCTCATTGCTGATTGAAATCTTTGCATGGGCCAGTTGGTTTCAAAGCTTCAGTTGTTGACTTTTTTGCCACCAGCAATCTGTGTGAAATATTTATTCCAGTGTTCTTTTTGTCCCTACTTAAAAGCTGCACCCTGCTGAGAAGCCCTGCGCAGACTCCGTGGGGCACACTGAGCAGCCCTGTGCTAGGAGTTGTTAGGGCTCTGCTTTTCAAGAACCATTCACTGTGCTGACTATGAGCAGGGATGGGCTTGCACTTAATTTCAGGCTGATTCTGTAGACTCAGCTGCTGAGTTGTGGGGATACTGCTGTGGCAAGGCAACAGTTTTCCATGGAAATAGGTCAGTTCTCCAACATGATCAGCAGCCTGCTGAATTCTCAACCACTGAACTAATTGGATTGTCCAGATACAAGATACAACTATCTTTTTTGTATTCTTAGGAGTAATCGTGGAATTACAACTTTCCTATATATTTAGCATTGCTCTCCACCCTCTCCATTAACAGAATTCAATCCTATTTCAGAAGATAACCTTGAGAGAATGAGGAAGGTATATGCTTTGCCTCTATCTTAATAAAAGTGTGATATGAAGGTTTAATTAAGAGAGAGAAAATAACTAGGAATGAGCACAGAATTTAAAGCCAAATAGACCTTGTATAAGTGAGGAATCACAAATGTGGTTCAAAAGGTCCCCCTGCAGAGACAGAGTAGTGTTTCTTACTGAAGCTTGAGATAAGATCTGCCATAGCTGCTTTCCTTTTATCAGCTCTGATGGCAATTCTTATCCAACTTTTCTTTTTTCTGCCTTAAAAGGTTAAAAGTATTTTCCCTTTATGTCTTCAAACTTAGTGTATTTTTGTATTTTTCTTCTCTTGTGGTGTTCTGGTGCTAAGGTTTTGCAGTTGGCTGTTTTTTGTAAGAGTTTTTAAGCACCTGCCATTCCCCCTGGTCTATCTCACATAACTTCTGTTGCACCAGAGTAAGTGAAGGAGAAGCTGCTAGATTTGCTGTGTTACTCTTCTGTGTTCTGCTAGAGACACAAACATTTTCTGTAAACTGTCATACCAAAGCAAAAAGTGGAGGGAAGTAAAGAATGGAGAAACTTAAGTTGTCTTCTGAGATTACTTTGGAGTGCACTTGTTTATTTATGCATGAGTGTATTAAACCTCTCCCACCCCAATAAGTTTAACTGTATAAAACTCTGAGTAAAAAGTTTTAGCAAGTATCTTCTACTCAAGGGATTTCAGAAAGCGAAATCCATCTCTCTCGTTTATTCAAAGACACATCCTTTGCTTGAGCTTCTCAGGTTTTGGCAGTAGAGTTTACTGAAGGAGTCCTAGGAAACAATTCTGTCTCGCTTTGTGTGGCAGGTGTGACATTGAAAATACATTGTTTTTTCGTGGAGATGGCCTCGAAGGTATACATATATAATTGTATGCTTAGTCAGCCATTGGTTCTTCTTTCCAGAGCTCGAGATTCAAGGTTAGAAAATCTCATCCTGTTAGGAGACATTTATACTTTGAGACTAATAGCACTATAGTCACATCTTTGTACAGCACTGAAGATAATGAGAAGCTATTATTGCTGCTACAATAATGCAAATATATTGTTGGGATTCCTAGATATTTCTATAATAGAAAGAAATGCTAAAAAAATGTAAAAATGTTTTAAATTTATCTTTGGTTGGCAGACTGGTATGAAAATGCGGTTGGCTACCGAAGGGGATGTTTTTCCCAAGCTAGTTTTATCTGTTTTAAAAGCCAGCAAAATATTCCCAGGATAATTCACACACAGCTGACTGAATAATTCATAATGAATAATGTATTTAGATTTTGCCTCTCTCTTCATAAGGAGATCAGATACATTCATTATTCAAACTAACACTGGGTTTTCCCATCCCCCCTTGTGGGCTTGATTCTGTCACCTTTACTCAAGTTGAGTTATGTTTTCCAGGGGGAATTTTGCTGATTTTAATGGCAGTTCCTGCACAGCATGGTGCTAGAGAGCATCTGGACGCAAGTGAATAGGTTACAAGAACTTGTGAATATTTGATGGTTGGACTTTGAAGCTCCTCCTGTATAGGCTTGCTATGCAAATCCTAGCAGGTACTTTTGTTAGCTTTTGTAATTAACTATTGCAATCCCAGTGTATTGAATGTACAGCTCAAATTTTGATTGCAGCTTAGAGTGGCGAGCTAACATCTTGCTTTCCATGAGCAGTGGAGCTTAGCTTTCAACACTTTGTTGTTTACAGAAAGTGTACACAAAAGATTAAGAGTGAAGGCTAAAAGAAATGTGCTTGAGTGTGCAGTCATTCAGATTTTCTCATTACTGGCATTGCTTCTGGAGACTGCCCACAGGCGGCTTTTCAGCATTGAGAAAATGCATTAATTACTTCTGTGCCTTCCTGTTCCCCCTGAATGCAGTTCTTCCCAGCAAATATTTTTAATCTAGACCTGGCCTTTGGCTGGGTGGATGAAGCTTCCTTATCGACTTCCAGCAGCAATGGTAGAGCTACAAGTGTAGATCAGGACACACCTCCCTGCAGTGCACTCTCCCAGAGGTGCTGTGGCCACCAGTGCCACCCTGCTGCTCAAAAGAAACTTCAGACTGGTGGCTCTGTAGGGTAGTGTTTCCCTCTCCCTGGCTAGATGTGCTCCCTATTACCTCCTTTTCCTCCCACCCAGTTTAGGCTTGAAAACCCCTCTTAGTAACCATGTGTTTTGGATGATGTCTTAGTGTTTTATAGCTTACAGTTGCTGGCTGAACTGTGTAATTTTGGCTTTCCAAATGAAAATAATTATTTTTTTCCTAAAAATAACACTGGTTGGGTCAGAAAATCTCTCTCTCTCAACATTCTGCCAAGATTTTTCATTCTCCCAATGTCAAAAACAAGAGCAACCTACAAGAGGAAGATTTTGGTCTAGGTATGATCCAAATATATAAAAATGTAATATGACTAAAATGTAAGATTATCCAATCTTTTACACACTTACATTTTCTCCACGTGGGGAAAATGAGTTACCTGAAATGTTCTACCAACGTGAAGTATAAAACCTGTGACAAGGACATTGGAGCATAGTGCCATGCATCCAGCATGGCAACTGCAGTTTCCTGTGTGATGGAGGAAGGGCATATTATCAATACTCCCATTTTCAAGAGATAGGCTTGCAGTATCTGCACTAGAAAGTGGTTGCTTGGTTCTATTAAAGTTCAAGCCAGCCTGGAGCTGGCAGGTTTAGAGTATTTTGAACCCGGTCCAACACTTAATTTGATGGACAGGGTTTGAATAAGGCAGTTTAGTCTGTGACAGTAAAACAAATACAAATAGTCTCCTGGCTCTCTGATGGTGTTTACAAGAGCATTAAAATGATTTCCCACTAATGATACACAGTTGTAGTGATTGGAGCACTATATCATGAGGCTAATGCTGCTGCCACAGTGGTGGGGATCCAGAGAGATCAAAAAAAAAAAAAAATGCCAGCAGAGGACCTGGACAATGTACAGTACCAGGAATGACAACCCAATAAAATAGAGTCAAAGTGTTGCTACTGCTCTTTTAAAGAGAGATGATACTTGCAGGAAGTTTGCCTTCACATTAGCTTTGCTTGATGAAAGCATCCATGATGTATTTATTATTATTTATCTGGTAGAGGTAGACCTGTTCTTAAGTGCATCTCCTCTTTGAACAGAGTTAGAACCTTACTCTAAATCAGTTCATTTGCTTACTTCTTGTGTTGATCCGTATAGAGGTTTTCTGTATAATACATTCTATAATAGATATTTAGGTTCAAGGTTCATTACATAGCACTTGCAGATTTACAAATTTAAGCTTGATACTATATGTTTTAAACAGCTTGCTTTTCTGTAACCAATACATTTTTTATTAAATGAAAGGCCACAAAACAATGTTCATTAAGTGCTTTTATTTATACACAATTTGCATAAATACTGTCTCAGAGAGAAGACAAACCTACATTTACCCTCTGGGCCTCCCCTCTGCTAGAATCCAGGATCTTGTGTGAGAGCAGTGCCCTTTCTGCATTCAGACTCCAGCATTCGTCTGGTTCAGTGGCAACAGAGAAGCCCCCAGTTTCCTTTTCTTTAGAAGAGAAATTGTGTTAACCTTGCAAATGTAGTGAATGTCAAATCAGTAAACTGCTGACTTGTCTAGCATCTTGTTTTCAGCCATTTATGCCATAGTTTTTTGTTAAAGAGCACCATAAACCACTTCTGAGTTAACCCATTCAGTGCAAGCAAAGCAAAATCTGCAGATAACACAAACCATAATTCCAGATGCCAATAGGTTGCAGATCACCCTTAGTATTTTTAATGAAAGATGAACAATAAGGACTCTTTAACCTCGTTAATAATCTATATATTATTCATATTAAAACTGGGTCCTGCTAACTCATTACAGCAAGTAGATGTTGTGATACCACCCTTGCCGGGAGTGTTTTATGGGTTACAAATTACTTTAAATTATCATTAAATATAGGTTTCAGTGGAGCTGCACTGAAAAGGCCTCCCTCTCTCCTGGCTTTTACAGGCACCACAAGGCTATCCTGATGCTGAAAACTGGTTGCCAGATGCAAAACTGAATTGACATGTGACTTGAAAGTTCAGATTTCATGGTGTTTCCTCTTATGCCTTGTGCAGGAATTCCCTGGCTATCTTGTTTCAGATTCTTAGAGTGATTTTAGGGGCTTACTTTTCCCTGAAGACTGAAATGTTGAGAACCTTTTCAAACGTGGTTGCTATGGAGGCTGTAGAGAGGAGGTGTGGTGTGGGGGAGAGATTTCAATTGCATTTACTAGAGCTCATTTGGGTACCTGATCCATCCAATTCCCAAAACAGCTGATCACTGATGCCCCCCTGACAAGCCATCACGGCAAGGATTAAAATACTACATCTTTTAAAATAGTGATAAAATTAAGGCATTCATAAGTTCTAGATCTGCCAGGAAAAGGAGATTTCAAAATTTAAGATTCTGTTTTTCTTAAACCTCACAGCTTTGGGGTTTGTACTGAGTGAGCTGAATGAAACTTCACTTAGGCTCATCACCACAGGAAAAAATGCTAACAGGTATGATTAGTCATAAAGGCAGGGGAGTTACAGAAAATTTGGCAATCAAAAAAATAGAGAAAAAAGTAAGGTTTTAAGGGATGAATTTCTCTTTGTGCTAATCTAAAACTTATTTACAGTGATATCACCTATCAAGAGACTCTTTCTCAGACTATTTTTCTCTTGGGCAAACTGCCACATGCCAGCACTCAGTGGCTTTGCTGGGCTTTTCATGCTGCTCTCATCATTGTCCCTGGTGCACAAGAGGAGGCGGCCAACACCCCATGATGACACCTGATTTTTGGGTCCAGCAGCAGAAATGAGAATTAACTCTGCAACAACTTGGATTTGGTTGTTTTGAAATCCCAAGTTGGATACATTAATTAATCTTCCACTTGGAGACAAAAATTGTCTGTTATTACCTAGGAGTGTAATTTTTGGTCCCCGTGCTTTCTCATTGCTTGTAATCATTAGGATTAAGAAAGGTTCCTGGACTCCAGTACCTCTGTCTGCTCTAGTTTGTTATTGGGATTTCCTCTGTACTAGGTTGCTGCCACTTGTATTCCCTTTGCTTGGTTCCCTCCTCATACAATAAATGATCACCAGGATTAATGCATTCCTGAAAGGTAAGGAGCAGAAGCCTGTCTCCTTGACAACAGGGGACAAACTCATAATAAACACATAAAAATAAACAGAGATAGTTAGAGCCAGCAGCAGATTGTGACGGCAGTAAAGAGGGGTTTGCTTCGTGCCTCATGGAAATGAAAGCTCTGTCTTCTGCCTTCACTGCCATCATTATGAGAGCCCGGTTAATCTGCTCTCTGAAGATGATTGCCATGTCTATAAACATAAAATATGCTGCTCCTCCCCCAGCTGAGTGTCACTGAAAGTAGTTGCAATTAAAATAAGAGGCTGCCCAGGCAGCCACTGCAAGTGCAGATTCAGATAACAATAGAGCATAAGCTCAGCAGCTGGTATGACGCAGGGAGGAATGCTGCTTCCAGCAGCCTGTCTCCAGATCCCTTGCTCTTTCCCTGGCACAGGGAAGTGATGGAGGCTGCATCATATGTGGGGATGCAGGGTGGAAAGTTATTTCAAATATGTTTTACAGGCCCTCAGATCCTATGGGACTTGACAGAGGTGACTGATCTAAATCTAGCAGGGTCTCAATACAGCCGTATAATGTGGTACGTGAATTATTGCAATATGGATTAAGTCCTATATACAGATATAAAACGACTGGCTGACTGTAATTGTTCAGCTAGGAATAAATTAACTAGAATGCTGTGTGCTAAGTTTCATCTCACTGTCTTAAATTATACATCCATATAGCAGAGCAGCAAACTCAATGTAACAGTAATGTTGTCCAATGAGCTTTCTGCCTCTGGGAACTTGCCAAACCTGATCATAGTAGCGTCCAACTGTCTTCTGTGCTATATAAAATTATTTTCTGATCCCAGGTAGGCTCCTGGGAGCTTCTGACTTCTGTGAAGCAGAACATTTAGAAACTGTGAATGAAAGTTTATTGCTTGTAGACACTGCAGCCAGCCTTGCTCTTAGTTTGTAAGTGTCAGATCCAGTGCTCAACTTCCCAATGAGCTCTTCATGCCTCTCTGACAGCAAGGAATGAGAGCAGTGCTGGTCTAACTGGCTGCCTTCCAGCTTCTGCTCCATGGCAAAGTGGAATCCTTCTCTCATACGCCTCCAGGAGCAATTCTCTGTCCCCATGACAGCAAGAGAGTGCGAGGAACGTGATAAAGAAGAAGGGGCTTTGCTGTAATGATTCAGGTGTTCGTGCTTGCTTCTTAACGTGGTAAGAAACTTGATAGCCTCTAGGTTCTGACCACTTCTGGAACAAAACCAGCTCAGAGCCTGAAGGAGCAAAGCAAGGAATAAAACTCCCTTCTCTTGATTTTCACCTACCCTGGCAACAGCCAGCAATTGGTAGCAGTTTCAGTTACAGGTTTAGCTTTTTATCCATTTAAAAAATGCTTAGCAGCTCTATGAATCATTTCAGCTGTATTTGACACCTGTGGCCTAGGACAGAGCTCACGGTGAAGGTTGCACTGGGTAACTGAACAGTCCCCTTTTTTTCCATTGTCTGAGTTTGCTCTGTGAAAAGTTCTTTGTAGACCATTCATTTTAGAAAAGAGGCTGCAGGAGTTTACTCTTCTCTGATGGTTCAGTTCATCTCAGGGGCCAAAATTCTCAGTAATTTTTACAACAGCCTTCATGTAATGAACAGATACTCGGATTACTTTTACCATAATGCAGGCCTGACATTCATCCTAACTACCCTGCTACATGAAGAACCTGCCCTCAGAGTAAGTAATACAGAATATGAAGGGCTGGCATGTGATTCTCTTCAGATGATGGAGATTGAGACAATGTCATAGATGTACAAGGGAAAATATAATCTCACCCTACCTTCTGTTTCTCCTGTTGTTTAAGGTTGCCAAAGTTCTGGTCCTGTTTTTTTTTGGTTTGTTTTATCTTGTTTATTTTTCCCTGGAAGTTGGTGGGGTTACAATAAAGACATTTTGAGGCAGAGACACAAACAGAAATTTGCCTATGTCTTTTCTAAAGGCACTTGCAGCATGGAAAAACCAACGCAGGAGCAAGCTGCCTGAGGTGGGCTGTGATAACTTTCTGAGGAGAGCAAGGAAGACATGGTTAACTACCTGGTTCTTTCTTTGCTCCAGGAATAGTGCAACTACATGCTGTCCCTTCCCTTGGGCAGATGGCGATTTGGATAATAATCTTGCAGTCCCTCCTGCTTAGCTTACTCACATTGTAAGTGGGAAGTATTTTCCATGTGCTCATGCTGTTTTCTAAAGCTAAGGAAAGAAGGGCTGTATTGTGGTGAGCCATTCAAATTTCACTTAAAAACTTAAAAATAGCACTGTGAAGATAAACCTGGAATAGCTCTGTCTATCGTGTACTTTGTTGAGCATTTCCTTTCACCCTGCAGCCCAGCCCATCCCTCCCATGTGGTGTTACCGTTGCCATAGCATATGCTAGTTACTGGCCCAGTGCCATTGATTTTCAGTGAAGTAGCACATAGTTTTTCACATATAGCCCTTCTGATAAAATTCTGCATAGTTTCCTTCTGTGACTCAGTAAATGGAATCCTTCTTGTAGGAGAAAGATGGGAGAGTGCATGAGATAAAAGACTGAAATATCTAAATCTCGTGAAGTTCTGCAGGTACCTTGCTGCTTTTGTTGTACTTAAGCCAAAGTGGCAGGTACACAACTTTATCCCTGGGTAGGTTTTATAAGGTCACCTGTTATCTGAAGACCAGCCAGAAAATTTAGCATCTTAAAAACTACCACTGATTCTTTTCATGATGCTTCTAATCTTCATTCCGCTCCTGGCCTTATATTGTGAATTCATGCAAGGTGACAAACTGTGCCCTTAAAAATGCACTATTTACCTGGTATTTCATGGACACCTCAACTTTCATGAACTTTACAGGAGTCATGGTCAAAATTTTTTGAAAAATCCCCTAAGTTCCCCATGTCCCATGTATTCTTCAGAGCTAAGCTATGTCAGGTATTTCTGCAAATGTTTCTGCACCCACTGCAATTTCACTGACCTAAGAGAAAACTTTGAGCTCTTTTTTTTCTGCATTTTTTTTAAAACCTGTGAAGATACAATGACCAGGAGTAAATTGCAAGAGAGAAGAGGAAGTCTTTTGTTTTGGAAAGGTAACAATGAAAACAGTATAAAGTGCTCCTCTTCCTGAATTCCTCTCCCCTAACTTGAATTCTTAAGATAGATTGCAACTGTCCCCAAAATCAGTGAAAAACACTTCACTTTCTCAGGGGGTACTTTATTAACTGCAGATTCAGCTCTTACCTTGTATGTGAGAGAGCTGAAATAATTGCAAAAAACTGGGGGGAAGGAATTACCAATACTTTACAAGTGCACATGCAGCTCACAGCATACATCTTCCTCATTCAAGAAAGAGCCTTTAGTTCTGCTCAAAAAAGGAAAAAAGATAATAACTTGACTTGCAAGTCAGTGTTCAGTGGGCCAGAAGGTCCAATAACTATGAAAAATACAACCTGTGGTGTATCTTGACACAGAAACCCTGGAGAAAGCACACAGCACATGTATCAAATTCCCTTTTCTTCAGCTGATAGATTTGATGTTTATGTCAGTTTTTTATGCTGATAAGGCAAAACAGCCTCAGAATGTGCAAAACCATAGCAACTGCTGCAGGAGGCTATATCTGGAGACAAGTTGTCCTCATCTCTTCTAATTTTACTGCATTTCCTCCCCCCAACAAAATGATGGTTGTCCCTTCATGAGTGGGTTTTGGTTTGGGATAGGACTGGGTTTGAGTTTCAGATGAGACTTTGAGCCCAGAGATATGCAGCAGTGAGCACACATTCTGAAATCTGAAGTTAATTTGTGGGCATAAGGGAGTGCCACTTGATACCTGTTTATGATTTACTGGATTCAAAGGTGTGTGGGGCAGACACTGCTATCGTCCAGACTCTGCTGGGTACTCCCCAGTGCTGTTGGTGGAAGGACAACCTTATATATGGTGATGCCTCCTTCTGCCAGGCCAGTGGCCTATGAAGGGGCTCTTATGTCTCTTAAACAAAAGCTGGAACCATGTCTAAGGGGTCATTCTGATGAAAATTCTCTTAGAAACTAGTGTGTTCCCATGGAAACTTTCAATTTAGCAGAACTAGCCATTCTGAAGGAAAAAATACCTGGTTTGACATTTCCCAACTTCTTTATTTGTAAGTGGTGCTAATGATTGTCAGCAAGTCTGGAAAAACTAGGTTGAATAAAATAAAACAAATTTCTTCCTTAGCAATACCTTCAAAATATAAAGGATCATGCCTCTTTTTTTTTTTTTTTTTTTTTCTTTTTGAAACAGGAAACACAAAACTTTTCTCCTTGAGTAGAAAAAATTAATCTCCAGTTTAAAAGAAAATTCATTGTAACAAGTACATAGTCAAAAACTGTCAAATTGATTTTTACTTTTAAAAGACATTATCTTACAGCCTGTGTGCTACAGGATGTGAGAAATAAAGCAACCCTGCAAGGATCCAGACAGAGAGATTCATCCTTTCTGCTTCAAACAAGCTGCAAATGAGAACACTTTCATTAAAACCAGCCAGGACCTGCACAAAGGGGACCAGCACTGTGTGGGTGCTGGCAAGCCCAGCTAGCTGCATACATTTTAGTACAGAGCCTCCGTCAAATTTCTGGAATTGATTAACCCCTAGGAAAATAATTGTGTACCTGAAGGGAGTGGGGGCAGTTTTTGAGTCTCATCATAATTTCTCCTGTGATTGCTCCTGGATACTGGCATGCCCTTCTATTATGGATAGGACAACTGCAGTGGAGTTGGTCAATACAACGTCACTGTTCTCTGCCATCTGACAACCTTTATTACCAAACAAAGAAAATCCCTACATCAAAAGCATCAAAACCCTTACATCAAAAGCAAGGCTGTGTTATCCATTTTTCTGGGTATAATCTGCTTATGCTTTTCCCACCTTCCTTGGGGGGTCCTGCGTGGCAAGGTCCCGGCAGAGCAATCATGGGTGTCAGAGGCTGGCAGTTCCAATCTGAATAGCAATTACTCTTCTTCAAATAGTCCTCAGCTTAACAAATGATCGAGGTTCACTGTGCTCAAAGCTGGGGGGAATCATATCACAGAACAGTAGGACGGTTTGAGTTGGAAAGGACCCTAAAGATCATCAAGTTACCCCCCTGGCACGGGCAGGGGCATCTCCCACAGACCAGGTTGCTCAAAGCCCCATCCAGCCTGGCCTTGAGCACTTCCAGGGAGGGGGCAGCCACAGCTTCCCTGGGCAACCTGTGCCAGTCTCACCACCTTCACAGGAAATAATTTCATCCTAATATCCGATTTAAATCTACCCTCTTCCAGTTTAAAGCCATCCGACCACTACACGACCTTGTAAGTCTGCTCAAAGACACCCCCTCCCCCCAAGCCCTCACAGAAGAAGCTGCTTGTTACATTTTCACCAACCTCCCCCCCACTCCTCCATCCTCACCCCTACTCCTCCATCCTCCCCCCCCCCCACATTCCCCCCACCTCGGCCACGGTGCTGCAGGCATGGCTAACGCTACGGACCCCTCACCCCCCTCCTCTCCACCGCCTCCCCACCGCAGCGGCTGCGGGAGCGGGGCGGGATGGGGCTGCCGCCCGTCGGGGAAGGCCGCGGCGGCTGAGGAGACACCTGGGTTTCCCTGGCAACAGGTAGGAGCCCGCCGCGGCGGACGGGGGAGCCGGGGGAGCCGGGGTTTCCCCGTTACGCGCCTGACGCGCCGTTGGCGGCCCCGAGAGCTCCTCGCCGGCGGGGGCGATCCGCAGGGTCAAGCCGGGGCCCGGCAGCCACCTCCGCCGCGGGGTAGCCCCCGGGAAAAGCCCACTACCCTCTCGCAGGAGGGTGTTGGGTGGGCGAGGCGAGGAGCGGCCCCTCTGCCCGCAGGGGAAAGGTAAGGGGGGCTCTGCCGATGCGGGGGCGCGGTTTGGGGGAGGGTGCGTGATGGAGGGGACGTGGCACAGGTGCAGGGGTTTATCCCGAGCCATGTCATGTCTCAGCCAGGATTGCCAGCTCGGGTGTAGCTCCTCAGCTCAGAGAAGGGCCCCGTTTCTCTGGGCCGGGTCTCGCAAGTGTTCCCCCTCACTGTCCCCTGCCTCCACCACCCCGCTTTGCACGGCCGGGGCTTCTCCCTTCCCGGCCTACACCTACCCGGCTTGGCTTCTCCACCGACCTTCTCGGGCCTGAACGACTTTTCCCCTAAGTCGTGAGTGCCCACCCCAGCCCCGCCACCCGCCCCTGCATCTGCCCCCACACCCCTTCTGCTGCTGCCCGGGCCTGGGCTCCGTTTCCCCCGGCCTGAGCCAGCAAAACCTTTGCTGCTTCCCACTTCCTTTCCTTCTTGTTTACATGTAAACCCAGTGAAGCCTGGCAGGGCACCGGCCTCTCTGGTGCCTTTTCCCCTTTGCTGACACCACGGGGAGCGCTCAGCACCCTGCCTGCCGGGATGCCCTGTTTTGCGCGATCCAACTTCTTGCCCCTCCAGGCTTTCTGTCCGATGGTCTGGGCACGTAGGTATTAGATGCCTGCTGGTTAATCTCGGCTTCTTCTGGGCACAGAAGCATCAGGTTGGGCACAGGTTTGCTGTAATGAGGCGAATTACGGGAGCTGGCTCCTGTGTGGGCGGTGAGCTCATGTCTGTCTGTGCTTGCCCCCGTGGAAAGGCATGCCCGGCATCCAAAGCTCTGTTCCCTCGGCGGGTTGCGGGTCCCCTACCAGAGGGGATGCCTCAGTCACATCCCGGGATGCACGAGAGGAAACCACTTCTCTGTGCCAGGCATCGCCTTCAGTATTCACTGCTGGGTGAGGTCAGACAGTGATGGGCAGTACTGTTGCCATGTTGTGGCCGAGTCACTCCTTGCCTACAGCCTTATTTTCTTTCCCTGAATCTCAATTCTAAGACACTGAGAAGGGACAAAGAGAAAAGTGGATGTCTTGGTACCTGTTCTTAAAAAGAAAACTAATGAAACCTTTACAAAAATAGAAAACATAAAAATATCTTTGGGAAAGGTTATTTTAAAAAAATTGCCCCTACTTAGAATGTGCCTGTTTGTTTTGGATCAGCAATGCTTCAGTAGTGCTTCCTGCTGAGGTTAAATGTTGAATAGTCTGACCATAAAACTTATCAAGAAAATGGGGCTGATTGGTGACCTCAGGCAGTAATACAACATTCACAGCATACAGCATCCCATAGCATCACAGACAAAGATACAAACTGACCTTGAATGTCAATTAACAGAAGGCTTTATCCACAATTTTTATTGCACGCAAGATTTCTGGACTATGTGGTTTCCCTGTGTTTCCCTTGTGTAGTGCTTGCAGAAAAAGAAACAGAGCAAAAAGCTCCCTTTATTTTATTAAACCCAGTTCTGTGGCCAGTGTGATATTTCCTGATAATATAAAAACTCAATTCAAAGAGGAAGTAATGTGTTACCTTGCATTGTTCCCCCAAATAACTTAGAGGGAGATAACTTGATAAAAACATTTCTATCACACCCTCTGGCTAGTTAAGTGTAGTTGTTATGTTTCCAAAAATAGGTAGTCCCTGAGTGCGCCTGAAATCTGAAATGTGGAGGTCAGTTCTGTGTCATGTATAGCCTTTTCTGTCACAGCCATTCTGACTTTAAATTGTCATGGACTTCTCCCCTGTCTGTTTCTTTAATTCACTTATTATTTTGAATCATTCTACAAAGTAGATGCATGTAATCAGAGAGAGACAAGCTTGTAATCAGAAAGTAGACAACAGCAGTTATTTGATGCAAGAAAAATTATATTAATAATAAAAATAAAAACCATTCCAAGGCCTGAAATGAGGGAAAATATCACTTTTTATGGCTTCTGGCAAACAGTGGCTAACTTCTTTAAGAAATGTTTCTTCTAAATAACAAATAATGAACCAACATCTCTTTAAACTCTACACAGAATCACTTCTTTGTCTTATTTTCCAGTGACTTACAGTGTTTTGGCTTTTGCTGCATTATTGATAATAAATCAGCTTGCTAGCTAGGAGGATGTCTTTGCAAAGAGCGTGGCCAGGAATTGTGCAAAGCCCAGGATGTATGTGCTGGGATGGGAGTTGGGAGCTGGGGGCCACTCCAGAACAGGCAGGATGCTTTTCCTTGTACTTAGCCTCAGGCACAGACCTGGTTTACTCCTCTCAGTCAACAAAAGGAACTTCAGAGGCTTAAACATACACTGGGAGAGCTGCTAATGAGACTGTTCTGTCTCTTCATACATTTAAAAATCTCCATGCTGTATTTCAGTCCTGGGTCTTTTGGGCGTCTAATTAGGCTGGAGGGCCTCCAGTTCAAGATTACCTATGTTGCTTGGTGCCTAATTTCTTTCTATGACTTTGGCAATAAAGCAGATTACCATGGGTTTCTGTGCAAGCAAATTAGGGACAGATATAAGCCTTCTTGTAAATCCTTGTTCCTGCTTTCTTAGCACTGATTGAATTGCACCATCATCTGGTTCTTTCTACATTAAATGATGTGTGCCAATTATAGCATATTTGTAACTAGGGGTACTCTGTAAGATGAGAGGTTTTAAGTAGTTTGTCTTATCTGCCTTTGTTTTGTTTTTTTTTGTTTGTTTGATTGTTTGTTTTTTTTTCCAAGGGAGAAACAATACTGCTTCTAGAAAAGCTCTTCCAGATTGAAATAATGAAAAAGAGGAAAGGACTCTGAGCTGAGCTATACATAGCACAGCAACAAATGTTTTGGGTTTATGTTTTCATAACAGTTTAGAGTAGAATGGAGAAAACACAATACATAGCACATGAATTGGCATTTAGCACTATGAAGTAATATTCCATTGCTTAGGACTCCTATTTACTACTCCTTCAAAAAAAAAAAAAAAAAAAAAGGTCCCTGTGCAGGGAGGAATTTAAAAAGCCTGCTGTGGCTGTCGCCTCAGCCATCACTGATGAAGTAAACCAGACCTTAATTTTCCAGACTGTTATTCACTTTTTGAGCACTATATGCACTCTTAGGATTTTATCCCTGGTTTTGTCAAGCCAAAACTTGAAGTGCAATCCCGATTCCGGTGGATTAAATGACATAATTGACTGAACAATAGTTTCATCTTGGATGTCAGGAGAGAACTGGATACATATTCAAAGCCTGATACCACCTTAAATGAACCTTAAAAATATTTGGAAATATATGTTACAATGTGATTTGTGAAATGATAGGTGGCAGGGAGGAAGCCCAAATATTAAAGTACTCTTCTAATTTAATACACCAATTTTTCAGAACGATCATGAATAGCTATAAATCTTCTGGTACTTGGCAACCTGCAGTCTTACATAACATTTTAAGTGGCTAACTTCAGAAACCAGTAGGTGAATATTTTAGATTAACAACTACAAAGGCAATGGATTCTTTACAGTTATAATTTTGGAATATGTGACTTATAGCTCAGAGATACTGTGTATGAAAACAAAATTCTTCATGACCTCATTAGGAAGACCTAAAAATAACTGTTTCCTGACATCCCAACTCCTGTTTAAATATAAATTGTAGGGTTCTTTACCTCAGGTCCCCCTGTGACAGCTTTAAGGAAATGTTCTGATGCCAGTGTGGTGAGGAAAAGTGCACCATGAAAGTGAATGTCTTCTGCCTGTCAGGCTCCCAGATTTCTGCTTGTAATTGTGCACTTGATAGACTCAGTTTTATTTCTTTGAAGAAAAAAAGATTACAGGTGAAACACTGATACCTAATTCTGGGATTTAAATCATATGGCATTAATTAGGCAGCTGAATATTTTAGAATGCTTTAAAAAAATCAGCACTTTGTGTTTACAGGACTTGGAGCCACAGAGAACTGATTATACCTAACATTGCATTTATGATGAAAAAGAAGAAAGGCTGCCTGAATGTCAGATAGTGTCAAACATGTACATCCAACAGAAATACTGTGCAGCCATGCTTTTATAGACAACTTTTATATTAAAGGAATTGCCTTCCTTTATGAAGTGCTGAGACAGCTCTGACAGGCAATCACATCTGAAATGTCTTTGCTTTCATCTCTGGAACATGGAGGAGTAAGCAGCAAGGGAGCATTTCCTGGTGGTAACAGTAGCCAGAGGACGCTCAGAGATGGACACATTTGTCCCGTGCCCTGTATCCCACCTCCCCAAACCATGCTGAGGGAAAGCCTTGCAATGCCTTTGAAATCTGTGCCTAAACCTTGTGGCCTGGGCCCTTGTCTATTTAGGAATACAATAGTGCACTCTGATGTATGGTATGGTCATTCTTTTTCATGAAAAGCAGAGTGACTGCTCAGTAATAGAATGTGCCTTCAGAAGATGCTGAGCTGTTCCTCATGGGAAAACTAACACTTTAAACCCACTTTTTTTATCCTGTAGCAATCCAAAAAAGGAATTAACTCTGCAAGTGTGTCTTGAAAAGGAAACTGATGCTTGGCCCTGAAGGAGGAGATGCAGGTATTCTTAAGTCAGAGAGCAAATTTAGGAGATCTCAGAAACAGCAAACCTAAGTCCACCTGGTCTTCACAAAAATAGTTTTATTGTGAAGGATTTCAGAAACACCTATAGGTAAATCAGATATGTGTTTTCCAGTGTTTCAAATGTAGAGGATAATTGCCTGTAATAAGTTAGGAAGGCAGTAGCCTCATTTATCAGAAAGAGAAGTGGAACACAGATGGCAGAATTATCAATATTTAGCAGACAAAAAAAGTTTATGGTACTGGTACTGCAGTGGGTTAGTGGGTTTGTGTTTTGGTCTCGGAACAGTAACCTGAACTCTGAAAGCACATTTGGGTAAGAAATATGTTTAGTGACCTAGACCCATTCTGGACTGTGTGTGATATTACAATTGAAATGTAAGCGGGGGAATCTTTTTTTTTTATTATTTTATTTTTAATTTTATTTTCTTTTTTTTATAAAATTGTACTAGGGCTCTGTGTCTTTGATAGGTTTTTTTCCACCATTTTCTGAAATCATTGTAGACGCATCTTGGCTGTCATGTTCTTCCTTTATCTGGAATCTGGCCAAGGAGGTGGTTGGCAAGCCTGTTTTTTGGAAGTCTGGACATTATCTTGCTGCTTTGGGGCCTCTGCAGTATTAATAAACCACAAATAAACTTCCTGGCATTTCTTTAATGATGTTATGGTTAAAGAACAATCAGTTTAAGCCTTCGGAGAATAGCTATTGCAGAAAAACAGAAAACAGTCCACTGACATATAGCAAATTATTCTTTTCTTTGCTAAAGCAAAGAGGCTTGTTAGATCTTTGCATGGCAGAATAATAGTCCGGGGACATAGTATAAATAATAAACTGCCACTAATAAATAGAGCCTTTCCACTCTATAATCTTATGCATACTGGTTAAAAATCTCTTTTCTTCACTTGATCTGCATATGATATTAATTAAATTCTTCTTTCTGATCTTGAATTTTTGTTTTGAGATCTTATATTGAAAATGCCATTCAAGTTGCTATCTAGTATGTATTGCAGCTGGCCAGGGCCAAGAAAATGTGCCTTGCTTTAGCAGGGATCTACTTAACTTTCCTTGGACAGGCAGCATTGCTCTGCTGTGTATGAGCAACACGTTCTGTAGAAACCCATGGGGTATGGAGGCTGTAAGGGGAGACAGGACTCCACCTGGGGCTGTTCAGCCTGGGGAAGAGGAGGCTCAGAGGAGACCTCATCACTCTCTACAGCTCCCTGAAGGGAGGGTGTAGCCAGGTGGGGGTTGGTCTCTTTTCCCAGGCAACCCTCAGCAAGACAAGAGGGCACCGTCTCAAGTTGTGCCAGGGGAGGCTTAGGTTGGACATTAGAAAGAATTTCTTTACTGAGAGGGTGATCAGACATTGGAATGGGCTGCCCAGGGAAGTGGTGGATTCTCCATCCCTGGAGATATTCAAAAAGAGACTGATGTGGCACTCAGTGGCATGGGCTGGTAACTGCAGCGGTAGTGGATCAAGGGTTGGACTTGATCTCTGAGGTCCCTTCCAACCCAGCCAATTCTATGATTCTATGATTCTTTGAGGAGCTGAGTAATGTGGCCATCAAGAAACCCCCATTTGTCCAAGGAGCCTTTGGTCAGCAGCATCTTGCAGGTGAATTTTTCATCAGCAGAGAAGGGGACTCTGGGGATGCATGTAAGGATTTTTCTTGATGGCATAGTTCTGTATTCAATGTCACTGCAGTCAGCAAGGCCACAGCTTTTCCTCTCCTACAGTGTATCTCTGTGTGACATGCAAGTCACTAATCAGTGGCTAATTAGGCATAAGTGATCATGAATTTATTCTGTTTTCCTGTAATAGATATATTCAAGTCCCTATTTGCACTGCTTTATGAAGATGACCATTTTGGAGTGCTGAAAACAAGTTTCAAGAAAAAAAAAAGTTAAACAATTTCATTTCTGTCTAAGATTGTTAAACCCAACAAAGAAAAATTATTGCTATGGAAATCTCCAAGTGAGAGGGCAGGGGTGTGAAGGCTTTATAAAATAAAAGTTAAGGGCTTCAGGAGATAGATAAACACACACAAAAATCTCAGTGGTAAAAGGCATTACGGTTAAGGATCTTTTTCTTGCTTTTAAAAAATTTTATTTCAAAGAAGCATAGAAAGAACAAAAGTAGTCTCAGCAAAAGAATGGGTCATTCCTGGGTGAAAAATGTCCACTATAATTAGAAGAAAGTATTAATTGAATTACTTCTCTTCTTCACATTCTAGTGAAGGCCAGACTGCTGCACCTCTGCTGCCTATATAACATGTCCTTCCACCTTTGCTCTGCTACTGTCTGAAATGCTATTTTGCTACCATGTGAGCCATTACTACTAGGTTTGTGTGAATGTCTGAACCTGAACACTAATACCCAGAAGTTTTTAAGAAATTCACTGGTGAGTTCTGGGGTTTGTGAATCTTGAATTTTTCAATATGTTTTGAACACAGGGAAATTACAGAGTACTTGGGAATTTGTCACCAATGCTTTAAGAAGGAATTTTCTGGATAGTTGCAAGCCTATCAGTTTGTCTCTGGACAAGGAAAAAGTAAAAGAAATTCTGGTCTACATTAAAACTTCCTGTTGTTCTTTAAGACTAGTCACCTGTGATTTGTGGAAAATAGCTTTTATCACCTGACTCTTACTCTTTTCTTTATTCTTTTATTTGAGTGATAACAAATATAGTTTGATCAATGCCATCGTGTTGAAGTAATATATAATACGCTTCTGTGAGGCATGAGTTTTTGATGGAGTAACTAGACTGAAATGAAATGAAATCAATGAGATGCTCCTTAAATGGATGAAAAGCTGGCAGACAGGCTGTGAAACATCACTGTAAATAGGGAATCCTCACAGAGTATGTGACTTTCTGTTGGATCCTATAAGTAATGGTTATTATTAGTAAATATTCAGCAATTTTCTTGGTGGTAACAATATCAGTTTTCCACAAGACTAGGGGAAATTTAAGAAAGAGGATAGCTATCTGATGCTATCATGAACGAAGCACTGGTGAGCTAGCGTGGCTCTTGCACACATGCTTGGCAGTACTGAGTAAGGGTAGAGAAATATTTTGCATATGCACGGTATGCTCCTGCAAATAAACATGATTTTAGGAAGGAGAAAGGAAGCTCAGTAGTGTCATGACAATAAAAGATGAGGAAAAATTGAACTCCAGGTTCACTGTCTAAGGGATTTCCCAAAGAGGAATGGCTCAGTATTGCTTGCTCTGTTTATTCATCAGCTGGGTAAAGGCATAATTGAGTGTAGCCAGCAAAGCCATAAAAAAGCCAAACTGGACCCAAGCAATGTTGCCTTAGTAAACTGACCCTTTAGTAAACTTGGCAAACTGACCTGTCAAGGCAAACTGACTGTTGGAATACTAGAATCAGTACCAACATTATTTGAAAAGAAATTCTAGCTAAAAAAGGCTGTGATTCTGCAAAGTCTTATGTTTTTCAGATCTGAACTGTAAGAGGGCTCTTGTCATGTAAGAAATACTACCTTAATTCAATCTTTTTAGACATTTCCAAGAGAAGCGTGGGTCTCTCTTTCTCCATGGACTTATTTATTTAAGAGAACTTCAGAACTGTATTCAGGCCTCTGAAAATGGATGAAACTTAATTTGGTTTCTTGTTTTGTCTATAATTTATCTGAATTTGCTTTACGTTACAGTCCTTATTGTCAGAAATGGAAACAGGGAAAGCCCTACGTGTATTTTAGAACCTGGCAGATGCCTGTACCCCAAACTCCTCTCTTCTGTTGCTCTCTTACCCCATTGCCTGAGATTTGCTACGTTCTAGTAACAAGAGAATGGGAATCTGACTTATATATTACTATTGTTCTCTGTTGCAGCTTTTTTTGGCCTGAAATGAGGGCAGCTGAATGTAGTGCTCAGTCAACTTTCTGAACTGGCAAAATGCAGTAGGGGGCTAAGATGACGTTTTTGCTTTGAGATGGGTGAAATTCTGGACTGCTTTTTACAGAGCTTTCACCAAAACCCTGGTGGAGTGTTCACCTCTCATTTTGTTTATATTATTGCTCCTTGAGAGAAGTTTCTGGCCCTCTGCAGGGTGGTGGTTGCTTGAGTTTATATGGAAATTTTTTAATACTGAAGTGATATGTGGCAGAAAGCAAAAGCAACTTCATATTACAGCCTAGACATCCTTGTTAGCCTGAGGGACCCCAGATGTACAAAGTCAGGTTCTGCTCTGCTCTGTATTCTCAAGAATCAGTAAAATTTAGAAATTTCATCTGTAGAAAGTCCTTGTGTTTAGGTATGGCCCTGATTATCTGTCCATTTTCTGCTTATACTTATGACTCCTGACTGGGTTCTGCAAATAGTGCAAAAAAAAAGAAGTCTTGCATCTGGAATGGTTAATGTTCACCTGCATGTTTTTCAGCTTTTTGCCAATTAAAACAGCAATGAAAAATGCTACTCATTTGAGTGAAAGTATTTAATTTAAAATTAGTAAAGTTAGTAATTACATGCACCTTTTCTCTATCTCTTGACCACTGGAACAATTTATCATTTCAGCCCACTAAAACTGAAAATAATGATGCTGGCTTGCTTTGCTGAGGACTTTGAAATTAGATGCCCACATCACCTAGAAAGAAAGCCAGGACTAGTATCTGTGAATCATAAGCTTGTTTTGTATCCACTGGACCATGCTGATGACACCACTAAAGGCAGAATTTGGAAAATACTCAAGTGCAAATGCATAACCAAATTTCAGGTCTTGCTTTTGGAGTACAGGAAGAATGGTTTTTAAAATTGTAAAGATAACTTCTTTTTCAAAGAGTTGTTTTTTTTTTTTTTTTTTTTTTTAATTTATAGAACTATATACAGAAAATGTGACTCTCCATGCTTGTTCTCAAGAACAAAGTTACATTTTTTTTTCCTATAGCAATTAAAATACTTGCATTTTTTCCCCTGTTGCATTTACTCCATTGAAAGCTTACCCTTTGTTCAATTCCTGTCTTCAATGTACCTGTGATAGCAGCCTACAGCATGCAGAGTTTATATTCCCCAGCAGCTGCAGCAACACTTAAACATAGGAGCTGTTTGTAGCATCAGTAGAAGTATCTCTTTGAAGTCATGTCTTAATATGATCCTTTCTCTGCAGTTTTTGGCATCAATTAAATTTCTTCTAAAAGCTGATCATTTCCTTGCTGCTGATCTGTGCCCTCCTGTTTTACAGTTGGATCGGAGGTGCCTCTGATAAAGCGCTGTCTGTTGTTCAAATAGAACTTAGTGTAATGATCTTTTATTCTTCTGTCCAGGTCCTGAAGTGCTAAGGTCTACAAATTACCATCCTTATCTCTTTTTGTCTTGTTGTATCTTGCTGAAAGGATGAACATCCAGTTGTAGCCAGGACTATCAATTTCCTCACTGAGAAGACTAGAGGGTTCCTTCCTGCTTTATGTGTCTGTATCTCACCACCCTGCCTGACAGTAGACATTGAAAACTCATCTCAGAGGACTTCTGTGCACCTGACATCTCTGCTTTGAAGATATTGGTTATTAAAGCTTCTGTATAAAAGATCCTGGCTTAGTTTAGCTTTATGTTTGTTAGCTGATGTTTGTAAATCAAGTTGTTGAATCGGTCTGGTCTCCACAGTCACTGGTATTTTTCCAAAGACAGAAGTAGTATTCAATGAATATTTACCATTAAGTCTTCTGTTAAATATTATCCCATTTAATTAACACCAAGCTTAATTAGAACCCCAGAAAGGACAGTCTTATCTCTGTTTGAATAACTGTACCAACCTGCTACAATGTAAATCAAGGTTTTAACAGGGTAATTCAACAATCTTGCCTCGTTAGCTAAATGATTAAACATCTGTTGCTGTTCTGAAGAGAGAAACGTGTTTGATCTTGCACTTGCAGCTCATCCAATAGCTAGAAATTGAAGCTGTTGACTATCAGTGACTAAGAGCTTGTCCTTTTTCTGTGGCACATTGCAGTTGGCAAGAATCTGTCTGCTTCAAGGCTCCAGGGAAAAGTGTGATACTTTCTGAAAAAAAAAAAAAAAAAGCAAAAAACAAAAAAAAGCAAAGCCCCAAACGAATTCTGTCTTTCACTTATTACTCTGAATTGTAATTGCACAGAAATACACCCAATATAAACTTAGAAATATTGTTTTCTGTTTAAACTTAAAAATTAAAAACAACACAAGTTTTATTTTAAAGCTTACAACCAATACTGTGAAAAACAGAAAACTGATCAGCGATATCATCTGTTTTGTTAAATGTTGATCAAACCCAAGCAAGGCTTGTATTTTTTTTAATGTCAGAACAGGAGCATGCCATGTAATCTGCATTGTGTGGTGCTGCAGTAACTAAATTGCAGCAGTTACATCTATTATTCCTACGCAGTGGTGTAAACCCTGCTGGTTCACCCCATTTCACCCGTCCCTGGGTGCAGCAGTGGCGTAGGAGTTTTGGGGAAGCTGGCTGGGTGTCCCTGGCTGCAGCCCCTTCTGCTTGCAGTGTGCCTGCTGCAGATTTGACTGCTGAGGAAAAGAAATACATTGCTTGCTAGCAAAGAAATATATGCCAGTGGCATGGACATACATGCCAAGAGGGGACTGGCAATTAGGAGCTTTCTGCTTGCAGTCTAGCAGCCAGCCATTGGTGCATGAGGATTTTGTGTGCCCAGCAGCTATTTCTGGATGACTTCTGAACACAGGCAGTGGAAGGATTAGCAAGATGTACAATATGTGATACTCTGCCCTTTCCACAAACATCAGGGTCACGGCACTAAAGAATTGCACTGAGGTCATAAAAATATTCTTTTTTTCCAGGCTTTAAAGATCAGTGCTATTTGTCATGGAGCAAAATGCCTTGGAAGTTGAACTTCTGTTCCCACAATTGTATTTAAGAAGTGCTCATGTATCTTGACAGACTTATGGGTGATTGTAAGCAGCTGAATGAAAACAATAGGCTTGCGATAGCCGTGGGACGTGGGTGGGCCCCGCTGCGTATCTGTGCTGATGGAGTCTTGCGTGGCAGGTAGGCTGTGTCAGGGCAGAGCCCTGGGAGCTCAGGCAGTCACACAGTGACACATCTGACCTTCAGTTCCAGCCATGCCTCAGCTGCAAAAAATACTCTGAAGCAATGTGTTAAGTTCCTGGCCAGTATCAGGAACAGTGTGGCCAGAAGGTCCAAGGAAGTGATTCTGCCCCTGTACCCAGTGCTGGTGAGGCCACACCTCGAGTCCTGTGTCCAGTTCTGGGCCCCTCAGTTCAGGAAGGAGATTGAGGTGCTGGAGCAGGTCCAAAGGAGGGCAACCAGGCTGGTGAAGGGACTCGAGCACAGATCCTATGAGGAGAGGCTGAGGGAGCTGGGGGTGTTCAGCCTGGAGAAGAGGAGGCTCAGGGGAGACCTCATCACTCTCTACAACTCCCTGAAAGGAGAGCATAGCCAGGTGGGGGTTGGTCTCTTTTCCCAGACAACTCTCAGCAAGACAAGAGGGCACGGTCTCAAGTTGTGCCAGGGGAGGTTTAGGTTGGACATTAGAAAGAATTTCTTTACGGAGAGGGTGATCAGACATTGGAATGGGCTGCCCAGGGAAGTGGTGGATTCTCCGTCCCTGGAGATATTTAAAAAGAGATTGGGTGTGGCACTCAGTGCCATGGTCTGGTAACTGCAGCGGTAGTGGATCAAGGGTTGGACTTGATGATCTCTGAGGTCCCTTCCAACCCAGCCAATTCTATGATTCTATGATTCTAAGTTTAAGTGCTTTTTGCATGCTTTTTTTAAAGGGTCTTCTCACGATGCAGATTCCAGCCTAAGAACATGCTGGCTGTCTGACCCCAGCCCACTCTCCTAGTTCAGGGAGTCATATGCTGCCAGCTCCAGGCTGGCATAGAGAGAAGTAAATTCAGATGGGTCCATGTGTATGTGTGTTCATATATATGTTTATAGTTAAATGCTATATTAACAAGAATATAATTAACCGAGGAAAAGATAAATCCTGGAAAAGTTTTCTAGGATTGGAAGCTTTATGTGGCCAGGGACAGAAAAGCATTCATAGGGATGAACTTTCTTGATGCCTAGACCTTACTTTGGAAAAGATGAAGATACACAAAGGGAGAAACAGGATATAAAAAAGGGAAATGGTGAGATTGGTGATTGTGGTAACTGAGGATAGACTGATAATGGGGAGAAGCTGCTTGTAATTAATTCCACGTTTACAAATTACAGAGGGAAAGAAATAGCTGTTCTTCACAGCCTGGTAGGAAAGAGACCCTTTTCCATCTGTAACCAACTAAAAATCTACTGCTGTTTTATAATTCCATGGAAATTAATTAGAATCAGTAAAACACTTTGCTTTCTTTTAAATGCAGTCGCCTTTGGGTAAAAAATGTTTCCTGATGTCTCCTAAACTCTTTAAGTGGCATTTCTATGAGGATATGAAGGTCTAATCTGCACAAAGAAATACTATAGTCTAAAATCTGTATTTTGGAATCATGTTGTCAGATAAATTTATTTGTAAAATATAACAAGGGAAATATTAATTGCATTGAAAAGGCTTTAAGATTATTATAGTATTTAATTACATGTGTATAACTTTAAAGATAATAGTGTATTCTGCAGATACTATTCTGATATACTATTCTGCAGAACTTAGACAAGATATTAATTCTGTAAAAAAACGTTTCCAGAAATATATTACTTATGGCTACAGAGCTGTTTATATAGAAAATCTTTCATATCCCACATATAATAAATGCTGTGTACTCTCCCTATGAAGATCTTTTGTGGCTTACTGTTTGATCTGAACACCATGTAATGAAGAGTTCTGTTTGTGATGAAATTTTGTGTGATTGAAAGCTCAAATGAAGAAGATGCCTAGTAGGGAAGTAATAAAATTCACAAGCTATAAATAAATGGACACTCTGAAATTAAGGTTTGAAGTACTTTTTATTTCTACAACCTGGAATGCTAATTTCAAAGAGACTGCAAAAGATGGAAAGAAATTGCAGTCACTGCCACGTTCAAAAGGTCTGTGTGACAAAAAGCAGGTGAAGAAAAGCTTAGATCACAGGAAAAGGGATTTTTGCAAGAAAAAAAGGGGCTCTTGCCAGACTATAAATAAAAGCAAAATGCCATGAAGAGTTAGAAGCTAGGTACCTTAAACACCAAAGGGAATTCCATAGTCCAGCAGGAGTACACGGGTGGGAAAGATTCTAAACTACTTACTGCATTTTAAGGACTACATCAGTCAAGGTCTGTTGTTTTCAGAAAAAGAAATGTGAACTGGTTATCTGGTAGTTCAAAAAACCCATTCTGATCTTTAATTTGGAGATGTTCATGACCTGGAACATTTCACTAAGCAGCTGATAGAATGAGGAAGATTTAAAGCTGTCGGTTCAGCCTCCTGCTGTGCAGGGAACGTGTTGGTAGAAGTCACTGCAAAAGAGCAAGACAGGTCTGCAAGTCAGACGCCTGCTACATGAAATTGGTGCGTGGATGAGACAGGATTTTTGTCCTCCATATTCTTCAAGGAGATACATGCATGGCAAGGATTTTATTAGTGGAATTGTTTGACTATATCTGACCAATGCTACAAAGGGACATCATGCATTGTATCCCCAGGTCTCTGGGGAGAACTACAGGACAACAGGATTAACTATGAGAGTGAATTTGCTCTGTAGACAGAAACTCCTGTCTACATGATTGGAATAGATGACCGATAGAAAAACAGATAGTACAGACTTCTGGAGCAGATTAGTTTTGGTCTTTTCTTTTTCTCATTACAGCCTTTGTCATGAAAATGGATATACATTATGCCATTTTCTGTTCTCCTTCCAGTCATTATACTGGTAATATTTGATTTTTCCAATTTTTCCATTCCTAAGTCCTGATATAATATCTGCTCTGTTTCAGTGTCTATAAAAAAAAAATAATCAGCATTGTTAGAGTTTGGTAGGAAATTATATTCTTCCCTCTAAAAAGTTATTGTTTAAAGGAATAATTAATTATCTTCACAAGCTGTTTTCATTCAGACCTAGTTATAGTAGTTGGCTAAAGCATCTGAAAAAAATGGTGAAGAGGTCTTCCTGTAGATGCTAGGAAGGAAGGGCACCATATTGCTCTATCCTGACTTCCAGCATGAATGAGATCCAGGGATTCTTGCATCTGACTCTCTGTGTTGCCAGAAAGTCATCTAGATTTGATCTGTCAGTGGCAAACGATGGAGGATCCAATACAAGCTTTTGGAGAGCGATCCAATGAATATTTATTCCAATAAAAAATTAATCAAATAAATTAATTAAAAAAACAATTAAATAAAAAATAACTGGACTAACTTTCCCTTTGGGGACTGAATTGTCTGACACAGGCATGCAACCTTTAAATAAAAGTCTTTAAAAAATTTAAATCTCTAGGGATACTAGCTTTGAAGAATTAGTTGACAGATATCCTTTGGCTTTTGCTGTGCTGGACCTCTCATAAGCTCTCACTATGCAGACCATATGCCTTGTTTCTAGACTGAAGCTGTCTAATTTTAGTTTCTAGAATCAGTGATTTTACAATCTTTTTGTCTTTTATATCATTCAACATGAAAATAATGACCAGGGATATCTATTTTTGGTGTCTGCATGGTTTGTAGGAAGCACAGATTTGGTTCAATTAGGCCACTCAGCACCTTCAGATCTCACCCCAGTCAGGGTTGGAGGGACTAAAAGCCACCCAGAAATTTCAACTGCCTGTAATTTCTGAGGAATATTAGTAGTAAAGTTGTACATGAAAAATCATCAACACTTGCTTTTCTTGTGTACCTCAGGTACCTGGTGATAGGAAATCCTAAAGGCTGTGTCCTAATTGCCCTTGAAACGAAGCTAGACTGTGAGAAACACAGCAATAGATACGTGGCTGATAGGAATAGTATGTCTTAAAATTGTGTGTTGGTACATGGTCCTGGATGTTACTGGTATTGCACTGTATAGATGTTGCTGGCTTATATTGTATCTACCTATAATATACTCCCATTCTTATCATATGATTTTCTTGACAGATTGTGTTCTCATCTACTGTGATGTTACTTGTTTACATCAGTCTCCTAACAAACTGGCTTATGCTTCCATTTTGGTGCCCATTAAAAACAAGCCTTAAAATGAACTGCCCCCTTTTGGAGACAATTAAACTTTGTTTCATTGTTTTTCAAAAGCAGTTCTGAGGAGAAATACCACTAATGTGAACAGAGTATCCTGAGCAGAACAAGCCACTGCAGTGCAGAACATAATTCATAGAAAGCATTTGACAATAGCATTTTTGATGATTCATTCTCCTGACTCAGATGGCAGAGAGAACCAGGCATGGGTACAGTTTATTTTTGCAAATAAAGAAGGAGAGACGCTTGTCCACTTGTGAGGACCCTGGAAATGATAGCAGGTTATTCTGGTGTCCACTCTGGGCCAGGTTGTCAAGGGTGGGTGAGAGGGAGAGAGAGCACAATCAATAAATGTGTGAATACAATATAAAGTAGTGAAGAATGTGCAGAAAATGCCCAAACAAGTATAGCTGATGCCTTTTTAAAATAAGTTTGGCTGGTAGAGAAACTTTCAAGTGCTGTAGGGCATGCAGTATTGTGTGACATCCGAAATTTTTTCATAAATTTTTCTGTGAGATGGGGGCAGTTCTGCACAAGATTGTTTTCACAGTGTTGTGTCTTGTATTTGCATTATCCTGTGACTGTCGATGAAGTCTGCCTGAAGCTTTATGCACTGCTGAGCTCAATAAAATCTCTCCACCCAGTGGGCACTCCAATGTCTGACATTGTGGTTGGTTTACTGGGATTATTTTTTCTTGTGCAGGAGCACCGATTTGGGCCTTCCTTCTCTGCCTGGCCATCTCTGTTGTGGAGCTTGCTGGATTTTGGTAGCTTGGTGACACCTGCCCCTTTGGAGAATTTAGCTGTAACTAGCCTGCACATTCAAAAGCATGGGGACAAAAGTGCCACTGTGCAGACAATTCTGTCTCTCAAGGAATCCATCTTAAAATAAAGAGCACAGAATTAGTGTAGTCTTCCCAGGGACGTCCCTACTTGGTGATTTTTCGACTTGAATTGGGGCAGAGGGGAAAACCATGTACACTTTGCCTGCTATTTGCAAATCTCACACCACATGTGGTCCATCCAGATGTGCCTGGAACACAATGAAAGCAACACACTGGGTCAGAGACTAAGTATCCCAGACACAAAAGGATCAGACATTCAGTAAGAAGGTGATCAAGTGTGGGCCATACAAGATGCTGTGGCTTTTGAGTAGATGCAGATGCAGTGCTCAGTGCCTGGACAAGAAATTTTCAAAGATGCCATGCAAGACATTTTCCACTGAATTCTGGATTTCTTGCTCTTGAATCTCTTGATGGTTCCTCTGTGCACCTAACTGCTGGTCAGTGCCACCTGCAGCTTCACTGTGCTATGGGTATGTACAACCTGTAGCTGAGCAACCTGGTGGCATGGTGGCAGGTGTCCTGCCCTGCCACTGGAAGCAGGTGGGGCCTTTTTGGCCTGAGAAGGCAAGGGCCAGCCCTATGGACAGATATACTTCAGGTGGAGTGCAAAGTACTGTAGGTTTTGTTAGCTAATAACTCTTCACACTGGCCTTCAGAGGATGGTTTGGGTTTCCTTTTGACCAGTGAAGCATAGGAAGGTGCTTGAAGGCCAAGGAGAGTGAAGGGAGTTGGTGTTCCTCCCCATCTTCAATTATGTTGCTCTTACTGCTCTTACTGCTCTTACTTCTGCATGCTGACTTCATAAATGTGTGGCAGTCCCTAAACTTTACATTGCCTTTCCTTCAAAGTTGACTTGCCTTGGCCAGGGAGTCCTCCACAGACTATATGAGTCACATGAAGTAGCAATATGCTAAGTTAAATACAGTAAATGATTTATCTCCTCTCCCTTTGGTTTGTGTTTTGAAATGTACGCTGCACAGTTTGATAGCTTCCTACCACTGCTGCCAGGCCACCTGTCCCATACTGCATCCAAGTCTTTGTCTCCAAAAATACCACTGCAGCTCAGACAAACAGCTTGGCAGCCATGCCAGGGAAGACCTTTAAAATGATGATCTTGTAACGCCGCAATGGGAGAGAAAGATACATTACATGTCTGTGTCTGACCCAGCACTTCAGAGCTACAGATCTGGAAATACCATGCCATGTCTAAAACATACACAGTGAGTTGGATCAGCCTCTGGAAAAAGGCATCACCTGGCTTCAGAATAGTTAAAGTAGTACTACAGTGATACAATTTGCTTTTTACTATTAACGTTGGTAAATTAGGTTTTTGTCCCTTGCCACAAACCCAGTGCTTTTTCTCTACTTTGTCTTTTTTTTTTTTTTTTTTTTTTTTTTTTTTTTACCTGTTAGTGAGGGTATTTTAAGTATGTAACGCGATGTAGTGGCTGTAGAGAGATACTTGGTTTTCAAAATAGTAGGTTAAATGTAAACAGATGATTAGGTGGGTGACCCACTGAGATTTAGGTCTCCAGAAGCAGTAGGGTTACCTCTATGCTTTTGTTGCTGTTGGTTTGGTTTCTGTAGACTTTGCCCATATGTTCCCATACCCGAGCTAGCTAGTGGCAGCCCAGAAGATGGCAGGGAGCCCAGCATTGGCAGCATCCTCCCTGGATAGGGCTGTTACTGCTGAGCCCTCAGCTGCTGCTGCTGGACACTGGAGCTCAATGGTGGCCCTGATGCTGCCCCATGTGAGCTGGCATCGCAGTCCCTGGGACTGCAGACACTCATCTTCTGCTTGACATCAAAGAGAGAGCGAGAGACTGGAGTTGCAGTCCCTTGGGATTTATTTGTTTTATGGACAGATATAACTGAACTTTTTTCTGCAGAGCTGCAGGGTGAAAAATTCCAAATGGGATGCAAGTCCTGCAGAGCATCCTTGTCACTGGCAGCAGCATCCTCTGGTGTGCAGAGACGGGACTTCGGGCTTGACACATCCTTCCTGATGGGCTATTCAGAAGGTGCTGCTTTGCAAGCCATCATGACGGGCTGCCCAGCATCCCTTGGGTCCAGGGCAGTATTGAGTGTGTGTGAAGTGTGGTGAAGCCACTTTGTAAATGCACAGTGTTCAATGGGAGGACGTGAGGGAGGCAAAATGTCTCAAGTTTCTGCCTACGTGCAGATAGACTAAGGAAGCACGTCTGTTAAAACAAAAGGTTCATGTTGCTTGTTTGGTTTTAAGAAACTTTCCATCCTCCCATTGAAAGAAGCCCTTGGGTGAAAGGAGTGCAGTTGTGGGGATTTAATATTGTTGGCATCTGTTTCTACCAAGGTTACATAATTGCTCTTTCCTGGGAAATGAAATCATGGAAATGAAAAACCGAATCCACCAGAGAATAAGCAGGCACTACTTTGATTTCAGGCACCTGTCTGTGCCAGTATTTAATTTGGCAAAGGAAACGTAGCATCAAAACGAATACAAACAAGGAGCACAGGAATAATGGCACAACTGGCATTTAGACACTGAGAGGTAAGAACAAACACATCCCTCCCCAGCATGGGAAACTTCACAGAGTGTAGTATGTGTGTGGGTCGAGGCCAACGTGAGAAGCAGGCAAGGAGAATCCTGTGCAGAAAGAAGAATGGGGGAGTTTGGGAAATAGACTTGCAGAAACCCAACAACCCACTATTTAAATGAATTGGAAGGGGAGAAGGGCAGGCTGCAACCAAAGAAGAGAAGCTGGAAAGCTGTAAGGCCTTTCCTCTGTCTTGCCTTAGTAATTATCTCTTGTTTGCAGAGCTTCCATTAATTGGAATGCATTTCCTAATGAAATTAGGCTGGCAGCCAGTATTCAAGTCTTTTTACTGCTAGGGAAAATTTGTTCTTTGAGCAACTCAGCCATTGATTTTTGTTTGTGTTTTCATTCATCATGAGACTGTTATGTGCCAAGAATTCCACGCTCCGTCATATTGGCTTGGACAGTCTGAGTTATTTGATTTATTCTCTTGCTTCTGTTTCTTAAAAACTGAATTTTACAGCAGTGCCCCATTTGTGGTTGCTTTGTTACGTGGTTTTCAGTCCCCCACCCCTTTAAAAAAAACAAAGAAACGGTTGACCTTCATTTTAACTACCTATCTGCTAGGACAGCATGAAATGCATGGCTGTGCAAAGATGCTAGCAATCCCAAAGAGGAAAAAAGAAAAGCTTCAAAAAATTGTTTGAAGTGATGTTTGTATTATGGGTTTTCTAAATTTAAAATGATTCTCAAACTTACCTGGGTCATTGGGAGCACAGGACCCGAGCTGTATCAGTAGAGAACAGCACATTTTGAAGAGAGACCTTTGACAAAGCAAAATTGGCAACACTTGAGCTGAAAGAGTTCAAAATCCTGTTCAGACCTCAGTCTTTGCTTGTATCTTTGAAGGGGGGTGGTTCTGGAGATAGGAATTACAGCGTTATTTGGATGTGGTGTTTTCTTTGCTTTTTCATCCAGGTTGGAACTAGGTACTGCTCATCTTTGTGCAAATGGCCTTGTCTATCTTACTCTGTAGGATGTTTGATATATTGGCAGTATCCATATAAAAAACTTATCCATCAGGCTGAATTACTTTCAAGAATTAATCTTTCTGTTACATCCCCACTGCGGAATATATATCTCTGCATGATCATGCTCCATAACAAATATGAATTTTATAAAATGCATGCAGCCATTTTACAACAGACTTTAAGCGATTGATCTACTGATCTCCTTCCTCTTTCAACACATAGGAGGGATAGTGAGCAAGGCTGAAGATTGGACAAAGAGAGACTGGGTTACCTCCACCTCAGAATGATCGAAAATATGAGTCTGGCTTTAAAGTTATTTTTTTGAAAAGCAACATCCTTAAGGTTCATCTTAGTTTCTTTGATGTTTGAGGCTTAAATGAGTGCACTCAATTTACCTTTACAGATTTGTCTCAACATATGCTAGTATAAAAGGCTGTTAATTAAGTCTTAGTCATACACCATCTATAGCAACTGGAAGTGTAGGGACAAAATCTGTATTATAGGACCTATGACTGAAATAAGGAGAGAAAAAAAAAAGAAAAAAAAAGTGGAATTCTGTACTTTTTAGGACTTTACTGCAGTTTCTGAAACAGTGGCATTATTTTAGTCAATGTACTGAATCTCCCTTCTGCATGTGTGTATTAGATTGTATGTATGCGTGGAATTAAATTTAAAAATATTAAATTTAAAATTATTAATTTTAATAATTTAAATCTAAAATTAAATTTAAAAATATTAATTTTAATAATTTAAATTTAAAATTAAATTTAAAAATATTAATTTTCTTAGGTGCCTTTTAATTCTTTCTTCTTATGATTCGGGTAAGATGATTTCCTATTCAGAAAGCAAAGAGTGTAGTAGTAGTCATCAAAGGACAGGCTGTTACCATGAGAAGTCACCTTGAGAAATTATGCTGAGAACCCTCAAATTCTATGCCTGTTATGGATGATGTGAGGAATTCAGTAGAGTTAACAACAGGTGCTTACAGTGAGGAAGAAAGTCAAGCAGCTTCCCTTAGCTGCTGCTGGGCTGAGGCTGTGGCCTCTGCACTGCCATGACAAAGTAGTGTATACAGGGGATATGTGTTTCAAGAAGGACTTAGGGACTGTTGTAATGGGACGTTCAACTGGAACAGTTCATAAAGAGATGCAGTCTTCAGATCAAGGTAAAGGTATTTTTGAAATTGCTGGAACAAACCAAACAGGCTTTAGGGGTGTCTTTAACTGGAAAATGGAAGGGGGAGAGAAAGGAGTGTTGCAGAGGGTGATCTTGTAAAGGGAAAGAAACAAGGATGGGTATATTTGCATCATGTTGTAACTTTCCTCTGAAGACACATAGTTGAAGTTTTCCCTCTCTAGCTGTAGGGATAACTCTAGGGAATCCCTTTTGAAGCAATGTGTTTGTCAGCTACTAAAATAACCCAAAAGGCAATGTTTCAACAGGGTGCTTAATTGTGAGAACACAAAGTTGCAGCTAAGAGGGTACTGGTAGGATTTTCAACACCAGGCGGTCCAGATGAGCTTAGCTGCCACTTACCTTTGCAAAGCAGGGTACAGGAATGCCCCAAAGCATCACAGGGAGTGGCAGGGGTCCTGTGCAACCTCTGGGATTATCTACAGCAAAGGATTGGTCACACACAGGTTGTCACCACTCATCTTTTCTCTCTAGGAGCTGTGTCCTGATGCTGTTTTGGCAGGCGCCTCATTTTCTGCTTCTCCCAACCTGAGAAATAGGTAGTTAATTTTTAAATAGTTGATAGTTCCCACTCATCTTTCTTCATTTTTGTCTTGAATTGACTGTCTCTACTTGGAATTCTTTCCCACCGACAGTAGCTATGCAGGGGGTGTGTATGTGTGTGATGGTGTGGTGCATGGACCACATGACCTCCTTTGCAATTTAAATTAGTCTATATTTTGGGAGAAAATACTGGTACAGTCTCATTAGGGAATTATCAGGCTCATCTGTGCTGCAGAAGAAAGTGTTATGACAGCACTAGAAGACAGTTCTGGGTTGAAGATGGGAGCCTTAATGCATATGGAGATATAAGACCTGCCCCAGGACACCTACACAGAGTGTTAACAGCAACCAGGCTGTTGGTATCGATCAGTGTTACAGGCAACAGCTGCAGTGTATCTATAATTTGTGTGGTCTCTCTAGGCTGACCAAAAAACATGTATTGCACTGTGATCACGTATATTCTTCCCTTGTTAGCATGGTACCCAGCACAGCTGTGAGTTGTGCCAAGTAGTACTCCCCCAAACATCTTGAGTATCTTCTAGGAACCAGGAGAAAATATTTGAGAACTGAATTTGTTAGTAGATAGGCCTGGTCACACCTGTGTTATAAACCTAAAATATTTCTTGCAATTTCTTTCAAATCATTCAGCCTAAAGGTGATATAATAATGTTTTCACTGGAGGCAAGACATGATACACAGAAAAATATTTTCCTTGAAGACAGCAATTTGCTCCAGATTTTTCCAAGCCGTTCTCTCAAGAAAAAACAGCAGCTCTTTAGGTATTACTAAGAGCTGTAAAGTCACTACTTCTGCATGCTACAGCTCTGTAACCCCTGTGAATATTACTCATTTTCACTGTGGTTGCAGCCCCTCCATGCTGCAACACATTCTCCCACACGTATGTGCCTCTGTCTGAAGGGGACATTGTAACTTTTTGAAAATTTAATGTTTGGGGGGCAGAGAAGGTTTTGAATGAACTTCAAGATGAAGTGAGGACTGAGGATCATTTTGCATTGAGAACCCCCTCCTGCTGCTGTGACCTTTGCATGCCTGGGGTTCAGGCCATCCAGACAGTGGCCCTTTTTTTTTTGTTTGTTTGTTTTTTGTTTTTTTGTTTTTTTGTTTTTGTTTTTTTTTTTTTGTTTGTTTTTGTTTTGTTTTGTTTTGTTTTGTTTTGTTTTGTTTTGTTTTTTTTTGTTTTTTTTTCAGTAAATTGCTCTGAAGTTTTAAATTGTAGTAATTTCAGAAAATTAAAACCACAGATTGTTAATTGATTTTTTTCTTTGACAGGAGATATGAAGCTTTCTCTGAGAGGTCAAAAATTTTTGCAGGCCTCTGGAGAATATCCGTATGGACTTACACACCCAGGGTAGGCTCAAGAAGAATGCTGAGCAGCACAGAAATATGGGAAGCCAGAAAGATGTTCAGATACACTTTTATGTTTTGTCTAAGTTTCCTCTGTGGGAAAGGATCTGAGGGCTTTCCAGGCTTATGCAGCCTTTCTTTGATACTAAGGCTCAGAAGGGCTGGGTCTTCTCTATGTGCTTGTGTATGCCTGCATATATGAGCTGTGCTGGGGCCTATTAGCATTGTCTTTTAAACCCTGTCATGAATAATGAAATACTCAGGTTTCTCTGCAGTCCTACAGAAGGGAATTGCTACTCATGTGACCTTTATTTCTCTTCCTGGAAGGAATTGTGTGCAGCAACTAATGTAGTGCTGTGGCATCAGGATTACATGCTGGTACTACCTTGGTAGCTTTTTGGTTTTGTGTGTGTGTTTTGGTTTTTTTGTTTTTTGTTTGTTTGTTTTTCAAGCAGATGGAAGCTACAGTTTTTAATTGTTTATGTATCCATCTTGTCCACTAATTTACCATTTTCTCTGTGTTCTCTCCCGTCACCACCCAATTTCTGTAGTGTAAGAAGGCTGATCCCTTCCAGACCAGAAGAGTCATGACAAAAGCTTTAGCCAGACACGAGGTTTTAACTGGCATACAGATGATGTTTTCTGCTGCTGTTTTTGAAGGTGTTTCCCTCTGGGCTTCTGGGGAAGGCTGGATGCCTTGCTGGCAGGATTTTCCCCACAGAAGAGTGAGGGGATGTGAGGCAGGGCACTGCAGCTCTCTTTCCAGGGCAGCGAGGTTTTAGTACCTATCGAGTAGTCAACAAGACTGAGCAACATATATTTTTTCCTGTAATTTATTCGTATAGAGGCCGTGGAAGGGCTGAGTGGTGTTTCTCAGGGTTATGCTATGAACACGCTATGGCATATGTGCAGATTCTCTGGTAATGAAGTTGATGTCCCACCTGTTTTGAGCTCTTCTCCATTTGGGATCAGCATGAAAGAGTGTATGGAAAATGAACATCCACCTTTAATTGCTGCAAGACACAAACCTGTAATTTTTAAACTTGGCATGTTTTCGTTTTCAGTACAGTCTTAAGGTTTCAAATATAAAGGTATGTTTTCATACAAGTAAGGGAATTTTCTTGTAATTGCTGTAACATTAATGGCAGTTGGGCTACACTGAACAACAAACTATTGAATGAGTTAGGAAGGCTTGAAAATTCTGTGTTCTGCTGGAGCAGGGGGTGACCATCTTCTCCCTTTAGATACAGACTATAAAATTTACCTGACCTCTAGTGAGTCACCAGTCACAGCAGTCAAGGAAACATCACTATGATGGCTTTGTCAATTATGATTTTACTGATGTATTGTCTGCTTTCTCTTCAGGTGCATTGAGCCCATTGTAAACCTCCAGTCGAGCTTGTACCATTTCCTACAGCAAGACTTCTGGCTGTCCAAGGACAGGTTAACTTTTCTGTACCTCCCTGCAGTCATCTCTTTGGTTCACTGGAGAGTGGTGGGCATGCTCCTGGCAGACTGACTGCTGGGGAAATGTGCCTTGGGGCTCCTTCAGTTTCTGGGTGCAGACAAGTGGTGGATCACTGACCCACTGTAATACTGTTCATCACAATGTGGCTCCTGGCTCCCTCCATGTGCTGGGCAGGGGAAGACCAGACCCCCTTGCTGCATGGCTTCCTGGGACCAGGGCAGTTCCCATCTCTCTGGTGGATCTGGGGAGCCTTGGCTACGTCTTATTCATAGCAGCAACCCCATAGCCAAGCTGGATAATGTCCCATGGCTGCATGTCAGGCCCCCTTTCCTGGAGCAGATCTGGTTCCTTCCCAGGCTCCAAAAGCCAATGAACTCTCACAGACTTCTCAAAAAGATTGCAAATCTCTGGCCTTTGTTCAAAACTCAGTCTAAAACAATAGCTGAATGTCTTCTAAAAGTCTTGAAACTGAGGACAGTGTGTGTCAGCTCTCCTCTTAGGACTTGTTTTGTTAGAAATCCTCTTTTGTTTAAGTGTGAAAGGAGGAAGAAACCCCAAAGCTTGATTTAGCCTTATCAATGCATGTATTAGTTGAAAAATATCAATAATTAGTTGGCTAATATCAATACACAATATTTTTTGGCTGCTCGTATTTGATACAGTGGCCAAGATGGAAAAAAAATCAGCAGCACACTTGACTTATGTGGATTTTAAAATCTGGGTTTACAAAAGACCCTGAACTAAAAAACCCAAATATATTGTCTGAAATCAGTCTTTCTTGCATGTCACGTTGATCTTATTGTTACTGATACTATTGAATCATGAAGAATTTTGGTCAGAATTTGGCAAAGATTAGGCTGTTTAGTGTTTTCTGTTCTTCTATGTATAAATCTCCATTGTTCAGAACTGGAGAAGTAGATAATATTGTCTTTACTGAAATGAGGATTTTACTCATTTGTCTGTGGAAAGAGTACTTTTTCTGTGAGTTCAGACTTTTTACTTTATTGGTACTAAAAATAAAATTTTCCCTGGCTGATGCTGTGTATGCAATATACTTATACAGTGCTGCTGCCACTGCCATCCTGTTCTGAATACTCTGGGGAAATTGTGACATACTTGTTCAGAAGCCTGTAGGACTTGCAAATCAGTTTTTCTGTTCTGTTCTGTTTTGTGTGTTTTCTCTTCTTAAATTTATGCTGAAGATGGGTTGCAAACAAAACTCTGTATCCAAAGCAGTTACAAAGCAGGAAATTATATTTTCTAGGCAAAACCTCCTCATCCAGTGGGAATCTGAGACTTTTCTTCATCTCTAATCCAGAAACCTTTGAAGCATGGGTCAAAAATCCTACCTTTGGGCACATTAAAGCATCGTTTTTAAGGTAGCCTAGATGTATATAATTTCTCATTTCTCACTGTCCTCTTTTCATTGCAGAACAACCTTTTCGCTGCTTTTGCTTAAAAGAAAACCAGCACATGTAGTTTATTTGTGCTTTCTGTTCCAGTTATACAGGCAAGTATCTCTCTTTTAGTTTGGGTCCAAATTCTTTGTTTCCTAGATTGTTTTCTCTTTGCTTTCCTCCCAGGGATTCATAGCTGTGTTTCCTACAGAAGCAGAAGACTGGAAAAGCCTCTAATCCAGAAAAGCTGTCTTCCTTTCTTTTGTTGAATTAGGATTTTAATGAAAGGTCTTTAACACAATCAACAAAGAATATAGCCTTACAGTCATCGTTGCTTTTGGGCCATCTTCCAACATGAAAAAATGTTCTACTTTGGTCTTTCATATAGTCTCCTACTTGCCTTCTGGCTACTTTCCTCCCCGCTTTGCCCCTGAGAAGCTGAGTTGAATTGCATCTTAACACTTTGTGTGAACTTCCAAGTCACAGAAGTGTATATTCTTACTGAAATAATCTATTTTTTAATTTTAAATCCTTGGCTTGGCATTGTCAGATTACCATATGGAACAAGTTCTAATAACCAGCCAAGATATAAATAAATTCAGCAAGAACACTAAGAACAAAAAACCAAAGAAATCCCTAATCTTCCAAACAGCCTGTCAGGCACCACTTTCATTCCAATGGGAAAAAGAAAAGTAGCTATGAAGAACAAAGGTTGGCAATTAAAATGAGAAAAAGTTAGATATGTGAGATGGACTCTGGCAAAAGATGTTTTCCTCTCACATATCTGAAATTGTATCCTGTGCTTTCATATAGTGGCTGTCCCACTGTCCATAGGACTGTCTGTACAAGAGTTCAAGCAGCACTTCGAAATTCCAGCCTACTTGTTTGGTAGCATTGCTTGTGGTTTCTGTGCACTCATTGAGGCTGTGATTCCTCATTTCATACATCACTGACAAACTGCAGTGGCTCCAGAAAGCAACATCACATCCCACCTAAACATGCATGCATATAGGAAAAAATTTTGTTGAAGTTCTAAATTTTGGGAACACGAAGTTGGGATGTTGAGACACACAAGTGTTTATTCTTGACTACCTGTCGGGAGCTGAAGAGTGCATAATCCTCGGTACTGCAGTCCAGTGACTAGCCTGTGTTATTTGTGTGTTGTGTGCAAGGATTTTGTTCAAAGATAGCAGAATTGGAACTGGAAACCCATCCTTGATTTGAAAAAAAAACCTCTTCAGACTTCTGCTACATCTTGACTCAATTATAGTTCTATTGTTTGAAGGTCTGCATGAGCTGGCTGTATCTGTGCTACAGCAGTAGCATGGTGAAAGGCTTTTGTTGTACTCTTTTGAGCTGAAAGCAAGGATTATTCTGAATCTTCTGAGAATTTGTACGCGTGAGCTTCCATAGAGGTTACACCATCCTAAAAAACCTCTGAATGATCACCCTTACGAAGTGGTTAAAAAACAGTTTGTGATTAATAGTGCTAGGTAAGTGGCAGGGTCAGGCTTACCTGCTCTCTGTAGTGAGACTGCTGCCAATGACTGTGGAAATGAAGAAGGCTGCCAAAAATAATGCATGAATGAACAGTTCAGAGGCCCAGAAGATCTGTGGAGTTCGCAGCAAAGCATTGCTTTCTGTCCAGGCAGTACCAAGTTCAAAGTACCTGGTGCCTATTTTTACACTCATGGCACACATCCACACAGAGCTTGCAAGACTCTGGTGCTTCCAACAGGTTTTTTGTTAGGGTACGCATCTGTAAGTTTCATCCTTTCTGGAAAAAAATATCAGTATTGCTGGAAAGAAATCCAGCAGAAAGCAGGGCTCTGTTGTTCCCTCCCCCCCCTGCTAGGCTAATACAAAGCTGCTGCTGCATCTTCCTCTGAGTGGCCTCAGCACAACACCCTTGGAAATAAGAATGACTCATCTTGATGGGGGTCTTCCTGTTGGGATGCTGGAAATAAACACAGTTACTGCAGGGGACTTAAAGTACAGTAATTTGGATGATGAAACTTGCGGCATTGCTGGGCGGGGAGAGGCTGCAATCAGAAAACTGTCAGAGGCAGCAGAGAAGCCCTGGGGGAAGAGACAAGCAGAGTAATAAGATACGTCCAGAATGTTTTACCCTTAACTTAAATATATTGCGGAAATAGAAGATTGGCTCTTATTTAAATCGCACAGAGACTTGGAAAAGGACTTTTGAGAAACATTTAGGCATTGTGCAGGGTCTCTGCAACAACTGACAAATGCTGCAGGTTAGTGGTGGTCCTTGACAGCCCTGCAGCAGCAAGCATCCTGAACAGCTTACTCCACCCTCTGCATACAACAGCCATATGTTTCAGGTGTGGTTCAGAGCAAATGAAATATCAGGACTTCTCTGAACTGTCAGTCCTAACTTCTTCATTAAAATCTCCTCCCTTCCCTTTCTTTGGCTTGACCCTTTCGAGACAGAAGTGAATCTTTATGAATTTCCTTACAGAAATATGTTCATGTGTACCAGGTAGCACATGTGAATCAAATCTGTGCTCATATAGTGGTCATTTATGCATTATTTAGGGAGTTTTAGCAGTACATTTAGAGCCAGATGAGCTACTGAATACCCAGGACCATTAGATGAAAGGCTGATATTAGATATATTAGATTTTTCTTTTTCTACATATATATTTTGATGGGGTTTTGGTTTTGGTTTTTTGTTTGTTTGTTTTAGTTTGGTTTTTTTTCCTTACACAGAGCTGCTGGTAGTTTGGGAGAACTACCCTTTATGTGAAGCTCTCCTCTGCTCAGCTTGATGTCTGATCTTACTGGTTTGTCTTTCTTTTAGTTTTTGCATCAACTCCTGTTCCCCACTTGCCTGCCTGAACCTTTCTGTGGGCTCTGAGCTGCAGAACCCTGTCCAGGGAGAGGCAGGGCACTTATGACAGTACACATGACATTTAACAGAACCAGACAAGCTTTCAAACTTGATCTTGTGGAGTAAATTAGGAACATGAAATCCTGGGATGCTTTCTTGACTTTTGGAGTCTGGCTTCTGGATGTTGAACCATAAAATAAATGGCACAATTCACACACTGGGAAAATATTTCCCATGTATGTCATAAAAGCACACTCCCAAATCATGGCTCTAGGCCTGCTGAATGCCTACAATAGCTGGAAGATTGTTAGGCAAAATCAAATTAGAGTTTTTAATAGCAATCTTGATTTATGACTACTGGTCTCCTCCATCCATAATGATGTGCTGGAAATAACTTATGTGAGATGTAGGATGAGGGATGCTACCATTTCCCAGCAGGATGCCCCTGTTCAGTCTGTTGTCCCTTTTTGTCATCAGGCTATACTTTGGGAAGTTGTCCAGTCAAAGGGGAGTAAGAATCTGGAAGTGAAGAGAAAATGTTTAAGTTTTATAATTTATAAACCAAATGTACAGTTCTGATGATTCTGAAACAAACTTGTGTTGTAACATGAGGACTTCGTGTATGGGTGGAAGAGGAGTGCTGTGATACACTAAAACCCACAAAAATCAAGCTTAATTTCCAGTGTGCTGTACACCAGGATCTAAGTACTGCTTGTGCTGTTAATATATGCATAATGTAATGAGTATTATTACTATCATTAATAATTTTCATTATAATTTATGTAGCTACAGTATGAACTTATTGAAAAATAAGAATTAAATAAAGAGTAGGGATTACACAGTCATTTCACCTCAGCAAAGCCAAGTACCATGGAATTTTACCTATCCCATAACATAAATAACTATAATATCATCAAGAAAGTGCATTTATGTGGTCACAAAATTAAATACTGCTTTATGCTAATGTACTAATCATAAAAATCACAGAATGACTGAGGAAACTAAGACAACTCATAAAAGGTTTGACAACTTGACAAGTAAAAGATAAAAGTGATGCTTCATAGTCCCCCCCAGTAGTTTCTTTAGAGAAGATTTTATGTCTTTTTTAAACTCATGTAAATACATGAGGATGCATGTATTACTCAAAGATCTGTTTGGTTTGTGTCTTAAAATGGGATTCTTGCACTTTTCTCTGTAAGCAATCCTGCATCATGCTGTTATTAAATAAAAATGCACTCTACTGCACAAGTTGTATGCTTATAATGAGGCATTTTTTATGGAGTCTTCTTTCTTTAATACTTCATAGCTACTTCTGTTGGAAAACTACCTCACCACAATTTATGTTTGAGGCATTCAGCATAATCTTACAGTGTGGAATTGAAATTTACATTTATCAGAAATTTGGAGGAGAAAACCTTTGTAAGAATACATTTCATATCACATCTCTGTTGATGGTGGGGAGGGGTGAATATTTTTCATGAAAAAATCTTTTAGAGCTTGTATAACATCAACTTCCTTTCTTGCTGGAATAAGTAATTTTTTTGAAAGATGTGAAAGATGCATTTAATTTAGTGCACTCAGAAATACTGCAGTTTTAAGTTTTTGCAAGCTAACCTTTTCCTTTCCTGAAAGTTGAAAAACCTACTGAGAAAGACAAACATCCCCCCCCTGCCCCGACACTTCGGATTAAAAATACTGCAAAGTATATGACAAATTGACCAATAATATCCCATCACAGTTCTAAAGCATTTTTGTTAAACCTCCTTTAGAGCAGTGTGGAGAATTTGTTAGATTTTTTGTCACCATTTAAAGCAGGAACAGGTTGTCTTTCTTCAAAGGCAAAAAAGAGAAATAGTGTTGCAGTACAGGATAAAATATTACTTCTCTTAGGTGTAAACGCTGTAAAGGCCGTTAGGAGAAAACATTGCACATGGAAAATGAACGGATCTAAAGAACCAAAATGAGCACAACAGCAGTGTTATATTTCTGTGTCCCTTCCAGCTTACTCATTTAGGGCAACTTTAAGATCAGTAGCACATTGCATGGTTGGTATTGGCTAGTGAATGGTGTTTCTGTGCCTGCATCTTCCTGATTCTCTCAAACTATTGCATCCCAGGAGGGCTAGGAGAACAACACAGAAAAGTGTTAAAAGAACCAGGTTTTTATTCAAAGTACTCATTTTTGTTGTCTAAAAAGGAGAAAGACAATACAAATGAGGACTTAATTTGCTCTGGTTTATGGAGCCACCTGTAGCAGAGGACCTGATTTGAGGTCTCTCAAACTAAATATTGAGATACCATACCTCCAGACACTGTGGGTTCTACCTGCCCTATAACTTTATTCTCATGATATGAACCATTGAAATGAAGATACACGGACCCCTTAGGATCTCAGGCTGTGAGTGCCATTTATATACTGGGCCCATTTCATCTGTATGACACTGAACAGGCTATAAGCAGGAAGAAGTATTTTATAACCTGTATTTGTATGTTTCTAAGTTCTCAGTTGTTGTTTGTTTGTTTTTTGGGGTTTTTTTTCGATTCCTAATGCCAATATGTATTGAAATTACTAATGCCCACAGAGAAATGAGGACCAACTGCAGTAACAGAGATTGAGTTCAGTCTGTGTCTAGTATGTAGCTCCTAAGCAATAGGTTGAGCATAATTATTAGCACTCCAAAATCAAACGAGAAACAGGAAGATCTCCAAAATAACCTAGGTGAATTTAGTTGGGATAGTAGCAAGCAGCATATGCTTGTACTGCTGCTTCTATTGAAATTAATCACAATACTCCTGACCTGTCTTTGATAGAGGTGAAATTGGCCTCTTGGTTGATTTATCCAGTGGACAGAAATGTAGATGTGCTTTAAGTCTGTTGTGCAAATGTTGCCACAATGGAAAACAGTAATTTACTTTGAACATCTGGAGCCTTATAGAAACAAAGGAAAAGATTATTTACATAGTTTTTGTGTGCATGTAAGACTTTCATGGTAACAACTATAAGAATAATAAAAAAGAAATATATTCCAACACTTTTCATACGATTTCACCAGCTTCAGTGCACTATCCCTGACTTGAGTAATGTCATAATGCAAACACTGAAGTGTTCACACCCGTTTTTCCAGTCTTATCTATAAATTACACAGAAAGAAAGGAAGGAGCTACTAAAATACTGAGAAGAGAAAAGGCTGATAGTTATAAACAAGAAGGAAAGCAATTTGCAAAAGGTAACTAGAGAAAGAGCACTAGAGATTTTTAAAATACCTTCTGGAGTTCTAAATACACGAAGGTTTGAAGTGAAGCGGTACCAATAGTCTTGTTCAGTCCACAGAAAGTTTCATCTTGAGGGAAAAAGTTCAGCAAATCTTCTTTTCAGTTTTCTCTTCAAACTCTCAGTGTTTCCACAGCAGGCCTGATGAAAAGGGGGAAGAAGAAAACAGGACTTCTGAAAATTTCTACCGGTTGTTTTTGAGAGTCTCTCATCTCTCCTCAGAGTGGGTGGGATTCGTTTTGGCAAACTGTACTACAGCCTGGAAGTTCCTACCTCTTAGCTATTCTAGGTTCTCTGTGTGATCCATGGAGAAAAGTAGGCGCTTTTAAGGTGTGACTCATGTCATCTATTTCAAACACCTACTCTCAGATAAGTTGTCCATATAGGAGCCAAGGGTGTCTGGCTCAGATGTGGATGTCTGCACTTGGCCAGATGAATCTTACCCAGTAAATCTATGCTTCAGACTGCCAAGAAACAAGATAAATTTAGCTGCATAGAGCTCGGTGCTGTCACAGTGGGGTTTTAAAAAGCTAGCTCAGGTATTTCTGTCTCTAGAGTATAGCTTTCCAGAAGACAGTGTCCACCTGAGATAACTGGTGTTTCAGGCCCTTGTTTTCTATGGCTGCCACTGGTTATCTCCATGGCCATTGCATTATCAAGAATCTCTGGAAATCATTCTGTGTGCAGTGTCAGACACAGGATACCAGGGGATACCTATGTATGTATGGTGAAGAAGTATCCAGCAGGAGTTAGGGGAGGATATGACTTCAGTACTGGTGAAAGTGGTGTTTAGGGTTGAGTCCAGTTGTGGTACTGATGTTTTAAATGCCTCCGAAATCCATCCAGCACAGTCAGTTGTCTGGACGTGCTGCCTGTCAGCAGAAGTGAAGAAGCTCAGTCTTTTTATTTTGTCAAAGAGAAGGTTAGCACGTTGCTTTATCATGGTTAAAGAGTTGCTACACAGTGACATTTCTGATATGGGATGACAATTTAATCTAGTGAATGAAAGTGTGATGCTACTCAAGCTCTATAGTAAAACCAGATTAATTCAGGCTACAAAAAGGAGCATATTTTTTACAGCAAGGCTAAATAACTGCTGAAATAACTTTACCTAGGAATTTTATAGATTGTTCTTTTACTTGAAAATCCTTTTTAATCTTGATACGAGACAGCACAATTAGCTCTTACTGCTTTAATAAAGGAATTAAACAGTGGAATGTTATGGCCTGTGAAGTGAGACTCTGAAGATAACCCTTCTGGCCTAAATTCCTGTTTAATGGGCTGAAAGCAGCATCGGATACCAACATCTCACAATCCTGGGAAACCTGCATTTCAGAAAGGACTGTGCAGCCTTCCCCATTTCCAATACAATCACTGTCAATCACCTGGTCCTATCTTCCTCACATTCTGTTCCTTTAATAAGGTTTTTGGAATGAAAATGCACTCAGTGAACCAGCTTTCTGTGAGCTGGACTCCTTGAATAGAAATGTGGATAAGGGAGCTGGAGAAGCAGAGCATGCTGGAGCTGAAGGTCATGGCTGGGAGGTATATAACAGGGAGGTTGTATGCCCTGAGCTTAGATTTGAGGTATTTTACTTTTACTACTGATTCTCTGCTGGATTTTTTTCACTGTTATATTCCAGAATACCTTTGTTTGACCAAATATAGATCTTCCATTTAATCTTGACAGGAAAATTAAATACCTCTCTTTAACTCCAGGCAATGAATATGGGTCCCTAGTCTGTCTTCACTTCTCATAGTGAAAGAAATTTGAATTCTTGCTTTGCACCACTCTCTAGAGGATGCTCTGTTGATAGCTAGAATTATAGGACATGAATCTTTGCCAGAACTTTGTTACTAAATGACAAGTACATCTCTCCCTTCCCAAAGCTGACTTCTGTCTCTACAGTGCCAGTGCTAATGTGAATTTGTCTCTCTTGCTCAGACTTTAGCAAGTCTGAGTAAAATCTTGGCCACACCTGAATTTCTCATTCCATCAGCTAAATATGTTTCTCCTTTGAATATTTTTGGCTTAGTCAGAAATACAACATTTTTGTTAAAAAGCATGGAATTGCATTTCCACATGGCCTGCTTTGTTTTGTAGGTGTTCCCATTTGGGGTACATTCACCAGCTGTGCAGGGCACACATCTGAAATGAACTGTGAATGAGTCCTAGAATGTGTTCCTTTATCTTTACCAAGAGGCTAAAAAATGGAATGCATCTTGGAAGATAAGTTGCAGCCAGAGTGCACAGCCCCTAGAGAAACATGGAAGCACTGATGGTAACTAAAATGGTTTCTGGAACCAAAATTTATTTTAAAGTAGAATCATCCTTAGGCTTTTGCACAATTGCATTTTCTGTTCTGTAATTAAATAAAAACAGCTTCACAGAAAGCAGAAGGAGCTTAGAGAAATGGTGCACTTTATATAGGAAAAAAACCTGTCATAGCTAAGATTTCTTTACATTGATCCCATCTATTTTTCTCTGACAGAACGGTAGTATCCAGACATCCAATACTCTAGCAACACTTTGATCTACAGGACTGAGAGGTTTTGAAAAACATCTCCTCTAGAAGTCAGAACTTCAAGGTATTCAGATGACACTGCATCTTATAGCTGTGTAAGTCCTTTAGGAAGGATTGTTTCCTCATGGGACTGAAGGTACCACTATTCCTCTTCCCTTCCAGGCCCACTCTGCTTGTTCCTGGTTGTGCCAAGGTTTTAGTGCACTTCCTGCCTACTGTGACTCATGAGCAAGGAGGTAGATAAATTCTTAAACAAGATCCTTTTCTTACAGTTTCTGTTTCTAGACATCCTCCTTTTCCGTGCCAAAATGCCTTTGATCTACCTCTCCCAGCCAAAACATTCATGAAATGTGCATGATCCCTCACAATGCTCTTGCTTCTTACTGTCAGCTCTGAAAAAGACAGTGACACTGATAACTGAAATCTGCTGTGAGGTTGTTGTGGTATGAAAAACACTAGAGTTTGGGCTTTGAAATGGTTTTCTGGTAGAGGAGGGCTTACATATCTGCACTTCATGAGTATTATATCAGCAAACCATATAACGATGCAATTGAGAATAAAAGTCTCATTTTTATTCACATGTCCCTTTTATAATCATACATAGGAATTTCATAGGGGATAAGCATGAAGAAAGAAGACAGAGTTAAGATTTCCACTGTGGTAAGGAAGCATTAAAGCCATCTTTGCTTTTAGGTTTGTAACTGTTGCGCTATCGAAACATAATTGCATTTTTACTGCTGCTTGCTTTGTGGAGCCAGTTCCAATTTTGGAGAGGAACTGAGCTAATCTATTTATCTTGCATATTATTAGCAAATATTGCTAGTAACATGGGAGTCATCTACCCCACATATGATGTCTGAGCCAAAGTCAATCTCCCCAGGCTCCATTTGTAGGCAATGAAGTGAACGGACAACTCCAGAAGGTGATGCCTCTCAGCTCAGAGGAGGGAGATTAATTGCACTTTACAGGTGCTTTTTTCAATTGTCAGCTTGAAAAAAAGGACTAGTCTAGGCTTAGATCTTTGTTTGCTTCTTTCTTTATCAGTCATCTCAGGAAAAGAGGAAAACTGTATTTTTTCATGGATCAGTGGAGCAACATTCAGGTCATGTTAATTTCTGTAAGATAAGGTTAATTTGTATCATTGCAACTCTTTGCTCTAATATGTTTGTTTTGCAAAAGGATTAATTAAGGGAAGTGAAAGAAAAGGAGTGAAAACTTGAAGTGACCTAATGTAGGGTTTTCCAGTTTGTTTGGAAATCCCTCACAGGAGCAGTACCAACCTTTTAGATACAGAATGGGTCCAGCAGTGGGCCATCAAGATGCTCAGTGGCTGAAAGCACCTGAACTACAGTGAGAGGCTGAGGGATTCAGTGAAGAAGATGAAGGATCCGTATTATATATAGAAAGTGTTTCCACTTAAAGAACAGCTACAGAGGTGACAAAGTTTTCTTGGTGAAGACAAATAATATGGCAAGGGATAAATGGCCAGACTGAGGCTTGTAGGGCTCAGATTACATGTTAGAAGCTGTGTTTTTGGGAGGATGGTGTGAAACTGGGACAAACTGGTGTTTCCTGAGCAGTGATTCACTCTCTGTCCTTCAGAGTGTTAAAGACTGAGGTAGGCAAAGCCACAGCAGAGCTGATCTGGTGCTGGCAGCACTCCTGCTGAGAGCTGGTCTGGGTCACCACCAGAGATGCCTTCCAACCAGCATCCCTGTGACTTTTTTTCTTTAAGGAAACCAACCTCTTCTTATGCAACTCTGCCCTCAAAACCCGGAGCCTTACCTTGGGTTCCTGCTCCCAGTTGTGCTGAGCTTCTAGCCCCAAGAACTGCAGGCAGGTGGCTGCAGCAAGTCCTGCCAGAACATATCTGCAATATGGGGGGTGCTGCTGCTGTTCCCAGCTAGCAGGCCACTTACAAATTGCTCCTAATACCAGTATATCATTCCACTTAGGGCTCTGCCCTCTGACACCTGTGTTTAGGTTCCTGCTACGCTCAATACCCGTAGGTGCCTGAAATTAGATTTCCCATATGTAGTGTGGGTGTGTTTTACCAGTGCACTGATTGTCTTTTCCTGGGACAAGTCAGAAACAAACAGTCCTAAAAGGCCTTCTGAGGGTCTTAGTTTTCCCCAGCTAGGAAGCTGCTTTTTAGGATGGGGACATCTAATACTTCAGCTTTAGATGCAAACTGTGTTTGCAGAATCTTGATTTGCTGTTATGATACTGGAACTAGACAGTACCCGTTTTAAAAAATAAGCTGCTTTACAAACCTGGTCATTTTTAAACAGTAACTACTTAAAAACTTGGAGAATATGGAGGGAAAATTAGCAAAAGGTTAGAAATAGAGAAGCAGAAAATGCTGAATTAGCATTGCTGTTCAGCATGAAAGGGCAACTTAAAATCTTCCATACCTTACATTAAGTCATCTTGATATTTCTTCTGTCTCATTTATCCCAGCCTATTTTAGATGATATAAACAAATGCCACTTCTTTTGAATGTTATCTCTTTAATCCCTCTTCACCTTGAGTTCTCTCCAGGAAATTATATTTTTTTCCTGCTGAAAAGATTGTAAAATGAGCACAGCTTTTTCAAAGTAGAACAAAATTATTTCTTTATTTGGTATATTACTGGTATCATCTCCCTTGATTTTCAGGCTAAGCATAATATAATGCATATCTTCAAATACCAATTTATTGCAGCTTGAAGGATTGAAGAACTTTATTGAAAGAACTCTTGAGTCTTTTTCTTCAGTAGTTTGTCAACCTTATAGACTGTGCTGGTTCTTTACCCTCAGAGAAGTTGTTTTATATTGGGTCGATTTTTAACAGCATTTTTTACTTTATTGATCTATCCAGTGACTACACAAGTTGCAGATCCCCAGCAATGTACTGTGGTACCTAACAATATCCTTTGTTTCCAGGAAATAAATCCAGTAAAAATTAATGTAGCTTGAACGCAAACAGGAATCTTATATTGCCTGTGTATGCTTAAAACACAAAAGAACACAGAAAATTTTCCGTTTCAATTTTTTTTCTGACTCACAGTACTCTGCCACACATACTTTCTTATTTCACTTTGTAGTGATCCTCCTTGCACAGGCTCTTTCATGCTTCAGAAAGAGACAACAAGAAGCAGAGGTGAGCCTTTATTTTCCTTTTGAAATACCTGGAAGGATGTATTTGATGATAGTAAAGGGACCCAGAGCCCTCCCAGGATGACACCAGGCTGGTTGGGTGGTTGATAGGCCGGAGGACTGTTGAGAGGCATCCCAACAGGCTGGACAAAATGGCAAAGTCCAGCACCTGGGATGGGATATGACAGGTTTATTCTATAAGGTCTCCTGGGAGCCTTCACTTCTCCAGACTGAACAACCCCAACTCCTTCAGCCTGACTTCCTAGGAGAGTTGTTCCACCCCTCTGATCATCTTTGTGTCCCTCCTCTGGACTTGTTCCAAGATCTCCATGTCCTCCAGTTCCATAACTGGACACAGTACTGCAGGTGGGGTCTCATGAGAGCAGAGTAGAGGGGGTAGAATGGCACCTGCTGGGGCATGCTGATAAACTACAGAAATCCTCAGTGGTCAGTATAGAAGAATAACAGAGCAGGCATCAAGATATGGAAGCTGTGTAGAAGGGGTGAGTTCTAGTTGGTTTGGTGTCTAAAGGATATTTTTTTGAGCAGCCTGATTCCTACAGCTCACAAATATAAGGTCTGATGTAGTCAGAAGCTTTCTTTTAAAAAGGAAGAGAATACTGGAACTATGAAGTGCTAGAAGGCAGTTGAGATCTGGGGTTCAGATTAGGTTGATCTCCTCCAGAAGCCTTGATTTTTCTCTGTAAACTACAGATGGTGTGTAGGACAACAGCTTCTAAACGGGGTGTCACATCTATGTTTAAAAAGCTAGGCAAGGAAGAATTTGGGTCACTTTAGGGCTGAGTTTTGTCAATAATATTGCAATCAGGATTAAAGTTTTGGAGAGTATACGTTTGCATCTCACTCTGTTCTCAACTGCACCCTTTTGGCACAGCCTGGATCTGAATCTGACTCACCAATACACTTTTAAATGTCAGTCTCTGACTTGCTAAATCACACCCTTAACTCTTAAGCAAAGAAACTGATTTCTTTTCAATAATTAAGCTTTAAATTTAATCTTTCCTTCCTGTTAAAACTAGAATGTAGCAGTGTGAGCAAGACTTGGTTTATTCCAGTTGATTGTGGCCAGTGCATACTCTGTTAGTAATACCAGAGGTTATTTATCAAACATTCAAGAGGAGGCCAGATTGACCTATGAAAATCAGCTGAGGATATGAGGCCAGCTACCTCAACTATCAGCTACACCAGAGGTTTGATATCACTGTTTCAGAGCTGTATCCTCACCTGTCTGGCACACTCTGACAGAACTGTAGTGATGTTCTGTCTTGCTTGTCACTTTCTACCACTTTTTACTTTGTTCTGGGGTCATCTGTCCTGTCTTCTCATGATGCAGACAGTCAGTGAGTGCCAGGGCCACACGAAGTGACAGGAGGTTATAATTTTTAATGGCTCCTATCTGCCAACACAGAGCTGCTGCTCTGATGGCGGATCATGGGGGATGTGGCACCTTGGGCTCTTCCTTGGGCTGCAGGTGAACTGCCTGCTGTTCCAAACATTTCCTGGGAGGGTGTTTGGCCTGACTGATCATACAGGCATGGAGGGGCCACCTTGTCACTGCACTATGAGTTGTACTCACTACTGCAACCAGAATCTGGCCATAGGCAGAGCTGAACAAAGACAGAGCAGCACCCGGGTGTTTTCTGACTGGGCTCTCCTCTTCCTCCCAGCCTGTGTAATAGAGCTGTCTTTTCCTTTCCCACTTCTCATTTTGTGTCAGCAGGGTTAAGATTTAAAAGAAATGGAGCAGCACCCCAGGGTGCTTTTTTTTAGCTGCACCCAGACTTTGGCAGGTGCAGGCTAGACTGTTCAGTTCTCAGGATCTTTACTGGAGTCTTTCAGAATTAGTTGGTTTTGTGTTTTTCTACCCTCTGCAGTTCTGATGCCTGGTGTGATGTGAGTTTCTAAGAATACTAGCTTTCATTTGAAAATTTTTAACTGCTACTGAACAGTGATGAAACTCTTGAAAGCATGACGAAGCTACATGTGTTATCTGCCAAACTGGAAGAGGATTACAGATCATTCATAAAATTTATTCAGTTTATCTCAATATTTAAAAATAAACCACAGATTTTTCTGCATTGAACATCTGAGACAAGAAGCAATTTATTAAGTTTTGAAACATGTGTTATTATTCTCAGAGCAACAAGCCTGGCCAGATCTTTTGCCTTAGAGTACAAAGAATTGCATGAGGCTTATGTACCAAGGGAAAGCTAGGCTTTTCTAGATCTTTTGTAGGGGTGAGAATCAATCACAAAGGAAAATATGTCCCAGTGTCTCTGCAGCTCCCTGCTCCTCTGTGCTGAAGGCTGTAGTACACACTGCTAAAGGCAGAGTTGACAGGGATGGTGGTGCAACACACGTGTCTGCTAGAGAAACTTGCAACAGAGCATCCCCCACGTGAGTGAGGTTTTTCAGGGAGCCCAGCCTTGGCATGACCAGGCATTGCATGTGTTGTCCTTGGGGCAAACTTGAAAGAATGTTTTCTGAACAGATAAGGTTGGCAAGCATAACTGGTTCCTGGTGTGGAGTGGCTTGTCTCCCTCTTTTCCCATGATATGCTTTAATTAATTTAATCTTTTTTTTTTTTTTTTTTTCTTTTTTTTTTTCTTTTTTTCACCTTTACTGTAAAAGTGTCCACCTGATGAAGAGGGTCAGGAAACTCTGAGAGCTGTCCAGGATGGAAGGACTCCCGCTGGTCCCACCCGAGTGTCTGACTTGTACATTGAGGGTAAAGTTGTCTGGCCAGCGTTCTGAAGTTTCACATGGCACATACAGAGAATTCAGGTGAGCTCTAAGTGAGTGCTGTATAGTTGGTCACACAGGGGACAGTCCTGACTCTGTGCCTGAAGGTGGACATGGTCAATGTGCTCCTGTCTGCTACCCTTTGCAGGCAAGCTTTGGGTCATGTACTCCTGGCCAAAGAGCAGCATCGACTGATGTGGGGCTTTGTGGGTCCCAGCAGTGGGTTTGGGTCGCTTTTGCAGGACCCAGGGAAGAGCACAGACTCCTCCATACTGTAGTACTATAGCCTAGAGAACAGAAAACAGCTGTCAAACTCAATTTGGTATTGCATATTCATAACTTGTTACGGTAGGTCCTGTTGTGTCACAGTAATGACCTTTGTGTGTTGTGTATCCATTGCTCTTTGCACAAAGTCACCACTGCTAGATGCTACAGTCCCTAATGTAGCTGTAGGAGGGTTTGATTTAGCCCCAGAAGTAAACAGAAACCTGACTGTTAACCATAAAAGGATGAGTTTTAATAGCTAGCCTTGCTGTGTAATCTGAGTAGCCATGCAATAGCACTGTAGGATCTGTTCTGCCAGGAAAGGTTGCCACAAGAGCCACTTTTTCCCAAGAACTGGAAGTCGGCTGAACACACTTCTGTTGACTGAGGAAAGCCTTGTGCAAATGTCGGCTGCTTTTTAGCAAAATTTACAGCCTCTAAAATAGCTAGCTTTCTGGAGCCTCAGAGGCTTAGAGTGGTAAAGTCATTGGAACAACTGCTAATGAGTTAATTACAGTGGATTCATTAGTTAAAATTGCTGCCAGAGACTTGAATGTTGCAGATAACTCTGTCTGCTGGCAAGTGGCTTATGCTGCTGGGCAGACCATTGCCTGATTTATGACTCTCCCACAATCTAATAGAGCTCTTGCCTGATTATCCTGAGATTTGATCCTCTTTTAATCTTATTTATAATAAATAACTTTTGGTTCTGAAAAGACTTTGTATGTTGTGCAAGTGCCCTGGGAACCACTATCACAAACAGCTGTGGTTCTTCGCTGAAAGGTGCCTTTCCTGCCTGGCAACTCTTCCTCTAAAATATAGACAGCTATCTATTACCCATGAAATGTGAGGCTTCCAAAGAAAATTGTCACTAATTAATACTCTGAGGGTGATTTTTGTGAGAAATAACAGGGATTTTGCCAACAGATAAAAAAATTGTTGTGTAAATCAATGTCTGAACTCTTTCTGTGTGGGGACCTAAAGTAGTTGATACTTAAAATGGATATTTAGGTGTGATTTTTCTTGGCTTTTTATAGAAAGTTACAAAGATTGCCCAGAAAATGTAAGCATTTACACTTACCCTTTTATAAATAGCAAACATACAATCAAACCTCCTGAAACCACTAAATGCAGTTCAGAGGTTGGGTGTCAACCTACTTTCAAATATTTTCCCCCAGCAGAAATTGCAGCAGTGGATGCTGACCCTTCGGAGGCATCCTCAGCTTTCCCAAACTCCCAGTAAGGCCTCTTGTGTCAGGTTTTGTTTACATACTTTCGATTAACTTTTTTATTAAGCTCAATAAATACCTTCTCTCAGCCTTGGCTCTGCAAGAATAATTTTTCAATTTCTCTCCTGTCCAGGTAGGCATACCCTTGACCAGAGGGTTTAATTGTTATTCAGAGTCTTACAAGCTTTTTCATCAGGAGAATGAATTGATACAGAATCTACTTTTTCTTCACTACAAATCTGTTATTACAAACACCTACAGAATCCCACTAGTCTGAACAGGGTAGGAGTCTAGCTCATAGTTCCAGACCTCTTTCTATCTCGCACTATACCTTTAAAAGTTTCTCTCATTTCATACTTAAGATCACACTAATGCATTTCCACCTCAGACATTTGATGGGCTTTCGTGTCCTCTCTCCCATGTGTGTGCACTGACATATTTGCAGCAAGTTTATAGCATTCAGTCCCTGAGCAAACCTGTCTCTCCCATCTTCCTCCCAGCAGCTTCAGTTAGCTGTGTTTCTCAGTATATAATTCATATGCTGAGCTATTAAAAATCTTGAATTGGACACTTTGCTGCTGCTTAGATAAATACTTTAGGTAATGGTCTATCAGGAAGAAGTACAGGTCTTCAGAAGGCATTGAATCAGGGTTTCCTTGTATGTTTAGTTATGCTGCTTCTACAATAGGCATTTTATTTTGATTTTTGTAGCAGGTAAAGTGTCTCAGTCTCAAAGCTACACTAAAAAGAGTTGTAAAGCTACACTGAATAGACCTGTGAAATTGTTCTATAAATTGCTTGTCTCTTAAACATGCAAAAGAAAAAAAAAAGGTCAATATTGAAGAGCAGTCCATTCAAGAGCAGTTGTCTCTGCAGAGTGAGACTGACTATAGAATGTGTAGAATGTTTTCTACATGTGGCATCCATCAGAATATTTTGCTTATGTGCAAATTTGCTAGTCTTATCTGAGAATGACAAAAGTTTTGAAATACAGGGATGAAAGAAAGCCCTCAGCATAATACCCCAGAATATTGGGAAAAGCTTTCCTTCCTCAAGCATCTTTCTGATGTTACCTTCTTACCCATTTGCATAAATACCTGGTTGGGTTGGGAGTGGGGTGAGTAAAGACAACAGAGCAATACTCAGGTGCCCAGTGAGGAGACAAGAGGCAATGGGTACAATTTGGAATAGAGGAGATTCCTCTTAAATGTTTAGTCTAAGGCTGATCAAGCAGTGGCACAGGTTGCACAGAGAGGTCGTGGAGATCCTCAAAATGTGACTGGACATGGCCCTGGGCAACCTGACCTTGTTTTTAGGAGAGGTTGAACTAGCTGATCTCCAGAGCTGCCTTCCTGCTTCAGCTAATATGGGATGCTGTGACAGAATATTAAGCCCTGTTTTGTTCTGTTTCTTTGCAAAAATGACACTGCAACCCAAAGGTATGTATCAGTGAGAGTTCATCTGTGGCTGATGTTTTTGGCATTTTGTAGTTCTGTCCAGTAGCTGCAATATCTGTACTCTTGTTGAACTGCCAAGATTGAAAGGTATCTCCTTGCTGAAAAGGTCATTAGGGGTATCACTGTGGGGTTTTTTTCCCCCTTTCCCTGTCTCTGTGTTTTCCTGTCAAAAGCCACTTTGTGAACTTGAGAAATGTATACCATAGGCTTGGCTAAACTATTCTGATTTCTCATTTTGGAAAAAAACAGTGGGACTGTCTGCCACTGTCCCATTACCAACGCACTAGGATGTTTTGGCAACAATAAAGCAAAATCCATTTGCACATTTGCTAATAATTCTTCCACAGCCACTGCTGCTATTTTCTTGATAAACCTCAGTAAATGAGCAGGATTGCAACTCTTGTACCATTTACCTGCAGTTGATCAGCAGTGCTTTTATACTGTGCTTTGGTGGAAACAGCAAGGAAGTGGCATATTGTTAGTCCTAAGAACCAGTGTCCTCAGTGTTATGTTGCCATAGCTGTTCACCAGCACAGCCTCAGAGTTGCCCTCCCTGCTGATTCGACTCCACTATCGTCACAACTCTTATTTTTTGTGATAATATTATGATGCACTGTCTGCACCAGAGGCTATAAAAGTATTAAGGATGGAAAGCAGAAGATGATTTATTGGCTTGAGTTGAGGGCTGTACAACAGGGCCTCAAAGCAAACGTGTACTAACCCAGCTTGAATTCATACTAGAGCTGGCTGACATCTCTGTGTCAGGTTTGTAACAGAAGCTCAGTCACTGGAACTTGCTTTGACTTTGTGCACAAGTGAATGTTCTGGACTCGAGATACAGCTCTGTGCTTTGCACCCTGCAGCAGTGGAAGGGATTAGTATTTTCTGTTGGGCCCTCTCACCTTTGCATGACAAAACTTCAAAGTGTGCAGGCTTCTGGTCCTAATCGATGATTCTCAAGCATTTCAAGCCTCCCCCTGGGAAAGGCTGGGTGCTTACAGCTTGCTGCAGAACCTACAGAGTCATGGGGATGTGGCACTTAGGGAAGCTGCACCACATGGGAATGGTTGGCCTTTCACTTCCACCAGGAGATGGGTCGGTGATCGCTGTCAGCGTAAAAGGCTGTCACAAAACTGTATAAGAAGCTTTTAAAAATGTGAAAATGCTACCAGTGGAAATAAAGTAAAATTTAGCCACGTAGAACTGAGTCTGCAACATGGGATTTGTCTTACAGAGAATTATTTTCTCCCTCAGTCTGATAGTCTGAAATGTTCCAGATTTCATTTCAGGCAAACATTCATTAAGCAGTCATAGCCGGATATCTGTCAGATGGGTGGTGAAACAAAGTTTATTAACTGATCCATATCCAGAAATGTTATTAAAATCCAAGAAATTTATGTAATATTGTATTGGTCAGATACCAGATATTGCTAGGCACAAGCATTTTAATACAGGACAGGTCTCCAAAAATCATGGTTGTTCTTTTAAGTGGAAATTGCCATAAGCACGTTCAGCAAAAGCTATGAAAATAATGTGGAAATAAAAAAATGTGACTTTCTGTTAGGAAAAAAACCATTAATCTAACCTTTGTAATCTTAGGAATTAGCTATTTCTCATTACTTTTTTCCCTGCTTTACATGTTCTTATGCTAGCTTCCTATTATACGATAAATTATTAGTTTGAGAATGTAAGAAGAAACAGGTAGTATCACCTGTGCTGCTACTGGAAATGAAGTGTTCCAAGAGCAATAGCAAAGAACCCCACTGAAGTTTGGGAGGACAAGAAAATATGCTGAAATACTGCTTTGCACCCTTTGTGACCACCAGCTCCTATACAAAACTGAGTACTGAATACTAGTTGACTCTGCTCTTTGTGAAAGTCACTTAAATTACAGGAAGTGCAGTATCAAACCTCAACATATAAAACTTAAAAACCTTCTAGTAAAGTGAATAAGAATGTATAACTCTGTTGGATCTGAGCCTTGACTTGCAAATTGGTCCACTCAGTTGCTCACATAAATCCAGCAATAGATCTTGGTTTGAGAATTTCTTATGAATCCTCCATTAGACCTAAGAAGGGCTTTGAGAACTTATTTTTAGACAGTAAAGGACAGAAGGGATCAGCAGAATGATGGGGTCTGACCTCCTGCATAATCCTGCACCTCCTCCACAGCAGGACACGAGCTGCTTTTTGTAATGAGATGAAGTGAGGCCAAAATTTGAAGCACTGGTTGCTGCAACTGTTTGTGTCGCTGTGTTATCCACGTGCCTCCCTGGATTTGGAAAATGACCCTGCAAAACTCAAGAGTAGCTTAGACACATTCCATATCTCTCCTAGGACAGTATAATAAACATTCCTAAGCCTGACACACAGTGACACAAGAGAAAAACCCATTTTTAGACTTGGTGCAGAAGCTAACTGGCTCAAGAACAGTTGTGGTGGGTGAGGGAGGATCTCTGGGCAATGACAGGACACGTGCAGCAGGCACTGCAAAGCCTATAGTCTAATAGTCAGGCAGAGGCACAATGTTGAGACCCAAAAACTAACTTTAGAATAGATGGAGCAGATACTGGAAGTAACAGAAATGCTACTGGAGCACTGAACTGTGCAGCTGCTATTTTATGTTACTGCTAAACGTGAAAGAGCACTAAAACACCTCAGGAGTTGCTATAGGGAGAAAAATCTATCGATACAGCTTGCTGTTAAGTAAAGGGTGAAAAGAGAAAGTAAAATGGTTGTCCCTTTTGCCCTAGTTTAGTCACAAATTTCTACTTAAGGAAGTGTTCTTAATGAGAGATCAGCTTCCAGAAGGACCTGGACTGCAGCCAGCTGCCAGAGAGGGATCACAGGATTATTTGGAGATCATTCTAGAGGGAGCTATTGGAGTTTACTATTTGGAGAAAAGGAAATCAATCCACGCTGGCACTCATGGGGGGATGAACAGAGCTCCTCTGTGGGAAAATCATTAGGGATCTAAAACACCAGAGTGAAAGACACCAGAGGCAGACAACTTACCATCTCTAGAAAGAAGGCAGTTCATAAAAATTACATAGATATCCACATTTCTGTTATGAAACAACAGTGACAGTTTCTGAAGTCCATTTTATTAAGAGGAGACCCTACCACTGAGGCCATCAACAAAGGTGGGCATGCCTTAAGGAGGAATTTGGGATGTCACCTCCATATTTCAGGGTGATGGAGGTTAGGTAAGCAACTGGCAGCAATATGTTTCAGATGGCTTAGTTACGGGTCTAGTGGATGCATTCACACATTCACAAGGAGCGAAAAAGGGAGACTGCTGCTCCCTGGTGCTGCACAGATAACAGGAGTGGGTGTGGGTGTAGCTGCAGCAGCAGAGACAGAGTCGTGCTCCACAGAGTCTTTCCCCCGAGGCATCAAGGAAGAGCCTGTGCTTCCAGACATGCTGAGAAAAGGACAGAATCTACAGGAATTTGGTTAAATGCTTCTGTAGTCTATGCTTTAGCAAATGAAAAAAAATTGACTTCTTGGCTCCATAGATTTTAGAAGTTCATTATTTTCTAGCTCATTCATATAAACTGTACATATTATTATCCTTACTATCATACATTAAACAACTCTATAAAGAAGGAAGAAAAACATGTAAAAGAATGATAATGAACCAGTTGATGCAAACTGTTTTTGCACTAAAGCTGCAGGATTTCTGTGTCTGAGTCTCCTTTAGTAAAAATGTTCTCAATGTCTCACTTACGTATCTAAGCTTAAAACCAGCATTTGACTTCAGATCTCCTGAATCCAGTCTCCTTCAGTGCTATACAGAAAAAAATTACCTTCTTGACTCCTGTGCTGCTTTCACCCTGTGACTGTGTTACTTTACTTCTCTTCTTCACTCTGTGATTGATTGCTTCTTCAGATGTCCTTCAGAGGAATCCTTTCTCCTTCAGTCTCTGTGCCTGTTCTCTCTTAAGTTTCCAAGAGATGTCCTGGAACTTCCTCCTCTATCCCTTTGTTTTTCCATTCTCAATGAACGAATTCTTCCAGAGCAACAGACAAATTTGGAATTATCATAGCTTTAATAGTCAGTGTTTTTCAGACATAACTTGGAGGCAGAATGAGTTTATAGTACTGCTACATTCTGTAGCAACTTTGGGTTTTTAATGATTAATGATGTCTCCACAGCTTTACACCTTTGTTATTAAATCTGTGCTGGAGATTAAGGAATAGTGATTGCTTGCATAAATTATTTAAGTAAACTGAAGTTACTCTACAGTTACTGAGGTTAAAATTTCTGGTTCCTGGGTATAATGTTTAATCCTATGAGCTGTCATCTTGAGTTCATTATTGCCTGTACCAGTCCCTTAAGCTAGCTTTGATGCACATATTTTGTCTTAATTAAATGCCTTTAACTTACTAAGATACTATTGTAAATTATGAGAAATGCTGAGATATTTTTGTAACTTTCAGTTAGGCAAAACTTTCCAATTATGGCAATACATGAACAGGAAGATGTTTCCCTGGCTAAACTGTCATTGAACACACACTTGTACCATCAGTGTGATACTTAAGAAGACATTATACTGTTGACCTGATGTCAGCTCTTGTGCTTTGTGGCTTTTTTTTTTTTTTTTTTTGATGGGAGTCTTGAGAGGAATATAAATCTGTTTTAAAGATGAAGCTTCTAGTTCAGCAACTGCCTTCATTTCCTGCACTTGGGCTGCTTTTAAAATCTTCTTGTTTCACATAATATCAATTGGAATTAACTCATTAGATTTTTTTAAAGAGCAATTGAAGGGCCATGTCAGAGATGAGAGAGTTAAACAAGAAAGTCATGTCAGTCACCCAGGCTGTACAGAATTTTTAATAGAAGCAACTGCAATATATGGAGCAACGCAGACAGTGGGAAAGGCCTTCCTTTTTGAACTGAAATTTTTTGAAAAACCTTTGTCCACTCCATTTAATTCTCCAGAGCATGATGCAGATCTCACACATACATTTCTCCTCCCCCAAAAAAAGTTGCAGTGGGGAAGGCCTCCCTTGCCTCTGGGATGGCAGTACCAGAGCTTGGAGTATGAGTCCACACCCTTCCAGATATTTTGCCCTCTGCACTCAAGGCAAAGTTTCTGTTCAGAAAGAGCTATTTGAAAATCTTTGGCTGGTCTTGGAGCTCTTTAAGCAAAAGGTGGAATAAGGATCTTCAGAGACTTCCCACAGCTGCTTGGGAATGAGCTTGGTCCAAACCTGGGGCACACCACAGTAATGCTGAAGCTGTGCTTGTGCCTGGTCACACACCATACCCTGGCCTGACTTGTGGACTGATTTCTTGCCCTCAGGCCTGATACCTTTGTAAGGACATGCCTTGTGGTCTGGGCTCTCATCTCAGATAGTATGTGGGACTCGACTCTTGCTGGTGATGCAATTGCCTTTGCTGGCTTTGTCACCATGCTTGGTTCCCAGTTCTCTTTTCTCCATGGAGCAGCCCACTTTGCTCCTGCCTGACATGCAGGACCAGAGAGCACCACAGCAACCCAGAGAGGACACAGTTATGGAAACACTTCCCTCTAAAACCCCATGAATGAGGTTGATAGGGACCAGAATTTACATTCTCTGGGAGCAGCTCACTGATAGTGCTGTTTTCAAGGCTGAATTGCAGAGAAGAAGAGACCCTGTCCTTTGAGAAGCATAGCAAAAACCAAGCAAAAAACTTACTTTACTTCTGGCTTGTTCAGGCAGTCCTTGATGTTTGCTTCCATTACTGGCTGTTTCTTCGGTGAAAAAAAAAGATCCATAGGCCCACCTCAGGAAATCATGGAGCCCCCAGAGGTAGATCTGGGATTGTGTAACAGGGAAAAAGTAATTCTGCATTTGTCTGGCTTCTTAAATGCTTTCCCTGTTCATCCATCATGGAACATTCAGAGCATGGACTGTCCAGTGTTGGAAACAGACTACTAAGCTTTGATCTCGCTGAACTAATCTGTTCTAATGTTGTCATCATGCAGTATTCTTTGATGTGTGTAATATTCAGGGATTTTAGAATAATATTCTTCTATTTGTCAGTTATAGTGGCAGCAGGCTGTTGCCTTTGCTAGGCTTCTGGCTTTGTTTCTCTCTTAAATGATTTGATGCCACTTACATACATAGCTATTGAGACCAATGCAGAGATGCTGTTGGCTCTTCTCTCACCTGTGTTTTTTAAGAGGTCAGAAGACCCTGATGAGTTCTCCTGGGCAATTGCAAGGAATTGTGTGAGTATGTACTTACCAGAATTTGGTTTTTCAGGCATGCAGGCACTATGTGAAATGTTACTGTCTACTTACTGATGAGATGTTTGAAAGATAGTGTGGCCCATGCCTGTTAACTCACCCTCCCAGGAGCCCTCTAGCTTCTGGTCACAAGATCTTTATGTGTGTATTCCTTTCCTCCATATGGTGTTTGAGGAGGAACTGGAGAGTAGTGGAGAACAGAAAGTAAAAGATACCTCTCTTTTGCCATTCTATTTATTTTTATAGCCTTATATTATCATACACTGGCAAGCAACAGCTAATTTCAAGCAAGGTGCTGAAGGACCATGAATGTCAAAAGAAAACAGAGTCAAGCACCAATGAAGTGGAAATATTGTAAGGTTGCAAACATGTATTCTGTGGGTCACGTGTAGCCCTCAATCACACTCCTCAATTACTGCAAAAGCCACTGGTACCCTCTCTTGCATTTTTAAACTATTTTTTGTCATCTAGAAAATACATTAAGGGTCTTTGAGATACTATCATGGCTCAGTGCCTTAAGTAGTAGCCATAAAAAAGGGCATGCCAAGATGGAATCCTTGCTGGGAGATAAAAGTCACGATCCATCAAATTAGAAATGTGCTGGCAAAACATGTTGTTTTCTTGGTGTACATGACAGGGTGTCCTAGCTGCAGTTCTTCCCAGTAGTTGGTATAATACTGTGTTTCGGGTTTAGGATGAGAATAATGTTGATAACACACTGATGTGTTAGTTGTTGCCAAGCAGTGCTTACACTGAGTCAAGGACTTTTCAGGATCTTATTCTGCCCTCCCAGCACAGAGGAAGGGGAAGGGGACATTGCCAGGACAGGTGACCCAAATTGGTCAGAGGGATACCCCGTACCAAATAAATGTCATGCTCAGCCTATAAGATGGGGGAATAAGGAAGGTGAAGGAGTAGGGGGGGAAGTGTCCCCCTTTTTTTACCCCATAATTGGCTTTCTGAGGAGAAAAGGTAAAGAACGTGATTATTAATAGTTTCCAAAAGATGGTTCCTGAAGTACAGAGATAGCAGCAATGGTGTGTACAAATACCAGATTAATCTCATGACTGATAATCTTATTATATCATAAACCAGTGTTACACTGGACAGCAAAATGATAACCTTAATCTATGCCCCAGAGATGGTAAACAGCACAGCAGGAGCCAAGTAAACAAACACATCTCTGAGAGATAATAAATCCACATTGTGACCAGCAACTATTAAACTGATATAATGAATGCTTATAACAAATTTGTTCTAACATGCTCCTGTCGGATCTATCATTCCAACACTTCGTGCCCCATGTTGGGCGCCAAGAAAAGGACTGACATGGTTTAACCTGACAGGCAGCTTAAGTCTACAAAGCTGCTCACTTGATTCCCCTGCCAGTGGGATGGGGAGAGAATCAGAATGAAAAGGTAAAACTCAGGAGTTGAAATAAAGACAGTATAGAAGGACAGAAAATGTAGGGGAAATAATAATAACTATAAAAGAAAATAAAAAACAATGTAATTGTTCACCACTTGCCAACTGGTGCCCAGCCAATCCCTGAGCAGCCTCCACTGACCTCTGGCCAGTTCCCCTTAGCTTTATTTTTCATTATGATGCCATATGGTCACATAGTAAAACCAAAACAAAGCAAAACAATAAATAAAAAACCACCACCAAAAGCAAAACCAAAAAAGACCCCAACTGCTTTATTGTTTGTATGTTTGGAGTGAGAATATTGTGTTGCTCTTTTCCTACTGGTGCAGGTGGTAGAAAGAAAGAAAGAAATATGCATTTCATTATCCATCATCTCTGAAGTAACCAATCTGATGGTTTTCTTTTACTGAAGCATTTGGGCTTTACGTTTTCTCTCTGCTGGGCAATGCCTACTCAACTACAAAGAGATCCCTATAACTGCATGATGAGTAAACTTCAGTTCTTTAGTATTGCAGCAGAACGGAAAAAATGCTGATGTTTTCTTCCACCATCAAAGAGGTGATTTCTGCATAAAAACTCTTATCTATTACACTGTGCTAAGTATATTATAAGATCTTGAATGGGTTCTCTCTGTCTTCCGTAAGTGATCTTTGTACTAAAAAGCCCTATTATGATGTGTTCCTTCAGTGACAGCATGATGACATCCAGTGCCAGCAATGCAAACAATTAATATCAGGATGGGATACTGAGCCTTACAATAAATAAAAAAGCATTTTGTGAGTCAGTCCATAGAGTTTTTTATAGACTCAACACAATTATTATGTGAAATATTCTTCCTATGAAGAGAACACATGGTGCAATTCTGATTTAATACCACACTGTTATTTTCACTCAGTGTTAGGACCCTAACAACCTAACTGCATTGTTTGGAATGTTAAATCTCACTGGCATGGTCCTTGAAGAAGGCAGATGTATTTTACATGTGAAGATGGTGAACCAGTGAGAGTTGTGTCAAGAGTGTACATAAGAAAAAATATTTTAGTTCAAGAGAAAGAAACACTTCTCAGTAAACAGAAGTCCTACAGAAAAATAAAAGGACTTTTATCAGGGACAAGCTGGTAATATGCAGGAAAATGGTTGCGGGTTGTAAAAGCATAAATCTGTGTGGAAGTACCCTGGGTTTCCCAGACTGCTTTAAGTGAGGAAAGCAAGGGGTGGAACGTGCATGTTTATCCCTTTAGCGTGAGATAAATATGATACAAGCAGAAAATCAACTGTAGTGATCTAAGGAGATCTTGAGATCAGATATTAACGGTGATGAGAATTTAATATAAAACCAGAGCAAAGAGCTTTTGTAAGGCTGGTCACCAGCTCACAACTGATTTGCTGTGCCTGTTCCAAGCATCTCAGAGAGATAACTGTCTTCATATGAGCTGCTAGACCTCTGTCTAAACCAGAGGTTTCTTCTGTGTGTGGGTTTTGAAAACCAAAGAGAGAACGTGTATATTCCACATGGGCAGACAAGCTTCTTGATTACTAAATTGTGGTTATCAGTAATCTGGGTTAGTAAAAATGTTTATCTCCTTTTAGTCCTTCATTCAGGACATTTATTTATTTTTTATTTATTTTTTGTAAAAGATCAAGAGGTGGGGAGTGGGATGGAAACAGAAAGAAGGAAGAAGAGGTGGCCCTAGAAAGTGCTTGAAGATTCCAGGGAATTGGTAGGCTGGACTGGTTAATGCTTGTGAAATGATTTTTGACACAGCCTTTCAAATGAAAAAATGAGATACTAGAAGGATGATAGTCTTTTATCATCTGAGGAAGATGGATGGGTATGACTTAAGATGTCATGTATATGAATGGGTGCTATAAAGGGATCATTCTAATGACATGCTGTAAAAGACAACTGTCAGGAATAAATTATTCTTCTCTTCTGATGATACTGATGATAATGTACTCAAATTCCCCACGACACATTTCCTCACCTACAGTTAAAACCTTTTCCTAAAATGTTTAATGGGTGCAGAGGTTTTTGTTGTGCATTTCCAACTGCATGAAAAACATTGGGTAAGGGATTACATAAGATCAATTTTGCCTGCAATTTGTGTGTTTGCATACAGGTACACAGGCTTTGATTAGGCAAAGGAAAGTACTTAACTGCATGTGTAAGTACCTTTCAGTGCTGGAGTAATGAAACTGAAGCATGAAGGAAGAAAACACAGCTTCAGAAGTAACAGAGCTGGTAAGAAGAGAGGTTATGAGCAGCTGATCAGTTCAAGGCTCTGTCACACCCCACAAGGTGGGTGCAGCACTGTCACCTCTCACAGAGTGACCATGGCTCCCCAGAGGTGGGGCCGAACCAAATATCACATCCCACAGAGTGGACATGGGTAGAGTTCCCGAGAGTGGGGGGCAATCGGGGGAGAGTTGGACTGGACCCCCTTGCTTTCTAAACTCCTTCAGAGAGGAGCCTGGGTGCAGCTGGGCCCAATCCTCCTCCTCCTCTGATTGATTGATCTCTTTAACAACCCAGTCAGTGAGATTAAGTTTGAGAATTCTCTGCACGGTACTCAGGAGTAAGATTATTACCCAGGAGGTTTGTGTAAAACACAACTTCACTGAAAAGTGACTGAGGTTATAAAGCATGTGAGATTACAACTAGCAGAATTATAAATGATGGTACTTTCAAAGCGATGAATTACAAATAGCAAAATTTAGCAAAATAATACTTCCAAAGCAATGGATTACGATTTAGCAAAATTGAAGGAAATTGTCAAAACAACAGGTTACAAATAACAAAATGTAACAAAGCAATGAGTAGCAAAACTTAACAAAATTAGAAAATATATCACACTTATGTGCCAAGGTAAGGTTAGAAAGAGAGAGAGAGAGAGAGAGAGAGAGAGAGAGAGAGATAAAGAAGAACAATATCACCACCCTTGGATCCAGCGATGATCTTGGTAGGAAATTGTGATCCTTGGATGGCAGGCATGCATCCAACATTTTGAGTGCCTTTTTTATGCCTCCTGACCCTACCTTTTCAGGGGCACTTTGGCATATCTTGTGAATCTAGGTGTTCACTTGGGCCCCTCCAGATGGTACGACGGGGCAGTAACCCTTACTTCTGTGTATGTGCTCTCTTCAGTGGCCTTACATGGGGCACACACAAGATGTCACTCTGCCCCCACAGGGTACAGCTTGCCTCCCCCTATGTCTTATCAAGTAAGGACAGTGTCCTGCCTGTCAGGGTGGCCTCCTGCAAAAACAGAACCCAGTTTATCAGGATGTCCACCAAAATGAGGGCCTCTCCTAGCCAGAACAGGGCCTCTTTTATCAGGGTGGTTACCCAAATGAGGCCCACTCCACAGGAGAACGAGTCCAGGTGGCTTTTCAAATGAGGACCCCACCTGAGAGCAATGTCCATTTTATCAGGGCAGCTGTTTTGAGACAAATACTCTTGGGGATTCCACAGGCTCCAACAGGGGTGGAGATGAGCTGTGTGTAGCTATCTGCAGAGGTAACTGTGCATAAATCGCATCCCACCCATGCAGCCTGAGACCAGTTCCACTCCGCTTGCACTGAAGTGCTGGGAACTAAGGGGAAGAAGGACTCAGAGGCCAAAAGCACTATGGAGGAGGGACCTGTCTGTAGGCATTGACCTCCAGCTGCAGAGCTGGCTAAAGAGCCAGGGAGGTGAGGGCCTTCGGGCTGAAGGGAAGCTGACCATGATGCATTGCATTGTTACCAACCCATCCTCTCTGAGTTGTCCGTGTCTCTCGCATTTGAAGTGTGTGGCTGCCAACTTGCAAGCTGCTCAGTGCTGTGAGGTGATGTCAAGTCTACACTCAGGCACAAGGTTGCTTAGAGAAGTTTACAAACCTCTCTATGCTTGAACATGCCTGAGGGACAGTGGCAGCAGGTGACCCATGCAGGGGCAAAGACACACCTGAGGGACTGTGGCCATGGCTGACCCATAATGGCACACGGACATCCCTGAGGGAGTGTGGCTCATGGAGGACCCACACTGGAAAAGGGACACTAAAGAACACTGTGACAGGAAGCCATTTATTGCAGAGCTCTAGAAAGAAACCATAGTTCACACTGCTTCAGCCTTCAATGCACCTTTTGTCTTGCCGAAGGAATTTTGAGGCACTGAGATTAAAAAAGGGAAAAATAAGGATGCTTGACAGCAGGAAGGGGAAGGACGAGTGTTTAAGTAGGTTTTTGCACAGTGATTTCTGTCTTTTTTCCCCCCCTCAGTGATTGTAGGTTTGTGCTGGTTGGCAGTAAATTAAGTCAATTTAAATTCTCTGACTTGATGCTGCTTTACCTTTGACAGACTGGAACAAGAAATGATCAGTAAGGGAAATGTAGTCTGAGCATTTGGAGAAATTTTGTAGTGGTAAAGGATCACAGAGTGGATAGCTGAGGGAGGCTGTGAAACCGCTGGAGGATTTAAGAGCAGATTAAATGGACTTCTGTCAAGAACAATTTTGAAGAAGTTGATCCTGCCTTTGGGACAAAGAGGTGAATTAGATGACCCTCCTGAGGTGTTTCTGAGCCCTGTTGCCTTTGATTTCCATGGCACTGACATGTTCTTATGTACCCCTGGGACAAAAGGGGATACCAAGCCTAATTACTGGAAGCCAGCTTCAGCCAGTGGGAGGTGTTTTCTGGGGAGAGATGGCTGGAGATGGAAGGCTGAGGATGCTAAAGAGGTGAAGGGTGCAAGCAAATGAGACTATATAATGCTGTAGTTGTAATTAAGTTAACAGAAATTTGATTTTTTTTTTCCTTTGACCTAGCACTGTTTGTGTGTCTCAAAATAGTCTCTGTTCATTCAAAGTATATTAAAAAACTGGAACCTCAAGTGTGGTTTAGGCCTCCCTGTGGGCAGGGAGGTTCTGGCCTGGGTGAACTTAAGAATTAGGGAGCCATTGTGGGTGCATTAAGGGACTACCCAGACTTTAGCTGCTTTAGCCAGAATGACTTTCAACACCAGCTTCAGTTTGACTGTACAAGTCCCAAGCACCTTGCAGCACTCCTGTCAAGGACAAGCACGATTTCATCTGCCTGCCTATTACATTAGTGCAGATAGCTATTTTGAGGTTAACACCTTCTTGGCCTTGACTGGAGCCATTAGTGAACGTCTGGGTGGAGTTCTGCTTTATGTGCAGGTGATTTGGGTATTATTATTAATTATTAAACCATTTATTGAAATATTTAATTATTTCTCCCCATTTTGTGATGAGCAAGCATGGCCTTTATTGCCTGTAACCAAATAACCATCCCCATTTATCATACTAATTGTGGCTTAATGAGGAAGGACCTGAGACTGGAGGAGTTGTCTATCCTGAACAGTTTTGGAATGTAGCTTCCTATGGTAATGAATACTGGCTGTAATAATTAGGTCTGCTAGGTGGTATATTTATCATGAAGCTTAAATACAATAAAAATTCATCATGCAGGAGTAGGCTAACAAAATACAATGAATTGCCACAATAAATATGGAAACATGAAAATAGAGTATTAACAGATACAAGATTACTTCCTCTTGCATGGTTTTGCCACACAAGGCAATAACTCCTTTGCACTTGATTTTAGTTGAAACTGGAAGAAAATCATGGCAAAGATGCTGTGTTGAATTGTGTATGGCTTTGGAAGGAAGACTGGGCTTTGCTTTTGCTTTCACTTTCCTCCCATTTCCCTCCCTGGGTCAGCAATATTTCACTGGATGCACTTCTGCAGATCCCTTGGATCTGATAATCCTTGATAATCTCTGGTGTTGAATAGGAGGCAGCAGAATACTGGACCTGAGGTCTTGTTTATGGATTAAACAGAAAAATATAGCCTGCTAGAAACCAACTGCCCATCCGCAGGTAATTACTCTACAGGTAGAGAAATCATACCCTTTTTCTCCCATTTTTATGTTTTATCATGAAATTACTTTGCAAAGATTTTAACACAGTAATATCTGTGCTACAGGGAAACCCCATCTGAATATTCTGGAGACAATATCCACTTCAGTATGACACAGTGGATAATCCACTCAAGATTTTGTCTGAATAGTCAGTAAATATACTTGTAACTAAAGGTTGCTTTTGAAGTCCTCCTCATGAAAGAAAAGCAACTAATAACCTCTGCAATCAAAAATAGTGAAAAGCTATTTTTGTCTATACTTAGTAATATCTACAATACCTCTTAGCATTATGTAGTAATAACTATTCAGTAGCAATATTGACAGGAATATTTTTTTGAAGAATAAAGTAAGAACTGCTTTAGTTTTTCAAAGCTGTTTTTATAGCACTTGATTTCTTCCTTGTTTGATTTTTAAAAGTGATATGGGCAGAGGAGAGAAAAATAAATATGTTTTAAATATTAAGATCTAGCTTGGAAGATGCAAAGGAGACCTTTGGTAAGCAAAGCATCCACACTACTCAAAAGCAGCAGTAACGTTGATAATTACAGCTTCCAATATAGATTAATGATATAGCAGCTTGTCTGTACATGGCTGCAAGTGAATTCAGTCCAGCGTTTAGGCATTGAAAATAAAAAGAAACACCTTTGTCTGTCAGGAAGGCTGAAAGGATGCTATCGGGGAATTAGAAGGGCACAGATAAGACTTTTTCTATTATTCCTCTCTTATACTGGTACCTTCAGTGAGTTTCAATAAGCTTTTCATCATCTCTTTCATTTGCAGATGCAGTCACCCACGACTTGGAATAATTAACTAGAATCCCACCTATCCCTGCTGGTCTTGATTGCAGATTTACATTTCTATCTCTCTATCCACTCCTTGCAGTGTTTTGTTGCTCTGGCATAGCACTGATCCTAAACACAACCATAAACTCTTGAAGAATGCCTGCCTTGGTTTTGATCACAGGGGATGTGTGTGATGTCAAACAGGACAACATTCCTGGGGACTGTGCTCTCCTCCATGCTAGCTGCCTGGGAAGGGCTCAGTTCAGTGTGTGCCCACCCATCTCCAGTATGACAGGTTGACATTTAATTGTAATTTTGGTTCAGCCTACGAGTTGGTTTTGGTTGGGTTTTTTTTTTTAATAGTTTAATAGTTGAAATATGGCATCATTACAAGGGAGAACCAAGGGGGAAATGAGACAAGACTGAATCTTGTGAAAAGGTGACTTCAGTGTCTATATGGAAAAAGCTTTGTTTTGCTCAGGATTTCATGGCCAGGGTGGCAAGCACAGGACTTCCCTGAGTGCTCATGCAGGCAGCCATGAGAAATTCCTACAGTGGCTGGAACTGAGTAAAGAGTGTTGTGATGGTCAGCTCTTTTCCTACTTCCAGCAGAGGAAGCAGCTTTTTTGGGATACAAAGCCTATTTAGATTGTTCTTTTGAAAGAAAGTAAAACCTGTTTGTTTTGAGGGAACACTGGGGGGAACACCAATCAGATGATGGAATTAGGCCAGGGAGAGTTTTCTGTAATCATCTCTCAATAAATTTGTCCTCCAGTGTTATTGTTCACAACTTGGGCCTCACTGCACTGTTTTGTTTGTGTGTGCTACAGAGATGAAGCCACACCTATGACAGTGGTAAATGTCCTGTTATGTGAGTGTCTGACTACAATGTGAAGTTTTGAAACACTGGACTATGATTGTGAGGAAGGACATGAAGGAAGCTCTCATTCACTGCAGCAGTCTTGAGTTATTACTTGGTTGGAATTGGGACTAGCCATATGTTTTAAGAGTGACTCAGAACCTTGGGGACACAAGGAACACATTTCTGTTCCTTGACCTTGGAAAAGATGGAGTGATCAGAAATAACTCTGGTCTGACTGAGAGTCTGTACCTTAATCCAAACATTTTGGACATGGATAGCTATTTTCTTGCTACTTTGAGGTCTGGCATAATAATACTATGCTTTAGTCTGGATAAGTAGGACTGAGAATATTCTGGATATTAAAGATGAGAGGTCCTATCATTTTCAAGGTGCCCATCAAATGAAAGCATTAAATATCTGTTTGTAAAGCCTGTCTAAAGTACCTTGAAGCTGGCTTCTAAAAATTGTGTTACAATTGTCAGTCCTTACTGTTCTCTCTCAGTCTGGACAGGTGGTAATCAATCAAGATCCGTAAAATGGTACAGTATAACAACATGCTATAAGCCTAAATTTCTATTGATTCAGTAAAAACACTCAGGTAATTTGTTTGCTTGTATCTTACTAAATTTTTTATTTCCTTGACCTTTGTGGGTGACAATCATGATGGATTTGGCATCTCCTCACCTTATATCCTGCTCACACTGTAAAATATGCATCTTTCATCAGCGCTGATGGGAACTCCAGTTCTTGGCCAGGATCTGTAATCCCAAGATCAGAGGAGCCATATTTACTACAGTTACTTTTCAGTGTGGTTTTTTTGTGCTCAAAGGAGTGTGTATGTGCATGTTTTCATTCTTGGAAAGATTTTAGACAAAATTGTCACTCGTCTAGGAGGGTAAAATACAGGGCTGTAAATAGCTGCTGTGGATAACCAAGAGAGAGTGATCAGAAAGGTTTCAGGCTGGCAGCACACCAAAGGCTTCTGTTTCCCAGAGGATGCACTGCCTTGCCATGTGCTTCAGCCCTGCCTGGGAGGTCAATAGCTTTGACAATTCCATCAGGGATATTGTCCAGGGGGCTGCAGAGCTGCTGTTTGTTACCATCCTGTCTCCTCCTGTGCTCCTTTCCTTGCCTTTCTTTGCCCTTGCCCTTGCCCTTGCCCTTGCCCTTGCCCTTCCCCTTGCCCTTCCCCTTCCCCTTGCCCTTCCCCTTCCCCTTCCCCTTCCCTTTCCCCTTCCCCTTTTGAATTACGGTAATTTAGTTACATTTGAACAGTTTGAAAAATATTGGGTTTTGTTTTCCCTCATAAGAACAGAAGTTTTGTATCATTCCCTCGTTCCTTTGTGTAGTCAGCAAATGCATAAATCCAAATGTCAGTGCCCTGAGGGAGGAACAAATGCCTGGGAATGTGATGGTCTGGGTGAGCAGCATTGTTGGTAGGCAGCTGCTCCTCAAACAACAAGCTGCAGTTTTGCAATGCATCCAGTTCTGAAAGAATGGGCTCTTTAGGAGCTCTCCAAACCACTCAAATTTAGCAACTCTAGGAGTGTTACAGAAAATATGAGGCCCACAATAAAAGCTAATGTTCTGCCTGTATGTTTAAAAATTAACAAACTGTACTAGGTAGCTTAAAATTGCTTAGGTTTTTATCAGTTCTCAACAAATCATGAAAGGACTGATAATAATCAATGTAAGACATAATCACTTTGTTCTAATGAATACTGTTCAACAGGTTTTCATAATAAACAGGTCATTTATTTCTTTGATATCAGTTCTAATTAAATTAAAAAGCTGTTTGATAAAGGCAACACCGTTGTCATGGACTCCAGTAAAACATCTGACTTTTGGAAGAACAACATTCTGATTAGAAAAATAATAACTGCCAAGATAAATCAATATTGCTTAAATTAATTACAATCTAATAATTAGGATGTTTCAAGGAACAAGTTCTGATGCCCAGTTTGAAATGGCTATGCTTGTCCTTAGTGAGGGTGCCAGGTGAGTGTGGAAGGGTGAGCAAGCCCACATTCTTGTCTGCAAATTTTTTAAAAATTTTTTTACTAGCATGGAACAAAATAATTGTGGCTGAAGTTTCAGAGAACAAGATGTTACCGATAGGCTAAGCACAGGCAGAAGACCAGCACCAGCACACTCACCAGTGAGCAGTGCTTGCTTGCCTGGTGTGGCTGGGCAGACTCAAGGACAATCACTTATACCTGGTAAGTGCCAGCAAATTTCAGTGGGCTGCACATTGAATGAAAATATAACAATACTATTACTGTTCTGGTATTAATGAATCCATTGCCAGAATACTTTATGTCCCTTTTATTGTCTATATTCTTTACAAAGTATGCTGGTTAGCTATGAAAAGTTCAGAAGAAAACTACAAGGCTCTTTTCTACCTCTTCATCATAGTCTGTCTTGCAAGGAGAGAGAAAACAGAAATCCAGTTCACTGCAGAGGACTTTTGAAAGTAGGCAGAGTGCTTGTGTAGCAAGAAGCTGTCCCATAGTTGAAGTCTGATGAGTTTGGGAGTTACGTTAGAAATAGAGGATGGGAAGCTGAAGCTCAGGGAATTGTAGACCAAAAAGCAAGTTTCTAGAAGTGAGGACATCAGCTAGAGTAGCAAACTATTGGTCCTTTTAAAACATGCTTTTTCATAGTAAAAATATCCAGGTTCATCTTTAATTATGAAATCACCCAGCAGTTCTCATCCTGACATTGTTTGTTTTTTTCCCCAGCACTCTAAAGTTATAACATGAAGTTCCTTTTTCCTGCCCATTATCCTGAAATGTTAAAAACTCATGCTCTCTTCTTGATTTGTGATAATGCCACATGCTTTTTTTGAAATTATGCTAATTATTTATTCAGGTATCTCATACCAGTGCCTAACTCATCTGTCTACCAGCAGAAGTAATTTAAAGCTAATACAGTTACATCCTTTCTGTTTCTCTGTTGATTACAAACCTAAACTTTTCTCATTTGTTTTCAATTTAGTGATTCTGTGAAGAAAATTGTAATAATTAATTTGCGTTCACCAAGGTGATCTAATTGGCATGGATTTCATTGCAAGTGTAATTGCTATGGCATTTCAGTTTTCAAAGTGCTTAGATACACTATAATCTTCATGTTTCCTTGCATCTTATTCTGCCATGTTTTTTCAACAGCTTCATTGGGAAACTCTTTTAAAAGAAAATCTGAGGAAAAAGTTCACGTATGTGCAGCAGCATCTCCTCTTTACCAGTTGGGTTCAGCACGTTGCCACCTTTTGCTGTATGAAGAGGACAGGAAGCAATTCCATGAAGGACTTGTTGGCAGCTATTGCTGGGGGTTGGATCCACGTGCTTTGTGTGGGTGATACTCGTGTGATCTACAGCTTGGGAGAAGAGTCTCTTATTCAAGTATGCAGTGATTCATGCCCAAATGAAAAGAGGTTTCTCCGGGAAGAAAGTGATGCCCCCTTCCATTATTTCATGGCAGTTTTGCAGCATGTTTTTTACCGTCTTGAAAACATTTCTGGCAGAAAGCTTATCTGCCAGCAATTGTCATCCCCTGATCCTGTTGTTTATCTCTCAGATTTACTTCAAGTTTTTTGTGAATAGTATTCCCAGCCTCTGCCTGGTAATACAGTGTCCAGAGTTCCACAAGCTCCAGCATTAGCATTTTTTATAAAACTGTGGAGCTCTGCAATAAACTTGTCCCTTCTGTCTCATAGCAAATATTTATCCCAATTATTTTCATAAAAATTCTGAGTCATCTCTAGTTTTGTGCTTATAAAAGTCCGCTGGAAACACACATGCAAACTGACTAAACAAAAGAAAACATTTCCAAAGATTTTATTGGAGAGATATTTACTCCTATCTAAAAATCAGTTCCTTTATGCACTGCACACTTATTTAATTAAATTATTAACAATGGCAATTAGATACCTGATGGGGAAAAACAACTATATAACCTGACATCTTTGAGATGTTGCTTGTATTGTTCTTCACCAGTGTTACTGGGCTTTGTAGTGTCCCTGTGATATACTGGAAAGAGACAATACACTTTTGTGATGCTGGTGTGTTAATTATCCTGATTTTTCCAGAAAAACTGACCCAGCTTCTCATTAGGTATGTAGGCTTTGTCTAGATTGGGGATATAACCAGGGATTTTTCTCTTTCCTCCCTTTATTTGCAGTCCTTGGAAATCTGCAGTGAGAAATTGTACAGATCCTGCTGATTCACTCTGGCAGATGCTAATAGTTAACTGCATCCTGTCTGCAAGGGTGTGGGATGGTCACAACAGGATGCTAGAAAAATTAAATTAGATATGACCAAGCTTGGATAAAGGCTCTGTTTTTTGCTTCTATTTTTTAAACACCAGAAGAAGCACCATTATTATGAGGACTTCTTAGACTGAGTGTGTTAGGACAGGTTCATGTGGGACATGTGTTTGCAGGTTGCTTCATAGCTCAATTAAAAAAAAATAATTATTTAAGGATATCCTGATCCCATTGAAGACAATACTGCTGCATCCATTAAAGCCATTTTCTTAGCCTCATGCTCAATAGGAATGCCCATGCAGTGTTCTGCATCTTCTGGTAATGATCATCAGAAAGAACATTATCTGCTAATTTAGGGACTGGTAATATCTGTGCAGTTGGCAGCAAATGCCATGGTGTTATACAGGATTGGCTCTATAAGAAACCAAATCAGAACATCAGATCGCTGCGTTCTTTCCCATTGGAGGTTGTGGTGGAGCTTTTAAATATTTATAATTCTTAATAGACGCAAATGTCTGCAGATGATCTGGGTATTGGCCCAGATAGCAGATCATTGCGTAGCAGCCCCTGCCCAGCTTCTCTGCATCGTGTTTCTGTGCTTCACAGGCAGGAATTTTTTTTTAAGTGTGGTATTTGCTCTGCCATGCTGCCAAACTGTTAAAAATGTAAAGATAAGGAAGGAAAATTTCCCGTGACTTCTTGTGAATTCTGGGGTTTAAATCACTTTACATTTTCAATCGTGGATTCTAATGGTAGTGTGCTTGACTAGCATCAGGATGAAAGGAAAAATATATATGCCCCTCAAAATATCCTATCCATGCACTTGAGTTTAAAATTCAGTGTGTTGTTTCCCAGTGATGATTTCATCTTTATTGCAGGGAAACTAAGTGAAGTCATCTTACCCAGTTTAGCTTTGGCCTTTTGTTCCCGGTTGGGTCATGAAAACAGCTCTAGAGTAGCAGCTATGTGAAAATATTATCTCTTTTCCCCACCCCAAAATGTTACAGAGGATTTACTAGGTAGTTTTATTTGCTTCAGCAAATACCTGCTGCACTTAAGTCATAAGACACTGAAGAAATACTGCAGCAGAGCCCTTTTTATATCACCAACAATATATCTGCATTGTCAATTACTCCTGAAACAGTGATGGGGAGTTTATTGGAGGGTTGTGCATCTTGCTAGAATCACTGTTTTGGGATTAAATTATCTTTTAAATCCCAACAGGGGAGGATTTTCATACATCAAAAAGGGATTAAAATATGTTGTGCTCTTTTGTGGTACAGAGAGAAAATAATTCATTTCCAAAGAGGTTACTGCTGATTTCCTAGGGAATGTCCATGCAAGTGTTGCAAATATATGATGTGATGTTACACAGCCACTGTGTGTTTTGGAATAGCTTTGATTCTTTTGCTGTATCTCTGGGACTGGAGAGTAGGGTTTGCTAGATGATAGAGCTCCTGTTCTTTGAAATAGCCTGAATTTTTGAAATAATTCAGAATGTGTTTTCTTCCCAGCATGGATCAGAAGAGAGCTTCTGGTAACTCTGTGGTTAGCACACTTGGGAGTGTTTTGAGAGATCTGTGTTTCCCGTCCCTTTTCTGAAACACATCCCTGTGTGACTGTTTACTGTGAAGTGTTTTTGTCCCTTTAGTTTCACAAGAAAAGAATGTATTATTACTTGGGGAAAAAACACTTCATTGAAGCGGATGTTTCCTTGTTAAAGGTGGGGAATTTAAAGCAGTTACCATTTTTTTTCATAGAAGAAACTTAAGCCCATTCTAGCTAAAACAAGTCTAAAGCTGTGCAAGTTGTTTTCATAAAGCCTAATTACTTGTTCTGTCCCTTGGGAACCTTATTTCCTCAATTCCTGTGAATATTCAGAGAAGACCAGCCACATTGTGAAGCAAAATCCTTAATAGAGGCATATGTGGGAGGAGGTGGATCATTTTCAGTGATCTTTTTGTCTCTGTGTATTTTGTTGTCACCCTCTCCTCTGCTATAGCAACGGTGCTGAGTGTTGATGCCAGAGCATGTTGAAAAGATGTTCTGGACATTAAATTTGGCTCAATCCATCTTCATTTCCTGTAGAAAATGGATTGCTACTTGTGAATACTTTCATAAACTACTCTCCAGTTTACATTTAATCTATATGTTATCTTTGGGTGGCATATTTATCATAATATTTTCATTCATGTGCATCCAGTTTTTCTGTTTTCGGATACCTCTCCTTAATATTTCAGGTGCAAAAATTCCTTTTGGATTGGCATACATCACACTGTCACACATGGCTGAAAAAACGTGATGTCCCATCTTTCATAAAAGTCTATTAACCAGTCTTTCCTGGGATAGTCTGCCTAGACAGAAGAGGTGGACCTTGCTGTTTCAATCTGTCTTTGCTTTTGTTGCAGCATTAAGAAGCCTCTCTTTACCCAATACTTTGCAATACATCTACATTTCCATCATGGATAATGGGCCCTGTGTGGTCTATGTCACTAAAACCTGGCAGAGTGAAATATTGCCCTACCCCCAGGTTTGACTCTATCATCAAGTTTGCATTATATCAGGTCATCCAGGAGCTACTGCAGTAATCCTTCATTCTTATTCTAGCTGTCCACTAGTGGCCTCTTATGCTTCATCAAGTGAAACATTGAAATAACAAGGTGTGTGTATTTATAGCCTCATTGCTCATTAAGTATAGTAGCCAGTTTGTGAAGTAGCTGTTGGGAAATAGGATCTTAAATCATAGCTCATTTTCCCCCTTCAGCTAGGATGACAAAGGAGATGAGATATTCCTAGAAGTGCTGTCCACAACTGGATATAATAAGGAACAGAAGGTGCAGCTATTTGACTATATTCATTAGCTCTTCTGAGCTGCACATCTCTCATCTGGTAACTGTGGTAGCTTCTCAACTTCATTACTTCAAGAAAATATCTTTAAGTAGCATATTTCCTTTTTTTGGTCCAGTTTCATTTTTGGGATGGCCTTTCACATGGAACAGTAGGTTGCAAAATGGCTCCTTATTGATCTGTGAAGTTGTCAGGTAACACCACGCCAAAACAAACAAATAAGAAAAATCAACAGAAAAACCCTCAGAGGCTTCTCTACCAGTAAAGACAGAGTGCACTGTAAAAGGAAATTTTACAGGGTCGCAGTCATCAGAATGGAGAAAACATCTGTCTCCTTCACTGGGAGGTGTATCTGAATTGTTCACAAACTGCTTCATTTTCTCTTTATCCTTAAGTCCAGCTGAGATAAATGAGTGCTGCAGATGCTAAAATGCTTTGGGAATCCTTTTGACTGGGCTGTCAGCTTACAGCTACAGAACAGCATCAACATTCCTCAAGACTCAAACCCAGTGCCAATATTCTGCCCCTTCTGATATTAGGGTGTGTTGTAACTCTAGGAAGAATTACCTAGTTGCTTCTTCCCAGTGCAGGGATTTGGGGTGAAACACCTACCATATTGCCCTTTCTCTGGAAAGCTGGTACAACAGTGGCCCCAGGGTGCTTCCCAAGGGGTTTCTGGACCATCTCTCAAACCCTGCTCAAGGAAAATGCTCACTTCTGTCTGGTTTTTGTTGCTTGCTGACATTAATATTACATCTCTTGCTAATGAAACTCAGCTTTCCAGAGGCTGGGGTTTTTTTTTTTTTTTTTTTTTTTTTTTTTTTTTGTTTGTTTTTTTTGTTTTTTTTGTCTGAAGGCTATTTGCACCTTTCTGAGAAAAATGCCTGACCATGGAAGGCCATTTCTCAACAGGCACTGCAACAGTAATCTCTCAGCTTGCTTGGTAGTCTCATTTCAGGCCTCAGTAGAGCATTTGCTGTCCTTGCTTATTCTTTTTCCATTTAGCATTTTTCATCACGGCTTTATATTATCATGACACTTGTGGTGAATGTGGGCCCAGGCAGGAGTGGGTGGCTCTTCATTTTTCATCTCTGAAGAAATACTTAGCATCATTGGTGGGTGATTATATTCCCTTCTCCAAATGTCTCTCTTGGCTTAGGTGTTACCTAGTTCAGATGACAGTTTTCTCTCTGTACGTCTCCTCAAGAGATTTTGAAGGAACACATCCAATGTGGCTTTACGTTTTTGTGTTTTCTTTCTGTTTTTGATGAAAAGTAAGAAAGGATCACCTCATTATAAGAAAACAGGAGGTCCTGATTTAATCTGTTTGAGACATACTGTTTGTTTAATTATTGCATGATTGCTGTCTGACAGCAGTGTAGGAGTAATACAGCTGCATATTCTTCAGTCTCCACTTTTTTTGCCTCTCAGAAGAGGATCATCCTTCTTCAGCCTTCCTTTCTGCAAGTGGGTTCAAAACCTTCCCTGCTCCAAAACATATAGCATGGCCACTCCCCTGCAGACCTAAGAGTGATTGCTTCGGTCCCCAGAGCTCTAATAATAAACAGGCAGTCTCTTAAATTTAGTTCTTAAGTTTCAAAACCTTTTGTTTACTCTCCAGGGAACTTTAATAGCTGTGTTAAATAGAAACTAAACCTGAGGGGTGCTTGAGTGTTGTTTTGAGTATTGGCTTCCTCAGTCTGCTTAATATTTCACTGCAGCTGGGACATTTCCACTCTCCTACTGCTCTAGCTACTTGGTGTTATGTTTATTTTTAATACAGAGGAAGTAACACCTCCTGACATGGCACTAATAGTTTTCAAGGCCAAGCTTCCCTTTTCTGGTCAACAAATGCATTTTATTTCAGGCTGGAGCTCATCAACCTGAAGATCCAGAGGGCTGGAATGAAATGAGCACTCCTGAGAACTGATTAAGTGTTGTAACAAATGCCAATGAAACTTCTGCTATAAAAAAATTGCTTAAATTACTGTAAATCCACATTTGATTAACTGCTGTGCTGCATGTCCATGCTTTTCTGTAAGTGAACCTGAATATATCAGCATTTTTACCATCTGCGGTTGCTTACTTGTTGGTGATATCTAGTTTTTAATGGAAGTAAAATGGTACCAGTATTCCCAGTAATGAACAGGAGAAAGTGCTTCCATGATTATTCCCATGTTCGGTCGGGTTGTTTAAATATTGCTAGGAGAGGAGTTGCCTAGAAGACTGTAGGAGGATTCTATGGATCATAAAGCTATTAGGGACATGGACTGAGAAGAACAAAAGGAGATGAGCAAAAGAAGGTGATAGGTTTAGATCAGCACTACAAATGAACTACAAGTAAATGTAAAAGGACTAAAGTGAATGCTTATATCAGCTCAAAGTGAACTAGGGCTGAAAGTGAAACAGTATTCAATGTGTTTTGTGGCCACATACTTACTGATGGACTGAGCACAGGTCTTCTTTTCTTACAATTAGACCAGAAAGATGGTGTTTCTTGTCTCTTCTTCCAAAATGGGAATGTGCTGATGAACTCCTCATAGGGCTGATTTTTTTCTATGTTATAATTACTCTCCCTCTTTGTTTTCAGTAGGTACTCTGATTATATATACTCAGTATATAGTCTGAGTCATGTCAATATATGTGGACTTCGACTTCTCTTGCCTTCAGTAGAATAATCTTATTCGACAAAGATCACATAGATGCTGTTTAAGTAAGAGCAGAGAAAACACAGAGGAGGAAGAAGTAGCACCTCTGTATTAACACAGTATTTTAAATGGGATCTGGGGAAGCTGCTGACATAGGAATGCAGAGTGTGGTTTCAGTATAGAGGACAAAATGAGTGTATAGTAGTGATATTGAGCTTTCATTTGAATCAGTCACAAGCTGATTCACTGTGTCTAGGACAAAAACAGAAATACTGAAGTAAAGGTCTTTCAACAGCCAGAAGTGTGACACTCAGTTAAGAAAAATATATCTAGTTTTGGAACGGCTCCTCTAATTGTCTTCTGGCTAACTGGAAAAAAAATGTATTTCCCTTTTCCTTCCATTTTTAAAAGAATAAGTATATATTGATTTTCTATTAAAATTCATTAACTGTAGTATTGCCTTTCCTTTTATCTTCTCAGCCAGGTTAATAAGATTCTGTGCATATTGCAGAACAATAACACTCTTGTCTGGTCAAAACCACATTTTACATCTTCTGGGAGGAAGTAATCCTTATGTAAATACACTGGCTGAACTGTTCTGTTGTTGGGAGCTTGCTGGTGTGGTGAAGAATCAAGGTTCCTAGGTGATTCTTTAGAAGTAATTAACCCTTTCAGAATTATTTGTCATGCATACACTAGTGCAAGAACACTGATAAACTGTAACTGCAGTGCTTCCGATTCAGATTCAGTGGCAAAACTATACTATAAATTAGTAAAAAATATATCCTTCTCTGAAAAAAAAATATATCCCACAGCATCCTCATACACAAGCTTAGGAAGTGTGTGTTAGATGTGGGGTGGATTGAAATCTGGCTCAAAGATAGAGCTCAGAGAGTCTTGATCAGTGGCACAGAGTCTATTTGGGGGTTAGTAAGAAGTGGTGTTCCCCAGGGGTCAGTACTGGGTCCAGTCCTGTTCCATATATTCATCAGTGACCTGAGCAAAGGGACAGAGTATGCCCTCAGCAAGTTTGCTGATGTTACAAAACTGGGAAGGGTGGCTGACATGCCAGAAGGCCATGCTTCCATCCAGTGTGACCTGGACAGGCTGGAGAGTTGGGCAGAGAGAAACTTTATGAAATTCAGCAAGGGCAAGTATAGGGTTCTGCACCTAAGGAAGAAAACCCCATGCACCAGTACATGTTAGAGGCAGACCTGCTAGAATGCAGCACTGTGGCAAAAAACCTGTCAGTCCTGGTGGAGAAGAGGAGGATGATGAGCCAGCAGTGTGCCCTTGTAGCCCAGAAGGCCAATGGCATCCTGGGGTGCATCAAGAAGACCGTGGCAGGGAGGTTTAGGGAGGTTCTCTTTCCTCTTTACTCTGCCCTGGTGGGTGACATCTGGAATACTGCATCAAGTTCTGGGTCCCCCAGTTCATGAAGGACAGGGAAGTGCTTGACAGGATTCAACAAAGGGCTACAGGGGACTAGGACATCTCGCTTATGAGGAAAGGCTGAGGGATTTGGGTCTTTTTAGTCTGTATAAGAGAAGACTGAGGGGGTATCAGGGTATCTTAATGCTTATAAATACTTAAAGGGTGGGTGTTAGGAGGATGAGTCCAGTGTTTTTCAGTGGTGCCCAGTGACAGAAGAGGTAAATAGCACAGACTTGAACATAGCAAGTTTGATCTAAACATGAGGAGAAACTTCTTTCCTTTGAGGGTAGCAGAGCACTGGAACAGGCTGCCCAGAGAGTTGGTGGAGTCTCTGTCTCTGAAGTTGTGCAAAACCTGCATGAATACCATCCCGTGCAACTTAATGCAGGTGACCCTGCTCTGGCAGGGAGGGTGGGCTAGATCATCTCCAGAGGTTCCTTCCAGCCCCTAACATTCTGTGATTCTGTGATTCTGTTTACATTGGTAAAGGGGTTGCTTTGTGAAACTATATCCCATGTACTACTACTACCACAACATTGTCCAGGTGACATCTTTTCACAGCCTGGCTCACAAAGAAATGACAGTTGCAGGTCGTAGTAGACACAGTAGTATTACCATAAATTAAAAAAATACTTAATAAAGAACTTTCTGGAGTGCAGCTCCTTCCTATTGAATCTCTGTCCAGATCTGGGATAGTGGCACTTGCAAAGTCTCCTGTGTAAAGGGAGGCAGCAAAGAGGAGCCAAGAAGCAGAAAGAGCTTCCAGAAAAAACTCTGACTCAGCTTGAAACTGTCATGCTAGAGGGATCTCCTATGATCTTAACAGCCATTAAGGCAGAAGATGCCAACTTGTAACTTCTTCTCACAGGACCTGAGGACAATGTGGACGATGTACAAGAGAACTGGTTCCCCTTTCCTTGCTCCATGTTTGCATGGATTACTCCAGCGTAGAAGTGGCTGACACTTGATTCATGTAATTAGCATGACTTGCTTCAGTGTGCCTATTGAGAGAAACAAAACTTGAACTATTGAGTAGGAACTACTGCAGCTAAGAAAAATGTCTTACATGAAGGTTGGACATTGCTTAGATGTTGGGTCTAAAGAAATAAACTTTTTTTGTGCTCCTAACACAGACTTTTTAGGATCACCTTGGGTAACAAAACTATGTCTCTGCTCCCATCTACTAATGGGAATAAACCTTACCTTATTATCCTGCTGTCTTATCTATTCAGATGACAAGCTCTGGGAACAAGACTGTCTCTTAAGACAATGGGTGTGTTCAGGACCCTGTTTATAAGTGGAGCCTCTAAGTCTTGGGGGCCACAGTCATAATTTGTGCCCTGATTTCAATGGGAAGTATGTTTGTTGGTCTTTGTTTTAGATAATGCAAATATGCAGTATGTATCAGAAAAAACTTGCAATACTATTTAAAGGGTTGTATTGGAAGAAAAAGGGATAGCACAAAGAAAGCAAAAAATCCGGAAAGAATAAAAAATTAAAAAAATTAGCATTTTTTAAGATTTTCACATTAAATATCAATGATATCTTGCAGTAGGTTACAAAGCAGGTGTTTAAGCTGCATTTAAAGTTAAGAAATTGGTAGAATTGTTTCATATGATTATTTGTTGTTTTCTTTTGTGATGAAGAGCATTAAGATACGTATCCATTTAAGATGAAAAGATGCTCCAGACTGTGAAATCTATAGCATTTTTATGAGGGGGCTTTCTCTTACTGCTCTGCTTGTTTGGGGGTGAAACCTAAGCCCAAACCTTAATCACACTCAGTGATTAAGATTTTGCTAACAAATGGATGGATCGTGTAGAAAAATCTCAGTCTTCAAGTCTGAGCACGATATGGAAAAGGATGACACAAAAGATATGAAGAACGTGGAATTTCTTTTTTAAAAGTTTGTGTCCTTGACGTGACTGAAGCAGCAATGGACATAAGCACTCTGATAAAGCAAAAGTCTTCATAGCCTGAAAGGGTTGGACTGAACTTACTCTGTATACTGTTCAAAGTTCTCTGGCATCACTATGGCCCTGAATGGGGAATTAGGGGAGGGGAAACACTGCTCTCCTGTCTCCCTGAGCTGAGGAGGAGTGTCTCATATCTGTGACTGTGCCCATCTCTCACACCTTTATTCCACTCTAGTCCTCTCTTGCTTCCAGCTGAGTAGTGTGGAGGAGTCAGCAGGACAGAGCTTGGGTGCGTGGCCTTCATCTCCCCACTCCTATAGCCCTATGCAGAGTTCAGCCCTGAAGATGAACTCAGTTCTCAGTTTGTGTTGAGAAAGGAAGGAAGGGAGCTGTTCCACTCCCATTGGTATAGACACCAATGAGTACAGACTAATGTGGAAGGTTTTTTGAATGTGAAGACAACCATGTTATTGCCTGTGGGTTTTGGTGCCTACTGCTCTGGGGAGGACAGTGAGACTATTGAAGTCTCAATAGGACTTTGTGTGTGATGCATTGACACAGAGTTTAAACCAGAAACCTCAGGAGAGATGTACAGCTATTTTGCTGTCAGCCAAGATTCTGCAGATTGATTTCTGGCCCTGTTTGTTTGATTCTTGCTGGCTGGATACCAGTTGTTTTTACTTACTGCCACTGCCCTCACCTTTTGATTATAGTGTAGGAGCTTAAAAGGATGTCTTGATGATGAGAAGGCATAAAATTAACTTGAAACACTCTCATGGGGAACTAAGAATACAAATCTCATCATCTTTCAAGATATTTATATTTCTGTTTGAAACCTAAAAGCCCCTTCTCCTCCCACCACTGCAAGGCTATGTCTGAATTTTTGTTTGAAGAATACTGCCTTACCATGTGTTCAAAAGCTGCATAACACCAGGCAAAGAAACAGCTGTTGTGCTGTAGTAGTGTTGGAAACAAAAGTAGTTTTCTCATTTCATTTAACACTGTTGATCAGCAAAGAGGGAATTAAAGGTATTCTTGTTGCTATTTGATTTTGTATCTCCCAAGACATTTCATTAAATTAATGTTTTATTAAGCAATATTGAATAAAAAACCCCAGACCAAACAACAAGAGACTGTTTGGATTGTTCAGCCATTCACATCTGGAAATCCTATTGAATCACCTTTGAAGCAAAACTGAAGCACTGCAGAAGCAGACCCTACACAGAAGGGCTCAGGTAGCAAGGCATTTCTCCATTTTCTCAGGTGACAATTAGGCCCTGACAAATAGCATTACGTTAAAATACAAGTAGTGAATTTGCCAATCTCCTCAGTATCTATTTCCTTTTCTGTGATTATGGTGTATAACTATTTAGGTCTCTTTCTGAACTAATGGGAAATAATCACTGTGTTCTACTCGTGTAGTGCAACAAAGCTATGACTTAAGGGCACAGAGTCTCACGTACTTCATACAACACACTGTGGCCATAGAAATACAACACTGGTGAATAGCACTAGCATAAGGGAACAATCTTTGTTTCAAAATACGTATAGAAGATGTCACACTTGCAGATAAAGTGAACATTCCTATCTGTGCAGGCAGAACTGATTTTCTTCCTCCGCATAAATATCGCAGTTCCTCAGGAAAATATCTTTTATTGTTGTATCTGAAAATGGCCTCCCCAAACCTCTCAGTCAGAATGGTCTGATGTCATATCTACAGAAGTTATGGTGCCAAAATTATAAGCTTGATTTACTTTTTGGATGTGTGAATTGAAATATGTTCTTTGAAAATCCTAGCAATTTGGGTGTAACCAGAAGAGATTACATGCAATTTCACTGTCACTGGAACTAACATCCACAAGCCTACAAAGCACAGACAAGACAGCATTTTGTTCTGTAGGAATAATAGCTCCCTGTCTAAAATAGATGTACAATTTCTGTGGTATTTTCAGCTGTCCAGTGGTGCTTCATGTAACATCAGTTTTCCTTGTGCAACCGAGGTTTAATGTCTTCCTCACTGTGTTTCTTTCCATTTCTGATTTTCCTCCACTAGCTAATCACTTTCTGGCTATCCTTTCATCTTTGCTGGGAAACCTGTCAAGGGATGTGTTCATATCCCAGTCTTCTGGGTCTTTCTATGAAATAATAACTTAAGTAGTAATGAAATATGATTAAATATTAAAAATATTTTATTTCAATGATGTGCTTTCATAAACTTGCTTTGCATTTTCTGCATTTAGCAGAAATCCCTAGGTTTTTTTTCTACCTCAGTGTAACGGACTTCAAAGTGCCAAAGAAAGATGGGAACAATTTTTTTTACCCTCAAATATTTTTGTGACCAGGGAAATGCAGTTTGGGGTCTTCTGACTTGCTTTGGTATTCTGAATTATTTTCTTACACACAACTCTTTGAAAGGTGATTGTGCAGTTTTTCATTTATGTGTGTAATGGTTTCTGCAAAAATGGCTGAAAGTATTATGATGGGTACAAGTATTACAAGGAGATGTTGGAATTTTTCCACCTGAGTATAGGTGGAAATGGGTGAGACAAAATGTAAGGATGGAAGGGTTTGTTTTTGGTGTGGTAATAGGACTGAAATATCATGAGTGAATGAACACACGCATTTGTCTTTCAGGGACTCAGTCAGGAAGTATAGCTTTGGAGAAACACAACACAGTTCCATGCCAGTTATGGTACCTCTCATATAATCTGTTTCCTTTTGCCAAAAAGAGTTTTAAAATACAGAGATCTGACCTGAATTAATTGCCTAAGCCTGTGATAAAAGAGAAGATAAAAAAGGACTTGAGGTCCTTCTAATTTGCAGTAGGAGGATTACATCTTACAGACAGGGACCTAGGTTCTGGCTACCGTAAATCACCTTTTCTTGTGTGTTAGTGACTTGCTCAGGATCGTGTGGATGCATCCCAATGGAGAAATTATTGGAGAGCTAGTCTAGAGACTGTGCTTCCAGAATAACAAAAACTACACTACTGCTTGGGGTAGACTATTCTTACTGATAGCTGCAGGGAAAAGAAAGAAGCATCTTTGGTCTACAGACTTCATGAATGCTTCTTTTGGAGCACTTCTGGTCAACAGGTTTGTTTTTTAGCTGAGCCATATCATACTTGATGTTCATTAAAAATCAAATGTGCATAAAGCAGCTAGGGTGCCTAGGTATTTGTGACTTCTGCCTTGGTTCATCTGCTGATGGCAAGATGGCGAGGACATTGTGCTAACCAGGTACAGCACAGGCTTAGAATGTTCTGAATGTTAAATCATGAGCTCATGAAATGATTAAATAAATCAGTAGTGGTGAGGCAGTTAGTGAAGTATAGCCATACCATGTATCTAAAGAAATAAAAGGATTTTTTTGTCAGACTGTATAACACTAAGTGCTAAGTTGGGAAGATATTTGATAAAGTCATGCTAAACCTTCTGAGGCTGCCCTTGGTGTCTTCTGAGCTAAGCCTACTACTGCCCAAAAAGTTAGGTTTTATTAGAAGAGCTGGGGTATATGGTTTTATCCCATTCAACCAGCATGGCCCAGAGTCTGTGGAAAGATTATCTATTCAGTTCAGGTGAAAAGAGGGAGTTCTTGACCTAGAATGCACTTTATGCTTGGAAAAAAGTACAGAAAAATCTTGCTGCCTGCTATTTAATTGAAATATTTCAGTGTCTGTCACCTTATGTGTGTTGTCAGAGACAATGTATGGGTGGCATATTTGAAATAGAATGGAAGAAATGTCTTCATCTCCTAGGGAAAAGCATCTGTTCAAGTCATTGCAAGAATGTTAGGAAAATTCCAGCTGACAGCGCCTTATCCTGTACAAGCACAGACACTCTCACACCTTTGCTTGAATAGAACAGCTATAAAGCTGAGATGTGATGGACCCCATCTTTCCACTTAGAGTGGAAAAGATTTTCCATGTAAAGGCAACAGTATGTTCTCTGTGTACCAGAAATGGCAGTTTATGTTCCAAAATTATCTCTGTAGGGATGGCAGGTGAAGTACAAAGTAGAAAAACTGCACAGGACAAACAAAATGACTTGGAAAATATTTAAAGGAAAAAGTAATTCCTCATTTGGTCCTGTGTGTTTCTAGCCCAGACAGTGATGAGATGTGACTCTGTCAATGCAAATGAGCTGCTAGCTGAAGAATGCAAGATAAAACTGCTTCACTTTACCCACAGCTCAAGCTTTTCAGTCTCCAGAAGCTTTCTGAGAGCAATCTGGCAGAGCAGTAGTCTCCTGATAACTTCAAAGCAAGTGGTATTGGATTCTTTTTGAGTAGTCAGTCCTGGGTCTGGTATTCTCCCTTACTGCATCACTGCACATGGCAAATGCCACATCAGTACAAGTTCAGTGCTTTGCTTCCTGCTCAGATGCAAAGTGTAACTTTGAAGGTTGTTTAATCCCCACAAACAGAAGGAGAATTATTCCAAATTTGTCTTGACAAGTATATGCTTGTACAAAATACTGCAATGATTATACCTGTGTGAGAAAATTGGTATTACTTTCCTTGGAAATCTAAATGAACCCATTTTCTAAAAGTTTCACACTGACATTGACTTTGTAAATATTTTGCAAGACTTTTGGTGCAAAGTCCCAAATTTGTGCCTCAGAGACACAATTCCACTTGAAAATTTGATGGCTGAAGAGATTTTCACCTGCAGTGATTTTAAGTTCCTTACTTTCCTTTAAAATGTTCAAAAGATACTTTCAACTGAACTCTAATAGTTCTATCTTTAGTAAATTCTCTAAGAGTATATGAAAAGAGGAGTCATTCATCCTATTTCCAATGAGTCTCTAGTTTATGATAAAACCTATAATCATGTAATATGAGGTTTACCCAGCTTCTAAATGCTTTGAGCAATTCTTTTCCCATATTGCAAAACCTGCTGTCAAGATTGAAGAGGTTGCAGTGAAGAACTGTGTAAGTACTTAGGATGGTGAGGATATGAGTTATGAAGACAGATTAGACAGACCTAGCTGCAGGCTGTAGTATTTTAGACAGTGTAGATAAATTGAGGCGAAGAGGGCATCTCACAGTGGGATGAAATATACTGAAGGAATGCTATAGATTGATACCTCTCCAGGATTTAAAACAAGTTGCTTCAAAAAGGTGAAGTCACATACCATGAAGTTGACAAGTAGACTTGGAAACTATTAGACAGGTACTTATGTCGAAATAATCGCAGCTGGAATAAACATAAATTGTTTCAACAGGAAATTGGATTAAACAAACTGAAAAAGGGAACTAAATACATGGTTTCAGGTGAAGAACAGTGAAAGCACTGGTATAAAATAGCCTAGATATAAACTGAAATTCTCTTTATGAAAATATGCTTTTCTTTCCTAATAATTGAGATCTGCCTCCCACATTGCCTTGTTGACCTTGTACAGTTTCTGCTCATTTTTCAATCAGTTTGGATTTGCTTTCTGCTGTTAAAGCTTAGGGCTCCCCCAAGGTATGTAAAGTAACTCAAAGGGATTCTGGGTTAGAAAGGTTTTTGATGTATTTTTACTTTTAATTTACTCCTATGTAGTAGTAGCATGTACTCACATCTCAGACCCAAATTAAACTGTGCGCTTTTGTCTGTTTACATAAGGTTAGCTTACACATCTCCAAGTAAAAGACTTCATCTTCCCCATTTGGTGCTTTTATAGAATTTCTGTCTATAGTTATTTGTAGAAAAACTGGTTCTGTTATGGTACAATAGTTTCCTCTGTCCCACTAACTTTGTTAAAACAAGCATTGACTCTTAACCTCCTGTTCTTCTTAATTCTGTGTGGTTTCAAAAAGTGCATCTCATCAGTAGTACTTAGGGTGCAGAACTAAGAAGCAGCTGCTTCATTGGGAAGTACCTATAAAGGTCATCTAGTCCAATCCCCTGCAGTAAGCAGGGACAACCTCAACTAGATCAGGTTGCTCAGAGGCTTGTCAAGCCTCACCTTGAATATCTTCAGGGATGAGGCCTCAGCTACCTCCCTGGGCAACCTGTTCCATTATGCAGCCTGCTGGTACCTTGACATGTATTAGCAGTGAAAGATGTCTCTGTGGTGTGATAGGATGGAAGCTTGAAAGGGACAGCAAGAGATGGATTTTCTTTGGTTCCTCTACTCTTAGTTTGCTGGATTATAATGCTTTGGGCAACAGCTGGATGCCCACCCAGCCTATCTCTCCCCCTGATCAACAGGATGGGGGAGAAAATTAGATGGAAATATCATAGAATCACAGAATCAGCCAGGTTGGAAAGGACCTCTGAGATCATCAAGTCCATCCCTTGATCCACTACCTCTGTGGTTACCAGACCATGGCACTGAGTGCCACATCAGTCTCTTCCTGAAAACCTCTAGGGATGGAGAATCCATCTCCTCCCTGGGCAGCCCATTCCAATGTCTGATCACCCTTTCTGTAAAGAATTTCTTCCTAATATCCAACCTAAACCTCCCCTGGCAGAGTTTAAGTCCATGCCCTCTTGTCTTACTGGGAGCTACTTGGGAAAAGAGACCAACCCCCCCCCCTGGCTACCCCCTCCTGTCAGGGAGCTGTAGAGAGTGATGAGGTCTCCCCTGAGCCTCCTCTTCTCCAGACTGAACACCCCCAGCTCCCTCAGCCCTTCCTCACAGGACTTGTGCTGGATCCCTTCACCAGCCCAGTTGCCCTCCTTTGGACCTGCTCCAGCACCTCAATCTCCTTCCTGAACTGAGGGGCCCAGAACTGGACACAGGACTCAAGCTGTGGCCTCAGCAGGGCTGAGTACAGGGGCAGAATCCCTTCCCTGGACCTGCTGGCCACACTGTTCCTGATACAGGCCAGGATGCCATATGCATGTGTGAACATAAAGACAGGTACGTTGCTTAACAGTTACTGTCACAGTCAAAGCAGACTCAATGAGGAAAATCAATTTGATTTGATTAAAATAGGTTTGAGTAGTGAGAAACAAATAAAAACAATTAAAACACCTGTCCCTTCCCTGCCCTTTTTGAGGATCAGTTTCACTCCTTCATCTCTGAATCCTCTACCCACCTTTCCACCCCAGCCCAGGCAATGCAGAGCTCTTGGGAAATGGGGTTGTGGTCAGTCTGTAGCCTTGGTGTCTGCAGGGCTATTTCTCAGTTTTTGCTGATTCCTCACATTGTCATGTGGTATTTTGCCCTTTCTTAAGCACTTCTTTCCCGAGAGGTGTCACCAGGGTGTCCGGGGGTTTCAGATGTGCCCTGTGGTGGATGGGTTGGATCCAGATGGAAATGGCTGTGTCTTGTGTGGGGCAGCCCCAGATGCTTTTGCAGTGGCCCTTGCAGCCCACTGCCAGCATCCAGGCACCTGCACACTGTACCCTGAGATATATTTAGATATTAATGTTTCTCTAGGATCACTGGGGGAAGAAAATGGCCTGTCTGTTCCCAGCCTGTTGTTGTGATCCAAAGGTTCGAGACCGTTTTCATCTCCTGGATGTGCTGCATGCTATTGTATGCATGGCTGTGTTCCCACTGACTTTGTTTTTGTAAAGGAAGCTTCAAAAGTATTTTTGACAATTTTAGCTTTTTCTTTCATGCTGTTTATTTTCTGAGACATTAGTAAATAAAGAAACGCTTTCAAATTTAACCACAGTTGAAATTTTAATGTAAATTAACCCCAAAGGAAATCCTTTTCTCTGTCAAAACACTCATTTTAAAAGTTAAATGATTCTTAAAGACTAGTTTTGAATACTTATTAAATAAAACATTGCTACTACTTTCTTCATTTCATGGGAGAGGTGACCCTAGTCAATCTGCTTTTTAAAAAAAAAAAGTCAGTTGCTTAAGCAGTGCCAGATACTTAACTAAATTCCCAATTATTTTAAATATTCTGTCCTTGGATCCTTGGATGGCTTCTTATATTAGTTAATAGTTATCACAAGGTCATGGGTTCCACCTGGCATATAAAAACTTTTCCCTGTTTTTTTAAGCAATGGTTGTAGGAAATCAAAGTACTATTTCAAAGTATCAATCAAAGTGCATTCTTGGACTTAGATTGGAAAGAAATAATCCACTTAAGGATCTTGTATAAACCATAATGGTCACACTGCCCAGGTGATTGTCTGAAGAACATGATAGTACTAGAGAATAATCTCACCAATTGTTCATGTATGACAGATTTTCCCAGCTGGTTTGAAATCATGTCCAGAAAGGAAGCTACTTGTTTCCCTCCTTTAAGAATACAAACCTAAGAATACAGTACAAGCAAAGTGGAAAGTTTAATATTGAAATTGTAAAGCCAAAGTTTCTCACCAGTCTTGTAATGCAACCTTCTTATCCTATTGTATTCTGTTAAGATGGTGTGCTTTTTCAGGAAGAAGCTTTTTTTTTTTTTTTTTTTTTTTTTTTGTCTAAGCCTGGAGTGCAAAGCACAGCAGCTGCAGTCCAAAGATAGTAGAATTATGGGTGCATGTTTTGCAAAGGTGGAAAAAGAAGTTAAGAAATTCAGCCAAAGATGTTTCTTTCCATTGGTTTAGAACTTGCCACTCTACTAACAGGAAGACCCTTCCAGTTCTCTTCTATTTTAATTTTTTTTTCATTTTAATTTTTTGTATGATATGAAAATAGTGAACCAAATACAGAGGATCTCTCCATATATCCAGTATTCTCCGCGTGTACATATCAAATATAATCAGTTGTTCATCTTATGGTAGAATATTAGCATTAATGCATTTTCACTTGCATTTGCAATACGTTAATCTGAATAATTCATCATATCTACAGAGTAGCCTTTTTCTACCCACCAGTCTGAGAAGCAAGCTCTGCTCTGGAAAAGAAATACTTTTTTTTTTCTATTTCTGCAAAGATATTCTCCTTTTGCTTGTCCATAGGATGCAATTTGAGACCAAAAAGAGAATATGTAAAGAACATAGGGCTAGAAACAAATCTTTAAAGCATGTGAGCAAATATGGAGAAGGTAGCTCAGGGACATCTCTTTTGAAATACCCCCATGCTTTTTAACAGGGGGATTTGAGAGACACTACAAGTTGGTTTAGGAAAGATATTGCCAAGACAAATTTCCAAATTCTTTTTGTGTGACTGTCACAAATGACAGGCTTTTTGCTGTAAGACAGCATGGAAATTTGCAATTGCATCAACGTTGTATCTAGAAAAAATTATATACCCCTTCATCCATACAGGCCCACCAACAGTTCCTCAGGTTCACTGATACCTAGAGTTTGAAGTGAGATCTGAATTTTTGAAGAAGGTGTGACTTGAACATATAGGTTATGTATGAAGTAGAATTATCAATTTTTTTGTCAAACGTTAAACATAAAGAGAGGGCCTGAAATTTCCCTAATTTGGCTGCCTAACAACATACCCTGCTTTTCAAAACTGTCTAAAGTAATGGTGCCCAAGATAGTTGGTTAACATTCAAGGACCACTTTTTCCAGGCACAAGATCAGAGCATCCCTATGGGTAGAAAATCAAGAAAGGGAGACAGGAGATCTGCACGGTTAAAGAGAGAACTGCTGGGCAAACTCAAGTGGAAGAAAAAAGTTTATGGATCCTGAAAAGAGGGGCTGGGCACTTGGGAGGAATACAAGACTGTTGTCAGGGGATATAGGGAGGCAACCAGGAAAGCTAAGGCCTTCTTGGAATTAACCCTTGTAAGAGAGGCCAAGGACAACAGAAAGGGATTCTTCAAATACACTGCAACAAAACTAACAGTAGAGGCAATGTAGGCTGAATGAGGTGGGTGCCCTGGTGACAGGGGATACAAAGAAAGCAGAGTTACTGAAAGCCTTATTGTCTTTGTACAGCTGGAGACTGTCCATAGGAGCCCCAAACCCCTGAGGCCTCAGAAAATGTCAGGGTAAAGGAGGTGTGTGCCTTGGATGATGAGGGCTGGGTTAGGGATCAGCTAAGCAATCTGGACATCCACAAATCCATGGGTCCTGATGGGATGCACCCGTGGGTGTTGAGGGATGTGGTGGAAATCATTGCTTTGCCACTCTCCATCATCTTTGGTAAATCAAGGGGAACAGCAGAAGTGTCTGAGGACTGGAGGAAAGCAAATGTCACTCCAGTCTTCAAAAAGCTTAGGAAGGAGGGCACTGGTAATTAAAAACCAGCAAGCCTCATCTCCATCCCTGGAAAGATAATGGAACAACTTATCCTTGGCACTGTCTCTAGGAATACCAAGGACAAAAGGGTCACTAGGAGCACTCAGCATGGTTTTACCAAGTGGAAGTCATGTTTAACCAACTTGATAGCCTTTTGTGAAGACATAATCAGGTGGATAGAAGATGGTAGTGCAGTGGATGAGGTTTATCTAGATTTCAGTAAAGCATTTGATGCTGTGTCCCACAGAATCCTCGCAGCTAAGCTGTGGAAATGTGGTCTGGATGATCAGGTAGGAAGGTGGATTGTGAACTGGTTAAAGGAAAGAAGTCAGAGAGTTGTGCTCAATGGGACAGAGTCTAGTTGGAGGCCTGTGTCTAGTGGAGTCCCTCGGGGGTCAATACTGGGACCAGTACTATTCAAGACATTCATCAATGACCTGGATGAGGGAAGTTTCCTGATGACACAAAAGTGGAAGGAGTGGCTGTGCTGCCATTCAGAGAGGCCTAGGCAGTCTGGAGGGCTGAGTGGGGAGAAATGTAATGAAATTCAACAAGGACAAGTGTTGAGTCTTGCATCTGGGAAAGAACAACCCCAGGTACCAGTATAGGTTGGAAACAGACCTATTAGAAACCAGCATAGATGAAAGGGACCTGGAGGTCCTGGTGGACAGAAGGATGACCATGAGCCAACAATGTGCCCTTGTGGCCAAGAAGGCCAGTGGCATCCTGGGCTGCATTAGAAGGGGGTGGTTAGTAGATTGAGAAAGGTTCTCCTCTCCCTCTACTCTGCCCCGGTGAGGCCACATCTGGAATATTGTGTCCAGTTTGGGCCCATCAGTTCCAGAAGGACAGGGAGCTGCTTGAGACAGTCCAGCACAGAGCCACAATGATTAAGGGAGTGGAACGTCTCCCTTATGAGGAAAGGCTGAGGGAGCTGGGTCTGTTCAGCTTGGAGAAGAGGAGACTGAGGGGTGACCTCATTAATGTTTATAAATGTGTAAAGGGAAAGTGTCAGGAGGATGGAGCTGGCTCTTCTCAGTGATGTCCTCTGATAGGACTAAGGGTAACGGGTGTAAGCTGGACCATAGGAGGGTCCACATAAATATAAGAAACTTTTTCACTGTGAGTGTGAGAGAGCACTGGAACAGGCTGCTCAGTGAGGCTGCAGAATCTCCTTCTCTGGAGACATTCAGAACCCTCCTGGACAGGTTCCTGTGTGACCTACTGATAATCCTTGTCCCTGTCAGGGATGTGAAGGCTTCTTCTATTCCGTAAAACACCAGCTTTCTCTGTGCCAGATATTTATTTACAGACAAGCAAACCCTGGTGTCTCTAGGCTCTTGACAAGACTATCAGGAGAGAAAAGTCACTTCAGACTTCTCCAGTAATTGAGAGTGAGTGAGCCTTGTCTGTGCCTTGACTAGCATTTCAGGGTGCTTAATGACCGAGAAGAGAGCTTGTGATGATGGAACCCAAGCTAGGGGTACATTTTTTTTAGCTGAGTACAGTCTGTGGGATGAAAGCAAGACTCTATGTCAGAACCAACAATTGTGAAAACCCAGGCAGAATATATCTAAGCAATAATGAGAGCTATGATTGATGATGTTGCTCAGCACCAAATAGGTCTTCTATACAGCAGGCACATGCTGCGTGTGTTGTTTTTTTCTTCTATGAATTATGCAGTTACACGCATATTGAACCTCTTTTTGTTTCTTTTTCTGTAATATAGAGTTTTTTTGGTTTTTTTTGGTTTTTTTTTTTTTTTTTTTCCCAATCAGGAGCCCAAGACTCCTTTAAGTCAGAATAACTTTTATGGAAAAAAAAAAAAAGAAATGAATGGGAGCATGATTTTGATTGTTCCCTGATAGAATACAAAGATTAAAAAAAAACCACATCCAAACAAAAACACTACAATAAACAAAAGACAAACAACAAAGTAGCTACTTTATAGTGTCCTTTGCAAAACCTAAACACTCCCTGACTGGAAGGCAGAATTTTGGGTTGTGTTTTATGAATTACTATAGCTAAAACAATAATACTTGATTCTCTGCTATCACATAGCAGAAGCATATCAGATAATGCAGCTAAAATCCCCTTTCTGCAGCTTAAAGTGAGTGAAAAGCAGAGATAAATTAGTATTCCAAAATCAGTCTTAGTGGCAATAGAAACTAGATAGGAACCTCCTACAAAGACAAATATAATTGCATCTTGATTTCCAAGTCTCCTAAACTGGAAATTCCTAGAAAAATAAACCAACAGGTTTCACTTAAAGCTATTTTTAGTTGCCTACAGGTGTATTTTGGTGATTATAGAAACTGTTGATATGTCAAAGGTAATTTTTTGATGGTGAGATATTGAAGGAAAGCATCAAATTGTATATATTATCACATTTGATGATGAGCAGCTGTAAGCACAAACTAACATAAATTAAATGTGTATCACATTTTTCTGCACCCTGGGGAAGTGCAGAGCAAAGTCATGCAGTGATTACACTTCCACCAGCATGCCATTAGCAACTCCAGATGGCAGCACTTTAACTGCAAACATCTCCAGGTGTAATGAGAAGGCTAAAAATAACTAAACAGCAAAGCATGACCTACTGACAGTCTAATTTGCAAAAGGAATGAAGAGACAACAGGACTGTTTAGCTGAAAGCATGTGAGAGAAATAGCTTGAGCCATGAACAAAGTAATGTAAAAATTACATTTTCTTAAGGAAGGACAGAAGTGCAATCTGTCTTTTCTTTCTACGTACTCAATAATGAAGATGAAAAATGTATGTTCATTCATGTGCAAGCTTATATGAATAACCTGGTATTAAAAACCACTAAGTTTCTCTCAAAAATGATGAACCTTCTTAATTTAAGACTTCCTGTCAACCTGATAGGAAAGCAAAGGAGTTTGTTGGTGCCTTTCAGCAGACTTGTTCTCTGCTCGTTTGATTGCTTAGTTTATTTGTATTTAGATGTGATACTGGAATTTCAATATATACCTTAAGAAGCAAGGATATTTTCCTTTTTTTTTGCATATTGCACAGAATGTGCCTTGAGACTCCTTGAATAATTATTCTCCATTTAAGACTGAATTTTACAGGATAATTGTATTTACTCTATCACTTAGGAGCTAAGAATCCTTTTATCTACAGGCATGAAGTGGATGGACTACTATTAGTTTTAAATAAAAATAGTGATTTCTATCACATACATCTTGCTTCATGTTCAGAGAAGTTGCCAAGCCTAGAAGAGAGCTGAGGGTGCAGAGTGCTACCAATATAGGAACGACAGATGTGAACCTCTTTCAGTGAGAAACTATTATCATTTACATAAAGTTCAGGCAAATCAACCCAAAGTAACTGCTTCTGATTGTTGTGCCTTACCAGTGGATGCAGCTGCACAGTGAGGAACTCCTGAGGAAGAAGTAGTATCTTGAAAACAAGCCTATTTTCTCTTAATACTCCGTGACTTTCCAGTCTATTTTGTCACTAGCATAAACTCTACAGACCTAACTGGACTGATTAGTTTTTACTGCAGCTGGTAAAACTTGGGTGTCTTTAAATTGTCCATGGTGACTTTATTAGGGTATTTCAGTGCAGAAATATTCCCTGTCTGCAAAGATCACACTTGCACACTCTAATGGACACAGTTTTGAATGTCTCTGGGAACAAACACAGAAAAAAGTTACCATTATTGCAGGGACACTGAGGGTGGTTGAGGTGAGTCTGGTTAAACCAGAACTTGAAACCACAGCAAAATTTAGAACTATGTGTTGTGAATTACCCTCAGTATGCTGTAGCTGTGCTGCAGTCCTGTGAATTTTGCCTGCATCATTTTGCATACAGAGCTTCCTGCTGTTGCTGTCATCTCTTCCTCTAGCATGTGTCCCAGATGGAGGATCTCTCTTCTTCTCTCTCAGGACCACACCTACAGGTCATCCCCTCACAAGCTCTGTTCCTTCTGTGCCCTTCCCACCCCTTTTGTCACTCCCCAGGCTAAATGACACCAAGGACAGCATCCCTATGTTGGCTGAGAGAAGGAAGGGAAACTTATGCCTATCAATAACCTGCAATGTGTGAGATTTTGTGAGATGAGGAGTCATTGTAAACATTCAAAAGATGAGGCTGGCAGTTCATATTCCTAGTGCAAAAATTTGTTGTTTGGGATTTATTTGTCATAAAGAACTTTCTGTCTTTACTGGCTACTGAATATCTTTGTCTCTTCAGAGGTATTTCTATTTGGAGTTCCAGCTATGCCTGCCTTCTCTTTCACAGCCACAAGCCTAAATATAGAAAGATGCTTATAACTTTTCACTTAGAAATTAGTATTCCAGTCCCTCTTCAGTGCATATAAAATACTTGTTATGCTGGAGTTTCACTAAAGTAGAAATGATTGTACCAAGGGAAAGATTTCTCTCAATCAGGTTTGAAGTGCATGCCTCAGGGATGGGGGCATCATCTTATCATCTCCCTTTCTTGCACACAGTCACTTCTGTTATATCAACACCAATTATGAGGTAAGGTTCAAAGCCTATCTGTGAGTTTGTTCATATTCAAGCCTGCCGAGAACAACTTGTCCCTTCCTCTCAGCAGACTCTCTTACACCAGAACTCTCTTGCCTTTTCATGTCTATGTTAAATATACAGAAACTCTCTCTTTTGGCCAAGGACTTTGAAAAGACACAAGTTCTGGTTAGTTCTGAATATCCTTTTGAAGTATTCCTCTGAAAATAACCTACTGTGTCTTTTCAATTAGGCTGTGGACCCTTTGCAGTTTGTGCATCACCATACAAAATTTTGGACAGAGAACACAGGCTTGCTACCTAACAGGCATGGGAATCAGGGGAAAAACTCTTACATGAGATTACCTATCTCTCTCTAGGAAAGTGGGAATGGATTAAAAATTTGCTCTGAGTATCTGAGCAAGAACTAACATTGCTGCAACTATCCTAACCTCTAATTGCCTGTCCTCACTGATAAATATGTTTAGTAGGATGTCTACATTTAATGCCAGTTTGATTCAAGTCATTTTAGTTTACAGATGATAATGTGCATTAGGTTACACTGAAGAGAAATAAGGCAGATTGTCACACAGGTTTGTGTTTGCTGTCTGTACAAAGAGAATCTTCTGTTTCTGCAGGAAACAAAATAAGTTTGTCCTTTCTGCAGCACAAGCAGTCTCAGTCAGCAGATTTGTTTCTTGATTCCCTCAGTTATCTCAGTTGCTTTTCTGTGCTTCTTTGCCTTGAGTTCATTCATCCTGTTATCAAATTCCTGGTAACCTTCTGGGATAAAGGCAATCCAAAATTATTTACCAGCTGCCTATTTTTGTGCAGGTGGTTGCACACCTTTGTGGAACTATATATCTATGAACCTTCCTGTAAAATATCAGTAGGAGAGACCTGTGGAAGATGACCAGGGTACACTGCTATATTGTAATTAGGCAAAAGTATATAAAAAAATGGGGTGCTTGCCTGACAATTTTTTTTTTAATTCACCCAGATATTTAGCAATCAGTAAAGCTCAAAATAGCCACTTGCTTTGGTTCTACTTCGATGGCTGTAATTTACAATGAGAGTAACAAAACAAAACAAACTGAAAAAGTGCTGTCCTACTCCACTTGTGATTTCTGTACTGGTATTGATCTTCATTATTCTGCAGCTCTAGTTGTCATATTCCAAAGGCTGGAAACATGAAGATTATTCTTGGATCCCACAAGGACAAAGTAAAGATAACAGGATCAGATGCAACTGCACAATTTTATTGGGCACAGACAGAACTGGTAGGCATTAAAACTATAGCTGTTAGCCTAATCCTAGAGAGAGAGAAAAGAGAAAAGAGAAAGAAAGGAAGGGAAAATTAAGCATCACCCAAACTTAGAGGGAGAGAGAAAGGAGAGAAAGGTGTCCACCCAAGGGTCCAGTGGCATCTCATGGCAGAGAAGAATCAGGAGATGGTGCTCCCATCCTAGGAGAAGGGCAAAGGGTTAGAGTCTCTCTTCCTTCTATGCTGTCCATTTCTTGCTGCACCATGGCTGATCGTTGCCTGTCCTGACTTGGCCTGGAAAGTTCCATGGAGTGGTCACCTCTGTTGTAGTTTGCCATCTGCTGCATCAGCAGAATTAACTGGTTTTGGTGAGGTGTTTTCCCCTAATCGTCTCTCCTAATTAACTGTATGCTATTTGTTGGGTGGGGGTGTAGTGCTTCCAGTTGACAGCTGCAGTTTGAGGCAAAGCCTGACTGGCCCCTCACAGTAGTGGTTAGTGGAATCAAAAGGTGACACGTGTGCCCACAGTTTTACAGTTTCATTTATTTTAGGAAAAAAAAAAAACAACCAAAACCCAATAACCTGAGTTCTCTGGAATTCCATCGGGCCTATAAGGCAAATATGTGAGGTGCTAAAAGGTGAGAAGTAGAGTGAATTAAATGGAGGTCAGCTGGTTTCAAAAGTTGGCTAGAATTCTTGAACTTTTAGCACAGGAATAAAAATTTCATTGAGGAATGGGAGACTATCTTCCCCCTTTGAGCTGCATCTGACCACACATGAGGAGGTGCTGCCACCAGCACTTAGCAGCTTTACTGTATTACATTTCAGTGCTTACAAATATGATTTCAAAGGACGTGAGGAGAGAGGATGTGTTCAGAACCCGGTAGGAGTCTTGCTGAAAAAATTACTGCAAAATTAGCATTAAAGTTCCTCTAGACATCAGGGTTTCTTTGATTTTGCTGTCTGTTTTCTTCTTACTCTCTCTATGAAAGTCAAAACTCAGCAGCTTCTTCAGAATCTACCCAGCTGGATAATTTTCTGTCTCGGAGTGGAGTCAGTCTGCTCCACATTTGGATTTCTTAGTGATGGAACACAAACTAGGAAATAATTATTATATTCAAGCTGCAATCATTGTGAAAATCTCATCTTACTTGAGGTTTCAGTGTCATATATTCAAATGATTAAAATATTATGTAACAACAATCTGAGGAAAATGTATTAGGATATGGACACTACAGACAGTACAAAAGTACAAAGTCAACATGATAAAAAGCAAAGCTGTTCAATGAAAACACGTTTTAACTATAGCAATAAACTTCAGGACATTCTTTCTCTGAGGAAAGCTGCAGCTGTCCCCTAATTATGATAAAAGTAGCAATTTTAGTGTCTATGAAATATTTGACATGCAATTTCTTTCTAATGCTCTTCATTGCATGAATTTATGACTGAGCTTTTTGGTTCAGTTTTTCTCCCAGCCCTAGTGACTATTTAAATCTACTGATGAGTGTATTAATTAAAAACATTAACATTGAATTAAAATTAAATTTGAAACATTATAATAGTTTAAAATTATTTAAAAATAATTTATAACTCTATTTTTGGCACTTTTTTCCCCTTACCAGGTTAAATGCAAAACAATTTATGTGATTATTTAGTTCTACTTGGCACAGCAAATCGTTTTCATTTCTTGTTACGTTTAAGGCAGTTTAAGAATTCTCATTTTACTCTGCCTCTTACTTCACTGTTAATTCATTTTACACAGACCATGGAAGGTAATGGAAGGATAATACCAGATTGGAATTTAGAAAAAGTGATTGCTATGTTTACACTGCCACTGAACAACAAGTAATATCAATGCATCACATATATAAATAAATAATAAAAAAAGATGAGAATAAACGCAGCATATTGATTTTTACTTTTTTCATATACACAGAAAAATAGAGCCATTTATCTGAAAAAGTGGATTTTCAGAGTTTCAGTTAAATGCCTTCTTTTAAGCACGAACAGTGTTGTTTTGTCTTTGTACTGCACAAAAAAATACGACAAGGTAAAAAATCTCAGAGTTTAGTGAGATGCCAATGCTTGGTGTTTAAACTGAAAGAGAGTTTTTACAAACTACTGATTTAAAAAAATTTCCTACTGCAGGAAGAATTTAGCCTAGGAGAATGGAATGGCTTAACATGGATTTTCAGCAGATATTTTCATGGTTTAGATTTCCCTTTATTCTCACGTGAAAACTCCAAGACTAGAAATTATATCTGTCAGAGAGCATTTTCTCTGCAACATTATTTTGGGTGACCAATGTTGAGTTGTGCTTGCTTGAGTGGGAATGGAACCTTGCAAATTACCACCTTTGGTATAAATAATCTTGAGGCTTCATCCCCTAGCCAGACGTACCACATTTAATGCAGTGCAGGATCACATTTAAGAAATGGAGATTTGGGCTAGAATTGAGTGTAAGGACAGGAGGAGGGTGTCAGAAAATTCACTAGAGTACACAGATTGGGTTCCCTTCAGATAAAACTCACTAGAGGGTGGGTTCCAGGAGTGTCCTTAATGTGCATCAGCCAGAAATACCCATTCAGTCCCTGGTTCCAGACTGTGGGTAGTATGAAATCCCCAGACATCTATAGCCCAGGCATCAGGTCTTCAGCAACATCTGTTTCTCTCCGTGGATCCACTGCTCTTGCATTGCACTCCTTACCAAGGTGGACATTCTGATAATCTGTACAAGGATTTAAGTCTGCAGAAGTCCAACAGTTTCACACTTCACCAGGAAACTGAGTTACAAAGTAAACTTTGCAGTCCTGAAGAGACCAAGCCAGAGCCAGAACACAGTAGTGCCAGGCAGCAGCTACTGTCTACAGGGACCCATCATGGTGAGTGTTCAAGCCCAGGTTGGATGGGACTTTCAGCAACCTGGTCCAGTGGGAGGTGTCCCTGCCCATGGCAGGGGGTTTGGAGCTAGGTGATCTTCAAGATCCCTTCCAACCCAAACTATTCCATGTTTCTGTGATCTTGTCTGGGAAGCAAAGGAGGAAAGTCCTGGCAAGCTGGGGTTTGCTGTCATGCTGTCAGGGCAAGGATATTCCCGGATGTCCTAGGAGTGCTGCTCTTTGGAGGATCTCCTCTGCTTCTCTGCAAGAGCTGCTTTCCTGTGTGCCTCTTCCTCAGACTCAACTGCAGCTCTCTGCTGCCTCAGATACATGAGACATTAGAAACATTGTTTTATGCTTGTGCTCAGTGCAGTAGTTAGAAAGGAAGTTAGTGCAAAAGAGAAAACATTATATCAGCCTTACTCAGTACCAGCAGTCTTCAAAACAGCACAAATATTCACAAACAAATCTTATTTGGAGATATGGCTTCAGGTCAGTTAGCATCAAAGCAGTAAATACGCAGCTGTAGAGAAAGCCAGATTATGCTTTACTATGTAATCCTTAGCCTAAAGCTACATAAATAATCTCCCATGCTGCCAGAGCCCTGAGGGCACCACCACAATAGATTTCTCATTTAATGTTCCTCTGGTTTTAGAAAAAGCTCTTTTGTTAAAGATGTACAGAAAAGTTCATATTTGCTCTGAAGCATAATTTTACTGATACATTTAAGCTCCGTTTTTGGTCAGTTGCATTATTTCCTTGATTGTGCATGAGAACCTGTGTTTGCATGTGCCTTGAGATCACCTTGAATAATTCAAATTCTGGCAGAGAACGGCCTCTGCGTAAATGATAATTCACAGCTTTGCTAAGCTCTTAAGAACTGCAGGGCTATAGATCAGTGAATTCAATAAAATGAAATTCTCAGACTTGCCTCCTTCAAGTAAGGGAATCACCACTCAGCTTCCCAGGTTTGACACCTGTAGTTTTTCAACACTTTGGTGAGTTATATTCCCCCATTTCTGCAACGTGAATCTTGCAGGAGGGAACTTCTCTCCCCTGACTTCTTCCAAAGACCAAGGGGATATGTGTAACACCTGACCAGTTCCAGGCAGCAGGAGGGCATTAAGGGATGTTTTAGGAAAAACAGGAACTGAGGAGAAGTAACGATGCCAAAAGAGCAGAAACTCCTGTAAAACACACACGTGAATGCATAAAAGTGTTTGAGCTCATCTTTGGCTGCCTAGCATCACTCCTGAGCAATAAAGGCAGGCCTAGATGACAAAATAATTTTGACATCAAAACTGGGAGGAAATGAAGACTGTGAGGGGGAAGGAAAGGTGTGATGTCCAGTGTGTAGCCTGGAGTGTACATCCTGAGCAGTCTAAAATTTTCTTGAAAATACTTTAAAAAGACAAAAAAAAAAAAAAAAAAAAAAAGTGTTGCCACCGACTTACTTCTTAGTCTTGGTTTTACTTTTGACTACTACCATACTGCTTACACAAACAGCCTGAAGGCTTGATTTGGTACTTCATGTTGGGGTCATGTTTAGAAGCTGCTCCATCAAAACAAGATTTTATTATTTTCAGAAGTTCACAAAGGAAAGAATTGGACTAGCTTGAAAGACAAAAAATATTCTAATGTCACTCAGTAGCTGAGGTAGAAAGCTTAAATATGTAAAGTAATAATAGGAAATTGACATTTACTACTTGAAAGGGTATCTACTATGCAAATCAGATTTTATACTGGAAAGAAAAGTTTAAAACAAAGTAAATCTACCTCCTGGGACCTCCTTATGCAAAATGCAAATAGCCTCTGAGAACATCACTGTAGGTGAAGCAACTGACCACAAAGCATTACAAGATAATCACTGGCAATCTTAAAAATGCATAATTTACAGCAAACAACTGATGAAACAGCAGAATAGAACTTTTCTATTTTGTTCTCTTATGTGTATAGCTATTTGTATTGCTACTGTTTATTTACTGTTGCTGATTGAAAGAATTCCTGGAGTCAAATGTCAATTTATTTTGCTGTCGGAGATCCCAAATAGGAGCGATTTATGTTCAGCTAAAGTAAATTTTATATTTTCTCAATGGTATAAAGATTGTTCAACTAAAAATTAATTTTAATGATTCTTAGCAAGCTTATTGATGTGCATTCATCTTCCTTAGAGAAGAGCTTCACATATAAGATAATGTAGTTTTATAAATATCTTTATGTTTATCTGTAGCATTTTAACTATACAGCATTCATACCTGCTTAGAGTTTTGTTCTAGCTTGGTGAGATTTGATGCTAAATTTGGGTTTGATTGTGATGTAATATAAGTGCAATAATACATGGCTGGATACAGCACAATGGAGACATCTGCATGGCCATTGATCACATCAGGTTTGCTACTGCAGGGGTGGTGACAGACAGGATGTCTGTCCTTAAGCCTGTTTGTAAGGGATGGGTCCCTCAGCAAAGCTGATTTGCAGCTCATGCCATGGTGCCAACTGGCCACCTAGGTTATCCCCTAGGAGATCACAGGGGGGTTATTCAGTTCCCATGCTGTGCAAAGCCTGCAGCTGGTTTGCTCTTTGCATTCCTGCAGCATTTCAGGATTTGACTGTGAGTCCCTTGAACTCCTCCTCGGGAGTGTTGATGGTTCATCATAGGTGTTGGTTTTGCTGGGAGCCAAACTGAGGCTGCCTGCCTGATTTAACAGGTTTGGATGAGTCACCCTTTCAGAGAAGCAGCTGTAGGGGATTCAGGAATAAGCAAAAATGGCAAGTCAATGACAAATATCCTGGTGGTGACAGTGGCTGCTAAATATGGTGCAGCACTTGATAGGTGAATAGAGGGGGTGAGCCTATAATTAATTAAAATACTTGGGCATCTTCCTGCAATTCCTAGTATTCCTGGCAAAAAAGATCTGACCCTAAAACATCATAAATTAATATTTATCCTATTGCATTTGAAAGATAGATTTAAATGTGTGTGTTGTTGTTGTTAACTAAAGTGTTTCAATCTTTCATTTTGAGCTTGGGAACAGTTCCTTAAAGGTGAAGTCTTCTTTTGGGGTAGCACTCTGCACTTCAATAGAAATGTGGCAGATACTAATGTGGCCTTTCAGTTGATAAACTGCTGAATGAAAAGGCCTTTGATAATTCTTTAGGATGTGAACTAGTGTGACCAGCCTACCCACATGTCCCCCTACCATTTCTGTCATCTCTAACTGTGCTGTTATCCAGTGAAAGGAACATGATTTGGAACATGAGAAGACATTAAACCTCCCACTCAGCCAGTTGCACCAGGTTATACATGCTCCACCAGAATAAATTCAGAGACTTGTAGCCTGTTTGCCATGTTTAGTGAGTAGCCTCAGGCTCCCAGTGGATTATCTTTCCCCAGAAATCTCTATCTTCTTGTGGATTTTCCTTTTCTTGCCACACCTATGTTTCAGATATGGAAAGTAAACTCTTCCTGAAAGATAAGGTCTTGGTTTTGAGATGGTGTTTTGCAATAGCCATTCTAGTAAGGGGCCAGGACAAACAGTTTAAGCCTTGTTTTCCACAGACTTTAAATAATACAGATATTGGTGTATAAGATTTGGTATCCAGGTAAATACACAGAGAGGAGAGTGGACAAGTTTTCTTATAGGATGACAAAGTCACTGGGATTTGAATCCTCTTGAGACAGCGATTTGAGCTCCTTCAATCCTATCCTCTCTCTTCTTCTTTCTCCCATAAAAGCTTCTTACAAGTCTAGAGCTAGACTGAAACAGCAAATAGTTATATAAAATAAAACAGACCTAGTATTCATCCATAAACTGAAGCCTGAGTTTGCCAGTGTACAGATTGGAACACGGTTAAAAAGCAGGTCAAGGGATATATGGGAAGAAAGTGGCTTGCAATATGGGAAGAAAGCTCCTCACACTGCCAACAGTGAGGAGGACATTCTCAAGGCAAACATGATCCTGTGTCTTTCTCTGTCCTTACACTCCCACACAGTATCTGATAGTGGCTGTCCTCAGAAACAAGCCACGGGGTTGGAAAGCCCTGGTGATGTGATCCAGTATGTGCAAGCATTTTGGAAATGTTAAGCAAAAGGCTCAGGAGCGATGCAGCACTGAAAGTAAATAGTATTTTCTCCCTTAGAACTATCTCTGTCTTTGAGGTCTTTGGAAAAAAATGTCAGGTTTCCTTTGCTGTGTTATTTCTCTTTTGTAGACAGTATCTTACCTCTTAGGTACCAGCCCAGATCCTTTCCTGGACACAAATGGCATTTTTCTTTGATATAGTGCACACTGCATGACACAAAGGTCTGCAGTTAATCCAAAGCAGGTAGTAAGAACATCTATTAAAGATTTCTGCATTTCAAGACTTGATACTTAAGACTGAGTAATAAGGATATATGGATTAAGACAGAGTAAAGAGAAACTTATTTGTGTAAACCTCTTTGGAAAGAAAAATTATAGCAATTTTTTTAATCTAATGTGAACATAAATCTCAATGCTCTGCTAAATTATATATCTAAATATTTCTAAAGTTTTCTAACACAGAATGTTGTTCATTATGTGTGAATTTCTATTTCAATAACTGGGTCAAATCCCTTGGGTTTAAATTCTTCTTTTGTCAGTTCTTATTGCATAACATCATCTCTTAAAATGGAGGCTTCAACAAAAGGCAGACTTTCAAGCAATGAGGGCTTTTCCCCCTCACCCACACTAATATCTAAAAATACACTTAAAATTATTCAGTAGTGATGTTCTTCATGGTGAAGTTCCTCAGATACATTATGTTTTGCTTTCTGAGAAATGAGTCAGTTTTTCATATGCTGTAGCACATTCGGTTTGTGAATATTGCTTTTATTTTTACATTTATGGAGCACTGCAAAAAGCAATAAACCTTGCCTGCTTATGATTTGATGAATATAACTTAGCTTTAATGCTATACTTTTGGAAGAGTGTATGTTTGATCATAAAACCTGACAGGAGTACCCTCTACAATACATGGAAAGTAAAAAAATAATACTGTTAAGTTCCTGCTAATTAAGTAGGTTCTGACTGACCAAGATTCAACCATGGTAATCTGTGATGCTACTAAGAAAAATGCATTGCAATTAGTTACCACAGCTTGAATATGAATCATCAATATTTGACAGATGTATACCTCTTTGTTTTTTCCAAATGTCAAAAAAAAAAAAATAAAAAAAAAAATTCACTGAAATGGAAAATCAAGTAATAAGATAAACAAAACAAAACAACAAAAAAAGAGAGAAGCATATTGTTACAGTGCTCCAATATTTCATAATTTAAGAAATAAATATGTTTATTTATTATGCATTATTCCAACTTTCTTTTAAGGAAGATGAAAGCGCTATTCCAAAGAAGGCACTTATATTTAGGAAAGAATGTTTAATGCTGAAAGATTTTTCCTGCAAATCTTTCTGTCTTTTTGCCTCTCTGTATAAAAGAATCTATGGAAATATCTGAAAGTGCTTGAAGCTCACATCCTACCCACATCCCTCCTGAAACTGTAACCTCTGTCATGATCTCCCAAAACTGCAACTTCTGTCATGATGCTACAGCAAACAGGACAAGAATTACAGCCCTAGTAGGCAGAGACTACTGTTTATAACAAAAATCAGGAGTATTTTATGGGTGCAGTATTCTTGTACGTTCTGTCTCTATGTCCCATAGTTAATTTCATATTCCCTATGCCTTTTACATAGCTGTAAAATTATGCAGAGGGGTAATCCTGGAAATTCTACAAACAATTCCAAACAATCCTAAACAATTCCTAAAGCTATTCCTATCTCAAAAGTCTGGTTTCACAACTTACCGGTTCTGATGTGCAGGTTGGCACTAGCAGGGTATGTATGGTGGGCACTGTTACGTGTGTAAGTTATCAGGTGGGGATCATCATGCAGAGAGAATGCAGGAGACCCAGCATTCAAACTAACACCTTTTTAGAGGAACTTTTCTGTCCTGCTGAAGGTACACCCATGAGCAGATGGAGCACACTCAGCACTCGGTGAAACACCTCAGTTTAGTTTCACCCCAAGTGGTCACAGTCTGTGCTCTGAGGTTTCCCTGCAGGGAAATGCAAAATGAAATAAAGGGGAATGCTCAGGAGAGTCTCTTCAAAAGTACACTCCTGACCCCAGCTAATCTACCAGAGGAGGTGCATCTGTTGAAGCTGGGGTTTCCAAATGGACATAAAATTATTTGCTCCAAGGGCTGTATTCTGGCACCTGTAAAGCAGTATTTCTGAACAGTGATAGATTGCTGCATCATTCATTTGCTTAAGTGGGAAAAGGTCTGTATTTCGAGTTCTACAGTAAGATTCAAGGTTTTGGTTAAAATGCTTTCAGGTCTTAATACACCACTGACACATAAGAGCCAGTGATGTTTCATTAAACAAAGTCTCTGCAGCTTCAGCTTCCCACCCTATCATGGCAATTTTAACAGGAAATCCAATTACCCTACCCTGCTGTAGTCTTGAAGCCGTGGAGATAACGCTACCCAAAGCTAAACTAAATATGTCTTCTGCACATGATTCCAGGCCAGGCATGGTGCCAGGAGAGGGCTTGCATCTCACTGTATGACTTTGTCTAGGAACAGGTGGGCTTTATGTTTTGCCTACTGGCTTTCAATTGGAGTGAGGACCCTGTTTCTCTCATGTGCCTCAAGTTGAAAAGTTCATTTCATCACTTTAACTCCCTACACCCCTGCTGACTCAAGCCTTTCTTCCTGAAGTAAGAAATGTTGCGTGGACACAGTTCTTTTACACATATCCGTGTTCAGACTTCATTATAATTTATTATTAGCTGTATTAAATCTCTCATATGTAAGTCTTGAGCAGCTTACCTATCAGTATGGTGTCAGAGTGAGCAGCTGGAAAAATTTGTCAGTAATTTTTTTATCTCCTCTGATTAATATCAAATATTAAAATTCTTGCAGTTCATCACTGACACCCACATTTTTTCATTAGCAACATAACTTTCACACCTCTTTTCCTGGAGATATATTCTTACTACCTACTTTATTCAAAGAAATGAGTAGCTAATCATTTGCCTCTGCACTGTAGTATAAATTAGTAAAATGATCATAGTTTTGGAACTGCAGTTACACATGCATGTAAGTGATGTATAAGATTATAATTATGTTGATAGAAATAAGACATTCCCAGACACAAAAATCATTTGTGGTTCTCTGAAGAAGCTAGAAGACAGCTACTGTGCACCAACCATATCATGAACTTGCTTTTTTAGTGCATATTTTATTTTTAGGCCTTAAAACTTAGGTAAGTGAAAAAAAAATTAAACATATGCTTGATTTGAAGAATAAATATAGATTTTAATTCCTTTTAAACTATGCAATTTTTGTCCATGTATTTTTTATTTTAAAACAGTTTATTACTCAAAGGGGATCTGACCTTCACAGCACCACATGGAGTTCTACATGGAATACCTAATTGGTCAGTATTAAACTGTGAGTTCAGCAATTGTAAAGGCTCATAGAAGGTCCATCCATAAACCAGTGCAACTTTAATTTCAGCATAGTTTAGTTGCATGCCTTTTAACTTGAGCATTATCTCAAGGTTGGTGGGTCTTCAGAACACATTTTTCATTTGGGCTATATTCAATACTTGTACAATTGTGTGTACAATACAAAAGGCAGTTTACAGGACCTTCCTGTTGCTTGGCAAGGTTATCTCTCAGCAAGTTAAAAGCAAAAAGCTACAGAATCTTCCAGGTGCCCTACCTCTTAGGTGAGGTATTTCACTTCTTTAATCTCTGCAGTACACCTGGAGGCAGAGCCTCTCCTGGGCTGGTTCAGGGGGGTTGCAGCCTTAAGGTTTACTCACAGCTGCTCCCCAGTTGGGAAGCAGCTCCTGGGAGAAACTTCTTGCCTTCTGATGGTGTGCTCAGGCCTCACTGCACTCTCCAATGTAGCCCTTGCTTCAGGACTTGATGTATTTTGTATCTCTCCCCAAAATGTGTAACTGACAGCTGTCCCAATGAAAGCCAGTCCATGGAAGTCCTATTTGTCTTTAGCCTTTCCTCGCAAGTCTTGGCTAGTTCAAAATTGCTTTTGGTTGGTGTGTAAGAGGGAAGGGGAAAAAAAGATTTATATTTTCTAGAGATAATATTTTCCAGAGTTATGTCTTTCTAACATTTTCCTCCTTCCTTTCTCTCAGATTTAGTGATCACCGAATGCAACACCTGTAAATGGTGGCTCTAATGTGAACCCCACAGGTCTCGAGAAAATAAGCTGACAGAATGTCTTAAACCAGGGAGACAGATATTTCCCAGGTTGTTACATGGAATTTCCTCAAAGGAAGGTCCTTTTTCAGGTCATATCCTTTTCAGCAGGCCCAAATTAAAAATACCTCTACCTACACCTTCCATCATGGCTGCCTGTCATGTAAGGCAGTCTGTATGATAACAATTGCATTATGGTTATATCCCAAATTATTTCTTTGGGCACAATACTGCATACACTACAGATGTTCAGCTGGAGAGATCTAAATACATTTAATGGCTGTCCACAAGAAAGGGGAAAATTTAAAGTACACTATAGTAATCTAACCATTTGCACCATTTGTAATTAACATTTCTATACTGTTCTGTGTGTGAGCATGCATAATAAGACTGCAAATATTTGCATTTGTTTCCTTCTGCATGGTTTTCAAATAGTAGCCTGGGAAGCAGGCTTTGTTTCAGATACTTTTGCAAAGGAACCTCTGTGGACTCCAAATAAAAGCATCTCCATGGAATGCGAGGAGAAAGCAATCAGGTGGGCTCTGGGGAGATGACCAGCTCCCATCATAAAACTTCATGGTTCTGTTTTTAAAAGACAGAACTGCTGAACTATGGAATTGGATCAGAAAAGGTTTTACTCAATGCTATAATTTAATCCTCTGACATGCAGGAGAGAAAGCTCAATGGGATATCTCAATCAACATTAGCTGTGTGGCAGCAGGCGCAGAGTCCCAGTCACAGGCCAGGCAGTAGCATCCCATTGTGCTAGGTTTTGGACAGGCATAAATGATGAAGCTGGTAGCTCTTCCACACTTCATGACTTTCTTGGTGATAGATGTATTTCCTTTCCTTTCCTTTCCTTTCCTTTCCTTTCCTTTCCTTTCCTTTCCTTTCCTTTCCTTTCCTTTCCTTTCCTGTCCTGTCCTGTCCTGTCCTGTCCTTTCCCTTCCTGTCCTTTCCTTTCTTGTCCTTTCCTTTCTTTTTTTCAGGCGAATACTACATCATATATTATGGAAACATCAAGGATACTATCCTGCCTGTGCTGTTTAGTAAATGGCATTGTACTTCTTGGTAGAATATGGGTGTCACCATGCATATTGAAAATGTCCAAAGGTGCCATGAGTCCTTGTGTGTGTGGGAGAGCTGGCATGTTAATAACGATCCTTTCTTCCACAAGCAAATTCCAGTCATTTTATATAAAGCTGGGACAGAAATAAAAATAGCTCTTCATTAAAAGCAGCCCTGTCCGCTGTACCTGTGGCATGCTAGACTTATTTATGTAACATTGTGAATTCTTGAGGAGAAATGAAGCAGGAGGTGCAGCTCAGCTATTATTTCTGCTGTATTATGGCAAGGGCTTTGCTGCTGTAAATAACAGATGCTGATGGGCAGATCTAAATTAAAAGCAAGGAAGTTATTCATTAATAACAAAAATACATCCTATTGTGAAGATGATGGAGTCTGGGGAGTTTTTTTTTTTTATTTGCAATTTTGCTTTTAGGATTACTTATACGATTCAGGGCCTTTTCAAAGCTGGAAAATTGTTGCTAATAATATCAGAGATCAGCAAAGTTTTTAATTCTTCCTTTGAGTTCCTTTTTGCTTTCTCCTCTTCTACTAAGCAATTGCAAACGCAGTGGGGGATTTTCTTTGGTGCCAAGTGCTGTGTCTTATGCCTAAAAGATAGTGGTGATTTTTTTCTTAACTTTTTTTTTTGCATATATTGATCAACATCCATCAAAGCATTCCCTTGCTGTAACATCTGAGATCCTTGTTTATTTGGAATTAAGAAATCTCCTTGGTATTTGAGATACCAGAATGCTGACTAGAGACAAGCATCAACCAATGCAGGGACTGAAAGGAATATAAGGAACATATTTGAATGGGCAGGGCTCAATGTTGAGTGGAGGTCAGTGGAGTGATGTGGTGTCCTGAGCTGTTCTGTTTGGTTTGGGTTATTTCAGGCAGTGTTCTGCTACTGATGATCAGTACAACCCTTGTGGCCCACAGATGGTTCACTGCAGTATTGCTTTGGAGTTCCACCCTGCCCACAACCATGCCTTAAAATGTTTCTCCCTTTGCTACAGTCAGGATGCTTAGAAGCCCCCCTGCTACCATGGCAAAGATGAACCTACAGAATGAGCAACTTTGTCACCTGTTCAATGAGTAATGTAGCCGAGATGAAGGTATATTTATTTATTCAACTTGGATTTTCCCTTCCTACATTTTTGGTGAGGATGGCATTCCCGTGACAGAGGAAGAGAAAGATGGCTTGGGAACTAGCTTATGATTTCTGTGCCTTGGATTTCTGTCCTGGAGAAGAAGAGGGCTTCCTTGGTGGCAAAAGATGGAAGGCATGTGTATGTGGACAAGCTCTGGAGTCCTCTATCCACAGTAGCATGTCCTGTGTCTGAGGTGGCTGTCTACCTAAATACCTTGATTATTTAAACGCATTGGTTGGTGAACAAGTGCAGAAAAAGTTTCCCACTCTACCTACTAAAATATAATATTATGATGGACTGAACATTTAAACAGGGAGTGATTTACCTCCGCAGTGGGGTGTAAACAAGGAGAAAAGAATTTGCTTCCATCTTGAATTATGTAGGAAGTAATTAAATGAAGCCAATTTGCAGAACTGGCTGATTTGCCTGCCTAAAGATATTATTTGAAAAACAAATAATGGAGAATGGATCCTGAAATATCCTTGAAATTAGACTTTATAAATAGGCCTTTTCTTTTTTTTTTTTTTTATTCTTTTGAAAAAAAATTATTTCTTTTTCTTTTCAGTATGTAGATGTGTATGTGTGTGTTCAGTGGTCCTGATAGATTTACTTTCCTTTCACTGGTGTAATTTCCAGAGAAGGGGGAATATGAAGTTTGAACTAATTTTGAACTTTGTGTGTTGGTAATTTACTCACGAAGTTGAACTGTTAAAAAGCTTTCATATCCCACCAGTATGGGTCCTTGAAGCCAGAAGTCCTCTCAGCAGCATGTTGAGAATGTCAGAAGGAATCTGTCCTTTAGTCCTTCCCCTGGATGAATAGCTGTAGTGTTCAAGAAAATGCAATTTGAAATCTGGCTAAGGAAATGAAAAAGCATGCAAGTAGGAGCTTTGCTTTTAAGGAGGAATTGTACATGGAAGACTTGAGGACCTGCAACAAGAAAGAGAATAAGGCTAATATTAGAAAGTGGTAACTTTTATGCACCAGCACTCAATTATTTAAAAAGATGAAATTGCCTGAATGTAATCCTAACACAGCAAAAAAGAACAAATACTCTGGGCTTACTGGTAGCTGCATTCAGGAATAGCATCTAAACATTGAACTGGAAGGTCAATTGTCATTACCAAGCACCTGTAAATAAGATAACATTTTTCTCTTAAGAAAAATTGTCCAGTACCTTAGGGATGTGAGGTACTTATGCTTAATCTCCTACCTCCCCCCACCCACATGCTGTTTTGGGTAGAACCAGGCCAATATTCCAAATGGATAGAAACATTTCTGGCACTCTTGGAGTTTTATCATCACTTTTTTATTCCTTATAAAAGTTAAGCAAAACATACAATTTCCCCACACCAGGCATTGATTCTGAACAGAAGGAAGAAAGCAGTGCAGGAAGATTCAGAGGATATGTGACAGGAAAAACATGCAATATTTTCTATAAATTCAGGTTAAAACATTGTTACACAGTGATGAGAGAATAGAGTGCATGCAGGTTTGAAAATCAGGGATCCAATGGGGGGCACTGGCTAGTTATGTTAATCAGGTAGAACATATATTATTGAAAATATTTGATTCTTTATTTTCTTCATGACAGCCCAATGTTTCTTAGAGGCCCTGGTCCCTGAAAGTTGGTTTCTGTGCAAAATCACAGAATGAAAAAGTAGATTTTAAGCTTTCCAGTATCAATAAGTTTCTGGACAGTAAGAAATGTGGGGTGAGGTGATCCTTTGGTGAGTTCAGACCTAGAATAACACGGGCAGGCTGGGGTCCAGTGAAACACAAGAACAGTCAAACCCGGGCACAGCAGAGGAAATCTTGAAGCAGAACAGCAGCAGTGGGTGTCATGTAATGCAACTACAAGTAAAAAGAATATCTTTTTGTAATTCTGCCATGTGTTTTGAATATCTCTTACTGTCCTACATATTTCCCTTTTCTGTATGCTTTACACAAGGCCAGAACTTGTTAGCTGCCCACACAGACAGGGTATTTCTTTTGTTCAGTTGCAGCCATGCTAACAGCAGATCTGAGCTCTGAGGACAAACCTTGGCTATTGCATGTTAACATTAACAGAAGAAAAGTTGTGGGTTTTTCTCTGAATCAAAATTATTTCCAATAAGTTGATATGAACCCATTTGCACCTCTCTTATAGGTATGCAGTTCACCATTTCTGTTTTCGAAATTTATTGACAATAAATTTTTGCTAGTGAATGATCTGTGAATGTACTTTGACATTCCCTGACTGTGTCATAACTATTATTCAATAAAAGGCTTGTATTTAAGCCTGGTAATTGCTCAAATGATAAAGGCTGCAAGTTTTCCTTCCATAATTCAGGACTGATTGACTAGATAAATCATGTGGTATGGATTCTAACCCAGGAATAGATGTCTTCCCTATCCATAGAGACTTTTATCAATTGGTGCATCAACATTTCTGCCATAAATAGTCATACAAAAAGTGACGGCAGGGATATGTGAAATATTTTTTCTTCTCATAGCCATTTGTGGAATAAAATCTGGTTTGCAAATTAAACTGTAGAGTTGTTTGGGAGTTTTGATTTACAGACAAGCAATTCCAGTAACTTTAAAAAGGCTGGGAAGGATAAATAAAAAAACAATTTATTGATTCACCTTTAAGTGAGTACACAGAAACGTGTGTTTCTATAGGTAATGATTATTACTATCATGGTGTTTGAACTTTAGCTGACAAGTGGGGTGCATGCATATGAATGCCCACACAGCCGTAGCCTGTGACACCATTGCAAAGACCAAATAATCCAGAGACAGCTGGAAATAGGAGTCTGAAAGATGAGGCTTTGCTACCAATGACAGAAGGATGTCAATGAATTCCATGTAGTCCCACAAGACTTGTCAGACATGCTACATTAAAATTAAAATTTAGTGAATAAGGATAAAACTTTAATGTAGCTTCAATGCCCTGCCCTAGATAAAGTTGTTAATTTTTGATTTATAACTTAACATAGAATTTTAATCTGCCTGTTCTGTGAAAATTAGGGTTTTCTTTAAATACAGAAGCCCTTAGACCAAACTCTTGTAATATGACATAGTAGCACCAAACCTATTCTACCTCAGCACTGTCTTCCAGGTTTGACATATCCTCTGGCAGAGCAAAACTGCCAAGTGCAAAACGTGGTTGTTTGCTCTTGCTCTGGACAAAACTGATTGTGAATATGTGCAGTTTCAGATGCATAACAATCACTATGGTTTCTAGTCTTAAATGGGTTTCTTGCTTTCTTACTTGAAGAATCAATTTTTCCTCAAACTCTTTCCTCTTTTGTGTTGTTGCCTTCTCCCTCCTACAGTATCACCTCGCCAGGAGGTCTGGTTATATACACCATCCCTTGACCTGGTCAGCAATCTTCCAATCACATGCCAAAGGTTTTGCAAAATTCTGCATCTCTCTGTTATTAAATAATAACATATAACTAAACAGATTCTTTTTAAGCAGTGTCTTACCCTACACAGCGAGTGAGGTTGGTCTGATGTGTAGGGTAGAGCCTCTCCTCGCTTGCAGATGGTGAACAAACCCCAGGCACCATTCCTGGAGGGGTGATGGTTCCCAGCAAAGGCTGCTGGCCGGGGTGAGGAGCTGCCCTATGCATCTGGAGCACATCTGGGAACCTGAGGCTCATGGAGACACCGGCTGGACGGGAGGATGGAGGTGGCAGGACACTTCCAGTGTTGCATTGCCCTCTAGTGACAGGCCACCTAATTGGGTTTGCATCTCCCCACACCTTGTCAACTTGAGCCAAACGTTGCTTCCATTGGATTTTTAGGCATCCAGGCAGGTGTGGTAAGGTGTTAGGGAGTAAGGAGGTGGGCTGAAAATGGACCCCAGAAGTCCCTCTGCTGAGGTTTGGCTCTGTAAAACCACTGAAAAAAAGTCAGGCCCATCAGAAGTTTCATGTTGTTGGTTTCTAGACCAAAGAAATGTCTGTTCTCTATCTGCCAATGTCTCAAATTTGATTTGCCAGGAAGAAGGGGATTTGCCTCCTCTGTGCTCATCTCACCATTAAGGCATAATTTTGAGAGCAAAAATGAGTTTCCAGTAAAAGCCTGTCCAGAAGCAGTTGCAACTCTGTGCTTACCTGTAGAGTGGCAATTAATGAAAATACCACATTTTGGTAGTATGACCAATAGCAACAGTTTTTTCTCTTTTGCTACTTAAAAATGAGGATGTTAGATCTGGCATAACTAGTGATTCACAAACATCAAGTAGCAAGAAGGCATTTATAACTTTACATACGGAAGAAAACAGCAACTTAAAGTGTCCATCAAGCCAAGGCTTTTACAAAAGTAGTCAGATTGGATTAAAAAATAATTTATTTTTTTCTTACTTTCATAATATCTGTGGATTGTGGACATTTCTTGACAGATTCTTAAGCTATATGATATAATTTCAGGCAATTAGAGACCTAGTCAAAGGAAAAAGATTGATTTTATGCTGATTTTTTGAAGGTTATGCATCTATTTTTGTTCCATACTGGGGCAAAGTCACAACCTTATAATCCTGTTATGTGAAAATGTTTGAATCAAAACATCAGCTTTAAAGTTCAGAAAGAAAGTGTTTTGATTTCGTTTTCTCTTCCTTGTTTTTCTTCTTAAATTGGTACACACCCTCTTTTAAATGTCATTGAAATGAATGAATCTCTACAAAACATCTTTAGACTTCACAGAACAATAGTATAACCTGCATTAATCTACATGGCTATTTCTCTGCTCAAAAATCCTGCTGAGGAGAAAGCTTATTTTGTAATCACCGTTCAAGTTTTCTGATTTGTGACTAGGCTTTTTTTCTCTCTCCACATTTGTGTGTGAAGTTTTAAAAACCAAGTCCTCCACACTTTGCAAGTAACACAAACACACAATGAAACTGTAGTCCCATTGCAGTCCTGGCAAGTCCTGCTTCACTGGGTCACAAATTTCATCAGCAATGGTAGTTTAAAGGATATTAAATCCTTGGGCCATTGTTTGTATTTTGTTGATATGATCCTGAACTCACCCTGCAGATTATTTTATCTTCTCTTACAGTATATGTCAGGTCAATAAGAACTTGTTTCTTTCTTAGCAATGAATTAACTACCCAATGGGCCAAGCTGACACTTCTTCCTTTGAGAAAAACTACCTGGGGCAAGAAGATCTACATAAGAGTTAAAATTTTGATTTATCTGTCCTTGCAATATCATTACTGGAACAGGGACTTTTTCAGATGCTCTCCTTATTACTGAGGTGGAAAGGAGTGAGCATGGCAAGGAGCCTTAAGCAACACATTAGCAAACTCAGGATCTGAAGCAATTCAGTTGCACAAAGATGTCAAGAAAAGATAATATTCATGCAACAAATCTGCCTTTCACCTCTGGCTTTGTCCATGCTTTCCAGCTGGACTGATTGCAGAAGGTACTCCTCTGAGCACATGGAGGTGATACTTGATTGTTTCAAATGGAAGTTGTGAAAAATAATTTGGTTTTATGTTTAAGCATGAAGACATGTAATTCTAAAGGGTGATTCTGTTGCTCATGTGTTTCTGCTTGATGATTATTTTGTTAGCTTCAAGAGAGCAGATTTAATTGGGTGGAATTCTCACTCTGGCCAGGCATGCATGTAGCATATTTTCATGTGTTTGTGTTACTCTAAAGATAAACAGATAAGTACACAAGGCTGAGAAAATTCTCCTGGATAGACTATTTTCAGTATTTTTTAGAAGACTTTGGGGACAGACAGAGAAAACATTTTGCATATGCTTACATTAGTTAGCTCCACCTGAAGTACTGTTTTAAAGGACTGGTGTGTTTGCAGCAATTTCTTCACTCCTGCTCTTTACCTGCTATGGCCCACCATTGGCAGCACTGAAAAATAGTCAACCTCTTTTCTTAATATTTAGCTCAAAAGGCATAGATAAACTACAAGTCGGTTTTGTTTTGTGGTTGGTTTTGTGTGTGTCTGTGTGTGTGGTTGAAGTCTTCATTTAAGATGCAAGAACTAAGCCTTGTAAAGTCAAAATCAGAAAGAGGAGCAGGTTGCCATGTGGATGGTGACTGTGGTTGGTCTCACATTACTGATGGGCAGGTGTCACCCCTTTGGATTAGACCACGTTCCTTGCAATGCTCAGAGAACTGAGGCCTGTGTCTGGAAACCAGGGATGCCCACCCAGAAGCACCACAGTTCATAGAGTGTGCTCACCCTGCACTGATGGGTAGTGAGCACATTGTGCTGAGGCTCCTTGACTGGCTTTTCATTATAAATAGCAGCAGGTAATTAAAAGCTACCTCAGATTTGCTCGTGATGCAGCCAAAAACCTAGTGACTGCAGAGTTATGGGGGGATTCTGGGCAGAAAGGTGGAAAAAATGTGCAGGGAGCTGCAATCCTAATGCCTGTACAGCACAGGTTAATTAGCTGTAAGGTAACACATATCCTACACTGGTTGTTAGAGGCTATACCTCTTCTGCTGCTTCCGTGGGGAGTAAATTGTCAAGTCCTTATTCTGTTTTCATTTGGTCCTTACTGGAGCCTTTAAAGCTTTTCTTGACTCTAAGGGTGGGGTAAGGGATGTCTCAGCTCTCCCTGCTTCCAACCAAGCACTTCTTTTTTTTCTCCATAAGTGCAAAAACCAGCTTGTTAGGAAGGTCTCTTTTGCAGCAGTGTCTGAATGTACAAATTTGCTCACAATCACAGCTGGAGAGGCTTATAGTGGAGACAGGTCATGCTGGGATTTTTCACTTTGGCACCAATTAAATTCTTCTATGCAGCAAAGGAGGAAATACGAGTTTGCAGTTTAAAGTAAATAGAAGCTGCAGAGGGCAACTTGTCTTTTCGTACGCTGTTCTTTGTAGATACAACAATGTTAAGAAGTCAAACTCATGCCTAGCCCTAGGGCTTAGCTGTCTGTCTGTGCTGTCAAATATGTCCAACTAAGAGAAAATAATCTGGACAGAAGAACCAAGAATATTTTGAAGCAAGTGATATTGGTGTAACCCGTGGCAAGTCTTTGCAGTGATAAGGCTGAAGCCTCTTAATAGGTGATGTTTTAAAGCAATAAAATGAGGTGTGCTTCATGGGCTTTTTAAACCTTTCAGACTTGAAGTAATTCAGAGAACGTATTGGGCTTTAGTGAGCTTTGGCATAATGACCCTTGAAACTTCCAGAAACTGCTACAAATAAAATGATACAGAAATACTGATGAGCTGAAGATGAACTTGCTCATGAATTTGCCTATTCAGGACGTATTCTTTGTTAGAATTGTCACAGCGTGCCCTGAAACTTCAATTATAGAACACAACATTGGAATCAGTATGGACTCAGGACAGCTGATCTGTTAAATTTTTTATTCTGAGTTAATAACCAGGCTGAAGCCTGGTTTATCCTTTCTTTTGCTGACAAGCACAGGGAAAATTTGACTGCTTGTACTGTGCTTTTGCTTTTAATTATTAGGCTCATTCTAAACCTCAAGAAAAGCTGAAACTTGAAACTCAAGACAAGAACCCCACCAAGTCAGTTCTAAACTAAAAGCTTAAAGTTTTTTTCATGACTGATAATTTGTGGTATTGTACTAGATTATTCTAGTTACCACCTAAATTTCTGCAGTAACATGGGTTACTCTGATTTTTTAAAATACTTTTGCTCCCAAATTAATTACTGATTGCAGATCAAGAGGAGCAATCTTACTGTTAATCTGAATATTTCACAGATAGTGGTCTTGTTTGCTTTTTACTGATAGCAAACATTGCTTGAAGAGAAAGTACAGGTAGTGCCATACATAGTTGAGTGGCATTTTGGCTGGATTAGATTTTGGTTAGTTCAGACTTTTTTTGCCACAGAGTATGAATGTTAAGCGTGAGTTCACATGTGTGATATTTACACCAGCCAAAGTTAGAGTTAGTGAATATTTGCTCTTGAAGTCGTTCCCAAATGGAGAATTGACAGAGCAACATGTGACTCATCTGATCAATCACAGCAACCTAATATATCTAAACCAATAAATATTGAACACTTCATAGAATAGCTCGTGATGCATCCGGACATAATCTTCTTTCTAGATAATTGTTTCAGATAATTATATAATTATTTTGGATGATTACCTAAATAATGAATATATTTAGAGAAACTGTGGTCTTCTTTTACTGTATAATGAACATAGAAGTTAACAATTAACGTGCTAATCTATTGGTTTTGGTCAGTGAGTCATTTATTTTAAATTGCACTGGAGAAAGAGTGCTAATTCTCTTTTTGAAGGCAACTGTTGCAGCAAATCTGATGCAGCAGCACTCACAATCAAACCCCTGCTTCCCTGCTTTCCTTGTCCTTTACCTTTACTTTTCCATGGAGAAGTTTAAGGCAAATGGGCAGCTGTGCTTTAGGGTTAAAAATCAATACCATGTCTGCAGTAATGTCAGCTTTATAGAGGCATGTGCTCAGCAGAGGTCCAGCAGAGGCTTTGTGCTTCATCTCTCTTTTGTGTGAAGACTTAGATTTTGCTGTAATTGTTTTGGAATTAGATTGTGCTGTGGAATGAGTCACCTCCACAGATGATAGACCATGGGCATCTTTGCAGTATCTCTTCTGGAATGAGAGCCTCACTGTTTGCCTTTTTTAGTTTGTACTGATCATTGTTGGGAGGTGACAAGAGGTAAAGGGTCTGTGGGGGGCTGCTGCCAATTACCCTGGAGGAGCAGAGGAGGAAAAATTGTTCTGAGACATATACGAAGGTCCCCTCCAAGCTCTGCTCGGTCCAGCTTTCAATCAAAGTCATTGGAAGCTCAGATGAGTAAAAATAAACATGGGAAAATTCATAGGATTGACTTTAAAAAAGCCTTCATAGTCCAGTCTAAAATCTCTCTGCCATGTATAAAAATGAAAATATAAAAATACAAAAGAAAGTAGCTAGGCAATTGTCCTGTGTTTGCACAGCTTAAAAAGACATAGTGCCCATCTAATTCTCTGCTTTAGTATTGGTGGGGAGACTTCCCTGCAGTAATTCTACTGAAGTGGATTCATTTTCTGGCATTATGAAGCCACCCGATGCATGGTTTGTATGGTCCACATTAATCAACATCAGTCACTTCATTTGAAATAAAAAAGCACTGCTCATCAGCCACCAAGAGTGCAATCTGAACCCCTTGTAACAGGAACCTTTCCTGTAGCTCTTCAAGCTACATGCTTGTACAGGGGGCAGGTGAGCAGAGAGGACCTGAGTACAAGAGAGGGAGATGCTCTCCTTTTGCTGTTGACTTAGCAGCTGCAGGTGTAAGACCAGGCAGGCTGGAGTCCTGTCTTCTCCTTCTCTCCTTCAGAGTCTCTCCTCAACTCTGTGCAACACCAAGGAGAAAAGCCCTGCCCAACTCTTGCAAGATGCCTGGGGCTGACATCCCTTTGCTGTGCATCGCCCTCCATCAGCAGAAGCTCCTGGTGCTTGCTACAACAGTTGGCAGCTCATGAAATTCCCTGTATTTGAGTGCAAATTACAGGATACATCCCACTTTAGGTCTGGAGGATGGGAGATGGTAGCAGGAATCTCACCTTCTCCTTCCCTCTTTGCCAGGGGTGGCACAGACGTGAGTTATGCTGAAAGAGGGCAGCGCCCTCAGGCTGCTACCTCCTGCAGGAAGCTTCAATGCTGCTGTTTCATGAGCACAGTGCTGGGTTTTGTCACCTAAGAGTGGCACTGAGGTCTCCCCCCTCTTGCTGTGTTGGCCCAGGGCTACGCTGACTTGCACAGCAAAGTCACAACATGAGTTATCTGGGAGAGATCTGGCATGCTTGGATGGTGACTGCTTCCCAGCTTAGCTGAAAAAAATAAGGCAAGGCAATCTTATGGCATCATGCATACTGAAGCATTAAATACAACCATTTTTCCGGTAATATGAATAGCAAAATTACTATTGCCACCTATTTATTTACTGTTCTTTATGCTTTCTGAACAGCTAAGTTTTTCTAGAAGAAAAGGTTTTAACAGAGAAGGTAATCTAAGCACTGTAAGAAATAATTGTATTCTTCTGTGTTATTGCTAAGCTAAGCGGGTTTTAATTGTGTTTGGTTCTTTTACACTTGCAATGTATTGAGAGTATTGATTTTCTCTTTTTCTAGGTATATATTTGTGTGGGGGTATTGTTACACCCACACAGCAGAAGTTCAGTGGCTAAACATGCTAAAATAAACCCGTGAATTCATCCAAGTTTAATAGATATAGAATTTAATTCAGCTAATATGCACTCATGTGTCCCATGTGCTTTGATCTTTGCTGGCATCATCCATTTCTAATAGCAGGGCAGTTGCCTGAGTTATTGATGAATGATGGGTACAGTGGGACTTCTGAGGATTTATATATAAAAATCCCTACTCTATTTTCTGGCTCAGTTCTTAACAGGGTTGTTACACTTCTCAGAAACTGAATATATTTTTGAACCCATGGAGGCCTGTTAATGCTTGTGCCTCAGAAGACTTGAGGAAGAATAACTGCCAGAATGGAAGTCAAGAGTGCAAAGTACCCTTTCCAGTGTGAATTTTGGAGGAAAATGAGAGGAATGTGAAGGAGGAATACTGAGAGAAAGGAGATGTGTCCATGTAATGACCTTTTAAAAATGCCTAAAATTCACATAATGTAACTGTAAAACTATAACTGAAGTACACTTCTCTGTAACACTGCTTTGGATATTGCTCCAAGGTCCTGCAGAAAATATGGAAAATTATTAGACAGAAGGACTAGAGATCGGTGTTGTGGCCTTTCTCCTGAAAGTTGAGGGCTCCCTGTGGGCAAGCCCACCCCCACACCTGGGGATGTCACCTCTGCAAGGGCTTCTGAGCCCAACAAAGGGGAGAAGTCTCGTGGGCTTTTCTAGAGCTTCTTTCAAGGAGGTGATGGAGAAGTTTTGCTGTTATGTGAGGCAGAGGCCAAACTAATTTGTTTGAATTCCAGCTCCATGTTGAGGATAACCAGGAGTATCCTGTGGGGCTGTGTGTCCACTCAGTAGGTGTTTCAGAAGGAGCCAGTGGAAATGCCAGAGGGACTGCCAAAAGGTGGTGGTTACTGAAGGGGCTGAAAGGCTTTGACAAAAGTGTCTTTCTTCAAATTCCAGAGGACTGGTGCTGAATTCCCAAAGATGAACATTCCCTCCTTCTTCTCGCCCAGAGGAAGACAAATCATGTGCTTGATCCTTTCCCTCCTTGCAAAAGGTACACAAAAAAATAATTGGATTGACAGTATGGTATTCCTTTCTGTGCTGAGAAGATAATATGAAACCCTACAAACCATTCTGATAACATTCAGTAAAGATAATTTAATAGTCATTGAATTCTTGAAAGTTCTCATTAGGATGCTAAAAGCAAGCATCTTGTAATCTGAGTATGGTTAGCTTCACAGTGGAGCATGGGGAACTAATGTTGAAGCTGCCTGTTCTTCATACAAACAAGATTGTATTTATTTAACTGCTTAGTGACTTATTACAAATATATTTGGAAGAGCTGCATTGGGGAAAAAAGAGGGAGAGAGAAAAAATGTTTGTATTGTTTTCTGTGCCAGAAATCTAGTGGTGTATATGCAGCTGTATATATTCTCAGTCACGTCCTAGGCCTGATCAAAAGGTATTGTACTCCCTCTAGCTTAAATTCAGCTGCTTTATGTTGTGCTACTGGTATTGTTCCAGTTCATCATATGCTTAGATGACTCATAGTGCATGCATTGTGGTATTTAACATAATATGTTTTGCTCTTTTTAAATTAGCCTGCAGTGTGTAATGTGAAGTACAATTCACAATTAGCATTTCAGCACTATTAAATCCAGCTTGAAGTGTTTTGATGGAAACAGCAATCTGTTTAATTCTTCAGATTTTCCTAAACAAAGCAAGTGTATCAATAGCTAATAGTGTCTATTTTATGGTATTAACTGGTGTCTTTCAAATATAATAATATTTAAGAACTGCAGTTTCATAAGCCACTAGCTGTCAAAGAACCCATTCTCACCTCTTTCAACATAGCTGAATTAGACTGGGTTTCCTTTGCTTTTGCTTTATCCTCACCACTTCTGTCAAGGGACAAGAAGTGGAGACACATCTGGAGATGCTTGATCTCAACCTACACCAGTCAGGTGAGAGAAAACTAAATGGGGGACTGACATGATGCTGGATTGTTTTTGTAAGTGAAATAGCACAATTGTTGGCAAGTCCATGTTGATGATGAAGTCCTTCCAGGTTTGGCATTTAAAGGGTCAGTCACAAGGCCTCAGGGGCAGAAGAAACCTCAGCTGCAGGAGCTGCAGAGAAGGATAATAGAACACGTGCACATTTTAGTGGGTGAAAACTGTTTTGCAAACAGGAGGTGTTTGCTCTGAAAAATGATAGAAATAGAAAGAATAGAGGTGGTGTATGGAAAGAAAAACAAAAGAAAAACTAAGCAAAGGGAGGGTCAGGTGAAACAGCGAGAAGGGCAAAGATGTTATTGACCATCCCTCAAAAGAAACACAGAAATTGGATGGAAGGGATTCTGGGGAGTCATCAAGTGAAGGACAGAGGTCAGCAGGGCATTGCTCTCCCGTGTTAGCAGCACCACATGCAGCAATGTTAATGCAGCAATATGTCTGAGCAGTTGTGCTGACCTGGCTGTCTGACAATCCCACATCCCATATAGGAAGTCTCCCATCTAAGATTAACTGTGCACACACAGTAGGTGTTGTGCCTTGTGGAGACTGTGGACCAACCCAGTCTATATGGGTCTTCTGGTAGAATTTGCAAAGTATATCTATCTTTTTGTCATCTGCAGGACAAAAATATGAGACATCACAGGCAGACTGAAGGCTGTTCCATTGAGCCATGTCTGCCATCTAGACTGGGGGGTCTTTACTCCAAGCCAAGATCCCTCCCTGTATGGCATTTCTGATGGTTTCAATCAAACAGTTCAACCAAACAGTGTTTTGAAACTACTAATGGAATTTTCATCACCTCCATAAAAATGTATTCTACTGGTTAACCATCACTGAAAATTTCTCAAAGCTCTCTGCTGCAAATTAAACTCCTAGAGATAGAATTTACACTTATTAAAGTGAATTTTTCCAGACCACTTCTCCATTTGTGACACACTTGCATTTTAGTGTCTCTCAGTGTATGTAGTCCTGCACACCCTGTTGCCATCTAGCAAAGCATCACCTCTGTTACAACACTTGGGTTGTAAGGAAAATGTTGAATGTACAAGGCCCAGTAGTACCAACCAGTGAACATGACTTGAGATCTAATTCATGTGCTCTGAGACCTCTCTGTGATGTGACCCAGAGCAAACCAAAGGAGAGAAAGAAGAGTCACTTTTGATCCTAACTAAAGCCTTAGTGTAATTGCATGCAAATAAAATAGTACGAATGGGAAGGAGATAAGAAAAAAAAGTGGAAAATATTGTCTAAGTGGTAGGATATTGTTTTGCTTTCCAATAGTTTTAGTAGCAAGGCGAGCTTATGACTCTGTTATTTGTGTTATAGTTATTTGCTTTTAATTTTTTCCTTATAATTCCTTTTAACTAAACTGTTCCATGTTTCCTATCAAGCAGTTCAGTCAGAAGGAACTAGCAGGCCTGGAGATTCCATAACAATTTGTTTTGTAGCTCTAACTTTCAGCATTGAGGAGCCCTAAATGGGATCTACAGGTCTTCAGACATTCATAAAGGCCTTTGTATATTAGAAACCTGACTTTCTGCAAAGTAATTTTTGATATCCTGCAACTGCGTAAAGCAATAAGAGAGTTCATTTAATCTATTTATGGCATTGACTTGAAGCCAGAATTCAGTAATAAGACAACATGAGACATGAGTTGCCACAATTATTATGACAATTAAAAACCTGTGATGACTCAAGCATCAAGTATCAAAAGCAGCTACGACAGTGTTGAAGCAGAGGAAAGATCAAATTGCTCAGAAAGCAGATAACAAATTAAAATTAATGTCATTGCCTGGCTATACTGGGTATACTATGTGTTGTATGAACAATGGTGGGAAGCACTTTATCTGCATTTTGTAAATCACAGATCAAGATGTGCTGCACTTCATAATATCTTTGAGCCATACAGGCTCCCTACTCTTCCCTGACTTTATTTTGCTTTAGATTCTGTGCCTCCAGAGGATTCTTGTAATTTAATGTATTATGGATGCTTTTGTTTTAATAGTTAAAGCCTGTGTCTTGTCTCCCTGTGGGCTAAAGAGCCTCCAAGGATGTGGCCAAGGAAAGAATTTGCCCTTTATGTTTAAAGCTTGTACAGCCCTATACAATGAGAGGCATGTTAAAGCTCTCAGTTAAAAAATAGCTGGCTGTTTTGTTTATAAGTGTTAAAGAATATCAGTTTACTAATAGTGTAAACAGGATGAGGCAGTTCTGTATGTCTCAAAAATAGAAATATGTTTACAAGTTGAAAAACAGCAAACTTGTACTGTTCCGGTCACCTTGTCCTTCCACCCTTATTATTCTTCTGGTTATGTCCTGTGAAGCTTTTCTTCTTTGTTCCTTTTCTGTAGAGTCAGGTAGTCTTGGATAGAATCTCTCTAAAGAAGTCTGAGCCTTCAAAAATCAGGTGCTTTACTCCATGCTAATGATTTGGCCTCCATCTATCTCTGCAGACAGAGAATGGTGCCTCTGCAGGGCAATTGAAAGGCACGGAAGATGAATTAATTTCTGTCCGGAGATGTGTGTGGCTTTCCTATCTCCTCCAGGTTAGGAGAGACTGAGTCTCTCCTTGCTTCTTGCCTCTGATCCCCACATCACCCTGCGAGCTGTTCAGTAGCTCTCAGCATACATACCAGCTGATTCTGAGATCCAAAGCTCGAGATCTAAAGCCGTTTTGCTTTTAAAGGCTGCCAAATGATTGCATTATCCTCACACTGAGAAACAAGGAGGGGGAAAACACAAAAGAAAGTATATCCCTCATACTGCAAGTGTCTTGCACATCTGACAGCGTGGGTACATAAAGTGATAGCACAGTAAACAATATATGCGTATAATAAGAATAAAAAAAGTAAATTATAAAATGGATTTTCTCAGCTCTGAGGCTGCATTTCATTTGGGGTATTAATTCTGCAGAATTATCTGGGATGATGCTTACACTGTCATTTGCAAAGGCTTTGCTCTTACAGTAATTTGAGTGGAGAGAGGAATTAGTCTGTCTCATAACCTGCATACCCTGTGTGTGTGAGCATTACAGAGCATTACAGTAGGTGGATAGGAGATATTTTCCAATATAAATCAAACAAAAATTAAAACCCAAGGAAGGAGTGTTTCTTTGCTTGAGCACTTTGGGTCTCAGGGGCTGATTGCCTTTGGCTGTATTGTCTCATACTGGGAGCTGGATTGGGAAAACTTTGTCTCCTGCCTTAACATTTCTTTGCCTTCTAAGTGAAGTGTACTCCTGCAAAGTAGGCATCAAGCATGTTTTAAATCTGTCCTCCAAAGCAGCAAGGTTGTCCCACAGCCAATAAAGAAAAACTTGCTCATAGCAAATTCTTTGGAGCTAACCTCTCTGCCTCCCAGGGTCTGCAGAATCCTCCATTCTCCTCCATTGAACAACATATTGTCTGACAGCTCTGACTGCTTCAAGCAGCATTTTGTAACAGTCTGCAGTACAACCTTGCCTTTGTTTCACTGGATTGAAATTTTTAATGTGGTATAGGTAAGTGTGTGTAATACAGTGCATAGTAAGTATTCTCATATTTTGGACTCATTCTTAGTGTTTTGACTAATTCTGCATGTATGAATAAAGGCTAAGTAGATGGCATTTCTTTTTGGAGATGAAAATCATGCTTTAATGCCTTGCTGAAAGTGCTATCTTTTTTTTCCTGTTTTAACTGGTCATTACTAAAGTGAGCATAACCAGGGACTGTACAGATTTTTGGTTCTCTTTGTTCCTGAGTAAAGACCTGTGTGCAAGAACTAAAATCTGTGGAATTTTTCTTCTTCCTGTTTTGCCTGCTTCGTAATGGTCACACTTGAAGTTCTAGTACACACTCTTGACTTTTTCTTTCCCATAATGTACTGCTACAATAGCCTCTAAGAGCATCTTTTTTGTTCACCTGATGTCATATTTGTGTGAATGACTTCTCAAGTGCATCCATTTTCTTCCTTTTTCTACAACTGCTACCCTTGACATTTAACTGTCTTCATTCTGTAATATTATTTTACCTTCATGATAGGTTTTCAGTGAATCCAGCATACAGGACACACAGTTTACGCTTATCTTCTGGCTTCTCTCTAATACCTACACTTTCAACAATTTTCCAGCTCCAACAAGTTGTTTTTTGTCTATGTGGATTTTGGTTTTATTTTGTTCTGATGAAATTCTCAACCCATTAAAGGTTGCAGTACGGACTGATGAAACAGTCATATTATTTTCTCATTTGTAGAAGTAAGAACTGGGGAGTTTTCTAAAGCAATAGTTTCTCATTGGAAAAAGCATACCTGTTTATAAATAGTAAAACTTTGTGTAAAATGTCAGCTTCAATAACATCCAATTAGGGAAAAGTGATGAAAATGTCTTTTTCACTCTTACTGATAATGAAACACTGTGATTTCTCATTTAAAATTACTTCTCATTTTCACAATCTGTAGTTGAACCGAACATAATATTAAAATCGTAAGAAAACTATTAATTTTTTTTTATATGGAACATTTTATTTTTCTTTTATTTAATTTCCTTATAAAATAATATTCTACTTCTCTCTTTGTCCATATTCATAATGAAAATAAATGTTTTCCAGTAGAACAGAAAGTCTGTGTTCAGACCAGCATACACTGATAGTATTTGCTTAGTGTTGTAGGTTAATTTTATCTGTCAAGCTATGTGGAGTAGATTCAACATAAAAATTGCCCTAACCCTAACCCTGCTTTTAGATATATATGTCAACATTTGGAAAGAGAAACGTTCTGCCCATAGTTGTAGTCTTCCAGGTTAAAACCTCCTGACTTTGTAGCTAGCTGAGTGCTTCAAGTGTACTGTAAGTTACTTCGATGAGTTTTTGCTGCTCATTGTGCTTAATCAACTACTTCTTTAATTAATATTTTCATAGTTTACATATCTGCACTAAAGGCAGCTTTTGTTCAGCTTTTTTTGGTTATTTTTATTGCAGCTAGTTACAGAAGGCAATTTATAATCATACTAAATTTCCATTTGAATTAAATATTAGCGATCTCCTCCGTGAATAAGGAGATACCAGATCAGAACCAGAGTAGCTTAACAAAACCCACTAACTTTTGGAGACATAGTAAAAAATTTCAGCATTTGGAGGAACTGAAAATGGAAGGAAAAGGGGAGCTGGTGCAGTAGATGGATCTGTCCTTAATTCTTAGTTATTAAAGGCCTGGCCCATTGAAACAATTTTTTTAAGCCTACATATTGCAGAAGAGGGGCAGGCAGCCGTGACATTATGGGAGATGTTATTACACATCAAAAAGAAACCGGGGCTTTTAGTGGTATATTGCCTCATGTTTTTCTTCACAGTTTCCTGTTTTTCAATATAATACATCCACTTGAAATTTACATCTTCATTTTTATGCGAGTCTTACTTGTAATAAAGGATTCAAGACTTTCAATGTAAAGTAGGAACCTAATTCTGGCCAAAAGAAAGCTTACATCAAACCCACTAACTTTCTTCTCTGCTTTTGGAGTTTACTTGAAATATTAGAAAGTCAGACATCAGCTAAATGCAGTGAACACAGATGACCACAAACTAATTAAGAAAATATTGGAAATATATAAACCTAGCTTTGAGAAAGAATTAAGGAAACTGTCCTTGAAATAAGAGTGTGGTAATCTGTGATCCAAAGATCTATAATGGTTTCTGTTCTCATCACTACTTTCTGAAACTATTACTGTTTTACATGTTTGGATCTTTGTGCTGCTATTCAAGTCACTGCACCAGAGCCTGTGCCTTCCTCACATCTATACTTGTGGTGCTATTATGAATCTCCATTTTACTTGCTTATGTCGAAAATGTCTTGCACATTTCCACTGGAAACCACAGTTTGGTGGAATTCAAGGTTCAGTTGTTTTTGTCATTAGCTAGACAAATTGAAAATACTCACTATAGGGCACACAGGTACCAAAGATCTTGCTAGAGTTCATCTTTAAAATACCATTTATTAAGATGAAGTCACTTAATCTCTCCAGCATGTTTCCCTCTGCTTTTAGCTGAACATTTTTCAGACTGATTCCTGGTAAATGAACGTACAAACTGAAATAAAACATTTATCTTCAGCTTTTGCATTGTCTTTGCATTGTATCCCTTTGCTGTTGTCCTTTGTTAAGCTATCTGGGAAGACATTCTTTTTGCCCCTGATTTTTTCTTATTAATGTCTTCATTTATGAAAACTGCTAATCCCACAGTGGCACTGGCATAACTTGAAACCATTGCTAATGAAATATCCAGAGAACTCCAGTCATGCTGCAATTGCATGGTTGTGCAAAGTGTTGACTGACAGCAAAATAATGCTTGTTAAAGGACAGTCTGGCGTTCAAAGAGAATTATGTTTACTCAGATAAACATAATTTTCAAAAGCGAGAGCACTCAAAAGCCTTTCATTTTGAACATTTATTGTGAGATATATTCTTTATTGTTATTATTCCATTGTACATTTTGTTAAACAGTTGGTGTCTTTAACAAATGACATTTTCTGTTTTGCATTCTTGTTTTCTGGCCTAGACATTTAATGCAGGCCCTGAATCACAGAAAATCTGCCATTGTTCTGACACAAATCACATGTTATGGGATAAAGTATCTATGACTTGACTGGAAATAAAAAGGAATGAGGCAGACTTTTGAAAACAGAACTCTTTCTTCTTCATAACCTGCACCATTAAAGCCCATACTAAGAAAGATATTTCACAGCTCTTTGCTTAGACTCCTTTAGCAATGAAGAAATTAATCAGATTCTGTGCAAAGATGTAGCCATTCCAGTACTTGTGACTCTGTGGTGGCATTTGCATATTTTACCATTCAGGAGCACAGGATGGTATTTTTCTTCTGAAGTAGTATACATTTTCTCCATCATTAATATTATCCTTAGCCTAGTATTCATCAGGCATCTTCTTTGTGAGGTTCTCCAGATCCTCTGGTCATGTCCTCAGTGGTCACACTGAACCTTCAGCAACCCATAATTTATCAGAGTCCTCCAGTTCAATGCCAACACAAAATCTCATGTTAGTTTTTACCTACTCAGTGTTTGTCTGCATTCCTAGCCAAATTTGTTCAAGTTTAGACTGCAAGACAGTGGTAAATTGGTTATATTTTTCTCTGATTTTTGAAATTCAAAAAGACAGAAAGAACTGCAGAGATTCCTATAAATAGTGTTGGGATCTGACAAGGAAATAACCAGCATCCTGGTAAAAGGTATAGGAAATTTATTACATTTTTACATACTTTGACTATTTTACTCCTTAGGAAGTTTGGGTGGTGAAACTGTAAAAAGTGTGCCTAGTCAGCGATAAAGCACCATAGGAAGTATTTGGATGGCACATACAAGTCAAACACAAAATAAAAATATAAGTTACAGGGGGTTTTTTTGTTTGCTTTCCTTTTCTTTTTTAAAGAATAATTGTTTACAATATAATTCTTCATTTTGGACTTTGCTGGGGCATTGGCAGAGAAGCAACAAATGGAAGGCCAGCTTAAACCTTTGGTTAGATGAAGGTATAAGTTTGTCAGCTTTCACACTTCCATGGATTGGGTATCAGGTCTTGAAGGAAAAAAAATGAGAATTTTAAAAATTTGAAAACTCTATTTTTAAACTTCAGCTACTAATGGTGGGCTTTGGTTACCTCTGTAGTGGTGCAATATTCTTGAGAAGCTCAACATGAGCTGGCAATGTGTGCTTGCAGCCCAGAAAGCCAACCGTGTCCTGGGCTGCATCAAAAGAAGAGTGGCCAGCTGGTCAAAGGAGGTGATTCTCCCCCTCTGCTCTGCTCTTGTGAGCACCCACCTGCAGTACTGTGTCCGGTTCTGGAGGCCCCAGCACAGGAAGGACATGGAACTCTTGGAGCAAGTTCAGAGGAAAATCACAAAGATGGTCAGAGGGCTTCCTTGGAAGACAGGCTGAGAGAGTTGGGGTTGTTCAGCCTGGAGAAGAGAAGGCTTCAGGGAGATCTTACAGTGGCCTTCCAGTACCTGAAGGAGGACTACAGAAAACCCAAGAAGGGACTTTTTACCAGGACATGAAACAATTGGACCAGCAGTAATGGCTTTAAACTGTAAGAGGGTAAATTTAGGTTAGACATAAGGAAGAAATTCTTTACTGTGAGGGTGGTGTGACACTGATAGAAGTTGCTCAGGGAGGTTGTGGATGCCTCCTCCCTGGGAGTGTTCAAGGCCAGGTTGTGCAGGAGCGGTGAAGAAAACTCGTGCAACCAATATGGTTGATAAACGAACTTCTGGTGTATTGCGCAGCAACTTTCGCTTATATAGTGCTTCTGTGACCACGCCCCCGCCACCATATAACAACATAACGTTTTATTGGACACCTGGTGTGTTTACCTGTAGCACAGCGAATCCCTGGTGCAGGTAGCACCGTAGTATGGGCCGATCTAATTGGACCCCCAAACATGGGGTTGGGCATAGCAAAGGGGTCACACCCCCTATCTCTTCGAGAACATTCAGGAACATTCTCCAACATTCTCCAACCCTCTCTAACATTCTACAACAAGGTTGGATGGGGCTAGTTGGAGGTGTCCCTGCCCGTGGCAGGAAGGCTGGAAGTAGATGATCTTTAAGGTTCATTTCAACCCAAACCACTCCTACAACTCTATGAATCTCTACTGATGAGTGTCTAGTGATGCAGGACAGGTGGTGGCTGTGACAGGTCTGTCTTTCCTACTTTGGACCTCATACTCATAAAGCAGAGCACCCTATAATATTATGAAACTAATAAGAGTGGAAACCTCTTGGGGATGTAGTTTGAGAGAAGCCACATATACCGTAAGACTGTACAGATTAGATACTATGTGTACTATGTAAATATGTGCCTACATGTATTAATTTGCTTTCTCTCAGTGCCAAAGTACTGAATTACATTTAATCTAGATTATATTTTACTCATGCCTTATATATCTAACTAAAAATGCTTTTCTGAAAGCTGAGCCTAATTGTAAGATAATTCAGCCTCTTATTTAGCTGGAGCTGCACTTAAAGTTGAATTAGCCATAGAAAATCTTTTCTGAAACAGGAATATTTTCCTTGTGTTTCTGCAACACTTTTCCACTAGACAGATAGTTCTTTCTTGTCTTTTGCTCTTTTTCGTATGTGGGGTTTTTTTTCAATACTGCACCACATAAATATTTTACATTTTTTGGTTTCTGACCGTGTTGTTCTTTGCTTACTGTTAGCCAGAATTTACTATCAGAGGCAGAGAGCAGAAACTTACTTTGGTGCCATCATTAATATAATATTGACAGGTTGGAGATCTACTGCTGATCTCTATCACAAACCCCTATAAATTCTTTTCCTCTTGAAATTCACTTCCTCTCTTTGGCCAATTTGCAACCTAGTGAGCCAATTTTTCACTTATTTTGTGTTTCTGCACTTTAACCTTTGATGAAGTGCCTGGCTAAATGCTTTTTGAACATGTAAGTGCTTCATCCTATTTTTATCAAATCCTGTAGGACTGAAAAGTGATGAGCAAATCAGGCTGATTTTACCCTTTTAATAGTTTTTAATTTTTATTTCTACATCAACACGTTTGCCAAACAAACAAACAAAAAATTAAGGACTTATGTATCTTTCACTAACAAAAATAAACTTGAATTAATTGTCAGGATTAATTACTGGGACAAGAAAACCTGATGGGGATGAAAATTGCTCAGACTTAATGTTTCTTCTGCAGAGAACAGTGTAGGCAGCAAGTGCCCGGACAGTGCCCCCCCCGCCTGTGCCCAGCTGGGGCTGGCCCAGGCACGCATGCCCGGGTTCGGTAGGTGTGGTTTCCGGGCAGAATTCCAGAGCCGGACGGATCAAAGTTAGCTCCTGGTACTATCAGAGCCAGCACTAGCTCGACTGACTCCCACGGCGAGACTCATCCCACGCAACATCTGGTGGAGAATGCGAGCATTAATTTCGGTCTAAACTGTCTCCCTGAGCGTTTTGTCCGAAAGTGACCCTTCTCTACAGACCGTCTGATACCCCGAAAAATTCGGGTAAGAGAAACTTTTTCTTCTCTTCAACACCGTTATCAGTAAATCTGACGATGGGCTCTTATGTGAGCAAACCTACTGGCACCGCCGTTGCCGATCAGATTACAACCCAGGCGGAAACGCAGGAAAACCTCCGCTACCCGAGTCCCGAAACGGCCTGGGACCTGTGGGGGGAGACGTACAACGTGCTGGCAAGCTTCCACTATAAGGAGGCCAACGGCGACATTATTGGTGCGGACAACACCTGGCGGGTCGTTTGCAATCTATTAGCCTGCTTGAAAGCCGAAGTAGAAGTGGCAATGGCCACCGCCGCGGCCCCATTACAAAAAACCGAGGTATTTCCCCTGAAGGAAATGCCCACAGTAACCCCCTCGGCACCCCCCTTCGAAGGGGAGGAGCCCGGGAGGGCGCCGAGTGTAGCTCCGTCGGCGCCGCACCCCGAGGGGGGGGAGCCCGGGACAGCGCCGAGCGCAGCCCCACCAGTGCCGCCCTCCGAGGGGGGGGAGCCCGGGACAGTGCCGAGCGCAACTCCGTCGGCACCACCCCTGGAGGAAGTTGAAACACCGGAAAATGATGGGGCGGAAACCGCGGCTGGCGGCACCCCCGGCTGCTGCGGAGAGCAACCCCCGATGCCGCCCCCGGCCCCACGGAAGGCTGCGAAGATAAAAGCAGCCCCTAAACTAAAGTGGCTGTACGAGGGAATCCTTAACCCCAAGCTCTTTATGTTTCTATTCCTGCTCCTTGTCTCTGGTCCTCCTGCCATACACTGCTGGGAAAAGCCCAGCTCCATCATCCTGTTGATCACCTCCAGGAGCCTGCAGGCTTCGCAGATGATGCCTTTAACCCTCAGCTTCTACGGCTTCATCGTCTTCACCAACCTCTCCCTGCAGACCAGTACCACCGGCTCTGAACAACGAGGCACCACGCAGCTAAGATCTTCGCGTATTTGTCATCTTTTCCCCCATAAAAAAAAAAAAAAAAAAAAAAAAAAAAAAAAAAAAAAAAAAAAAAAGGGGGAAATGTAGGCAGCAAGTGCCCGGACAGTGCCCCCCCCGCCTGTGCCCAGCTGGGGCTGGCCCAGGCACGCATGCCCGGGTTTGGTAGGTGTGGTTTCCGGGCAGAATTCCAGAGCCGGACGGATCAAAGTTAGCTCCTGGTACTATCAGAGCCAGCACTAGCTCGACTGACTCCCACGGCGAGACTCATCCCACGCAACAGAACAGAGCCAAGGGACAGAGGAGGGCCCAAGCTGGGTCTTGCTGGAGAGGTGTCATGATGCCTGGTGCCTGCTGTGGGCAGGTCTGGTGATGAGGCTGACATTTCTGCCTCATCTGGGGCTAAAATGGGCCAAAGCATTTGCAGAGAGCTAGGAAGAGTGGGAGGCTATGGAATTTTAGGGGATGGAGGACTTGTACACCAACTGTTAAAGAGTTCTGGGACATGAAGAGCTCAGTGGTGCTCACAGCCTTTAAGTTGCCTCTGATATATTTAAAATCCTGTTAAGCTAAAACTGATGTTATTTATTAAATAATATCCTTGATCCTAAGCCTTTGATCCAGAGTCATGGTGAAGCATGAGTGAGAGCCACTGTACTGCAACTGGGAGAAGAATAATATGACAAGGCTGGGCCACACTCCCTAGAATCTTGGTGTGGCAGAACCATCACTATCACCATTGCAGGAGCTGCTTTCCAAGCCTGACCACACCAGACTTGCAGTGGGCTAACACATCACCCCCATGCTTCATGTTAAGCTTTCCCATATTCTCAGTCTCACAGAGCCAGCTCTTTGGAGGGATATTTGCTCCCAGGAAGGACATTCTTGTATGAGATCAGGGGACACAGTTGCTAAAGCAGTTGCACAACTGGACTCACTGGGACTTGTGGAAAAGGAACTGCAGTACTCAGCAGCAGTTCCTGAGGACAATGCCATGGTCTTATCTTGTGTGCTTTAAACTAGTCTACAAGAATCCTGGATTGTATCAGAAATAGTGTGGCCAGCAGGAGTAGGGAATCTACTGCTCTACTAAGCAGTGGTGAGGCTGCACCTTGAGTCCTCTGTTTAGTTTTGGGGCCCTCAACACAAGAAGGATAAAAATTTGCTGGACTGAGTCCAGAGAAGAGCAACGAAGGTGTTGAATTGCCTCGAGCACAAGCCTTATGAATAATGGCTGAGGGAACTGGGGTTCTTTTGTCAGAAGAAAAGGAGTCTGAGGGGAGATCTTATTGGTCTCTACAAAGATTTCAAAGGAGGTTATAGGAAGGTGGGAGGTGGTCTCTTCTCCAAAGTAAGAAGTGATAGAACAAGAGGAAACAGCCTCAAGTTGTTTCAGGGGAAGATTAGATTGGATATTATGAAAAATTCCTTCACCAAAGGGGTAATCAAGAACTGGAACAGACTGCCCGGGAAAGTAGTAGAGTCACCATCCCTGGATGCACTTAAAAGACATGAAGATGTGATACCTGGGGATGTGGTTTAGTGGTGGAGTTGGCAGTGTTAGGTTAGGCTGGACTTGATGATCTTAAAGGTCTTTTCCAACAAAAATGATTCTATGGTTGTATTTTATGATTTGCTCTGGAAACCAGTGTGACTTGACTTAAGAATATATGTTCTAGGCTTTCAGAATGAGTCGACTTTTTCTCTGGAAACAAACTATGTCCCTCCTTCCCTGTATATGTCCTGATTCAAGTCTTCCAGTGAAGGATCCTGGACATGGTGGCTATCAAAGTTCATGTCTGAAGCTTGTTCAGTGCCTCTCATCCCAATAAAGAAGGGAAGGGATGTCAGCAGAGGGAGAGCTGTTGGGAGAAATGCATGAAGCAAGTGGAGGAGAGAAAACTGAGATTTAATAAAAGTACTGGTATTATAAGGGGATTATTTAAAATATTTAAAATGTTGTTGAATCTTATTGAACAACATGGATCAGAAAAAGAAATGATAAATCACTTTGTTTTCAGTATTTGCTTTTGGTCCCACTGGCTTTTGTGAAAGTAAATATTCATAGTTAAATTTGGTACAGCCCCAAAACAATATCTTACAGCAAAGCATTGTTCTTACTACCAATTCTAAAGTGTTTATGGAAACAAATCAATTAGTCAGGTAGCAGAACTGAATTTCAAATGTGAAATGAGCTTCCCACGTTAGGTATAGCTATACATAGAAATTGTGTGCACTCTGCCATAAATTACGCAGGTGTTCAGTGCTGAAACACTGGAACACAATTCATTGCATTTGGAAGATTTGAAACTCCTTTCATTTGCATGCTTTGAAAGATGGCAATTAATTCAGGTCTATTCCATGGAAAACATGGCTAAAAAGAAATGTAGAAATGCTCTAGCAAAGCAGATTTTGTCACTATTTTGCTATTGTTACACAAGCTAAAAGTTTACTATGAGAAGACCTGTGCAGATAAATTTTCACCCCCATAAAGGCATCTCCGGAGCGGCCAAGAGAACAGCCTAATACTTTTCAAATTGCATGGAATTATGATGGCTTTTAGACCTCATTATTTCAGAGAGGTCTATTTGATTTTGTTCTCAGTGAAACTATTCTATAGTCAGTAATTCTTTACTGTACTGATTCACCAGCAATTGACCTTAACTCCCTCATACATTTGTCTATTTCCCTTCTTCCTCTGACCTTCTTTGTGAAAAGGCAAATCTCAAAAAAAAAAAAAAAAAAAAAAAAAAAAAAAAAAAATTCTGAATTGAAGTTCATCTCTTCCTGAAAAAATAGACTATTGCCCATATCTGCTGTGAAAAAAAAGTAATTTTTCTTGGGTCAATATGGAAAAGCCTCCTCTATCTCATAGTGAAAATTGATATGCTGGTATATGCAGAAAAGGGAGTGTGTTTTTGACAGGCTGTGGTTCAACCAAGAGCAGAGAAGTAGTCAGCAGTATATAGAGCAAAAAGTATATAGGATATATAGAGCAGAAAGCAGTTCACATCAGTGTAGGAAACCATGGAGATCTCTTCAGCTCATGTCCCTTGCCATCCTTGCTGTCTCAGCATATAATCTGTCATGGTTCATGAAGCATCATTTTAAAACCAGCAAGGTATCTTCCCACCCTAGTTCCCACTGACAGCTCTTTTAGAACTTCCTTGGCTAAGCTGTTGGGAAACTTCTTCTAACTTCAGGCTTCAATACATTAATGGACATAACATAATGTAAGGATATAAAAAATGGCTGTTCCTGATCAGCCTAGAGTTCTTTCTAGCCAAGCAGTCTATCTTTTCTGCAGACAGTGGCAATGGCCTCATCTGCAGAAGCACTAGAGCAAAGCAAAAGCTGATGTTTCCTTGGTGTATTATCCCTGCTATCAGGAATCATAGGACTGAGAACCTATTTTTCTGTTTTCCCCTGGAGAAAGACATGAGCTTGGGCAGTGGCATCCTGCAGACTGAATCCAGCATGTGGTCCAACATTTGGGCAATACAGCCTTGTGTAATCACTGCAGAAGAAATTGTCCTTCTTAGACTGTACCATGTAGCCTTTCCTTTCCCAGAGACCAGATGGTGAATCTCCTGATGACATTGTGTGCTATCTTATTTCTAGCAGAGTACCACTGGGATCACTAGTGACTGATATAGGTAAGGGAACCTTAGATTTGCATTTTGCACTTCAAGATTTATTTAACTCGGTGTGTTGTAGCCTCTCTTCTTTCTGAACAGGGTCACACTTTTTATGCCACAAAGTGAGGCTAATTATTCTCAATTTCCTTGCACACAGCCCTGTGTTTGCCATCTATTATTCCTGAAATACAAAATTATATGAATTCCTTTATATCTGGCTGCACTACCTAATTACTGCTCGTTTGTTTTTATTCTCTTCCAATTTAGTGTCGTCTGCAAAGTTGGAAATCATGGTTTCATATCATAATTAGACCTCTAAGAACCTAAGAAAACTGCTTGATGAATAAGCATGCAAAAGGCTTAGGTTTTTCACCCCATTTTATTCTGATTTTAGTGGAGATCTAAAGTGAGACAATAAATTAGAAATGCACAAAATTATAAGCTAAAAAATTAAAGTTGTTTGCCTGTGGGCCATAACGTTGCAGCAACCAAAAGTGATATGAGGAAGCAGTTATGATAAGAAAGTTGGTTAGGAATGGTTGATAAGGATGCTGAAGCTGAGCTAACGTGTGCCCAGCTCCTCACCAACATGCTGCATTAGAAGATGTGCTTGTATTATGACAGTTATTACTTTGATGCAGATATATTTTTCTACCTTGAGCAATTATTTCTCTGCCCCCAACACTACAGATTATCTCACCTTTAAAGCGGGCTACAGTATTTCCAGCACACTTCTAAAATATAGCTTTTAATATTTTATGTACCTCAGAGATACGCGTATCTCACACTTGAAGAGCAGAGAAGATATTATAGAGTCAGAGAATCACAGAACGATGGAATGGTTTGGGTTGGAAGGGACCTTAAAGATCATCTAGTTCCAAGCTCCCTGCATGGGGGGACTTGACTGACACACCTGTTCCAGTGTCTCACCACCCTCACACTACAGAATTTCTCCCTCATATCTAATCTAAATCTGCCCGCTTTCAATTTAAAACTATTACTCCTTGCCCAATCACTACAGACCCTCCTAAAATGACAGAAGAGGGCTACTTAGTATACTGCAGCAGAAACTGAATGGTTTTACATCACCTGATACCAGCAAAGCAGAGCTGAAGACTTTGTTTCAGTCATACCTATATCTGGCAGTGTCTGTCCTAAATAGATTATAGTATAAATCTCCTGCTCTTTGGCTCAGGTTGTTGCAGTTGAATGCATTGTTTCAAGATGTTGCATAGCTGTGACAATTCAAACCAATGTGTATTTTTCTCAAGTGTGTAAAAAGAGAATGAGGGAAAAACTGTTCCATAAACAAACAAAAAAAACCCTAAAGGAAATTACACAGATCACTCTCTACTATGCATATTTTATGTCATGTTTTTATAAATGAGGTTAAATTTTGAGACCTGAAGTCCTCTCAGAAGTGGAGCCAATCTGGTGCATCAGCCTGGTCCAGGAACATCCCTGAAGCCAAGGATCCAGTTCAGACCCTGGATTGCTATTCTTCATTTCCATGTGGAAGAGATGGTGTTCTTCCTGCACTATATAGGCATGTAAATCTTCAGCTGATTTCCAGCAGGGAATCACAGAGTGATCCCTGGTCAGACAGGTGGAGACTTCACATTGCACCAATAAGTTTATCATGACCCTCTTCCTTCCAATTCAGACAATTCTCAGAACATGTCACCCACATTAAATTGACCCCTCATGCTATTCCTATATCCTTGGCTTCATTTTGAGGAACCATAAAACTATGGGAAAGGCCATGGGAGGTCGCAGCTACTCTGTGATGTCAGCTGCTTTGTTACTCTTGACAAACCAGGCGTGAAAAGTGAAGCTCATTTTTTAAAGACACTACTATTGGCAGTGTGTGCACCAAATGCTGGTGGGAAGGAGGCTGGGCAAGCCTTCACACTTGTGGAACCCCTCTGGTGATCTGAGATTCTCTAGGCTTGATTCTGACCTACCTGAAGTGGTGTCACTCAAGAGCATCCCCATCAGTATGGTTGCACTAATGACAGGATGATCATATAGGATGAGAGACTGTAGTCACTCAGAGCTGCCAGAAGGGATAGATCAGTCTGTGTCTGGTTTCCTGGCCCTCACTTTGTAGACAGACACATACAATTACAGGTGCATCTGAACTCATTTGTATGTCTCTCTGACTGACAGATACATTGGTTAATGTCCTACCTGCAAAATTATACCCACAGATACGTTCAGCTGGTGTTCTGAGTGAGCAGCAGGAATACATAGGTACAATGCATAGTTTAGTAACTTTATCTCTTTATCGTGCTACAGAGCGTACAAAAAAAAAAAAAAAAAAAAAAAAAAAAAGAAGACATTTGTTAAAAGCTTCTCATGAGAATATTTAAATATGATTATTAAGAATCATCTCTGCAAGGCAAGGTTGAGGCATGTGTAATGTAACTTCATATTTTTCTCTACATCTGTCAGACGTTACTTTTAATTGTAGCTTCAACTATAAATTTACAAGGTTTGGAGTGGTTTGATTTTAGATGGTGACATTCCTATAAAACCTATGATATTGTGGGGCAATTGACTCGTTTATCTTGGAAAGCAAAAATGTTCATAAAATTGTTGCAATGAACACTTTAAAGTCTGACTTTGTTTTTGTAGCGATCACCCTGAATATGGATTAAAATGTTCTCTGAGTACATGGTTAGTCTTCTAAATCTAATATAGTCTTTCTAGTCCTTCATGAGATAATTAAAAAATTTCAAAGGGAGTTAATTAATTGCAAATTACAGCCTTTAACACACATCTAATTTTTTTATTTTATTTTATTATTTTTTTTTTAAATTCAGGAAACCTTTAAAACATGCCCATCGTTTCTATAAATATTAAGAATAGCTGTCAGTGAAACCAAATACCAAATACCCAGTTACAACAATCTGGATGTTATTCACATGTCCTTAAAATGTGAAGAAATGTAAATTGTTCTATGTGTATACAGACATAAGTAACTCGTCTTTGGCAATGCTCAGATTATTTATACAGCAGCTGCAGTAAATCTGAGTTGCAACAAATGTAGATCTCTAAACATCAACTCAATTTTCTCAAGACCTACTTTTCACTTGCTATAAATATTAATTGTTGCCAGATGCTAAAATTCTTCAAAAAAGAGATGTCACTTTGGGTGCAGTCAGGCATTCAGGACTAATATGGATTATGACAGGCCATTTCTTTATTGTTTTCCTAGGGCAGTTAATAAAGTGACCTTTGCATACATTTAAGGATTTGGGGGCTGGAGGAATTCGTCTTCTCCATATGTAGGTAAACACAGCTTTCTCCTAACTTCTGATGACTGCAGTTAGTGTTAGCATAAATTTTTGGGACATATGGATAGAGGCAAGTAAGTCCAGCATGACCATCTTTTCTAAAACATAATTGATGCAATCCAGTCCAGGAAACGTTCACTGGCAAAGAAAATTAAAGTTTGAATGTCAATTTATGTAGACTTTTCACTGATGATATTAGTTTTTAATTATCTCCAAAAGATGTCTGCATTTGTTTTTTTTTTGTCTGCATCTTGGTTTTTTTTAATAACAAAACCAAGAAGATTATTAACTGTTTATAATTTTAGACTTTCCATCGCTGATAGGAAATAAGATGGTTATTACTCAAACTTTAAAAGTGAAAAGGAAATTTCTACATCTTTTGCAGAAACTCAGAAATGCTGAGCTCAGGCTCAATTCAAATTTTTATTAACTGAGACAAATTAAAGGTTCATCACTATATATATGAGTTGGATTACAATAATAATTGATTATAATTTTCTTGATTGAAGGAAGGGACAATTTTGTGGTTTACATCAAGTGAAAAAGAAGGAATGAGAATTTATGTGCACCTGGGACACAACAGTCACACTTGGAAAAAAACTAAACCATCTTATAAGACAGCTTTCAAGTAGACAGGTAACTTGCAAAATTCAAAGAGTGTTCTGTCATCAGTCATGCAATTGTAGCCAAATGTTTTTACTTGGGTCAGGGAAAAAAAAAAATCTTATCTTCTTAGCTCTAGAGTTTTTAAGAGTTTTTAGAGTTTTTAAGTTTTCATTGCCTTGCTTATTATTGTGCATGTTAATTTCTTGATCACAGAATCCTAGAATGCTTAGAGTTAGAAGGAATCTGAAAGATTATCCAGTTCCAAGCCCCCCGTGTGGGTGAGGACGTCTCCCACTAGACCAGGTTGCCCATGATGGGGCAGTGAGGTGTGACAGATCTTGCCTTCTGCAGAGCAGGTTACATTGATCCAAGTTACTGTTTGTTACTGGTTTATTTTCTGATAGTCACCTTCAAGTACTCAAAATCTTAGCCTTGGTCCATTGTAAATCAAGAAGCAAGGTTTCTGGAGGGAAAAGGGTTTTTGCTGGCTACCTTGTTTGTGTAAACCAGGGACTCTTTGAGTGGGATGGTATAATGAGAATAAATGTTTCCCCCAGAAACTGCCCTACCAATCTTTATTTTTTTCCACTTTACATATTCATTTTAAAAATACTTTCCAACCATTCTACTTGCTGTGTTGAGTCTAATTTTTATTAATCTCACAGATCACTCATTGAAATTTGCACCACAGTTAAATCAGCACATATCATCTTATTGCTATGGCTTTATCATTATTATAACTTCAGTTATGCTTCATTACTAGCCAAAAAGAATTCTAGTGGGACAAAAAATATTATATCTTAACAAAACTATTGCCATCATTATTCTTTTAAAAGAATATTAAGAGGAGGAGTGTAATGCAGGTGCTTTAAATCTACTTGTAGAAGAGCACTTATTTTCCCATTAACTGTAAAAGGAACCTTGGGACCTCAGTTCCCTTGGGCTTGTGACTCTTCCTGCCCATCCCCAAACTCCAGAGAAGCCAATGGTGGCCACATCAAGGTCCCCCTTGAGGGTGATGCTGTATTCTCAGGGACTTTCTAGTGGCTAAATTCTGTTCTGTCTAGTCTGGGATGAATTTGTTATCATTGATATATTTAGCAAAGGTACCTGTAAACATTAAAGCAGAAAGTGCTCTTTTCTTTAGGTACAAGCACAGAAAAGAAAGATTTAATTTTGGTTTTGACCAAATGTTTCAGTTTAATTTATGAGAATCTAGGAAACTTGTTATGTCCTCAGCAGCTGCAGTCCTTTTATCTGTGCAGAGCTCAGATATAGGAAACCTAAATAATAGATGGGGAGAATATATATGGGGTAGAAAGTAAAGAGGAAAGGAAAGGAAATCAATTCAACTGGAATATTCCAAAACAAATTCATGCTCTGCTGGAAGAACAAGTACAAGGACGTTGAACTTATGGTTTGGCTGGGGAACATCATCTCAATTAGATCCACTTGAAAGGGTGAAAAAGCAACACTGCTCTATATGGTAATGCCACAAGTCTTCAGCTTTTGTGGGTTTTATTAACACAGCATCTGACTTTCAATAGGGAAAGTTTACATTTCAATTTGAGTTCACAATTCACATCTTTTTGTAAAAGAGTTAAGTTCTATTGCTTTGAGGCCCGGTTTAATTTTTCATTTTGAGTTTGCCATGTAAACTTGATTTCTTAAGCATATTTTCCAGCTCTGGCATTCTCTTATTAGACTCAGGATATTATGACATTTTCAAAATGCTTTCTATTTATAGCTTAACATTATAGAACGTCAAGAATAATCAAAAGCATAAAGAGATGACAGAAAAAAAATCCCATTTTTATGATCTTTCTGGGTCACAGTTCTGAGTCTCACTCAGAATGCCTGTTTTGGGAGCTAAAATTACCTTTTTAGCAAATGAAATATGCAAACAAAAGTTAACAGAAAATGGACATGAACGCTTAATAAGTTTATTAGCACAGGTTGTCAAAGTTCAGAGCTAGGTGGCTTCATCACATAACTTTCAGGACTTGTGTCCAGCCCTCAGTGGGACTGACTTTTTCAATAGATGAGGAGGTAACCCAAGCTGACAGTTTTGCACCATTTTCTCTCTTTTTTTTTTTTTTTCCCTTTTCTTTTTTTTCATTTGGTCTTCAGTTTTATTGCCCTGGGAACAAAGCACAACTATAATTTTAATATTTCTACATCTCTATTTAAACTGCGGGTTTCAGGGAAGTACTGCCTTCACAAATATAAATAATTCCTATAATTTTGGGACAATGACTTTATGACAGGCAAATTTTGATTAAATATTTATGACATTTGCATGTATTGTATATATATATATGTGTCTTCTTAAAATAGATACTATTTTTATTCCCATCAGCTGATTGCTTTATTATCTTTAGTTTTAGGATTAGGGCTTCATTAGACTTCAGCCTCTCCAGTTCTTGCTTAAAGCCAGGCTACTTTGACAGGCAAATACTGAATCAGACGATGATAGTGCCTTCTTGCCCCCAGAGTTGGTGATACCACTTCAATCTTTCACTGTGCTGATACAAATAGAGCACAAGGTGTGGAGAAGCTACTAGGGCTTTGGGGTAAAGCTTCTCTGGGGTTTTGAGGGGGATGTGGAAGGGGGAGAGTTACTGTCTCACTGTTGCTGACAATGGACCTGTTGGTACATCTTGGGAGAGGAAAGACCTGTAAAATCATATTGCAAGTTGCATCACAAGGATGCCAGGAACCTTGAAACCTTCTTCCCTCCAGTCCCTGTGAAATACAAGCCCCATACAATGTGCTCTTCTTGCAGGACTGCCAACTTCCAGCCATCCCCTAGCACCCAGCAGCTCTGCTCTGATCCTCTTTCCTGGCCCTTGCTGCACAGTGAGATGATACAACCAGCACAAGCCTGGCTGTGGTGAGGGGAGCAGCAAGTGAGAACAAGAGACAATGAGACTTAACAATTGGAGACACGTGGCAGAATCCATAGCTTTCAGTTAGAATTGTAGGTTTCCCATAAAATGCAAAGGAAATGTGTTATTCCTAATGGCATGCACAGCCCTATGCAGTGAGCCATCTCAGGTAACCAAGCTCTGAGAACTTATTCATGTTCTAAATCCCCACCCTCTCACAGGCTTAGGTGCTTAACTGTGCATTTCTCTCCACACATAATTTACAGCCATGAAAACAGGCGCGTAATCCTCTTCTTCACAGAAAAACAGAACAAGAAACAATCCTTTCTTTTTTAAAAGAGAACCAGAGGAGAAGTAGGTGGTGATTCCTCTCACCTCCTCCTCACCTCCTTTTCAAGGAGGACATCTCGTTTCAGTCCTAGTACAAGCTCAGTCTGGCCTGGAAAGTTCCCCAGTATATAAGCTGCCAGGAAGGAGAAATACTTGGAAACTCTGCCCTGGAAGATGTGGTGGATTGTACAGAAGAATTCAAGATTCAGTGAGATGGGAAGTGGGAGTAAGAGTAAAGATTTTGCAGCGTAGTGGTTACACCACTTCCACAGCTATGGAACACTCTAGTCTGGGCTTCAAGGACAATTTTGTTTCTATTAGATAGGTGGCAGGTAATGTATGGCAACAGTTGTTATAGCAAGGCAAATATTAAGGACTTTCCCTTTGGAAAGAGTTTCCCTAGTCAGCTACCCTATAGGGCCAAGCTTGTTTCTTTATCTCTTTCCCAGTAGATGGAAAAAGCCTCCAAAAATACCTCAATTAAATACTTAATAAAATTATAATGCAAACTCATGCAAATCTAGAAAATTTTGGAAATAGATCACTATAATTCATTTAATGACTTCATTTTGAAAATGGTTTTAAGAGCAAATTATACAAAGCAAGCAGGGGGGGGGGGGGGGCTGCAAGCTTGAAGAATGGGAACAAAAAAGAAACACATATTTCTAAGGAAAAAGGTAGGGATGACAGTACATGAAAGGGAAGTATTCTGTAGATGAAAGGCATGACAGCAGTGGAAGACACAAAAGGAGGGTGATAGCATAAACCAATGAGGAATGCAAGTAGGATCCGTTCAAATCAACAAACTCTGAGTGACACTTTTTGGAAAGAACAAACTTGCATTGCAGCAGTCTTAAAACAAGGATCTGCCACTGCTCAGATGGTGATATAACTGTGGAAAAAGCCATGCAGAGATAGTTATCTATCATATATATAAATATATAAGTATCTAAATAGTGAAATACTTGCCGTGTGCTGTGGTGTGTCATGTTCTAACACTTCCACCATAGTGACTGCCTCCTTGTATATTTGAGCAGTATCTAATTATTGTTGGTAACACAGTCAGTTTCTCCAGCCCTTGCACTCTGAACAGATACAAATAGACACCCACCTTCTCTTTTTCTGCATATGCAGAAAACATTTGCTTGGGAACATCCATGGAAATATTACAGAATTAATAACACAGGATCTATCAACCTATGTCAGGGAGCACCAGACAGGCACTTGGTGCCTGGGCAGAATGCAAGTCTGAATTGAAATGTTGAGGTTTTCAAGTTTTCTAATATGTATAATATCACACACACACACACACATATATATATATATGCACACTGGCTCTGTCTTCAGCATCTTCAAGCTCTGTCTCCAGTAAAGAGCTGCACAGTTGTCAGTTGTACTACATGAATGAATGGGCTGAGTAGGGCAGATATCTTAAGCATCCTCTTACTCCAGTGCTCAGAAGTGCTCCTACACCTGCAAACTGTTGCCTCCATCTTATAATACACTTATAATACTTGCAATATCTCAGGCACAAGTCTGGTAGTGTGAAATAAATTTAGAGTCTCCCCCTTTCCTTATGTGCCTTTATGGATGGCAACAGATGGTACTGTTTGGTACAACGGTCTGTTGCAGAAGGTAAGATCTATGCAAGTATGCACTTACATATGTGAAAAGTACATGAATGTCAAATGTAAACTGGTTAGGTTGGACCAGATAACCCAGGGTTTCTCTCAAGTTCAATATAATTACTTATGGAGGAAGAAAACGTTTTGCATGTAAAAGAGAGCTCTTGTAGCTGCAAGGAAGGGTGAAGATATTGATGATAAATTGATGATAAGCAAAATAAAGACCTTATTGTTGGTAATATTAATGCTAATTGATGGCATTAATATGGTAAAAAAGATATGGTTTTGAAAGGATATATTATGTATAGTTATCTACCAAATCTGACTTGCAAGACCATAAAGCAACAAGAATGAGAGCTATTGTTAGCAAAGAATTTTTTTTTCGAGAACTCATTGTGTTTTCTCTTCTGTAGTAAAGGCATTTCTGAAAAAAAGCTGAAGGTCACATCTGGAAGACAAGAATGTATTTTCCCACAGAAGATATTAAAGGCTTTATGATTATGCCAGAGCACACAGTTAAGTATATGGAACTGTTAAAGCTTGACAAGACACCCATTCTAGATGAGTAACATTCCCAAATTCCAGAGGAATCATTAAGATAAATTAAGAAAAGCCTCTAGAATGTCCTTTTTTGTCTGTTTTTTTCTTTTTTTTCTCTTTTATTTTTTTCTTTTTTTTTTTTTTTTTTTTCCATTCACAACTTGTTAAAAGCTAAGGAAGCATCAAAAGACAGAAAGAGGGTACTGTCGTATCCATATTTTTGGGAGAATGTTGAAGAGAGAAGGCTAAGAACTATGTAATATGGAACGAATGATCAATACTATTTCTAGACTAGTTAATCAAACTTGATGAATGGACACAATTTCTATGTGTAAAATAGCTAAGGGAAAGTAAGCTAAAGGACATATTTTGCCTGGACATAAGAGCCTCTTGAAACAATGTCATATGTCAGTATGCACAAAACACAGTACTTCAAAAAGCTAGGCTCTGATAAAAATGGAGGGCTGATGAAATTAATTTTAATATCATATAGGAGAAAAAACCCCATCAAATTAAAGGGAAATGCTTTATAATAAGAAATGAAACAAATGAGGTCGAACTAGTGGTCAAAGGTGAATGTTGCTGTTTGGTATACAAGATTAGGGTTACTGGAAAAAGAACTGATTTTGCAAAAAAATGAATTGAACGAATGCAAAAATACAATTGTGTAAAGACAAAGTAGTGGCATTAATACTGTGCTGCTAGGAAAGTGTGAGTACTTAATTTCATTTAAAGTAGTAGAGGAATGCAATTAACTCCACCTTCAGCAAAACACTGAATGAAAATTAATCATAAGAACCAGGCATACAGATAATAAACTATGTGCACTTCATACCAAGATTTATAAATAGAATACTTAATTTCTACATATAAAGATACTTTTTTTGCCATATACTTACATGTAATAAAGTTATTCTCCTAAGTGCTAAATACTCACAAGATAGACCGATGGCAGATGATGGACGATGCTGTGCTGAGCTCTAAAGCATTTAATGTGCTGTGTGCAATATCCATATATCTACCTATCCATTTTATTTTGCTGAGGATCTTTCATCCTGCTAGCTTCCCTGTCATGTTGCTATTCTGTGAGAAAATAATCTTCAGGTAGAACTTGACAGTTCTTTAATGTGGCGCTGGTTTATTTTGAGGTTAATCTGTGTCAAGCTTGTACTGTTCCTTTGCTTTTAGACAGTAGGTTTGGGTTATGGGCAGAATCAGAAAAGCATGTTGCACAAATGGTTAATCACGCAGCAAGTAATGCAGGTCAGTCCAAGCAAAGTAATAATAAAACCTTTAGACCATATCATATTTTCATCTTCATGCCATGTATGCCCCAGATAAATGGTTTTAAGAATATACAAGATAGTTTTACAGAATATTTTAGCACACATATCTTTCCGCTTGTAAGTCCTCGTACTTCTGTACTGTAAGATCTGTTGTGCCAAGTGAGTTATCCCTATGAAGAGGGGAAAAGACATAATGCTTTTTAAAATTCAATAGAAGACCAGCTTCTCTCCAATGGATGTTAAGTTCCAGCTTCTAGTAGATCTGCAAGGTGAGAAAAAGATGTGAATTTCTACATAAGAGTGAGAATCATCTCTTGTGAATTCTGTCATATGAAGCCAAACTTGCTCTCCCTGAAGAACTCCACATTATTGAACTTCACAGCTGTGATGGTTTTGGGCATAGGAGGGGTGCTGCAGATGGAGAAGTGAAAGCTTCTTAAAGCCTTTGTGCAGAAGTAATTTCAAGGAAAGAAATACATACTTTGGTGGTTGCCATTTTTATAAGTTTTTAAGGTTGAGAAAAGCTGGGGCTCCGGCTTGGATGTTAAGTAAATCCCAGATAATGAGAAGAAGGCAGAGGAAAATAGTATCTATTTTGAGCTGCAAATCTGGTTGGCAATACCCACAGGCTGAGCTGATGTATCCACAGGTTTAAATTCTCTTCAGTGTATTTATTCCATAGCTTATATAAGTTTCAAGTATACTTAATTAAAACTGCTGTCCAGAAAAAAAGAAATGAAAGCCTTCTTTTGCGAGAATTTATCTCAAAATTACAACTGCTCGGGCAGTATGCTTGCCCGCTACATTGTCTTTACATTTTAATATGTTTATTTATAGCAACACAATTTTTCAAAGCACCCACAACAAACAACATCATGCTCTCCCAGCAAATTAATAAGATAGGCTGGAATCTCCATTTGTCTGTGCTGTGCATGCTCATTTAGATTACGGGAAAGGGGGGTATAAAACACTACTGGAACACAATGCAAATGATGTATGGCTTTTTGCAATGAGATAAACGATTAGATGTGGTATCAGAGCCATAATTTTATGCTTGTTAGTCACCCAATTTTGATTAAAGGATCATTTATTTTGAGAATGAGTTTGCATCACTGTGCGGGCTTTCTTTTTCCACATCAAATTGTATCTGAAAAGAGTGGGACAAAAAGCAACTCAAGACGAGGACAGCTGGGAATGATGTGGTGGAAGCAGCACAGCACTGAGCCAAACACTCCTTAGTAAGAGAGGTACAAAATGGAACTGTTGGTTTCTGGCTTCAGAGATTATTTGGGTTTAAAGGTACTTGGGCTCTCAAGGCAAACACTGCGAATTTCCACATTGCTCATAAAATGCTAAAACCAACACAGAATGTCTTCTTTCCAGATAGCAAAGTCTTTTCAGATTAATTCCACTATTGTGTAACTCATGGAAATTTGGGTAGCTCCTAAAGTAGTTCTGTGGATACTCCTGAACCAAGTCAAGTGAAATGAAAGTGCAGGAAGAACTTTAAGGAAGGATCATATGGAAAAGATATTTAATTTTTTACTTCTTCCTCCTAAATCTCTCTTGTGCAAGTGTTATGAGTAAAACCAGGAAATTTTGTTTTTTCCTTTCTAGATAATTAAGCTGAGGTAATACAGAGTAATTATCCCTTCTGACAGGTAGGATGGGTGACTCAGTGCCAGAAGGAAGCAGTTCTTAGGTGTGCCACGGGTAGAGAGGAGTGCGAACATGTGTGCCATATTCATTGCTATTGGGATCCAGGAAAATCCTGCCAGGTGGAAGTTGTAGGGTGGGTCTCCTCTGAGACCTGTATCTGAATGTGTGTTTACTTCATTTGTAATGGATTGGCTCATTCCTAGTGCTTCTGCCCATAAGCTCATACATGCACTAGGAAAAAATAAGTCTTTTTTAAGTGCATATGAATATAAAGGTTTGGTTCAAACATTTGGGGAATGAAGGGTCTCCAAATACAATCTGTCAGCTAAGCTTCCTTTATCTTGAGTCTTAAGCAATTCATTTGGGCCAGCCAAGCTGGGGTGCAAAGTTCTTACCTTGGCTCACAAAGGAAATAGTCTGCCACTCTTCAGATATTCCAAATCATCTATACATGCAGTGGCTTTGAATTCCCAGCTCATATATCCATTGCTGTTGAGCTGTAGTGGAGGGTCAGCCTATGGGCAGGGGATGCACACAAAGCCCTGTGCTGCTGGGGTTGCTCTGCAATGGGGAGTCTGTCTGGAGAGGGAGGTCAGAGCTGGCTTAGACAGCTCCTGCAAACAGGACTGAAGGATTTGACAGCAGGATGCAGTGCCTGAAAGGTGTGGATCCTCAGTGAAGGGGAGCAGGGCCCCTGCCACCTACTTGGGGCACACAGATTTCTGGGAAATTTATTAAGCCCCAGTTTTCAGTCCTGGCAGTGACTTAACATATATTTAATTGTGTATTGGCCAGGATATATTTCATGTCATGGTTTTCTTCTCCTCTAGCTGTTGCCACTGTGTCAGTGAGCCTGCAGGGCACATTTTCCTGAAAGACAGATATGCTTTTTCATGTAACACCCCATTAAGTAAAGCCCTTTAGCAAGGACAAAATGCCTCTGAAGATCCTCTCATGGCATAGAATATTTACAGGCTGAAACACAAAAGCTGCTGTTTCATTAAAGAAGTAAAAAAAACCCAAAAGTTCCCAGTTAATCTGCTGATTGCCCCATTGATTTTTCCATGTCTACACATACTGAAATGTTCTCTTTGTTGCTGTTCAATATTTCTCAAGAAAGCTACTGCTTCTTTAACCTCTCTATAATGGCTTTGTCAATAACTTTCAAGCATTTGGTTTTGTGTCAAGTTTGCATACTTTAGATATATGTAAATGACAAGGGTGTTGGAAAAGAAAAGAGGATCCAGGCTGCTATAGATGTGTGAGAACTGCAAAATTAGTGAGCTGCAGGTGTGGAATAATTGTACTGTGCTGGTTTGGGCCTCCAGCAGTGGAAATTGAGGGAAATATGGATAAACCTGGGGAATGCACACAGTACTATGGGGTGTCAGGTAAATGTTCACTAGAGAATGGCAATTTGGGATCAAATGTATGATCTTGGTGTGGTGGAGTGATTTCGTGAGCCTTGGCTCTCAGCTTGCTGGTGTGCCATAAGTAAAGGGCAGATTGACAGGTTCATGTATTCACAGAACCGCAGATTCATTCTGCTTGGAAAAGACTTTTAAAATCAAGTCTAACCATAATCTGACTATATCAACCTTTAAACTAATTCTACCAGTGCTTAAACCAGCTTCCTAAGCATCACAACTACACATCATTTAAACACCTCCAGGGACAGTGATTCAACCACCTCCCTGGGTGAGAAAAGACTAACCCACAACTTGTTACAGTCTCCTTTCAGGTAGTGGTAGAGACCAATAAGGTCTCCCCTCAGACTTCTTTTCTCCAGATTAAATAACCCCAGTTCCCTTAGATGCTCCTCATAAGACTTGTGTTCCCAACCTTTCGCCAGTTTTGTTGACCTTCTCTGGACTCACTCCAGCACCTTTTTGTCCTTCTTGCAGTGAGGACTGCAAAACTGAACATAGGATCCAAGGTACAGTCTCATCAGTGCTGAGTACAGGAGGACAATCCCCTCCCTGCTCCTGCTGGCCACACTAATTCTGATACCAGCCAGGATGCTGATGGCCTTCTTGGCCACCTGGGCACACTACTGGTTCATATTCAGCCAGCTGTTGACCAGCACCTCCAGGTCCTTTTCCACCGAGCACTTTCCAGTCACTTTTTCTCACACCTGTAGTGTTGCCGGACGTTGTTGTGACTGAAGTGCAGGACCCTATACATGGCCTTGTTGAATCTCATACAAGTGGCCTTGGCCCATCAACCCAGCCTGTCCAGGTCCCATGGAACCTTCCCAACTTCAGGCAGATCAACACTCCCTCCCAATTTAGTGTCATCTGCAAACTTTCTGAGGGTGTTCTTGGTCCCTCATCCAGGTCATGGAAAAGATATTAGAAATATTGCACACTGCAGAGCTATTCCAGGAAAACTGAGCATGTGGAGCTGGTGTGAAAGGATGAGTATCTTCCTTATGGATGTAGCCCATCTTCTTAGCTTCAGATCAGCCTTACAGCTTTTTTTCCCCTCATTTTTCTCCGCTTAGTGTTCCTGTCTGTCATTCACAACTTCAATAGAATTAATTTCTTTCCACCTACCACGTAGAGAAAATTTGACTCAGAAAGATGAGATGTAAATATTATGCAGGGTTGACCTTTTCATTTAGAGGGTAACTAATTAGCCTGAAAAGTAACACATTTAGTAAAATACGTATATGTCATTAGATAATCCTGCCTAGCACCATTTGCTTGCTCCCTAAAATACATTTTACTTGTGTTGCTTTTAACTGCAGGCTTGGTATTGACTTAAGTTTGAGTAGGACTACAGACCTATACCAAATACTAAGTAACTTAATGCTCAGTCTCTCATCTGGCAACCTCATACTTACTTCATTAGTCATCCTTTGGCACCACAGTGTAGTGCTGACTGAGTGCCTTTTCCAGTTCTGCTTTCTTTCTGCTAGAAGACAAAATGCAATGTTTGGTATTAATATGGAAGACAGTAAAATATAAACATTTTTAAAGTAAACTTCCGGAAAAGGCAGAAATTTCTTAGGTGGCCTAATCTCAAGTGACAATCTGGACATGACTTTACTGTGCAACTGGCTGGCTGGCTTCCTTTATCTAAGCTATACGATGGTATTTATAGAATCATAGAATGATTTGGGTTGGAAGGGAACAATCCAACCTGGCCTTGAGCACTTCCAGGGAGAGGTCAGCCACAACTTCCTTGGGCAATCTGTGGCAGTGTTTCACCACCCTCAAATTTAAGAATTTCTTCCTAATGCCCAACCTAAATCTCCCCTCTTCAAGTTTGAAACCATTTCCCCTTATCTCACTACACACCTGTGTAAAAAGCCCTACCCCAGCTTTCTGGTAGGCCCCTTCAGATATTGGAAGGTTGCTACAAGGTTAAGGTCACCTCAGAGCCTCCTTTTCTCCAGGCCAAACAACCCCAGCTTCCTCAGTCTGTCTTCACAGGGGAGGTGCTCCAGCCCTCTGATCAATTCAGTGTCTCTCCTCTGGATACACTCAAGGATCTCTGTGTCCTTCTTATGCTGGGGGAACTGGACACAGTGCTCCAGGTGGGGTCTCACAAGAGCAGAGCAGAGGGGGAGAATCACCTCCCTTGACCGCCTGTCTGTGCTCATTTTGATGCGGCACCCCGGTGGCTTTCTGAGCTGCAAGTGCACACTGATGACTCATGTTGAGCTTCTGGTCCACCACCACCCCTGAATCCTCCTCCTCAGAGCTGTCTGCAATCCTTTCTCTTCTTAAACTGCATTTGTGCATGGGATTGCCTTGACCCAGGTGCAGAATATTGCACTTGGCCCTTTGGAATTTCATGCAGTTTGCATGAGCCCACTTCTTAAGCCTGCCAAGGTGCCTCTGGATGGCATCCCTATTATGCATAGATGGTTATTATTTTATTGCACTGTAGTTTTAATTCATATTGTTACTTCACCAAGCTGAAGCTAAGCAAAGACACAGATGATTGCGTTCATTATTTACTGTAAGTGATGTCCTGGTATTCAGAGAGCCTGAGGAGAGCTGTGTCCTTCACTGAAAGAAGGGGACAGAAGAGTTGGTTATGTAGATGCAGAGGTAGAAAGCAATGGCCAAGAATTTGACCCAGGCCTTGTAGGCCAACAGAAAGTGTCTGGCCATGTCAAATACACAAAGCCCACCCTAGATTGTGTTTAGGGGTCGTTTATGGCCATGAACAGATGTTCACAGCCACGGTGAACCTTGAATCCTGCATGGGTTTGGGTCTGATGTAGGATGATTAGCATTCCCTCTCTCTGGATTGCAGTGTCTGGTTTTTGGTGCCACCTCACAGTATGGTGTGGCAACAGAGATAAATGGTACCCTGCTGCAAATGGAAAGCAGAAATAGTTTGCAATTCTAATGAACCTGTCCTGTGCTCTTCAGTGTCCTTTAAACCCTGACAATTTGCAAGAGTAAAGGGGGAAAAGTCTTACTGGGTGGCAGGTAACAGAGAAGAGGAGCCTGTGCCTGCCAACAGCAGAGTGTACATTAATTTTGTCTTGTTTCCTTTTCATATTTGTGCTGAAGATGCTTATATATTTTTATTACAAGATACATCAGTTAACTGCTTCACTGTTTTATATGTATTTTTTTCTGATCCAGAACCGAGCCTGGTATTGCCATTAAATCATCTGCTGTGTGTTTCTTCATTATTATATTGTTCTTTGTCAATTTATTGCCTTTTTGCCTTTAGTGAAGCAGAGGTGGCAGCTTTACAGATGGGGAACTAAATCAAAGAGAAACTATGTGGCTTTTTGTATGACCTATGAAGACAAAATTAATAATCACTCTCAGTGACAAGTGCAGGCACTACTTGCAAGTGTTGTAAGTAGTTTAGCTTTGTTGTCAGTGCTGGTTTGTGAAAAGTTTTTATGACAATGTTTGAGGTACTATTACAAATTTTTATTCCTTTCATTTTTACTCACAGTGAACCCATTCAGCGAAGGCTTTCTGTACCTCCAGACCCTCTCCTGGATATTGTTGGGCTGAAGTTCTCACCTCTGGTACTAAAATACCTTTGCTAGCCTTTTGTCTTGGTTCCTCAGCAAAGCTACTTCTTCATGGAGCTCTCTTTATCCTTCCTGCTTGCTTTCCTTTTCTTTCATGCTGCCTTTCTTTGACATTTTATGGCCTTTTCTCATACTCTTCCTTTCTTCTTTCCCTTTAGCAGAGTCTCCCATTTGAAGTTTAGAGCAAGACTTCCCTCTGCCTTCTGACATTCACTTTGTTCTTTGCCCCTCCTGTGAGTGGGTGCCAGGTAGTGCTGACATCCTCCCCTGTGCCCCTAGAAATACAATAGTTTTCTTTGCTAGTTCCTACAACAGAAAACATTTTATTTTTGCTTTTTCTTTCTTTTTTGACCTTTCTTTATGAAGCTGATCATTCTCTAGTGAGCTCAGTATGGTCAATGGAGCCATGGGCAGGCATATACTGTGTGGTCCACATGAGGCATGCAACAAAGTCTGTGATGTTTATTAACAAAATTGAAGATTTTGTAAATGCCAGCACTTCAGTTGAGGCCTTATTACTGTTACCTGTCAGAACTGGAAGGCTTCTTGTCATATTTTACCTATGCATCAGGGCTTACATGCATATGGAAGTAGCCCTTGGGCAGGTCAGAATGTTACTTAGCAAAGTAAAGCTAAGTGGTCAGTCTTTAAAAGGACATTGTGGGAGTTACCCTAGTACTTTTTAGTACTATTTTAAATCAGATGGCCTCTATGGAGGTCTTTGCTGGATTTTTAACAGTGGGATGTTGCAATGTCTAAATGCATTGTTAGCAGATTTCTTTGAGAAATGAGGAGGAGGATGTTGTAGTGCCCCCAGGATAAAGAAAGACAATCATCTTTTAAGATGTTTTTCTAGTTTTTCTACTAAGTATGAGTTAGAAATTAACAAATTAAAGTCTCAGTGAGGTATAAGTCTCACCAAAGACAGCCTGTAGCTCAAAAAGCTAGAAGGATCTAGTAAGAGGGGACATGAATGATATGGGAAGTACAAAATAGACCAGAACTTTCACTCACACAGTGTAATCCATAGAACTTTTTTTTTTCCAGAGACAAAGCTTTCCTTTACTCATATGTTCATTCAATACCTTGCATTTAGGGTTCCAATGACAATGACTTTTTTGTGTACCAAAGTGCTTAAACTTAAATATAGCCTAGGGTCTTGGAGCTGAGAGTTTACTAAACACCAAATGTACTGCTTTGCAGATGTGGCTAATTTTGTGACCCATGACTAAAACACCATTTTGAGAGAGTGAATTGATTTCATAGAGGTTCTAATTTTCCCTCATAAAAGTCAGCAATGGAAAAAACCACCTTAAGGCCTATGATAACCACGGAATAGTCTATAATATTATGAGAGTCTGACCTCACTGATTTGAAATCCAAAACAAAAATAAATTTTAATGTTACCTCGGACCGTAACAAATATATAATCTCCCTTGGACAAGTTTGCTCTGAGCCCAGCCTACAAACCTTGAATAGTCTGGTAGGTATCCAAATATTGGCATCTTTCTGTCTTGCATATCCTCACTCAGTAGGTCCTCATGAATGAACCACTCATACCGGAGGAAAACTCCCATTAGAATGAGAAGAGCTAAAGTCTTAGTCTTATACCCCTTCTACAGGTTAAACAAATCACCCTGAATTTTTGGTTTAGTGAGAGTGGGAGCTGGGAAAATCAAATCATTGGAGAAAATTGCATTATACTGAAGAACCACTGTCTGAAATAAAACAGAAGAATCAGTGCAGAAAGAAAATAATGTAGAATAGGGTTGGAATAGTTTCTCTTTTTCAGATAAAATGTTAATATTATTTGTAGCACTTCTTTTAGGAAGTGTGTAGTGCTCTGGCTAAGCACCAGCACTCTCTGGTTACCTGTCCCATTCTCTGCAGCACCAGGGCTCAGCCAGCTCCTGAAGGACCATCTTTACCTTCACCTTTTACCCATGGGTCAGATGGACTGTGGCCTTGGTACTGCTCCTGCAGAAACAATTTTATTGAGAGAGAGAATGGGATAAGTGTCCGACCTCACTGGTTTTAAATTTTCACCTTTTGTACTATCTGCAGAACAGGAAGAAAGGCAAATAAAGAATCCTTCACTTCCAGTCCTGGAATAAAAATCCTAAGGTCATGCAACACTATGCTGTTTGTTAACCTGGGAAGATGATAATGATATAGGCTGACCCCAGTGTCATAAGTACTATATTTGATTTGTTTTAAAAAAGAATGAGAGACAGGAGACTTAATATTCTAAGCAAAATGTATGGCAGTATATACAATGCATTATGCATTTAGTTGTTTCTGCATACATCAAATATTTCATAAAGTGAAGACACATTTGAGAATCTCTTCTGTATCACAAAATACTAATATGCAGCATTTTGGTACTGGAGGAAATTACACCATGTTTAAGTTCCAGAGTTCCCATTACACAGTCATAAAACAGCATGACAAATTGTTTCTAACACATGACAAATTGTGTATCAACCTCTATCAAGAAGATTCTGCTCCACAAAACATGCACGATACCAGCATTTTGTATAGTGAGTATCACCTGCTCTTCCTCTCTCCTATATGGATCAGTGACTTGGTGATGGTATAATTAACTCACATTTTCTTGCTTCTTGGCTAAAAGATTTGGATCCCTTTGGGTAGTCATATGATAAATCTATTGGTAACTTTTCCACTGCCTTTCTAAAGCAATTTGGCTAATGTGCAGAGCTGAACTTCCAGCCAAGTCTAAAAGGCTTTTTTCCAAGTTTAGAAAATGCAACTGTTCACTGTGTTCAGCAATAGTTTTCCCATAGAAGAGGGTAAAATAGCTCTACTAGAATAGCTTCTGGTTTTCAGATACTCCTCTTGGGTACTTTTACATGGAAAATGGCCCTACTGTAGTACTTAGGAAAGAGAAACTTACCTGGTTTGAAGAAGGCACAGTGCTCATTATGTGGGTCTGGGCTTTACTGCCTTTCCAGTGTCCTTCTCTGTAGAACAGGTCAGTGTTGAACACCAATAGAAGCACACCTACCTGATCATTATGGCTCTACTAGCTTTGATCCTCAGCCTCTGAAGATGAAAAACTAGTTGGTATCAACTACTGCAGTGATTTTTTGTTCATTTCCAGGCTGGATCAAAGAGCAGAGTCTTTTTGTGGGGATTGCATCAGGACATTGCCTCATGCAGGAGGGACGGATGCAGGCTGGATGTGTAAGGAACAGCTTTGCCCCAGTCTGCTGTGGCTCTCCATGACAACACGATGGCTGAAGCAGACTGCTAGGGTAGATGTTGAAGGCAAGCCAGTGGCACTGAGGCAGAAGGCAAGAGACTGCATGCAGCAGCAAATTCAAGCTGGCGTGTCAGTCTGGTCTGTAGGAAGCCTTGGTAGCACCAGACATAGTGCCTGTGCCAAGGGGCAGGGAACCTGCAAGTGCAGTGATGATTGGAATAATTTCCCATAAATATTCTTTAAATATAAATGATGGTAATGAAATCATAAAAGTAATTTCTCTTGCAATTCCTTTTTTTGGAAAGAAATTGCACCTGAAAACATGTAGAGGTGTCCTTCTTTTCTAGAATATTATTGAAAACTAATAGACCATCTGAGTCTTCAGTATCATAAAGTCTGTATCCATTTTTTCACATACCTGCAGATTCATCTCCAGCAGCTCTCCCATCTGTTTGCAGGCTGTTTTCTAAAACAATGAGATGTCTCAGGTGCAGAAGAGAGAGACAATAATTAACAGTGTGGCCTACAGCATCTTGGTGAATGATCGATTTTAGTGAATGGATGAGAGAAGGAAGAAGAAGAAAGGTAAGCTTTGCAGATTTTTCTGCTTGTGCATGTATGTCTGTGCATGTTGGATAGATGTGCATACAGATCCATATGTATTTCCCAAGAAGATTATTTTCAGCATTCAGGCTTTCAGTCTTCTGAAATGTCTGTTGTGCACAGAAACTACTTGAAAAAGACAGTGCCATCTGCACTGAAGAGATTAGGGAGTGCAAAGGAATATTCTCTTTTATTTCTCACATTCCTGCTTCTCTCCATCCTGTCCCTGGAAAAACCCCAGCTTTTAACCAGTCAAACAGTTTTTAAAAAGCTGAGGTATAGAAACCTGCAAGAGAAAACCATGACAGCTACATACTGTTGGGAGGAGTATGACTGCATAAAAAAAATAATCCCAAAACTGCTGAATAAAAGAACAGGGAAATGTATGAGGGTGCATTAGCACGTGGCATAGTTTTTCTGTAAGTATTTATGTACATGCACTGAAGAGGGAATACTGAATTTATATATAGGAAGACTGTTTCACAGGTTTATGCATTGAGGTACTATAGTGTTTATACACAGCACTGAAAATTAAACATCTGCACATCTACAGAGAGGTTAAAAATGAAAACCATATGATTAATTGTAATTTTCTTTAAAAAAAAATCCTGAAATTAGAAAACCAAATATGTTTATTAGCTCTTAAATGCAAATGGCCTTATTTCAGATGTGCTGAGTGAGTGCTTCATCTGCTGGCTTCTATTATTAAGACTGGATCCATTTCTGAGAAGCAGCCATCAGGAAGGAGGTCCTATAGAATCTTCTCTGACATCTCCCTCCTTTAATGAATGTAGAGGTAAACATAGTAACAAAGGATGAGGAAAAGGCTGGGGTGCTCAACACGTGCTTTGCCTCAGTCTGTATCAGTGGAACTAAGCGTTCCCTGGACACCCATCCACATGAGCTAGGAGACAGGAGGGGATGGAGAATGAAGTCATCACCATTAAAGAGGAAGTGGTCAGTGACCTGCCACACCACTTGGACACACACAAGTCTGTGGAATTGGATGGTTGTGTCCAGTTTTGGGCACCTCAATATAAGAGAGATATCGAGGTGCTGGAGCGAGTGCAGAGGAGGGCAACAAAGCTGGTGAAGAGACTGGAGGGTAAACCTGACAAAGAACAATTGGGGGAGCTGGGACTGTTTAGTCTGAGGAAGAGGAGCCTGAGGAGAGACCTCATTGGTCTCTATAACTACCTGGAAGGACATTGCAGAGAGGTTGGTGCTGGTCTCTTCTCACAGGTAATTGGTGATAGAAGAGGGAATGGATTCAAGCTGCAGCAGGGTAGGTTTAGACTGGACATTGGGAAAAAAAATTTCACAGAAAGAGTGGTCAGACACTGGAATAGGCTGCCCAGGGAGGTGGTGGAGTCACCATCCCTGGATGTGTTTAAGGGTCATTTAGACTTGTTGCTGGGGGATATGGTTGAGGGGAGAATTTTGCAGTCTAGGGATGATGGTTGGACTCGATGATCCCAAGGGTCTTTTCCAGCATGAAAGATTCTATGATTCTATGACATGTCTAGCTAGCAAATAACCCAGCATGACTGCAGAACCTACGTGTCACATGAGTACACCTGGAGATACAGAGAAATGGTCCTGAGCAAGGTAATTGGCAAGGTAATCTTTGGGGAGGAAAGACACTGAGGGTTATGGCTCACCACACAGTAATTAAGTATTTTTCTGCTTTGACTTCTTTACTCCTTTTTCATATCCCTCTTGTCTTTCACACTCCAGTGCCCATGATGAATGCAGGGAGTACTTGAACCATCAGAAGAAATTCTCAGTGTGAGTTTTGAGGTTGGGATATCACAGATATCACCACTTACTTCTGGGCACCATACAGTTAAACCTGGCATATCAGAAGTGGTTCATCTCTCTAATACATGGTCAGATTTGGAAAATGGTTGTGTTAATAAGGGGAACCTGAAAGTTTAATCTTATCACAAGTAAGATGATTTCTAAACCTTTGACTTTATTCTGCAGTTTTGTAATTGGACAAGTGTAAGTGCTGCAGAGAGAAAATAGAGTGCCCCACTGGAAAGCCAGTAGGGCATTTGTGCCTTCAGAGAACAAACTCATTTGCCCTTTTCTTTTTTATGTCTGCTTATTTAAACAATTAAATAAATTAAAAACAAGGAAATGTTCTGCTCTGAGTCACTCTCAAATGTTTTCAGGCAGTTAAATAAATTAGAATCAGTAATCTAATGAAAAACTGATTTGCGCATGTTTACATGATATTAGGAAGCTAAAAGGTTTACCCATGCCCCTGGTTCTGGCTCGATGTAAAAATATGTATTGTGTCTGTAGAAACAGCTGCACATAGAGGCTGCTGTGGGATGGCTGCTCTGAGAGAAAAAAAAAAAAAAAAGCAAAAGACCAAACAAACCACAAAGACAAAACCAAAAAAACCCTCAAGCATTTGTCTTTTTCTCTTATGAATGTCCAGACTATGACAGTGGGGAAGACTACAGGCTGTCTTTTAGGATGTGAAAGCTGTCATTTGTGCATCCAAGAGAGGACTTTGCTATGAATGTGGAAGTATTTTTCTAGAAGGAAATGACATGCTGGGAAAGAATGTAAACCTCTCTGGAATGTGGGGAGTGGATTATGTTAATATCTGCATATCAACTTTCCTCTCTTGATTCACTTCATGCTACGTCAATTATACTGTAACTTTTCAAACTGCTGTCTGTAAGTAGTATTGCTAGCTATAGCCAAAGGTTGGAAAAATATTTTCCTTTCAAAATTTGATTTCTTGCTCACAAGGAAAGCAACAAGAAGGGTGAAAAAACAATGTTCTCTATATTGTGTACAGAAATGGAATTTCATATGTTTTAAATTTTAAATACAATAAAAAAATAAAGAATTTCTCTGTAGTATTCTAATAACTACACCTTTAATATCTTTGAATCCTCCAGTTTGGACAATATAAAAGCAATGTGAAATATAATTTTGTTTGTAATGTATGGATGATAAAGCACAGAACTGTAAATATATATCACACAGTGTTTTCCACACACAAAAAAAGAAAAAACAAAAACAAACTAGAATTAAAGCCAATTTTGTATAGGGAAGTTTCATCAAAATCAACACATTCTCATGTTTTTTTTCATACCACTTAAGCTGCTAACTCCTGTGAAAGTTGATCAGTTTGAAAATTTGCAACCTGTCATAGGTTCCATAGGCTTTTGTCAGTTTAAAATGTAGTTTTTCATGTCTTGGCTTGTATTACTCCTTCTTTACATTCTGAATGAAAATGGATTTATGACCTGGAGAAGAAAGCAAATGGTAGCATGGGAAGGTCTTCCCTACTGTGAAGAGCATAGAGCAGATGAATCAACTTCTAGTATTTTACACACCTATAACCTCTGTAATTCAGTGATATTTTTTTGCTTCTTCCAGTTGTTGGTTAAATGGCTACTGACTATAAAGGAAGAGACTCTCATGACTCATACTTTTAAAACACTTGTTAGAAAAACTACTCTTTCATATCAGTAGGGAATAATGTTATGGCTTGAAAGAATAACAGTCTTTCATGCTCTGAGGAAAGTTTCCCCTGAATTAAGCATTCACTTGTGTGAGTAAAGGCAGTTCTGGTGATAACACAGAAGCTATATAAATAAGACCCGTGAGTAAAGAAGAAAAGAGAGGAAAGAAAAGGTGCAGTGACAGTGGCATCCCCAAAAGATTTACTAGAAAAAAAAAATGCTTCCTGGGAAAATCGTATCATCATTAGTAGTCAACAAGTAACCTGACAGAAAGAAAAAAATACAAAGGTGGCTGCTGAAAAATTAGCATTTGAAGATAAGGAGAATTATGTGGAAAGAACTGTCCAAGGCAAAAATTCTGTGCTGCTAGAGAGCACATTTGGAGTCTCTACTCTCCCTGAATAGGCAAAATCTACCTGAAGAGGACCAGGACAAGGCACATTTCTCCTGAGAGTTGAGGTGTGTCTGTTTTCAGATCTTTCTGCATGTCAGCTGAAGACAAAATAGAAAAAATATACCAAATGGAAGGAGGAAATCTTATGCTCAGAAACTGTGATTTTATTTCATTGATGGGACATGAGTCCAAGGAAGTCTAAGGCTGTTTGGTCTCACAATAACAAGGCATAGAAAAAGGAGAAACCTGCAGCAATACTGGAAATTCATAAATTATTTTGAGCATGCCCTATTGCAATGCTCTTGGTTTCAGAGACAGCTGGTTCCTTAGCCCTGTGTGGTGATGTGCTTGGCCTAGAGCAGTAAGTGAGGAGAAGCAGCAATCTGATGAATTCTGAAACAGAATTCAAAGTGTGCTGGTAGGGAAAGGGATTTTTTTCAGCCCTTGTCTCTTTCATGCTGCTGGCAGTCCATGATGATACGGTAAAGCTACAATGTACCAAGCAAAACTGAAGCAAAGGAATATTAATAAGATGACAAATTCTTCCTCCTCCCTATTTACTGTCAGCGAGGCACCTCTTTGTTAACATTTTTTTTTTGTTAAAAATGTCTGGCAGTTACTGTGTTCCCTGTTTCCTGACCTATAGTTGTTCCTTAGGCATTCTATGTGTATTTTAGCTCATTTAATCTTTTCTCGTTTATTTTTTTTTCATTTAATCTAATTCCCTCTAACTCTTTGTCATTTGTCTTGCTTTTGTCTGAACTCCTTCAAATTCCTCCTGGCATGTTGGTAGCCAGATTTGGGCATTTGAGGTGTACTTTCAAAAATATGCTATTTGGAAGAACCACCCAACCCTTTCCATCTCCCACATCACCTTGGTAAGCTCATGGGACCACTGGTGGTCCTGTTGCCTCCCTGCTCCCTAACTCTGTATTACAGACTGCACACCACGGAGCATCTACTGAAAGAGCTGCAAATGGCACTGGCTCTTAGTTTTGGTTTCTTTTTTGTTGTTACTGAATAACACAATCCAGTTCTGATCCTCCTGTGTATACTCCTTAGATCATTTTCAGCATGCCGACCTTTCTGTTTTCTTTGTCTCACAGAATATCTGTGCTGCAGGATGTGATTCATGCACTCTCCTGCATCACTGCAATATCTACCTCCTTCATTATTTCTAGACCGTATCACCAGGCTCCTTATTACATTGCCTTAGGTATTTGTGTTTCTCCTTGTTGGTCTTGTCCCATGAACTAAGAAACTGATTATTGTCTGGGCTTTATGAGGTCAAGTCACATAATGATTCCCACGTTACCAACAGCAGATTTGGCTCAGTTTGCTGCTCTTTTTCAATTTCCTGAGTCTTTCTCCAGAGCCTCAGTCAAGAAGACAAACTGTGGTTTCTCAACAGGTTTCTCTGCTATGCTTCTCATTTGGAATGGAAGTTAATTAACAGATCTTTCCAGCACTTGGTGACCTTCAGTGATGCTTGAACAGTGGGCTCTACAGCCTTGAAAGTGAAACTGTAAATAATAGAGAACTTGCCGGCCAGTTTTTAAGAGAGATATTTCTGTCCCATCCCTGAACAAAAGTAATGTTCTTCTTCATAAAACTAACATGATTCAACTCCATTTTCCCAAATGTGAAGACAGTGTCAAAGGGAAAGGTAGTGGAAATACCTTGTCAGGTGTCTCCTACTATACTACAGGCAGATAAAGCATGGTACCAGAGTATTCCCAGACCAATGAATTTGTGTATATTTCAAAATGCTTCTTACTAAAATCCAAGTCTTGTATTTATATCCTCTTCTATCAACCATGTAGTTTATAGTTCTGCCAATAAAAGCCATCAAGATGCTATGCACTTTTTATTAATTAACATTTCATGATTCATATAGTGTATTCATCTTGATTTTTGTTTGCCTAGTTCTGTACCATGCACACTGCTGTTTTCCTGGATGGTAATGCTTGGATAAACCTGTATTTTTTCTTTGAAAGGTCTCCCTGCTTGCAACTTTTGTAGTTCCCTGTTTCACCACAGCTTTTGAAAAACAGCAATTAAATGATTCTCCAAATGCTAATTTTGTAATCCCCCATCAGGTGTACGATCTCAGTCTACTGATTTTGAAACACACAGTGAGAGTGTAGATCAAGAGGGAATTTCCTCACAATTAGCAATGTCTATAGACAGCCAGAAGAGTGGTAAAACTCAGATTAGAAAACCATTTACTACAGTGATGCTAGAAATTGAAAAAAAAGTTGTGTAGGTGAGAGGTAGAGATTTTCAGAAAAGAGATGGAGATCCACTTTGATAGCTATATAGCACAATAATGTTTTGCAGATGTCAGTAGATCAATGTGTAGAAAGAAAATGTGCGTGTGTGCACGTGTAAAGAAGTGTACAATCACATATATATATGCATTTTTTGTGTGGAAGTCTACATCTTGAGATTTGTAAGCAGCAGATGAGAATCCAGAAGCAAAATAAGTGTCAAATATCTTGGAGTGACAAAGAGATGAGGCATTTGGATGTCCAATTAATCATCTGAAAAGAATGCAGGATGTATCAGGAGTGCATGTGACCATATTGACTTGATGATAAGAAATGATAATTCAGAATCACAGAGATTTATGCATTGCAGTGAAATGAGGCAACCAGGTGGCACTAATTGCCAGGTAGTGGGCATGAGCTTGTGTTAAGCCCACCTGTGCCTGATTAGGGCGGCCCCTACTGCGCATGAGCAGGATTAGGGGGCCAATAAAGCTCACACCTGAGGAAGCCAGAGGGGAGGTCATTTTTGGAGCAGTAGCACTGATTCAGGCTGGTCAGCCCTGAGGGCAATAGACTCAGAGCACTATTTGTGAGTTTCTCCTGGAACACCTGGTTGGACCTTGGAGCACCGTGCCATAAAAGAGGTTCGTCTTGCTACATCTTTTTGCTACAATGCATGTGGGGATACACAGTGCACACATGAAGTAAGAAGTAAAGAAAGAGGGAAAATAAGGTAGATTGAAGGAAACCTGGGGCAGAACTGAAATCAGAAGGCATCAAGGGAAGATCAAGACCAGGAAGTCAGCATGCATTCAGCCATGGTACCATAGCACAGATTTCACTAAGAAAAACTACTAGCGTTGCTTCCATAAAAAGGTTTCCTTTTGATTGCCAGAAGTTGTCATACTAGATCAGAGTAATGATTCATCATATCTATTATCATGTCTCTGGCAGGGTCTAGGATAAGATATGTTGGGGCTGTAGCTGAAATTCTGTAACAGAAATCATTCCATATCCTCCTCTTCCTCCTCATTATGCTTTGTCCAGTCCTTAACAGCTGGGCAGCATTCTATATGATCATTCACCTCGTGTGAACACCAAAAAAGAAATAAAGAAGGTAATCTTCTACCTATACAAATAATCAAGAAAAAATAATGGTTTGGTCAGCAGCTTGTTGTGTGAGACCCAGGTATCTGCTTTTGGGAAGGATTGGGAAAGCATCTTCAAGCACAGTTTAATTCCTTAACTGAAAAATGGGACCAAAAGCTATTTCAAACCTAATGTCTTTTGACTGAAACTTAATGAAAGACGGCCTCTCATTGAAATTTGCTATAGAAGTATTTCAGACAGGCAATTTGTATTGAGCAATACCTCTCAAGGACTACAAATACTATAGATAGTGTATTTTGTGCAAATTTGTTTGCATTACTGGATGCTACTAAAACATAAAGAGTTTTCTGCTGATTTAAGGATGTAAGGCTCTAGCTCTCTGCATCTACCTTAGCAGTTATTGCAGCTGAACAGGACTGGATCTGTAAAGAGATCCATTTGGTGCGGAGGACATTCTGCACACTAATTTAACCTTAGATTAGCTCTACTCTGGCCCCACCGACCGAAGAAGTGGTAGGAGTTGGAGAGCAGTAGGAGCATTCCTCAAGCTCATCTTCCATTTTAGTTTCACCTTGAGTCATTTGGGTGCCTGTATTTAGGCATTTGAATCCCAGGCAGGTGTCCAAATACGCTCTTCCTAAGGTGCTCCTTAGCATCCACTAACTAAAAATAGAGTTTAGACATTTACATGTGAAAGCTTAAGTGTAAATGTCTTCACATCAAGCTGGATTCCTCCTCTGATGTCAAATGTGTAGCTCAGTATGGATTATCAAGACAAGGTAGGAAAAGATATGACCACATCCAGTGTAATTCTGTTTGATTTTCTACATTTTTTTCTTTTTTCAGATACCTGCAATTAATTGCCTCCAGTTAATTAGCTTTGTTATACCTTTACAGACTTGTAGCAAGCAAAGATAACTAAGCAACTGCTTGCTTGTTCTGCACCTGCTATTATGTGCAATGCTGTGTCACAAATGAGCAAATCTGGTGCTACATCTGTCTTGTCAGGATGTTGCAGAGTTTTCTAAAGGGTGGGACATAGAGCTAAATGGAATGGAAAGTACAAGAATAGCTCCAATACTGCTAGAAAATTAGATTTTTCAGTAGTCCTTGATCACAGCCTGCTAGAGCCATATTCTACATGTCTAGAGCCATACCCTATATATCTATAGAGATTAGTTTTCTTCTAATAGCGATAATGAGCTGATTAATGCAATGCCATTCAGAGACCAGTCTATTTCTGTAATGCCTATATAGAGACTTTTAAATAAAATGAACTCCTTCTTCTGGCTGCTAAAACTCGAGAAATATGTAAGGTTTTATGAACTTCAATCAGGATCATCCATCCTTTCTCCCTGTCTTCCTATCACTTTTCCCCATCTGCACCTCAATTTCACTATACCTGTGTGTCCTGTCCTTTCCTTCCCTATCTAACCTGAAGGACACCATCGTCCTCCAACTCTGACCTGCCCTGCAACCTTTATTTGTGCCATAATGCCAGTATCTTTGTCCACTTTGGGCAGTCAGCTCTTGCATACTGAAAAATCCAAGATGTTAAAACAGCTGTCACCAGCTGTTAGCTGGAGATATGCTGGGGCCTGTGATTTTGAAAAGACACTGCATAAAAAAGGATAAATGAAAACCTGTTTCATATGGAAAAGGCTTTTCCTATCTAGCAGTGGAGGCAAAATTCACCCCAAAGCACAGGGTCAGTGCAAGGGGAATAAATAATCTAATCATTGCTTGAGAAACTAAAAAAGGTAAAAATTTGTGGTGCTTTCTACAGAGGGATGGAGCAAGACTGGGGGGGTCTCCTCAGGTGCTGTCAGGGCTCCTGGGGCATGAGGCAGCTCCAGCCAAAAGGCTCAATCACCACATTTGCAGGGTGAAAAACCAATGTGCTCAGCTCCAACATGCAGTCTGATGTGCAGCCCTACCTGCTGTGCAACTCTGGGCTTTTTGGACAATGTATGTGCAGCTCAGTGCAGGCAGATGGAGTTTCTCTGTGTTTGCAGAGAATACCAGAATTTGTGACTTTCTCATTTTTATTTTTATTTGTTATTTTTCTCATCAGTGGTGAAGAAGGAGGAAGCAGAAGTTGCTTATGAGAGGTAGATGGAGTTGCCAAAGAACATCAGGACTAGCTGGGGGATAAGGCTGTTGGACAGCTGAATGACCATATTTTGTGGGAAGAATTGGATGTGCTCATATTACAGAGAAGACTGCTATACTGAGGAATAACTTACACTTTCTGAAAGAGTGCAAAATATTCCAAAGGTAATAGAGGATTCCAAGATGAATATTATCTACAGCAAGAGTGGGAAGCTCAGACCACTTTAGCACTGCACAGGAGGATGTGGTATATATAATCTGAGTAAAGAAGGTTTGCAGTAAATATTAGACACCTTTTAAGAGATGCAGTGCCAAAACCACTGGAACTTCTAGAAAAAGAACCTGAGGTTCATGGAAATATCTGTTCAACTTGCTAGCTCTGCTAAATGGATAATGTGTGAGGAGAGCTTGATTTACACAAGGAGACCATAGCAGGCTCAAAGCCAGCTTTCAGTAGCAGGTGGAAAAATGATCGTTTAGGTGGGGGTGCAGATAAAAGGCAAGAGAATATTTGTCTGCTGAGGTCAGGATTTAGGGCTCATCACAGAACACAAGAAGAAACTAAATATCAACACCTGTGTAGCTGAACTTCAAAGCTCCAACATTCAACACCTTTTGCTATTCTGAAGCTGAAACTCTCCTAGCAGATGCTTCAAATGCTGCCACTTTTTGCAATTGTTTTGTGAGGTGGGCAGATGTGTCCATTATAAAACCATCAGCTTGTATGTAGCATTTCAATACAGCTTAGTTACTCCCAGCGTGTCTATTCCCATATTTTTATCCCCACTTATTTTCTTCTTTGTAGTGAATGCAGCACAAATACAGAGACCCAGCAATTAAACTGTCATTCACAAAGCCTGGAATCGAAGCACATCTTTCCAACAGGGGCATCTGTGCCTGCATTTGCATTATAGCTACATCCTTCACTGTTTCTTTTTCAGTGGTTTCACAGTCACCTCAGGGTCCGTTTCAGAGCCAAACTGCTGTTTAGTTCCCTTTGAGTAATCTCTTTTGCTGAAGAATTTTCTCAGTCCTGGAGTTCAAAACCTCCACAAGACAGCCTCATTTAGTGCCCTGGTGTGGTAAGCTCCGAGTGGTGAAGGGATACATGTCTTTAAACCTGTACTCCTACCTGAGAACTATGGGAAGACCATATTTGTGCAAACAGTATGTGCTCACAGCATCAGACATGTCTATAGCTAGCAGGAAGAGCAGGCTGTGGGGTGAAGGTAGGCAGCATTTGGGCAGGATGGGGCAGGGACCTCCCCACAACCTCCATCTCACCACAGGTAGAGCTGGCAAGCAGAGCTGGGACAGGAGACCTGGGACAGCCAGACGTGGCTGAGGGAATGGGATGGCTGCAGAGTCAAGACAAGGAGGCACGAGGAGGTGATGGGCAGGCACAGGCATGGCTGCAGTGAGGCTCATGCTGGGACCCAGTCCCTGGGGGGGGAAGCAGCAGTGCAGCTGCTGAGCTAAAGGGGAGGCCCAGAAGAGGCTTCTCACAGCTCATCCTCATGACTGAGCTGCTCCTTCATCCATGGCTGACCCCTGGTTTCACAGCAGTACCACATCAGAACTTGATGTCCTTGAACACAGGCAGCCAAGTGCTGAAGGAGGGAGGAGGAGGAGGAGGAAGGAGGAGGAAGAAGAAGAGGAGGAGGAAGAAGAAGAGGAGGAGGAAGAGGAAGAGGAGGAGGCAACATCTGGTGTGCTCAGGGCCCTGATGCACACATCACTTTCAAAACTCCTGGAGGAAGGTGTATGTTGATTATTTAGTTTTATATGTAACTGAGAAGAGTGGGACCCAGCTGGTCATGGGTTTTCAGCACTGCAACAAGATAAATATTTAAATAAAACCCCCATGATACACATTTAAACTTCATGTGCATATTAAGAACTAATTGAGAGTTGGTGACTTCAAGACACACATAGCTTCCTACAGTACTCCTATAAGGTCAGATCTTAGTAACTTACGCTCTGCTTCATGAACAAGATTTCTTTTGAAAATTTTGTCTTTTTTCTACACTATTTTCTCCTAATAAAGAGAAAGCAAAGAATCAAATGTACAATTAATCTAAAAAGCACTGCAGCTTGGTCTGGTGTTGTTGGGGAACAGGTATGATTCAAGTTAAGTGACAGGCAGAAGTACTGCCTCAGCTCTGCTGTTCTTCACTGTTCAGGCATACAATTTGCTTCTCACTTTTCTACAACTTCACAAAGTTATTTCTGTGTTACTGCCCAGTGAAAGACACAAAGGTTGCATTTCCAGCTCTCAGGATGGCTTTTGCATTAAAATGGAGTGCACACCCCTGCTTTGCAAATATCCTGTGGGATTATATTGCAATGGTGGATTTTGTTAGAGCACTCCGGTGTCCTCCTTGTAAAGATTGCTATGCCAGAAGGAGTAGAGTGATACAAATAAAAGGAAAGTGAAGTATACATTTGCAGTGTCAAAATTAAGTCACACAGTCATGGAGCCTTAAAAAAATGTAGACGACCAGATGACAGGAAACCCAACATTAGGTTTATCCTTTTATCAAATCCAGGAGACCCATGAAACTCCTTCTATTGGCAAGATATGAAAGTGGGTCTAATATGTGTGGGCAAGAGCTCAAATACAGTCTATGCAGCATGTTCTCTGAGTCCTGGCTGGTAGGAGCCTGATGACCATGATACATCAGGCTCTGCTCCTGTTCCCCTTCAGAATCAAAGAATTTGCCATGCAGCTCATGGACTTCTGAATCCCTCCCAGAATATCACTGGCTTCTACCCACTGCTTTGTAAATTGTGAAGTTCCTTGGCAGAGACAGGTGCAATTATTGCCTGCTCAGATGATAAACAGAATTGGATAATGTCTGCTTTGGTGTTTGATTAGGCATCCAGATTTAGTTCCTGTAAAGGAATCCCTTTTCCACAAGGCTTGGTGGTAATAATTTTTCTGTTACAAATGACATATATTGTCCAAGTGTCATTTGCTACTCAAGCCTTGCACAATTACATAATTAAGTAATTTGTGTGTCCTACACTCTACTGGCATTTATTTGAGAGGCTACATTAACAACTAAACTTCTCTGAGAGGGTACTGAGTTAAGGGGTGACATGGACCCAAACTCTGTCCTTGGAAGCACTAATCAGTACTTTGCTGTGTGAAAAATAGCTATAACTCTTGATATTTATATCCACAAACAAAGTAAATTAAATTACCAAATGATATAGCCTAAGTCTTTAAGGTCACAAAGCCAGAGCTTATAATTGGCTTAAATATTCATTTCGACTTTTATGGTTTGATTTAAAAATTAAAATTAAAAGAAATATTTTAACATCTCTAGGTTCTTAACACTGAAGTAATGCCATTATATATTGTAGGAGGTTAAGTATTACTGAGGCTGACTGTCCTTGTGAGGCACTTCAGTATCAGTGAATAAGTTATCTAGAGATGAAAATTTCCAGTTGCCAGGTGTGTGGACCAACACACTTTGCTTTCATGAAATACAGAATTGCTGACTTGGTTAGCAGTAGCAAATACAAGTCATAAACTGGATGGGGATTTCTGTTCTTCTTGTACCACAATCCTGTGTTCCCTAAACCAGGGTCAAAAAACAAAGACAAAAGGAAAATATCTATTTCTGTGGATTTTCACATAAGCCAGCAAGTATGCCAGTGTATAGACAATGTTCTTCTACTAAAATACTGCAGCCTGATTTGAAATGTCATTGGTGGTTTTGTAGAATAATTTTAGGTTAATTGCTATTTAGGAAAGATCAGGTTACACCTCGCTGTTTGTGGTTTAGTAGCTGAATAATTTATGACTTCACTGATGGATCAGAGACTGAAAAGAACTTGCCTAGGAAACCCATAATTCACGGTGGTTGCAATTTTGTTTCTTTTGAGGAGGGGAAAGAAATTTTTGGTGCTTACTGTAGGTCTCTGGAGGCTGCACTTGCACATGCAAGAAGTCCAGTGCCATAGAATGAGATCCAACTGTTACTGAGGACCTGATGTGAGCAATTTTTCCCCGTTTCAGGTGAGCTTTATTTCAAACAAGCTCTGGTCTGGTCCAAAGGACAAAATGATCATAGCAGCTGCAGGGCAGTGTATGTCAAGATAGGATTCCTCAATCCTATCTTCTAGTTTGATTTAAGTTTAAAATAATCTGGTTCATATCCTTCAAGACCTTTCCATCATATGAATCAAAGCATGCTAAGTGGCAACCATTGTGAAATCTGCCTTCAAAAGCATGTTCATGGTCTGAACTAAAGCACTACCATAAGCATGCTTGGTATGGAAATAAACACACTGCACTAAAAGGATTAATTTTATGTCAGAGTCCCATACTTTGGGATTTGGCTATAAACTCCTTAGTAACCTGAAATGTTGCAAGTGGCCCCATTGAAACTTCATCTTAAATGTCCAGATTTGCTTATTATTATTTTTTTAATGTTTTGCAGATTGCTGAAGAAGAAACACCCTGATCTAATTTACTAATTGGCTTAAAAATCACCTGTAATAAACTATGTAATTGTACAGGGAAATGATGATTTCCCTGTCCAAGGGTGTTATTCTGCATGTTTTCTGTGATATTCACATGCAGATGCTGCTCAGGTTCTATAGCATGTTTACCAAACTGCTTGCTCAATGAGCATTAAGAATTTTTGCATGTATGTAACGTTTAAGGAAATATGAATTCATTTTGGCTGATTTTTGTTGAATAAGCAAATCTAATTCAGCTTGCTCTCGGATGACAGGATGACAGTTTAATATCCTTTTTGACTTAATGTAACTAGAATGCTATAAAAAAGAAACTATTTAAAGCTAACACACTTTTTCCCTCAATCTTTTGGTTGCAGTTTCTATAAATCAATGTTAAAGCAGAGTGAAAAAGATTATCATTAGCTGGAAATTACCTTGACTGAAATCTGAGGCATGTAGCTCAGCTAGAGGTGCTGGAACTACAGGAGTCAAATGTAGTTCCAATTAAAAATTATAAATTAGAGCTGCGAGAGTGTGGGACTGCCTGCCTGGTGAATGATCTTTCTTTCATATACATACATAAAAAGGTCATTGAGTTCCTGAACTCATAGAGATTAGAAGCAAATAGACTGTCTCATAGGGTCTCAAGAGAAAAACCAGCACTTTGAAACTCCTCTCCCTGGGATGTAATATTGTGACTGAATTTCCTATCACAGGAAAATTTACTCTTGTTTGCAGATAAAATAAGGAAGGAGTATCTAACCAGTTAGGAAACTAGTGGTCTCAGAAGAAGCAATTAGGTAAGACAGTTTGTCAGCATGAAGGAATCACAAGTTCAAGCTCCCCTTCTGTTACAGACTGGCTGTGTGTGCATGGCAGTTTTCTCAGGGGATTACACTCCTCTGGCCTGGGTCTTCCATGCTCAATCAGACCAGACCAGTCCAAGAAATAATTTAAATTCCCATTTTTCAAGAAGGGATTTCTGTCTGGTCCCCAGACTCCCTTAAGTCTTAGAAACCTTCCCCAAAGCTGGTACATTTCCACGAATGGCAGTATTAGTGAAACAATGTACTCTTGTGAGAACATTTTTTACCAAGCCAACTGTACTTGGGCTTTTGTCTTTCACCTCTCAGATTTATTATTGCAAGCTGTCTGATGAGTTGATCAGACTTTCCTACATAAGGTCATATTCCCCAGCAGCAGTGGTTTCAGGAGCTCTTTTCACTTAAATGAACATTCAGTTTCTGAGATACAGCTAGAAACCAGCTTTAATGAAGAATTTGCCATTGTGCAGTCAATAACCAAGCTATCTGAGTATTTTATATCTGGAACATAAGGTTACCTGATGTTTTTATTAGAAGGGACATATGTGGTGATATGAGACTTTTTCAAAGCAGCAGATTCTCTCAGCTTGAAGCCCAGTGTCAGAAACCACTGAATAATCTCTCCCCATGAAACTTTTCCCTTTTTATCTATCACTTCACCATGACCCTGTGGATTCCCAGACTTGTCTCAGTTTGCATAAGGTTTATCAGCAACATCACTTGAATGTGTTACAGTCCTTAAACTGATGTACTCTAAATTTATCAAAATACTGTGGCTAGACAGGCTTGAAATCAAAGTAGGAAATGAAAGAGAAAAGGTCTTGATTATGGAGATGGAGCTGCTGCTCTGAAAGCATCAAATTAAGCATAGTAAACTTGTGTCAAAAACTAATCTGTTCCCCAAGCAGTAACTGAGCACTTCATGTAAAGCTGCCCTGGTAGCTGAGGCTGAGGATTAGTTCTGCAGCCTCTTCCAAGGTGCTGCCTCCTGGAGTGGATGCCCCAGTTCTGGACCTCATTCATATGACACCTGTGCAGTGTAAGCATCACCCCTGCATGAAAATGATCTTCAGAACTCTTTCTAGGAAGGTCTGTGTTCCCATCCTTCTGGCTAATGGATTTAGGGAAGTGTATTGTAGCACACTTTGCTGTTTGTCCAATGCAAATAAAACCTTGTTCGAGCTTGTCTGTGACTGGGATACACAAAGCCCTTTTGACAGATGGATTTTCCATACCCTGCTCATCCTCCTGTTTCAGAAGCTGTCTGAATGTCAGTCTTTCTGACTCCTTCTTTCCTGGGCATGCAGCTTGTGCTGTGGATCTTTTGATGGTGCTATAGCAATTCACAAAGGATTATGTATAGGATGTTCTTGATAGTCTTTCAGCCTGAGATGGATTTCTGGGTTTATACAGGGCTTGCATGAGACATATTGAGGAACAGTGGTATCAATGTGTTTTTATCACTGCCCATCACTACAGTTTTTTTAACTCCTGTCAATCATAATATAGTCATCTGTCTTTGAAGCAATGCCTGTGTGTAAGAGCATCGATATGTTTCACACTTCCTCTCTGCCCCCTTTAAACCATCACATCTGTATATCCATAGATACAGGTTCAAAGAATGCAAGATATTGAGTGGAAAAACCAAAGAGACTCATAGAAGATGAGCTGACCGAATACTATTGCTTTAACCAGGCATGAAATTTTGATAGAGGGGGTGCTCAGGGGCAATATACAATGGGAGCATTTCCCCTAAATCTTAGGAAGAATGTATAGATATATTAAATAACAGTTTTGAAATGTGAGTGGATATAATAATTAATAATATATATTGCCCATAACTAGAAGGTTGTGTAATGGTGTTAGCAGTATGGAATTGAAAGGTTTTTAGATAGATAGATAGATAGATAGGTCAATCGATCATGGGAATGGAAGCTAAAGCATATTTCCAGGCATTTTAACTCTCTGCTGCTCTTTAACAGTACAATCAATAGTTCTGAAAAGGGAAAGGCATTTGCAATGCTAATTGCAATTCACAAGTGGGGGTGTACTGAGTGGGTGGAAGAGTTAGTTGTTTGCTTGCTGAGGGACGTTTCAGAGCTGCTGAAGTTCTGATACTCAATTCTTTTTATAAAACAATTATCTGCTGAACCCTTGGCTGAACAGAAATAATATCTAAATCAGATAAATCAAGGAGTGTGGTACTTCTTCAGGAAGTAATTTTCTGGCAGGTTTAGCTGGTTGTCTCAGTGCTCCTAATGAGAGGAGAGATGCAACAGAGAAGTGCTGACCGTGGATCTTGCAGGACCAACAGTGTTTGCTTACCTTTAGAGTTTTACAAGGTCTGTCTCTTAGTCCAAGATTTTGTCAAGTATGTCCTGTCTTTTCCTATTTTCTGGTATCTACTTATTTGATTTCTGAATAATAAGTGGGTATTTTCACTTGTGGCATGACGTGAATCTGCCAACCTTGCTTACCCTGATTAGTGCAGTACTCTGTCCTTGCACGTTTGTTAACCCCACTGAAAATACTTGCAGAATAAATCAGTGTGATTGAGGATGTCAAAACTAAACTCTTTCACCCTCTCTCCCTCCTTAAGTTGGGGTGAACATTCCTCAGACTACACAAACTGACTCCACAGAGGGAACACATATGTTTGTGTGTGTAAGACCAGAGTGTGGAGTTATTTTGGGAAAGAAGAGGAAGAAAAATAATGTTTTGATGCCAAGTCTTGTTATGCCAATTTTCAGAAGTGCCACTGATGTCTAAGTATGTGGGAGTAAGGAATAGCAAAGGTATCTATCCCCTGGAACTCTGCAGTCTGCTGCTGACCTTCCAGTGTCCCCCAGGCTTTTCAGATATAACTTGGGGTCAGATGTAGTGTGGAGATTGTGTGTGACCTTGTGCACTCAGATGCTATTATTAATTGGGTCTAGGTGAGGATTTCCATTTGACACAGGGTAAAATTTAAATGCCTGTGGCACTTAGATGTGAATGACTTAGATTTAAATATCAAACTAGGAGTTCTAAAAGAAGACCAAATAGTAGTAATACTCCTATTCTTTTTTATTATATTTTTTCTTTAACAACTAACAGAGGAATGGCTAATACTGCTATATTTGCTTCCAATACTGAGCAATGGACATAGGAAATCTCCTTTCTAAGTCACTTCAGAATCAGGGTGAATTTTTTCCTAAAACAAAACTTTTTTTTTCTGAAAAAATAAGCCCAAAACTCAAACTTCTTGTTAACTTCTTCCAAATTCAACAAGTGATTATTGAACAAAAACTGAGAACCTTGAAAAGATAATAGATCTTCCCAATAGTGTTCTGAAGGTAATTTTAGCACATTTAGCTTTTCAAACCAGTTAAAAAAAAAAAAAAAAGTGATAAAATAAAACAAATAATTCATCTCAAAGCATTTTAATAATTTCCAGCTTTGCTCGGAAAAATGCTATTATCTCCTCAGTCACTGTAAAATGTATTTATTACCTACAGTAGTATGTGAACATAACTCTGTGGAGTACAGGAGACATCAACAACTATGATCTTATAATGTCTGCACTGCTTGCACCAACGTGTTGCATAAGGTGGGTCCCTTTCTGTAATGTCTGAGTAAATCTGAAATAACTCCATTGATTACAGTGGGGCTACTGAGAATATATTAGGATAGACATCAAGAAGAAATTCTTCACTATGAGGGTGGTGAGACACTGGCACAGGTTGCCCAGGGAAGCTGTGGCTGCCCCCTCCCTGGCAGTGTTCAAGGCCAGGTTGGATGGGGCTCTGAGCAACCTGGTCTGGTGGGAGGTGTCCCTGCTCGTGCAGGAGGGTTGGAACTGGCTGATCTTCAAGGTCCCTTCCAGCCCAAACCATTCTGTGATTCTGTGATAATCCAGAGTGGCTGCTCACACAGCCCAGCCACAGACTGATGCCAGAAAACCTGGTAATTGAGTAGGGAGCAAGGAACAAAGATTTAGGATGGCTGAATGGTAGTACCTAGGGGTGTAATTCCATGAACACAGTGTTCCTTTGCTTCCCTTTAATGTGGTTTCAAGAATCTTGCAGTTCCTATTATTTATTTATGTTGCAGTATTGTTCAGTATCCCTCAGAAGGACTGAGAGTGGTTGTTCTGACCATGAAATGAGAGTGATGAGAAGACAGACTGGGTAAATGGCAACCACATGGGCAACCTAGCACTGCAGTGGTTCAGTACCAAAGGGCCACTGGTCCTTCAGGCTCCAGGTGGAGTGGTTAGATTGTGCTTGTTGTTTTAAAAAAATATTATTTTCTCTTGGATGTTTCATATGAAACTGAGGAATTTTGAAAAAACTCTTCCTATGTACTGACTCGCAGAGAATGAATCTCCAGCTATGAATTCTTGTGAAACTGGAGGTTTCCTAGGCTGTAACAAGACAAATAAACTTCAATCAACCCCTTATTGAACTATTAGTAGATTGTTATACATCCCATGTAAATATTGAAAAATATCAACAAATAAATACAATGGGTGGCAGTTCAGAAAGAAAAACACTGATGAAATGCAACAGGCAGAGAAGCAGCAATGAGATTCCTGTCTTAGGAAATGCTCCAAATGAGTGCTAGTAAGGTGTGTATTGCTGTCTGGAATATCTGTAATATATTTGAGATTCCTTTAAATGACCCATCAGTGAGGGCTCATCTGTTTTCTCAAGACAGATCCAGCTGAAGTGGGGGTAGGGTGAGTGGAGGCAGCTTGCCCAGACTGTGAAGAGCAGGCTCTGCCACGTGAGTCTGGGCAGGCTTGCTTGGATGAGAGGGCCAGGTAGCTGTGTTCCTGTGATACAAAACTTGAATTAATGATCTGATGAGGCTGCTACCTTGGACATGGTGCAGATGTGGTACTCCTGCTCCTGGACATAAGTTGTCTGGAGTGGACTGCTTGAACGCCAAATGAACTTTCTGAGTGAACCCCCTGGGCACAAAATGATATTTTCCAATGACAGTTTACTTTCTCTGAAAATTTCCAACCAATTATTTTAATCTCCTGTTAGTTTAAGCATGGAAAAATGATTCTATGAGGAGATATTATTCCATTGGCTAGCCAGCCACCTTAGCCTGAGGTCTGGCGTGCTTTTCTTATTTGCATTTAATCATAACTTCATTATTTCTAAAAGATTCTTTGAAGGTTATGGTTCATATGAATTGAAAGACCTGTGGAACTAATTACAAGATTATAAAGTTAATCTGCACACTGGTATAGAGGTTCCTCTTTCTAAAAATTCTGATAATTTCTTTTGTCTTTCACAGATGGCCACGCATTACTGAGGTTGTGACTAATTCTCTTCCAGCCTAACCCTACATGCTTGTAATTTCCTTCCATTTTCCTTAGCTCTATGCCTACTTTTAAATTCACACTTTTGACAGTTAGATATTAGTATTCACCTTAAATGACATTAAAGCTATGATATAAAATCCAGGCAGTGTTAAAACAAGGTTGGCACCTTTAATCCCGTGGCTTTGTGTCTTGGCACATTCTTGGTATGCATTTTCAGATTAATTGTGGTAGGAGTTACAATTTCATGGACTCCATGTGCTTCATCTTTCACCTTCATCAAGCCTGATGATCCCTTCCACCACAGAGCTGCTCACTGGGGTAGTGGCCTCATGTGACACTACTGAAAAAGAGCACCACACGTGGATACCAGGTGGACATTGAGGAGTATAGGACATGTTAGTCTCCACTTCTGGCTATTTTCTGTCATGAGTTGGGAGGAATTTGGAAGGACAGATTCAAATTTATATATAAATATAATAAGTAAAGAGAAGATATTAAAAGCTGGTTAAGTGAGTTTTGAAACCTGGATAATAAAAGCATACAGCATGTTCAGGTATTAAAAAAAGAAGCAAAATTGTTCTGTTTATTTCCTTCAAATAAATATGTCAGTTTTTAAGAGCTAAGCCATTACATTAAAAAAAAATAACAATCTCTAAAATAGCTCAGATTCAACCTGACAAAACTGGAAGTATCTTGAGAATGGGAATAAGAAGAGAAATCTGGTTTTGTCAGCTGAGTGACAACAGTTTCTTTTATGACTTTCCAGATGAAGAAACTAAAAATGTGTTGCATTATGTTACAAAAGAAGTGAACTCAAAGTCCTCTGACATAATTTTATTTTGGAGTCACTGGCTAAGAGGCATAGTCAGAGTTTTAAAATGAGAAGAACTAAATGTTCCTCATGTGCTTGGGGTTTTTTTCCATGCATTGACAGAACACTTGTCACAGTCAAAGCTGTGCAAGTAGAGGGATGTCAGTATTTTTTTTGTGGTGTGTGTGTGGGGGCTACAGTAATGTGAGTCATGGCTAGTATAACAGGGTCATAATCAGTGGCTTAGATGTTGTACCATATAATGCAAAACACTAGGAACTGGTCCTGACAAGCAGCAGTTGTTGATGTATTCTTTTCACTGTGAGATGCCCTCCTCAGACAGGAAAACTACAGCCTAGGGTACACCAGAGGTGCTACATTCAGCCAATGGGATGGAGTGATGCCTCAAGCTACGGGGTCACTCTGTTCAGTTTGATTTGCCCAGGTCATCTTTCTGAACACTTGCCTTCCCATGATGTTTTCTTAATGCCTGCCTCAGCATTTTGGCCTCTGTTCTGCAAAGGCTTTAATGCTTCTGCATTGCAGCACACGGATGGGCTCTCAAAGAGCACCAAGCATTCCTGTGTGCCCTGCAGAGCTGGCAGGCAACCTGGGACACTTTGATCTTCCTCTGTCCAAAACATCCAAAGTTTGTGCATCCAGCTCAAGTATTGGTGAGCAGGCTATTGAAGGTGTGCAGTTCTGGGTCAGCACGTCTCTATCCCACTTTTCCTGACTCAGGAACTGAATATTTTATGTATTGAGTACCACAAGAGGCTCCCTCATCACCTGACATATTTGACAGTCGCACAGCACTTCAAAGAACTTCACAGGGTTGTTAGCAGTAGCAGGGATTTTCACAAAGTTGTATTTTTAGCACAGAGTCTGAAAGAATGACTTGACATATAGTACAGTGATCATAACTTTATTCCGAGCACGATGGGCTGCTTAATTTATTACTTTTGCAAGAGAAAAAAAAAAAATCAGAATAGAATATTTAGCAATGTCAAAGTTTCTTTGTAAGAACTGCAAAAATGCTGGGTGAGCATTTATTAAAAGTAGCTCAGATTGTGTTTTTCACTCCATAGTGTGATTGATGCCCTAGTTTTCCCTCCATTGTTTATTTCAGGGATTTTTGGCTGCTACCATTTCAAAGATATAGGGTTATAGTAAAAATACACTAGCAGACTGGTTTAAAATAAATATTTTTTGTAATATTTGGACCAAAGGAAGAATTTTTTGTTCTGGAACATTCATTATCTGAAACCACTTCCAAAGAACAATGACAATATGTTAAGTCTCTGTATGATGAGTGCCCATGTGTCTCTTTTTTGACTCATCCAGGCATGTGGCCAGTGATGAGTGTTTTTAAAGTAAAAAAAAAGCACATTTAAAAAATCTAAACGAATATACCAAGGTCAGTGAATTGGCAACAGCTATTGAACATTCTCTTGATTGTCTCCCTTCCCCTTCTTACTTCTTTCCTTTTAATTCACCTACTTCTACCACGAGGTATCATTCATCCTTTCCAACTGCTTAATTCATGAGGAATAGGAAACTGAGGAAAGTAGAATGTGAGTTTATATTATACTATCTCATTGGCTGCCATGGTATTGCATACAGACTTCTCAGCATTCTGTTTCTCATTAATTTTTGAGGCATCTTCTCATGTAGATGTTCCTGACCCACTGTGTTACTTAAAAGATGGGAATTGATTCCATGTGATAAACCTCTTATCTTCTTTGGCTTTCTGTAGATCGATGTTCATGGCTCTGTTGTATTTTGAATGAATTCACTGTAAACTAACTTAGTTAATACTACTGCAAGTGCTTGTCTAGACACTTGGCAGGGGCCTGTGGTGAACATTCAAATACATCTGAGTATAAGGAGTGAGTATGTACATCATAGAATCATAGAATGATAGAATTGGCTGGGTTGGAAGGGACCTCAGAGATCATCAAGTCCAACCCTTGATCCACTACTGCTGCAGTTACCAGACCATGGCACTGAGTGCCACATCAGTCTCTTTTTAAATATCTCCAGGGATGGAGAATCCACCACTTCCCTGGGCAGCCCATTCCAGTGCCTGATCACCCTCTCAGTAAAGAAATTCTTTCTAATGTCCAACCTAAACCTCCCCAGGCACAACTTAAGACTGTGCCCTCTTGTCTTGCTGAGAGTTGCCTGGGAACGAATCATGGAACGAATCTTTCAGGCTACCATTTATGAGATGCTGGTTCTTGTCACAGAGGTGCTCACCCTGTTCTGTGAATGCCTTTGGTGGAGAGGCTGTACCCCTGCTGGACCTCTGCTTTCTGTGGTGTGCTCTGCCAGGCAGTATGTCCCCAGGAACTGGGGAGTTTCACCATCATGGTGGTGATGATACACCATCAGTGTGTATCTGATGTTTCTAAAATAGGCATTAGATTGATTTCTGTTGATTGAAACAGGCTAACATAAAATAAGCCTAAAGAAGGAAATTCAAAAGATGCAATAGACAATTTTTCAGAGAAAATTTTGTACCTTTTTTTCTAGGGAGGGCTTCCTAGGGTTGCTGAATGAGCATTGTAATATCTCCTTTTTTCTTACACCACACAAGCTTGTCAGCACTATCTAGAAAGGGGTATGTAAATGATAAATCTCTTTACCCCATTCCCTTAAGCATTATTTTTCTGTACTACTAGGAACGGGAACAATTAATTTCAGGAACACTGACTTGCTAATTTCAGTTCTCATACCTAATGGATTTCACATCTTTGGGGCTTTTTTGTTTGCTTGTTTGGTTGGGTTTTTTGAAAACATTAAAAGGTGTACTAAGTCTTTTAATCTATTTTTCTGATTTACCATAGACTCGTGGAAACACGTTTCTAAAATCTGAATAGAAGCATATCAATAATCTTTAATGCTTTCTGTAGATTTCTTCACCATGCTTTATGTAAAACAGGGGAATTAATTTGTGTTCCATTTTCTTTCATTACGTGAGTTTGTCTACAGGACAGAAAACATTAAAAGAAATGTTTTCTATTATTTTGAGGAATTACGGTGACATTTTTCTTTTCCTTTTGCAAAGGATATGAAACAATGAAAATTTCCAAAGATTAAAACTGTTATATGAAGAATATAGGCTTTCTAAAATCTATGTAGTATTTTATGCATCTAAATTTTTATTATATGAGTTCTGATGTGATGTAAGATCATAACTGCAGAGGTAGGGAGTAAATCAGAAAGCAACAGAGAGGAGATGCTCTCTGTTACCTGTCATAATTTTTATTGTAATACTAATGAAGAGAAACCTCTTTTAGACTTCTTTTATTCCTATTTGTATTTTTTTCTGACTATATTTTCATGTGTTAAACCCACAGGTCAACTTAAAACAAAGGAAAAACCAGAAGGACCCTGTCGATGAGTCCTCTTGCAGGCTGCAGGTGTGTAGGTGTCAGGGAGCATTTTCCTTCCTGCGGCAGCCTGACTCTCACCTTTTTGCAGCCTCATCAGCCTCTCCTCATCTCCTTCTTACCAGATATGTCTCCCTACCTATGCCTCTGCTATTTTGTGATGGTTATCTCAGGCTGTGGGGAGTGGGGGCCCAATTTTCCAGTCCTGTCACCTTTAAAAAGATCTGGGTTGCCTGGGTTACCGATTATGCTGTGAAAAGACAGTACTGACACAATGACCTTGTGGGGTCCCAGATACCTACTGGATACCAGTTTTTCTTTCATTTATCCAATTTTTAGAAGCCTTATGTGTATTTTGGCATGGCATTTGTCTCTCTCAGTGAAAGTGGACCCTGCATTGCTAACGTTTTCATGTTAACTTCAATATTGTATGCATGTCATTAAAGACCAATGGGTTGCTCTTTATCTACTGGTTTAGGAGGCTCAGTGGCTGTGCTCCTGGTTTGTGCTGTGCTAAGGGAGGCTATGAAACACAGCATCTCTGTATGGGTCTGAAGAAACTATTAAGTTAGAAGGGTAAAAAGTTTCCTCTGCTGCTGAGTGCTGATAACTGAAGGCACACTTGTGAGTCCATGATGTGGTTGCTTACACTATTTTCTCTAGCCACTGAGGCAGAGAGGCAGGCAGTGGTTTCAGCTCATACTTTTGACTTCCAAGTTAGGCCAGAGGGATTTTTTTCTCAATTTGCAAAAGTCAATGCAATGTGTCCACACAGAGGGCAATAGGGAGCATATTCAGATGATAAAAACTTGTTATCATGGTCCATTTTGGGTTCCTCAGAACACCCATGCTTTGGAGGGCAGTGCAGATATGAGCTCAAGACCAGCTGGTATCTGGAGCATCTTACTAGCCTGGGCCATAACCAGCCCAGCTTAATCCATGCTCTCCAAATGGCCTCTGAAAATAATATGGTTCTGTTGGTGAGGCACTATATACAAAAAAACAAAGCCCATCAGGCTTGGACCTATGACTTTGGAGTGTGGGACCATCTCAGATCACTCTCCACTGCTGTCACAGAAGCTGTGGGTTCAGTTATCTACCCCCACAGTGCTTGCTAATTCATCCTTTATCCATAACATGACACCAGAACTGAAGGATGCTGGCATCAAATCAACTGCTCTTGAAGTCAAAAGGTCTCTGGGTTGTTGTGCTGTTGGTTAGCTGGAAGAGGGGATACATTTGAATTATATTGAGGTGCATTTGGTGGACTTGGATTTGGATTCCATTGGGGATGAGGAAACCACAGAGAGGTTATAATGAAGTGCACTGGTGCTTCAAGGTGGGCTTGATAGATTGGGATAGATTGGATTAGCTACAATATACTCCCTCAGTAGAGATGGACCTTAATTTGCAGGCTTTGATGCAGAAAGAATTTTGTGTGGTCTGTGAGCATTTGTCCCTAAATATGGCTTTTTAACTTGGAATTAGCTGTTGAGAAACGATCAAAATTTCTTGAGCAAATACAGCAAGCAAAATCCCCACCTCTGAATCAAGTGAACAAGGCCAATTTTAACCAGCTGAGCTAGTAATATTTAAATTCTCCAGCTTTCACTGGGTATTATTAAAAAATCTTGTCTAAATTTAAAACCAACAAAAAATCACATAGATTATCATAATGTAGGAAAACATTCTTTTTCATGATGGGAGTCATAACTGGATCTTGATTGAATAATAATAAATCAAATAAAGAGTATTCAGTAAAAGCTAAGTCAAAGTTTTAATTAAATCCACAGCATTATCTATTTTTCAACATACAGGAGAAGAGGCTGGGTATGATATATTCCCTCGACTGAAGAATGTTCAAGTTCCAGCTGGACAGCACTTTAATTAAGTTCTTTTTCTCCCTTTTCTCAGCTGAGGTCCCAGTCCATTACAATTCTGACTCAATTTTAAATGTAATGTATTGGAAAAGAGAGCTTGCTTGGTGTGTGACTGCAAAAAAAAAAAAAAAAATTTTTTTTCAGGAGGCTGAAAACCTGCAAAGTTGGTACTCTATAACTTGTAGTGGTAAGGGGGGTGTAGGGAAGACAGAGTGAAGATGATAACGTGGGAAGTGTGTCCTGTTCAAAGGCTGGTTTGTGGCTCATGCTTTCAGTGGAGCTGCTCCTGTTTCTGCTGTTTGCCAGCTGTAGTGTGACGCTGGGGATCTGCTCAGTAAAATGATAACACTTGCACAACAGTTTGTCCCTGGCTGGTTGACAAACTGAGAGCAGTGGTATCATTGCTGAACAAGAGCCCAGAGTGTCCTCCTTGTCATCCTCTCACACTGAGCTAATTGCTCACAGTCAAAAAACAGCTTCTATTTCACAGGTTAACGATGAAGAGATTTGTAGAAGTACCCGAGTGCCCAGGTCAAGGTTTTTCTCAAGTCTGACCTCATGGATGTAGATGATTCTTCATGGGGATTTTGCACAACTCAGGCTAAAGGCTGGAGGAAGGGACCTGCCACCAGGGATGGCTGGCACCAATCCTGTCCCTGCCAGTCATTGGAAGTGTATTTTATAGCCCATTTCGGTGGGCAAAATATTCCAGGTGTTCTGCATGGACTAGCAATAATTTATCTTCTCAAACAGTCTAGAGTTCAAGAGAATGGTACCAGCCAAATGGGGTTGTAAACTGATCATTTGGGAAGGCTTCATTGGAAAGACAAGTGCAATGAATTGCTCTGTCCACCATGTTTTATAGTCATGACTTTATTTTTACCTGGAAGCAGCAGAATTAAAAGACACAGGGTGTCAGTTAGCAGACTAATAACATATGTATCAGGGGATTGTCTGGGAGTTCAACACATCAGAGTAGCCATGCCACAGCATGTCATGTGCAATATTAGGGACCATGATGTTTCAATTAATAAATCAAGCTTGGGATTTAAAAATTGTTTTGTTTTGTTTTGTTTTGTTTTGTTTTGTTTTTTTTTTTTTTTTTAGTGAATTTCCCTTTTTTTCTCTTGTCAGTATTTTTTCTAGGATAGCTTGGCACTCAGTGGCTTTTGTGTAAGCTTCTGCTGGCTGTTCCATTGATCTAATACATTGAGATTATTGCAGCTAGAATTACAGACATCTCAGAGACAATGCTACTGTCATATTATATTTTCTTTAATTTCTTTTAGTTAGGGCTGCTTGCTGTGCTACCTCTAGGCCAAAAGAGCAAGAGGAAGCTTTGACTGGAGGTGTAGTTGTTTAGCTCTCTGTCTTCCTTGTTGAGACAGAGTGTGGCAATGCTGCAGTGCAGAGATACTTGAGCTGGCATTAAACTAATTATGTTGGGTACTGGAAGCATATTGGCTACAGCAGAGTGGATTCCAGTATGTTCTGATTTTCCCTGCCAAAAAAGCTTAGCAACTTGGGCACCAATGAACCAATAACAATAAACAGCAGTGTCTGGATCGGATTTTATGGGGGAGTTTGTTGTTGTGAAATTTTTCATGTTCCCTATGCTGCTACCTTTCTTGCTTCCGTAGTCTTTTATCTCTCTTTCCTAACTTCAAAGGAAAAAATGAAGCAAACAAGGATGACAGGATGCAGAAGCTGTGGGCAATACATCATCCACCAGCAGATGCCTGACTGCAGCTATTTCTCACACGAAGGCTCCTGTTACACAAAGCCAAATTCTTACACAGAAAACAGTTAGGAATTTAGTTTAATAAGAAGATAGGACAGATTGCAGTCATCAGGTCCCACTCGATACCTTTATATCCAAAGTCAGAGTTTCTGATAGGGTCAATCTAGTCAATCATTTTCCAGTCCCTGGTGGCCTAACAAGGTTCTACTCCTCAAAATGTCCCCATTCTTCCCCTTCATTATTTGTATAAAATCATAGAATCATAGAACTGGCTGGGTTGGAAGGGACCTCAGAGATCATCAAGTCCAACCCTTGATCCACTCCCACTGCAGTTACCAGCCCATGGCACTGAGTGCCACATCCAGTCTCTTTTTAAATGTCTCCAGGGATGGAGAATCCACCACTTCCCGGGGCAGCCCATTCCAATGTCTGATCACCCTCTCAGTAAAGAAATTCTTTCTAATGTCCAACCTAAACCTCCCCCGGCACAACTTGAGACCGTGCCCTCTTGTCTTGCTGAGAGTTGCCTGGGAAAAGAGACCAACCCCCACCTGGCTACAACCTCCTTTCAGGGAGTTGTAGAGAGTGATGAGGTCTCCTCTGAGCCTCCTCTTCTCCAGGCTGAACAGCCCCAGCTCCCTCAGCCTCTCCTCATAGGATCTGTAGGTTTGTAGGTTTGGCCATCTTCACATCGCTCCCCCTTCACCATCTGTGAAGTTCAGTCATTCTTCACAGCATTACCCCTAATGCTTGACCCCTTTTCATTCTGTTTTCTGCCATGTCCAGTGATTCACATTGCTGGTGTGATGAGCCATCCATTAGAACATGGCCTGATCATCTCCTGTTGCACCTTCACAAACTGCGAAGGAGAAGGACTAAGAGAACAGTCACACACATATGGTGGCATCCAGATGATCACTGAGGAAATTATGGGGGAAGGAGGACAAGACAGGAAGACTCAGAGACCCTTACTGAACAGGGAGATGTGACAGGTTGATCCACAGACAGAGAGGACAATCCAAGGAAACATTTTTCTTTCTCCAGAAATTGCTTTCTGCATCAGAGAAATGTGTTTGGTGAACTGTGTTGTTTTAGGCAGTGGAAGAAGAACCAATATTTTAATAAAGAAATGAATAAAAGTTAGCAGACTGAACACAAACATGGTTTTCAGGATAACACATAATACCTAGAAACTTTAAAACTGCCTACTTTGGAATTTAAAACAGGCCTGAGTGGAAGGGAAAACATTCACATTTAGTCCTAAGCCAAGATGTGGGCTGTGGAGTCACTTGGTGTCATGAAAAATGGAAAAAAAAATTAAGACTTGATTAGTATTTTAAAAGAACCTCCTAAACACATCTGAGTTTTAAAGGAAAAAATGAAGTGGGAGAGCCAGGAAAATAAGTGGAAATGCAGAAATTTAAAACTTGTGGCATACGATTTGATTAAACACTTTAAGGTAAGATTTAGAACTTTGGTATTTAAAGGTTCATCTCCTTCTGGTAACCTTTGCAGAAGGAAGCACTGGATGTGAGTAGAAAATGAGGATAAAATATGATACTAATTTGCACTGAAGTAGCAAATATTTTACAATAGCTTCAGATCATCAATCTATCTTCCAGCTAAGGGAACTACATTAATAGCTTATGGGATTTGCAGGGCAAGCATCAGTTTAAGGGTTCACCTTAAGTTTTGAGGAAAATAGGAAATGGTGTAATACCAGAGAGGATACATTACATCTTGGTGGGTTAAAAACAATACCAAAACTTTCCTGGCCTAAAATGGATTCTGGGTTCTAATTCCAGTGCAGCTGCTACACCTTAATTTCCTGTTTGCAAAATGGAAGGAACCATATTTGCCTGCCAAGCTTTAAAAGTGACTCTTCCCCTAATAGCTCTGTCTTGAATAGGAAGATCATCTGAATTAATGTGACATTTTGCTTGCGTTTTTGGAAACAGCGTGGGTGTTGCTTTTCTTCACAGTGGCCTCAGTCTAGAAAAGAAAATATTTCTCAGGAAAGAAAATATATCTGCAATGAAACAACAGAAGCTACCTGCAGAGTCACACACTTTCACTGGTGGCATTTCCTGAGCACTTCTCACCCCTGGAGTCCTGCCTATGACTTCTTGTCACTTGTCACTGTGTTCTTTTTGCTGTAGTATTTCCCTGTGCTCTGATGCTAAGTGAGAAACCCCTTTTTTGTTCCCAGCTGTTGGAAACAGGGGATGCCTTTCCACGTGGTGTAAGGTGTGCATTCTGCAGTTTGCAGATTATCCATGAGAAGGCTCAGCACAAGAACCAGGAGATAGTGTAATAACTTATAAGCTAAAATGCTATCTTCACAGAGAAGACGTGCTAGCTAGCACTTACAAATCAGTCTTGGTGCAGTGCATCATCAGATATGCAACCTTTTTTAAGGTGATAATTCCAATAATTTGGGTATTGACCTTGTTCTATGTTGTACAGCCTTGTAATCTGTGTTTTTGAATGATCCCCACAGGTGGGACATTTCTAATGGGAAGTCACGCTGTGAGATACCTGTGAATGTGCTGGGAAGATGGGATTATAAATATTCATTGGGTTTGCAACCTTGGGCTATGAATGTTTCAAATTTTATAAGCTAAGCAGAACTGGACCTAGTCAGAGAATTAAAAAAAAAAAAAAATTGAAAACAAACCCCACAACTCACAATGCTGGTAAATCCAGGTGATAAATAAAACAGAATGCATAAGAAAATGAGAATTTTTCTGCTAGGCTGATTTTGAAACCACATGCCAATTTGATTAGGAGACAATCATAAAATATAAACACTGATCACTTATGACAAAACCAAGTCAGGCTAGATTTCTTGGAATCTGTCACATTGGAAAATGGTAGTAATAGACATAAAAATGGATTCTAAATGTAGATGCCTTTCTATGAGTGTCCTGCTAGTGCCTTTTTTCTTCTCTAGATGAGAGCTTGGTGTTGCTGGGCAAAAGCAGGGAGATAATTTTGTAATTAATTTAATAATCCCAAGTAACCTATTTTGTTACAAGATTATAAGATTGTGTAAATCAGTGTATTTTATAATTCATGAGCACTTAGATATGTAAAGCTGGGACAGCCAAGGCAGAGGCTGAGTCTGAGACTCCTCCCTCTGTCTCTCTCTTGCTATTTCTTTTAGAGAAAAAAGTTTTTACTGAAACCTTCTGGAGTGCATCCTACTGTCCCCTGCAGTTTATATATCAACTGTTACTAGGACTTACCCCTCACCCTTCCTGAATAGGATCCTTGGGGTTATTGTGTGTGAGACAATAATAATAATTATTGTGAGACAGAAATACTATGTGTGAGACACAGGACATAGTCCTTCTATTTCTGTGAATACACCAATTTTCTGTCTTTTCCCAGAGTGCAACTGGAGCTATTTCTGAAGCTGGACTGGAAAACAGATCAGTGGAATGTTGCGAATTATAAAAATTTATCCTTTTAACAATTTTTATTGCTATGAACCTAAATGGCAGCTGGACTAGATGTTCATTAGAGCTCACTTCCAATTGAAATACAGTTCTGTTCCATGCTATTCTATACTATTCTATTCTAGCCTAGTCTGAAAGGAAAGGGGGAGGGGGAAATGTTTCAAACTATTCTTACTGCTGGACAGACAATGATGCTGGATCATCTCATTTTTTATGTGATAGACCCAAAGCATAATATCTCTGTAAGATATTTTCCTGGTGCTGGTGGCTCTTTAGGAGAGTTAAAAGGAAAATTTACTAAAAAACATAAACAAAACCAAAAAAGTAAATTATCAAAAAAACCCTGTGCACTTGAACAAACTACAAAACTGGTGGATAAATGGTTAAAAACGCAAAAATCTTTCCCCCCAGGATCTGGCCTGCAGCTTTTCCCCCCTGCTAAGCTTATGGGATGACTCATATGCATTTACATTCCCCATGTTTCACATGGCATCTGCTGCTACACATTTGTTGCAGGATCTTGTCTTTGAACAGCTGGTGACAACCCACTTCCTCTTGCTTTCTTCAGCTGAGATTTTTTCAATTGTTTCGTGTTGTGTTGATGTGAGACCTAGTGTTGGAAAAACAAGCCCATTTACCCTGATTAGAACCTGCCATTTAAGCACTTGCCAATTAACAACCCATTTGTTATTCTTCTAAAGACCCAGAAAATACTTTCCTGTTCTCCTTTTTCACTTTCTTCAGATGTGATTCCACGTGAGCAGAACAAAATCAAACCCTTTATATGTGACACGGTACTAATATTTCCCTTTTTCTTCCTCTTCCTTTTGTCCTCCGGAGTTGGTGATTAAGGGATCCTTTGCTTCCCTCAAACTAATCATAATTAGCTTGACGTTGTGATAACCATGCTGTCTCCTTAAACACAGAGAAACTGCCACTAATGATGAGTGTTATAGACATGACCTTTGGAAAAGCAAACGGGAGAACATCAAGCTCACTTTAGAAACAATGATACAAAACGTGATTCATTTAAGCTATTTGGTGCCAATTCCACTAACAAGCACTAAGGAAAATAATCGAATGTGCCTTTGTCTGTAGCAAAATTAAAGACAATCTGGTTTGTACTAGCCTAGTACATTCAGTGAAACAGAATCCTTCGTTTAGGGATTTGATCTCAGCTATCTCTATGAAACATACACTGTGTTTCTATATTTTGGAAACAGTGTGTACTAAAAATTGAGCTTAATGTTTAGACACTCTTTTTTCCTTTTTTGTCCTCACGTTCAACACATCTAGATTTCCTTGCCAAGGCCAACTTTTATTACATAAATATTCTTTAAAAGTACTAAACTTTCAAGCAAGACCATCTTATTTCCATTGTTAAAAATGCAATAACTTAGACAACTTCAGTAGCACTTGACAAACTGCATATCCTCCTATGAAACCTAAGGGCAGTAAAGGTAAGTGCTTTTCTACTGTAAAACACTTGCTGTGTTTATTGCTGGCTTGATGGCTATACCATTCTGCAGGAATTGTTTGAGTTGGTTTTTTTCCCCATTTTCATAATTGCAGTTGAAGTTACCATCTGTATTGTTTAGACTGTACTGTACTGTTTATTCCCATAAGTGCTATCTGCTCCTCCTGCAGCTATACTCCACCTATCCCTTAAAACATAGGTATACTTGCAGTATATAGATATTTAGGTGTTCTGCAGCTCTCTGCAGAGTTAGCTGTGGCAATTACTTTGTACTCTGAGTTGAGTTTTCCCTTGTTAATACCACAGACCACCTGACTGAGGAAGGGGTTTTCTTGAAGGATCATACTTGGTCCTACCATTGCTGGGTATGTTTTGGCCCCTATGATACACAGGGGGTCCTGAATTTAAATACTGTATAGGCACATATATTTACTGAATAGTTGGCAGTTTTTTTCCCCATTTCTTTGTTTCCTGTGGTAAGGAAGGATTTCAAATCACTTAGCTGAAAACAGAATCTGTTTTTATTTCTCATTTGACTTCCCAAGATGGATCAGTTGAAACCTGTTACAACAATAATTTACTTAATGATTTATTGTGTGCACTTCACTATAATGCTGAAGGGAAAAACCTTTGCTTTTGCAGTTGTTTGGCCTGAAGCCATAATTCCCTGTGAAGCTGCCTGAAGAAGCCAGAAGAGACTTATCCACATATTTTTATGCCGACAGCCTTAGTGAACTGATGGGCTTGTGAACCTGTGCACTTCTTAAAATATATTTCAAAAGACAGTAGGGGATTATAAATGGGCTGTAGGTGCACCCTTTCACTGTAGCTGAGCAAATCAAGGACTGATGTGAAGTGTTTGGAAGAATCTGTTCCCCAGACCTGACATCAAAACAAACCATGGCTTCCTTGTAGCCAGAGATGAAAGGTTTCTCATTTCCTGAAATGGAGTGCAAGTGCAAAGAGAGATGCCAAAAACCTTGATGTTCAGGGTTTTGGTTTTTTGTTGTTTTTTTTTTTGCAACAAACCACAAAGGTTAGGTACACATAACTGTTAGATAATTCTTCCTGTATTAGTTGTAATGTCCACTTGAGCACACCTTGAGTCTGCCGTGCTCTGCAGCTGAATGCATAACATCTCAGTCCCTGGGGCAGTATTAGTAACAATTCACAGTGCTGCAGCATGTGTTATGCCTGCTCTATGAATAGCAGCATCATTTGTCATGTATTTGAAAAGACTGCCTGTCCAACATAGCTGATGACAAATTTTAGGTTGAGATAGATTTGTCCTCCAGTTCTCAGACTGGTTCTTTTTTCTCCTGCAGTGTCGCTCACTCCAGGCTAACTCTGCTGTACTCCTTCCATTCCCTAAGAGAAGACAGATCTACAGATAACTGGATACCCAACACCTGTGTTTCAATTATCAAATTATTTGAAGAACTGGGTGCTTCACTTAATGTTCCTTGAGTAGGTCTCGATTATTTACTATTGCCAAGCTGGGCTGAACTTGTTTGCTCCATTTTTTCTCTCTGCCTGAATTTGATTTCGGAAAGCAATCTCAGATAGATTGCAGAGTTCTAATTACATGCTGCTATTGTTGGCTTTCTTCCTGCAAGTGGCAAGATAGAGTAAACTTTGCCTTATACTGCATGAAATGGTAAGGACAGAATATATTCTTTTTATTGTGATGCTTTGGAGTAGTGGGGTTTTTTTTGTGAGATTTTCCAGAATAGCTATATCCAGAGGCCAAGATAGTTGTATTCAGCAAGGATTTATCTGTAATACTTAATTACAAGAGTTCTGCATACATTTACGTAATATATTGGAGAGTTTTGTGGTGAGAAAACAGCTTAGGGCACAATTCTCTCCTGTCAGTTACCTTTGAGTCATCCCACTTGCCTGAGCTTCAGGTCAATAAAACAAATTTCAAAGCAGAATCCAGTAAGTTCTGAGACACTAACTTCATCACCTGCCAACAAAAAGTGCAGATTTTCAAAGCCTCCTTTTCTTCTAATGAGATTGTTCTTCTGCTTTTATTCTACAGGGGGATCCTAATGTACACTCAATGTGGTTTCATTTAAACAATTTCTGTATGTCCTTGGTTTCCATGAGCATGCACTTTATTTCTGTATGTGTAAGGCTGAGGAAGAATCCTTAATTTCATTTGCACAATTTTCAAAAATCATCAGGTCCAGAAGAGTCTAAGTTTATCATAGAAGTTTGATAAGGTGGTTAGACTCTTATTCTGATGAATGACAATTGTTTTGTCATGTGTTCTGGAGAATATTCACAGAATATGTTCACAGAATATTTTATCATTAATTTCAGTGGTGCTATAGTGTGCTGTGTCCTAGGCAGTGTCAGTCACTACGACATTGAGAAATTCCATTCCTTTTCATATTTGTTTTTCACATAAAAATAAGCAAAATGTTGAAATAACTGTTGGTTTACATTTTCAATAAAAAGAAAATATTTTGACATTCTTGAAATAGAAGAAAATTCCTGTAGCCTAAAGAGGGTTATGGTGCTGGTTCTTCTCTTTCATTCAGGTTCCCAGCTGCTAGTGCAATTCTCATATTGATCCACAGGATTCTTGCACTACACCACATGTAAATAATACACCCTGAGAGATACAGTGCATTGCAGCTGGAGTTCTTCAGAGATCCTTGCCATAAAAGAGTAAGGGATGGAAGTAAAAAGCAAATAATGCAAAGTAAATACAGGGAAATGTGGGGAGATGCTGTGTAAAACACAAGAATTTGGATTTTCCACTTTTCCCAGTATATTTCATCTGAGTGTTTCTTCCACGCTCTATTCATTACTCTGTTTCCAAGTAAGTGGAATATGATATCCTATATAACAATTACTCTATTATAGATAAAAAATTCAAGGTATCACAGGTTTTTTTCCCCTTATTTTAGAGAACAGCACACTAGGGGAGGTTAAAGTGGGATTACAGTCTTTCATTTCACGAGTACAATCCCTAAACATGGAGATCAGTAGTTTAGAACAGATTTTAGGGAGAAAAACATTCCATCACTGTGGCCCACTGCAGAAAAATATACTGACCAAATACTAGTGAAATTGTACAATGACAAATTGACATATTGTCCTGAGTGCAGAGGTGGGTTTGCAAGGAGGCAGACAGGGTACTTGTCCCGGATTTTTCACAAGGAGGATCAAGAAGTGCTTCAACTTATCCTGTGCAGGGTGAGAGATGAGAAGAGGCTCAAGCTTGAACCTGAGCCTTTGTTGAAGAAACTCCCAGTCAATAGTTCCAGAGAGAGGAGGTACAAGATTCACAGACACATAGAACCACTAAACTTGGAAAAAACCCTTTAAGATCATTGAGTCCATCTGTATTTGGATTCCAGATAGTGTATAACCTTGTTTGGTACCACATACAGTATCCTCCAATTTTTTTTAGGACCTGGTTTCACTTGAACTCCATCTCCAGTGGTGGCTTCCAGATATAAGGAGTGGAGGGAAAGGCTGGGAGGGAAAAGAATGGGAATAAATGAAGACTTAAATGTTCTTTGTGGTTTCTCTATTGATGTCCCAGATAAAATATGGCATGTCTGGCACACCAAGAACTTTTATCTGACACATAAAGAAAAAGATAATACCATCTTTTTTAATTTGATTTGTTTTTTTCTCCCAAATAATTTTCTTATTTTTCAGGAATTTGGAAGAGAAGTTAAGTAGGCCTCAGTTTCTGTTGACCAAAATGATTTTCAGTCCTTCAAAGGAAAGTATACATTTGGACACAAGAAGGCACAGGTGCTGTTTCATTTTCTTCTTTGAATATACACTGGTGAAAGGCCTGATGACTTTTTGTGGAAGATGGCGTCCTAAGAATATGGTGAATTTCCCTTTTCTGCCCTCTCTGGAGATCAGTCTGTCTTCTGTTTATAAAAAGCAAATCACCTGCATCATACCTCCTTGGATTCAAGAACCCCCACTAGCCCTTCACCTCTTTGACTTTTTCCTCCTCCACTCATACAGTTTAAAAGGCAAATCTGCCCATCAAACCCAAGAATTAGACACCTCTATGTATTCAGGATTGTAATCATATTGCAAACTCTTTTATAGATGCATGTAAAATGGCAGGAAAAATCACCTTCTGATTTGCATTATATCAAGAACAATTCACCAGGTAAAACTAGGGTGCTCTGGCAATTCAGATACGTATAAAAAGTTGGCATACAGACCATGTTGCTTCTTTAACAAACAGAGCTTTGTCTATTTCTTCATAGATAAATATGCATACAGTTTTATTGTGAGGATTAAAAAGTAATGATCTGATCTTTCACTCCCCATATTGCTATTTGTTCCACGTCAGCAGCCTCATAACAGATTCAATGGCCCCTAAGCTACAACTTCTCACAAGCAACAGACAAATGCTCAGAGAGCTTTCCCTCTCTTTGATCCTTGTAATCAACTTCATTTCCTCTACAGAATTCCAATTATCCCATTAAACAATGAGTCTGGATGCTTATATTGATACAGGTGCCTTAATTGGTTAATTTATACTCCTGCCGGCCCCAGCTAAGGATTCATTTCCCTAAGGCCTCCTTAGCTCACCATGGAACCTCCTGAGCTGTAATGGTAGTTCCTGGCAGCCATAGTACTGGAGCACATTTACACCCACACACAAGCACCCCTCAGCACACACTCATCTGGGCTTATCCACACATAGACATAGACATTTTATTTGCTTCTACCTTATAATTTCTAGCTTATTTAGTTTTAAGACTACAGATATACAACACTGACCATATGCTTTGAAAAGCAATTTCCCCCCCAAAAAGTCTTTATAATATTGGGTTTTTTAGTAGCACTCCAAAGCAATTAAAAATTTATTAGTTGCCAACACATTCAACTGCAGTCTATCATATACACATTTATTTGCCTATGCTGTCTGGTGAGTGGCATCATTTTCATTATTGACTTATAAGGATGGAAATAATAGATGGATTATTTACTGAACTGTCTTTAACTCTGCATCAACGAAAAGAACTAATTTAATGTGCAGCAACTTTCACTGACAGAAGCTGGGACATTTTAAAATCAAGGTGAGGAGAAGGACAAGTGCTAGTCTGTGCTCTATAAGACTCATTCTCACCGTGGAAAGAAAATAAGATATCCAGTCTTGTAATTCATCAGAGAAACCAGACAGAACTGCAGGTAGATTTTAGAAAATAGTTTTCTAGGAAGTGTGTTTTTCAGGACTAGACAAACCTCTCAGTGAACTGCCAGGATTATTATTTTTCCAAACTTAAATCCTAATGCATGTCATAACCAGGAGTTTCTGCTATAGGAAGTTTCAAAAAAATCTATAGAAGAATTAGTTCAGTATCCTACTCAAAAGACTGTAATAGATGTTCATTAACTGCATTTCCAGTTTTCACCTGTGTAATTTGTTTCCTTCTGATGATGTAAATTTAGAAGTCACCTTCCCCTCTCCCTATTCTGCTCTATTAGGTGGCAGCTTGCAGGCAGGAGTGGCTGAAGAAGAAGGCAGTGTCACCTCTAGTTCATAGAAGTAGCACTGTACTTACCAAAGGCAGATGTTTGTACAGAGCATGTAACTTCACTTGCATCTTTTGAGTTGCAGAGTAACATCCAGAATGTGGGATGAATCTGATTTTCTGTTCATTGAAATGTATCTGTGTTTACCCTTTCAGAAAATACATTCAGTTCATATAAAGCAAATGAAAAGAGCTGTTTCTGCCAGCAGTCATGTACAATATCCATTTTGCATTCTCTCTGTTATGGCTCAGCTGTATGACCTGATGCCTCCCTAAGATGTGCTAAAAGCTTCACACATGTACAGTTTTAAATGATAAAAGAAGTAATGTAGTGTGACTGGAAAACCCCTATTCACTCCGGGAAGATAATGGTATCTGTGGATGATACATTCCAGCAAAGCATCTTTTTATACACACAGGCTAACAGGAAAAATTTGTTAGTTGCTCGGTCACCATTCAGCTAAACCACCAACCTTTTTTAAAAAATAGCATGGCTGTGAGGAGTGTGCTCAACCCTTCTATAGTAAATTAGATGAAATGCAATACAACATGTGCTCTGCAGATGTATATTTTCAGATAGGAAAGGAATGCTTTTCTCCTTGTGGGTATTGGCTAATATTTTATATTGCTCAAACTGCTTAACTGATAGACTGGAATGTCACTTGCTGCTATGCAGCAGTATGAATAATGTCATTTCCAAATGTGCCATCTAGAGGGACACTGCCTCTGGAAATTATCACAAAAACAGTGATGTTTCTCCTCCCAGGCATAAGTGAACTGTATTCCTCTTCCCCAAAACCATAATCTCCATAAAACTATAATCCCTGCATTTAGGACATGTGCCTTAGGGAGGCAACTGCCTAGGAAGGTGACTTTGTCCCTGCCCTTTTGTCTGGGCTTCCCAAAGGCTGCAGCTGAAGCACTCAGACTCTTGAGCACAAAGCAATTCCTTGAGGGTACAAATACATTCTGCAGTTTTGCTGCCCAAGAAATTCAGTCAGGATCCACTTCTTTTTTCCAAAAGTTCTACTGAGATGGTACTTCTGCAGATGTATGTGGTAGTGTCTAATATTAGGTTCCTTAGATCCAGGGTGTACCTTTAATGTCATTCATGGAGACATCTTAGATAACTGTAATCTAATTCTACCCTTTATTTTTCTTGGGTTGAGACTTGGTCTGTTGTGAGGTACCCATTCGAAGCTGATAGGGCAGGTGAACAAGCTGGGTGAGTAGTTCCAATGACAGGAAGTTTGGCAGGAATGTGGTTTATATAGAGGATGGGTTGCAATGCTAGGAGTGGTAACACTGCTGTGTTTTCTGAACAACATATAAAGCTTAATCTCCAGGGTCTGAATAATTTTAAACACTTCCATTGTATGGAACAGTACACATATTTTTTGTATTCAGCTGTGCTTTGATGGCTCTACTAGCACTTGCCAAATTTCCTACATTGTTCACTTCAAATATTTGCATGCCACCCTAATGATTCTTTTACAGCCACTGTAATACATGATGGGTCTGTACCATTGCCAGCTATTCCTTCAAAATTACAGGTGGTCACATCATGGGCGTTACTTCAATGCATCATGTGTGCCATAAATTACTCACTTTGGATGCATGGTTTAGCAGTGGTGGGATCATTAGCAGAATATGATGTGAAATAGCCAGAAATGATAGAATAACAACATGGTTTGGGTTGGAAAGGGCCTTGAAGACCGTCTGGTTCCAACCTTCCTGCCATGGCCAGGGACACCTCCCACTACATCAGGTTCCTCAAGGCCCCATCCAACCTGGCCATGAACACTTCTAGGGATGTGGCATCCACAGCTTCACTGGACAACCTGTGCCAGTGTCTCACCACCCTCACAGTAAAGAATTTCTTCCTAATGTCTAACCTAAATCTGCCTTCTTCCAGTTAAAAGCCATTACCCTTTGTCCTATCACTCCATGCCCTTGTAAAAAGTCCTTCCCCAGCTTTCCTGCAGTTCCCCTTCAGGTACTGGAAGGCCCCTATAAGGTCTCCCTGAAGCCTTCTCTTCTCCAGGCGAATAACCCCAACTCTCTCAGCCTTTCTTCATAGGAGAGGTGCTCCAGCCCTCTGAACATCTTACTTCATGCAGAGACTGCACTTCTGTGTTTATGAATCATTTGCAATCTCAAGGACTCTATCTCTTGCTAAAATTTCTCAGGGATAGTAACTGTACAGAGAACTACCTGGACAACTAATTATTAATTCATCTTCCATAAAGAACCAATGATCTTCAGACCTCAGTTTGATTCAGTGTTTTAAATGGTAAGCTGAAAAAGCCTTTCCTTCTGCTGGAAGTGAATCTTATATGAAAAGTTTCCTGGAAAACTGAGCATCCTTTCCACATGTTCTGAGCAGCATGGATAAAACAGGTTTGGACCAGCAACAGGGGACAGCCACTACAGCAGAATTATTGACTGACTGCTCTTTGTGGTTGCTGTCCAGATATGGCCTCAGTAGAAATGTCACAAATAAAGTTAAAAATAGGTTTGTGAAGGTCTGAACAGACTGAAATTTGTCTTCTGGGACCTCAAGGAGGAATGTCTCCAAGCCCATGCAGGAAGGAAAGTGTAGTGCTTGTCCCAAAGACCCATATGACAAGGGTCTCCTCCACTCCCCAGCTGTCCTGTAGTGCAGTCAATTAGTTGTAGGTGACCCTCACTGTTATCAGCTCAGAATCAGAGCTACCAAGGCAGCTCATCAGGGGGCTGACTGTCACACATTTCAAGGGGAATCAGCCATGAAGCAGCACAGCAGTCTTGGGCTTCAGAGAGTTTGAGATTTTGCTCCTCTTTTGGCCCACAGTGTCTGACAAGAATCTGGGAGCCAGTGGTCTTGTAAGTGGCCATAAAATACTGAAAATTTGCTCAGTCTGTCCTAGAGAAGATGCATGTAAGGAAACAGCTGATGTTTTGTGGCTGAATTGGTAGCAGACCCTGGAAATTCAAAGAAATTTTTTTTTCCTATGAAAAAGGTAATGAAAAGACAAAGAATGGTTTCTAGTGGGCATAATTTCCACAACAAATGGGGCTTTAGGCAGGACAAAAAGCAATGGTAAATCTGTCTAAATGGTTCCAATATCTCTCTTATGTGAGAGATTTATCTGCCAGCTACCTTGCTGTGAAAAAAGTTTGATAGTAGGATAAGTTTTTTACATGTCTGTTAGGCACTCTGCACCAAAATAGAGAGGATCCAACTCAGAGTTTCATCTGCTTTCTGCAAATCAGATCACCTGAGTGGGTAAAGCAAAGCATCATACTACAGGTCCCTTAATTTTAGTGTTATTTTAGTAAAGAGCTTGTTAAACAGAACTGGTCTAACTGGTCAATTCTAGGTGCTACTAGGAAAAAGTTAGTTTGGGAATTTGTGCAATTGCATTTCAAAGATGGAGATAAGCTGAGCTTGCTTGCACTTTCTGCCCATGAAGAAAGTGAAGCATGTTGTGCCTGGAGCTGGCTCACCTGCATGTTCCTTGGTACAGAAATCAGTGCCCAAATTGGAATCTCTTTGCCCAGTGTTGAGGCAGGCAAGACCTAAAAGTGAGAAATGCTCTCAATTAAGAGGAGATAAAAGGAGATTCCTTTTATCTGTTCCTCCAAAGTGATTGGTGTTTTCCACTGGTTTGAGAGCCAATTCGTGCCAGAGCAATGCAAAAGCATGACTGAGAGACCCACAGTAGAGTGTTTTTCAGAGCCTACTTTTAGACTGGAAATATTGTTCGTTTTCATCTTCCTTGACAGCTGTTTCCAAAGGCACAAAGAATGGACATTGCTATTTTTCCTGTCAATTCAACCTTGTTTACAAAATCAAAGAAAGATTTAAATGCACCCATATTGTAGATTGTAGCTTTCTTTCCAGCTCTGTTTTGACTCAGATAAAAAAAAAAAAATCCAGTTACTGATGGATTTTCACAGAATAGCATGATTTTCACAGAATATGGTGTTTTCTTTGCTGTGTGTTACTGGGATAGACCAGATTTCCTGTGATTCACTTGATTTGTGTAATGGGCCCCTGCAGAAGATGGGGTCACTAGGAGATTGCATTTTTGAACCAAATTTAGGCAGAGGATGACCACAAGCCTTGGCTGCAGAGACCCATGTACAAGTGACTGATGAATAACCCTCCCATGACTCTCCTTAGCTCCTTCCTATGGAGATGTGTAGGATGTGTACCCCTCTCAGTATTGAGTCCAATACTGTACATGTGGACAAAACCACTTACCTGTTTGTTTATTTGGTTTTTGAGATGAAGCAGCATGTGTACATATAGCATTCCTTTACCTGGCAGCAGCAATCATAAAGAGAATGGATTACTTCTAAGAAAATCCTATAAAATCTCTGCAGACTACAGTGCCTGTGAACCTGTCCACTGATGGGGTACATACACTGTGCCATCACCTGTGTGAAGGGGCTTGTCCAGTGCTGCAATAACTGGGGTTTCCAGTATCAGAAGGGACATAAGTTTGCTGTTACCTTTTCTAGTACATCTGTTAGTGTCTGAAGTGCTGTCATCTTTTCTAGTATTGCTGTCACCTTTTATACTACTTCTGTTCTTTATACAGTAAGTTAATTATGCCTTTCTTATTCACAACCCAAAAGAACTGGCACCTCTTTGGTGAAAAACAAGCTGTTGGGAGGTCCTTCTGTTTTCAGCATTATCTTGTTTTCCTAAATATCCACTCGTGAGCTACATGATGTGGTGACAGAGCATACTTTACTGCTGATTTTCTCAACTTCTAGAGGCTACTGGTAAGTGCTTTGTCTGTTCCTTCACTGGCTGAGAATAACTGGTCTCATATTTTCTGTGCTGAGCTGATGAATCTTCTCATATTTCCCTTCAAGGTAGGTGGTAGGACAGGAAGAGGAGGATGCACATACTCCAGAATCTTGACTATCTGTTTGCTCTGTTTAAATCTGACTAGCCTGGCTTGTCAAATTTGGCTGAAGTGCATGACACAGAGGTCCAACACACCATCAAGAACCAGCCACAAATGGCCAAGGCATCTGGAGCTGCAGCTGCAACCTGTTCCTGGCCTACATCCATGCTCCTGAGGCTCTGCCAGGTGAGCAAAGGTGCAGCTGGGGAAACTCTGTGCCAGATGAGAGTGCTTTCACCCAGGAGGGGTTCTTTCATCAGCGATATATCTGCAGGCTAGAGAAGCTGTTGTTTGGTTGGGCAGGTCAAGCTAGCTGGAAAAGGACCTCGTTTGAATGTGCAGCAGAAGCAAAACATCCAAAGACAGGGAGATAGGATGCTCCTTAGGGAATAAGGGTTGACAGGTATGGTTATTATAATCCTTGTTAGTGAAGCTACCAATACTGTCAATAGCAAAGGGAAAAGGGGAATTGGGCAGAGCAGAAGGAAACCAAAGGACAAATATATTTTAAACCTTTTCCTGCTATCTCAGTAGATGGCTTTGATCCTTTCACAGAAACCAACGGGGGAAAGAAATAACACTAGGGAAGCAGAAAATCCATTTCATCCTCCTTTTTCCTCTTTTCTAATGTGTTCTCCAGTAGAGAGACGTCAAAGGTACAGAACAACAGCAGAAAAAAATACAGATAGTGATTGAAAGAAAAAGGGGAAGCACTAAATTCTACCTGCTCTGTATCTTTCTTCAGATAAGAAGTAATGGGTCTCACTGCACATACTTTTATCTCTGGAATGCCAGTTTTAATTTGAAATCTGTGATTTCACTGAAATTCTGGGATCAGTTTAAGGAAAGGCATAGGAGAAGAAGAGAAACAGGCAGGGACTAATTGAACACTGATTTCTTTTAAGGGCTGTTCTATTCAAATTTAACAGACAAGGGCCATAACAAGAGAGATGTTCTATCAAAGGAAAGTTGATGTGATACCACAGAATGAAAGATGAAAAATGTCTTAATAGATTAATAGAGACATAATTATTCTCAAATTTGCTAGAGAAACAAGAGAAAGAACCTCACATGAGACAATTACAGGAAAAAAATTATGCCCAGTAATCTTGAAAGGATGGTAACTGCAGTTATATCAATGTGAGATAGCTAACTCCAAGCTAAAACTTTTCTATCTATTCTTTATTTTAGGGTTGTTGCTCATCTAGGGTCCATCACACAGTCCCCAGCTGCCACTGGTAGAATATCTGCTCAGAGGCTTTGCCACTACTGGTGATATAATGAAACTTCATTTCACAAAGGGTGAGGTCCACTCCACCCCCCAAAAAACCTCCTTGAGCTATGAGTTTAGACAAGGCTTACAGGAATTAGAGCAGCACGGAGGTTTTTGGAGGAATAGGCATGGAGGAGACAACCCCAAGAGCCTTACAGCTTAAGGTGGCTCTATATCAACCCTTAGCTGATCATCATCTTTCCCAAAAGCAGCCCAGGAGCTGCTGGTTAATCAGCAGTATGATTCTCAAAAGTTACCTGAGATTTTTTTCTTACATTGCAGTTTAATTAATGTAATTTCCCCCTCTCTACCTGGTTTCAGCCATCTCACATTGAAACCAGTGGGCCCACCTCATGGTTGCAGAGTGTCCCTGAGACAGCAGTGTGCTTCAATATTCGAGGGCTTTCTTGTATTTCATTAAAGGTCCCAATTCATTGATTTTTAAGTGGAAACAGGTGGTAGTTTTCAATCATATCACATCACATTTAGTGGACAATTGTAAATATGCCACACAACTTTGCCTTCCCTGTTGCTCCAAGTCCCCATGGGATGCCCACAGCAGCATCACTACAGACTAGGAAGAGGATGGGGCTCCATCATGAGGACCACGACACAAACTGTCTGTTTCTCTCTTTTCTCATGATCCTTTCTGCACCCCCTGTCTCAGGCAAGTACAATGAAGTTCAATGATTTTTCTGATTGCAACAGCTAAATTCAAATAGCACTAAGCTTATGGGCTTAGGCAATCATCTTCATTATGCCAGAGTTCACTGATATCTTTGGCATTACTGTAACAAATATTTTACACCAAGAACCACTGGGGTGGAGTTAGAGCAGCATTTGTCTCTGAAAAAAAAAAAAAAAAAAAAGGAGTTTTCAAGTTAGCAGGCTCCACTTCCTCCCTCTCTTCCAAATAACTTGTGCTTTTTGGGTGAAACTAGCCTACAAAGCCTTCCTGAGCATGGGACCCCAAAGCCACACAGGCATTTTTTATGTCAAAGGCCCACTGTGGCAACCCGTGAGCCTCAGCATCACTTGGTACCACAATCAGCTGCTAATAATTTGCAAATGCTTTGGGATATCTGTAGGATGTCTTAGGACTCAAGGCAGGATAACTTTTTTATCAAGTTACCAGAGCCAGACTCACAGCTAACATCTTGCACTTCCCACACCAGTGTTCCGTGGCTCCAGGGCAAAACTGGGCTGTGAATAACAAGGTACTGGAACAACTGGTGACTCACTGGAAGTCCATAGTCCAAGGTATTGACAGTCTGCCAACTATTTTGTCATAGTTGTCACTGAGGGGCAAGATAAGAACAAAACCACAATGTGTTTTTGATATTTAAAGGTCAGCATACTTACAGTTCACAGTCACTCTGGGTGGAATCTTCTGGATTTTCACAAAGATTTCATTAGGAAAAGGGTAAAAAAAAAATGTGGATTGCCTGGTCTTAATATAAAATTCCTGCCAATCAGTATTCTGAGTACAGGTAAAACCAGCCTGTCAGTCATCTGCACATTCTTCTTAACTACACATTCTTCTTTGTATTTCCAGTATTGAATTACCTTGAAATTGTAAAATTTTCCATTAAAGAAATGGCAAATTTATGGAATTTATGGATTTGCTTGTGCATTTTATTATCTAATACCCCAAAGGTTGTCTTTGCCCAGCTTGTGCAATTGGCTTGGCAGAAAACAACCAATAAACCACATGTGCTTACAGTTCCCCATCTCTGTTGAGGAAGGTGCTAGAGCTCCAAGAGTTAACAGCTTGTGTCTGAAAAACCTGCTTTCTTTTTTATTTCCAGTCTGGGCAGATGATAGGTTTCACCTTGCTGTCCTACTGATCTTTTCCAAATTGACAAAATGACATTCAACTGGTTAAAAAAATGCTATTCATTGTATGCACTATACATATAATATCCCTGGGGTTTTCATTTGACACAAAGCAGATTTAACAAAAAATCAGATTATCCTCAATATAAATGAGTTATAGTTCGTTGACGGTGCTGCAATTCAAAGAAGAAATAGAAGATTTCAAACCAGGTGAAAAAAGTCTGAGCCCATGGGAGATATGTAGGTCCCTGAGCTTGAGATGGTGAGATGGAATAACTTATCCTTTAGAGGAGTCCTTCCATCTCTGGCAGTGGCTCTCTCATTCATTATTCCTCTGACCCCTACTATACGTGGCTCACAGCTGTTGCCTTCATCACCATTTTTTGTGAGCTTCTGAATGCAATACTAGAATTTCTCCCTTTCTAAATCTTGTTCTGTTGAATTACTGAGTCACGAACATTTATTAATTGCCAATATATTCTACCCTTTGCTCCAAAAATTTAAATCTTAATAATACAAAAAATGCAAGTATGCTCCACTTCAGGTAGGTAGCTCAGCTGATCTATCTCTGCACTGTTCCTATCTTGCTTTTCTTTTCAGACTTGAAGCAGAATCATTAACATCATCTTCTCAAATATGGGCAAAAATAAGAGTCGATACTGAGTCTAAAGAGACATAACTCACTGATTCACTCATACTGAAAAATCGCTTTCTGCAGAAAGTTTTGCAGCTTCTTTGGCACAGGAGACGAGCTTCAAACTCAAGCCTCCTTCACTGTTACTGCATCATGCAGAACAGCTCATTGCAGTGGTGGAGATGCTCTCTGTAAAGGTGAGAAAAGCCATTGTTCATCTTCATACCTCCATGTAATGAATAAATCCCTGGCACTGAGGCTGAGATACAGAAAAGTAATGTTCAAGCTTCCATTGTGCAACTGAGAGGACCACTCCAGTACATTCACTGGATTTCTTTCATTCCATTTTTTTGAGACTTTTGTGATTTCTTTAGGTCTTTGCTGCCTTGAAAAACTAGCATTTTATCTTCAGAATAAGTGATGAAGGTGCCTTCTAGGGTTTTCCTGACTTAATTTAGGAGAAAAAATGCCTGTCTCAAGTGTTAAGGAGAAACTCAGTATTCTCTGAAATATATTTTTCTCTAGCCCTCTAATTCATGACAAACCTAATTTTCAAGTTATCAGAATAGTAGAATAGTGCATTCTTACTGGTCCTTACAGTGTGTAGACTTTTTCTTAGTGTTAACATTTTTAGAATTACTTTTTTTTTTTTTTTTCTTCCCCTGGGAACTTGTAATGGTAAAATGGACGACTATCTAGCCAGATGCCTGACTGAAACAGTAATGTATCTCATTAGAATAAACTGCCCAGGATTTTGCTTTGCCTTTCAGTATCTTTTTCTTATCCTCATGAACTTTTAACACCATCCTGAAGATGAAAAGTGGACCTCTTAGGAAAAGAGTTTATTTTCCTGTTGGTTTTTTTTTTCCTTTCAAAGCACTGAGGACTTTTAAAGAAAATGTGTAGTAGTTAAATGTGCTATAAAATTTTCTAGAAAAATTTGGTTTTTATGTGCCTTCCAAAGAGGACTCTTTCTTGTCCTGAATCACTTCCTCATGACTAAATAACTGCATGCCATAGAAAGTACACATCAAAGGATTTGGTATAAGCCTGCTTTACTAAAGGAAAGGTTTTATGCCATTGTGGTTCATATGCACACATGCTCTGTCCATCCTTGGTGACTTTGCAGCCTCCAGTCACTCTCAGTGACAACTAACAGAGCACCAGAGTACTCAGAGAAATTAATTATGACAAGTTTCATGAAGGTCCACCTGGGGGTGATCTGCTTTGAGGTAGGGAACTTCAGATGCTCAATATATCTGGAGAAGTAGGGGAGAGAGTGTTCAGGCATTCACTCTAGTGCATGTCTCCTTCTCACCTCCTCCTCTGCCTGTACCCCCCCTACACTTTTAGATATTTTTTTGTGTGTCTAATAAGTGGTACTAAGTCTAATAATCCCACACTTAGATCTTAATATAGCACAACTGAAATCTTTGTCCACCACAAGAGGCAAAGTAATTGCAACCCAAGCTTCCTTACTTAGAGTACTCATGGAAACACTGGCATCAACTGGAGACACAGGGTCTTCAGAATATCTTGGCAGATTTAATGTTTTTGATGCTCCACTAGCTAAACCCTTTATTTCAAATGTAGCTAGTTAGAACTTAAAAAATAACCAAACCTTTCAGGGTTGTTCAGATGAAAAGACAGTAATTTGTAGATGATAGTATTCATATTCCTTTGTGCAAATTCTTCATGACATCACCCAATCCAACTCTGGTAGATATTCAAGACTCTATGTTAAAAAAATTTCCTTGCCTTAGTGTTTTTTAGGGTTTTTTGGTTTTGTTTGTTTGTTTCGTGGTTTTTTTTGTTTCCTTGTTTTTGTCTTGCCATTTCTGTGTTTATGTGTTTATCCTTCACAGATGCAAGATTATAACTCAGTCTCAGCATTAGGTGTGGAAGTCTGCTGAATTAATCTGTTGTTGTGTGGATCCCTGAAGTGGATTCTGTTTTATTACTGAATTGTTATGAATTACTGAAACTTCACTGAAGGCTGTTAATGAGAAGCTGGAAGTCCACTGATTAATTAGTATATACTGTAGTTTCTTCCACTTCGTGTTTCAAGTTTTAGTTCTCTACCACTGCCTGGGGGGACAGATCTCTTAGGTTGTCTGGCAGCAGCCTCATTATTCACAGAAATGGACAGTAACTTCTTCAAATAAAATCTTTTTATTGATCTTAAAAGAGAAGTTTTAACTTTGAGCTCTTTATTTTGTTTCTATCTTTTTGTGTCACTGTTGTAACATGGGGACTCTGTGTTCAACTCTAACTGGTTATACCATTTTGTACTCTGAGTCATTAGGACCCAATGCACTTGGGTCAGGAACTACAGAGCTGTGAGACTCTAAAATCACTACAAATATTTATGTCTTAATGGGTTGTATTTTCCCCTAGAAGTCACTTCAGAGTAAAAGCACACAATGCCATTTGGATTGGGCAGCTTTCGGACATCTTTCACAAAAAATAATTCAAATTTATAACCTGCAGTTACTCAAGGTCAGATTCATGGACACTTCTAGATGTACATTTTACACTCAGAAATCATTTTGCACCCAAAAAATTTTCCCTTAAAATCAGTAAGATAATGAATGCCCAAGATTCAATGGTTGGTTTCATAGAGGCAATCATGTTCAGAATTTCTTATTCATGTCTGATCCATAAAAATTCACCAAAAACTACCAGCTGAGACTTTCTGGCCATAGGAATGGCTGTGTGGGATGGTAGCCCCAAATCTGAGACCTGTGTTCTGTTTGATTGAGTGCTCTTGTAGTTTCACCAATGTAAGGACTCTATATTTTATGAAACTATCTTTTCTTTCTTTTTTTTCTTTTTTTTTTTTTTTTCTTTTTTCTTTTTTTAATATAAATTTGTGAGTTTATTTTCAGGAGAACTTTATCTGGAGAATAAGATAACTGTTGAAAATTTGTGAATACTGTCTATAACAGTTTTGAATCATGTTATGTAACATTGATTTGGAAGACCTTGACAACATGTAATGATAACTATGATGTGTTATTATTCCTGTGTGGCCTGCCCTAAGTGATCCTGCTTTGGCAAGGGTGTTGTACTCGATGGTCTCTAGAGGTCCCTTCCAACCCCTAAAATTCTATGACTCTATGGTTCTATGTAAGAACGACAGGATAAGGTAGGATAGGATGAACAGAACAGATACTCAGACATGTTGGTGAGTGCCCTGAAAGAACAGTTTTCATAGGACTGAAATGCATATTCACACCAGCTGTTAGAGTAGGTACACTACATGGTCACATTCATTCAGATTGGCATTTACAGAATGACATAGAATCACAGTAAGGGGCAGGAAGGGACCTCTCAGGATCATCTAATCCTAACCCTTCCTAGAGCAGGATCCCCCAGAGCTGCTTTGAGAGGAGTAAGTTTCTGAGAAATGTGAAAAGTGCTGTAGGTTACTCAGCAATTTTGGTTTATTCCATCTGTCTTTGCAGTTCTTCATTTTCCCCTTGCTTATTCCCCCCAGTAATTTTTACCTCTGGTACTCCACATTAGGAGGTCTTTGTCTTCACTGCTAATGACTTTTAGAATCTTTTGCTTCTAATAGTGTAAATTATACTTGGGGGAATGAGCCATCATTTTGCACAAACCTCCTGTGATCATACCAGATATACCAGGATTTTTTATATTGGATATTTTCACTAAGATGCTTAAAAAACAAAGTGAAATCCAATTTGAAAGATTGCAACCTTTAGATGCTTGACCCAGAAGCTTCCAATGTAAGTGCCTCACAACAGCAGGAGTGTGTCTGGGGTGCATAAACACATATAAGCAGTCAGTGGCATCAAAGACTGACTCTGACACATTCTTCAATAAAAAGATATTTCTCACTCAGTTATTTGAAGATCCGTCATGTTATAATTTGATTTTTTTATTTCTATGACCTAAAAATATCTCTGTGTGATCTAAAGAGTCCATGGATATTGGAGAGATGTTTAGGAAAGGAAAACCATGTAAATGCTCAGGAAATGATGAAAAAAATCTCAAGTTTCCCACATCGCTATGAGATACATTGCTCATACTATTCTCTGTGTGAAGAAAATACACATTTACATAAAAATCCTCCAATACCTTTCAGATTGGTGTGCTGAATTTGCCATGGAGCTAGAGCACTTAGATACACCCTTTTCTAACAGGTGTGAAGTGAATCAGTGACTGTAAAACAGGGGGACCAGTAAGGGACAGACTGTTAGGACCTCATCCCCAGTCAAGCTAAAGTAGCCACATGCATGGCCACTGGGCATTGGCCACTGGCCACAGGTGCTTTGACTGTTTCAATGGAGGGAAAAGCATTGGTCAGAGCTGAGTTTATTAGCAAATTCAACCATAACTCCTCTGTAATAAATCAGGCTTTGCTGCTTATACTGTTCCCAGAACTGTTTGTTGTATGTTTATTTTAGGGCTCTATCCCTGCCATAAATTTGGGGCTGTTTTTCAAATAGTGACACTGATATATTGGTATGACTATGCTGGCTCCCAGAAGTGGGACTGTAGACATGCTGAACAAGCAAAAGTTCCTAATTTCTTTTTTATTTTTTGTTTGTTTAATAGAAAATTTAAAAAAAATCACCTATCATGAAATTTATCTGTGGTCAGAATCCATAAACATGGTTTACTGTTGACCACAGGGGCTATGAAAAACTCTCTTAAGAACATTTGCTGCAGGATGAATTTCCAGAAGTGTTTTTCAGCTGAATATTTTTTTTTCTGACGTTATAACTTGAACAGTATCAGAATTTTCTAAGCAACATGGGACTGGATGAGAACTTCTAGGCAGGCAAAGATGGATGACTCTAAGAGCAGGCTTTTCGTTTGAAGACCTTTTCTCTGACCTGCAGTGAGAGAGCTGTTTCCAAGGAGAAAAATAAGGAAAACGTATTTTGTGTGCCCTTAAGATGCAGTGTCAAAATATCAACCATTGTTTCTGGGAATAAGATAGGGAAAAATCAGAACAGGGACAGAAATGTGGTTAAGAAATGGGTAGCTCTCAGAGTTTGAGGTTTCCAGTGTGGTCCAGGAGGATTTTTGTGTCCTTAGTGATCAGAAAATTAAAAGAAGGAGCACAGCACAGGATGGGGATAAAAGAATGGGGGGAACAGGGAGAGACCCACGAGGTGAACCCTGGTGGGATAGAGTGACAGCAAAAACACAAGCCAGAGCAGAGCAGGGAGGGATCAGGTACCAGGGCAGATGTACAAGGAGGAAAATTAGTAACCTGGAAAGCAGTGAGAGAGCAAATGGCAGAGACAAGAGGGTATTGAACACCCCACACCCAGAGGACTGAAGGACATTGGTGCAGCATTTTTCTCTCTTGCCAACAAATATCTGCAAAGCCCATTAGCCAGCCCCATTTCTTGTTCCTGGCAGTAGTTGGTCCATATGAGAATACAGACACTGGTTATGTTTTAGCCAGGGAGATTATATAGTCCTGATTATAGCCCTGATTATATACCAGGGGGGCTCTGAAAGACATTGCTGCAGTTCTATGCCCATTGATACCAATTTTTGAAGACAACCCAAATTTTGGTGTTCCATCTTATTTCAGTAGTGGACTCTGAAAACCTAACCTTGAATTCTTCTCTTAATGCATTTGTATTAATAGAGATATATGATTGAGGGGAAAATGCCAGAAAACCAAGACCAAGTATAAATGATGCAGCTGGCACAACGCCTGAAATAAGAGAGATACAAGGTTGTTGCTACCTGCTTCCCTCATCCTTCTCTACCAACAGCCAGATAAAATGGGATGTTTTCCTAAACAAATTATATTTACTGGCAAGGCTAATGGAGAATAGAAACTCAAGGTTAGCTTTTTTGTTGCATCTGCTGTTGAAATGGACCAGCAACTTCGTGTTATTGCTGTAGTCTTTTCATCCACCACAAGTGACTTTTTAGACTGTGAAATGTGGGTTTGGGAAAAAAAAAAAAAAAAAAAAAAGAAAAGCAGAAATATTTGTGAATGCTGCTTGTATTTTTATGGTGCTGCTCTGAAGTAAGAATGGAACACTGAAGCTCTAAATGCTGCACTGAGAAAACCTGAACTGAAACAATTTTAAATCTCCTTCTCCAGACCTCTTTACATCCTTCCTCGTCTATGATAACAACACACTCTCTGATCTCCCTTCAACCTATACACACAAAGATTGCTAAAACCAGCTTTTTTTTTTTCCCTTTTGACCTGATTATGACATTTCCAGCTTTGAAAAATTATTTATGCTGTCTTCTCCTCTCTGTTCTTTTCTTCTCTGTGCTATCTCCTTCAAAGACCCACACAATTCTCTTATTCCTTATTTAATACCTCTGACATGCATCCAAATGCCCTCACTCCTCTGCAGGTGCTTCCCAATCTTTTATGACAGCTCAGACAAGAATTGGCTCCTATACTTCCAATTATTTGCAAGATTTTGCAGTGTTTGGGGATCATATCTGAATGAGTAGAGAAAATGTTTTGCATTGTATAATCTTTTTTTAGGAAGATTTTCTTCTTTTGAACCTTTCTGGTATACAAAAGGGGAAATCTGGAAACAAAATGGAAACATCTGTGAGTTCTTAGCTGATTGTGGAAAGGCTGGGTAGCAGCCTGTTCAAGAGAGATGGAGTCCTGTGATCCACACAGTCATTGTCTTTGCCTGGAATGTGTCTTTTGTGGTTGGCATTAGCTACATTTTAAACAAAAAAATGCCAAAATTATTGCCCCACATTTACCTGTATCTCATGATCGCCATCCAGAGAAAAAGGTTTTCCTACCACGTGTAAAAAACAAAGCATGGTAGTTGAAAATTATATTTGAGAGATAGAATATAATTACCAGTCAGATACCTAGCAAAACTGGGATAGCTGTTTCTTCCAGAAATACCTTCCTTTCAGACCACTTATTGCATTTTGGATGTAATGGTATTATAACGTCTTCTAATATAGCGGAGAATAAATTAAAAAGACCTTAAAAGAGGAAGAAAAGGTTTTGAACTTGTGTTAAAGTTTGCCTGTGCATCACTATGACCTTTTCTTTTTCTGCTAGGCAAACATAAAATGAAGGGCTTTGCTCTAAGGGATCAGCTTCGCAGGTATCACACTGGTGGGGGAGAATATGTGCACCTAAGTCAGTGCTCTGGATCCCAGCGTTTTCACTGCAGATGATGCTTTATCTGGCCACTTCCCTTCAGCCGCATGATTCTGCAGGGAAGACAAATGTTTCTGGAATTATAGCAAGCCACGTTCCCCTGAGACACATCCTCTCAAAGTGTGCCTGCTTCTACAAAGTGGAAAAGCTTTGATGAATAGGAATAGCACTAGTCTTTAAAGCACACTTTATTTCATTGATGAACTTTGAGGTGTCTCCTGCAGTAATGGTTTTGTAAACTGTAATCGTTAACATTGTTTATTCAGGATTTTCAAGCGAGACTAAAGTTATCTATTTTTCCAAGCTGCTACAGGGAGAAATAACTGATGTTGAAGAAGAAGCAGATGAGATCTCTGTGAGAAAAAAAAAAAAAAAAGGATGGTGTGTGGCTTTTATAACCAGCGAGGCATTTTTCTGAGGTGGCTGTAAAGCATATCGTGTGATGTGACTTATAAAAGAAGGAAGGGTGATGTGTGAGCTCCA